>NC_040077.1:50265000-51465000 GCF_003369695.1 Bos indicus x Bos taurus
ATATGTATCAGATGGCAAATTCAGATTCTGTTGACTTAATGAGGAATCTTCAGATATTTATTCAAAAATATGTGTCCATTTTTTAAAAAGTTCACTAATGAAATTTCAGACGCTTATTTCAATACTCTAGCTCCATACATTCTCTAGTGGAAATGCCACTCTCCCTTTTTCCACTAAATCAACTCTATTATTGAAACACTGCTACTGAATTACCTCTATTTTCCATTTACTGAAGTTTTCCTAATTGTCTCATTCCTTAACAACCTCTAATTATTAGAATTTCTGTGTTTATTTCCACAGCAGACATTTGGCTCTTTAAGACAGAAAACTGTTGTTAGTTTAATGTTGTGCATAGTGAGAAAATTTGATTCTAAACATCAAATATCATGGGGTCAGGGCATATCCATCACATGCCAGAGGGGAGGGTAGCACTCTACTACACAGGAAAGACTGAAGGTCAACTCTGGACCCCTTTGTGGTTTGGAAAGCAGAATACCAGGGCAGGTTTTGAGTAGTTTCTGGATCAATATGTCCAATACAAGGTAAAGAGGTCACTTGTCAGAGCTGACAGTCTCTGGAGAAGAGGGAAGTCAGGACTGAGGGAAGCTTCAAAATGGATGTGCCAGCATCTGCTGATGGCCTACAAACAGAGAGACATTCCGCTACTCACAATGGATATGAGAACAGGAAGAACTAAGATTATGTTTCTAAGCAGATATTTGTTTCTGGCAAGAACTATGACTTTCTTAACACAGTAAGTGCATGATTAAACATGACTGCATTACTTACCTATTAGGATTCACTGAGTGTTAAATTCTCATTATATGACATTCATTTAGTCATTCATTCAACAATGCTGTTTGTGCATCCCTAGGCTAAGCTAGAAAGAAAAAGATGGAAATGTCATTGTTCTTGCTGCAAGGAACTTAGAAGTCTAAATGATGTAACTATATAAATGGATATTGACTGGCAACACAGAGCCCACTTTGTTTTCTGATTTCCCCCCAGGTAAGGATAAAGGGAAACCTTTAAAAAATGTCTGACAATGTTTGCACACAGAGTTCCTCCAGGATAACTGTTGGGACTGTGAGTTCACAATTATGGGAGCACATGGTTACAAAAGAGAGAGCCCCACATATACTCTGAAGGAAGTTCTGAAGAAATACCTCTTTTCTGTTTTAATCAAGATCATACAAATGTTCCTTATTACCTTATGTTTGAATATACTCTGCAACTTTCAAAATGGATTTTCTTTTTTTCTAACTGAAGTTTAGTTGATTTACAATGTTGTGCTAGTTTCTGAAATACAGCAAAATTATTCATATATATATATGTAATATATATATATATTATTTTCCATTATGGTTTATGATAGGATCCTGAATATGGTCTCCTGTGGTATACAATGGGGCCTTGTTCTTTACCCATTCTGTATATAATAAATTGCATCTACTAGTCTCAAAATCCCAATCCATCGTTCCCCCACCTCTCCTCCCCTTTCGCAACCACTAGTCTGTTCTCTATGTCTGTGAGTCTGTTTCTGTTTCATAGAAAAGTTGATTCGTATCATATTTCAGATTCCTCATATAAGTGATATATGGTATTTGTCTCTCTCTCTCTGACTTACTTCACTTAGTATGATAATTTCTCGTTGCATCCATATTGCTGCAAATGGCATGATTTCATTCCTTTTCAAGGCTGAGTAATATTCCAGTGTGTGTGTGTGTGTGTGTGTGTGTGTGTGTGTGTGTGTGTGTGTGTGAGTGTGTGTTTGTATCAATGGACATTTAAGTTGTTTCTATGTCCTGGCTATTATAAATAATGGTACTATGAACTCAGGGGTACATATATCTTTTTGAATTATAATTTTGTCAGGCTATATGGTCACAAGTGGGATTGCTGCATCACATGCCAACTCTATTTTAGCTTTTTGAGGAATCTCCATACTGTTCTCTGTAGTGACTGCACCAATTTACATTCCCTCAATGCTATAGGAGAGTTCTCTTTCCACCACACCCTGACCCACATTTGTTATTTGTAGATATTTTTTACTACTGACCATTCTGAGAGATGTGAGAGGCTACCTCAATGTAGTTTTGATTTGCATTGCTCTATTAATTAGCAGTGTTGAACATTTTTTTCATGTGCCTATTGGCCAGCAGAATGTCTTCTTCAGGGAAATGTCTGAGTCTTCAGCCCATTTTTTGATTGGGTTGTTTGTTTGTTATTGAGTTGTATGAGCTGTTTGTATATTTTGGAAATTTTGCCCTTGTCAGTCACATCATTTCAAATATTTTCTCGCATTCCATAGGTTGTCTTTTCATTTGTGTGTGTGTGTGTTTGTGTGTGGTTTCTTTTGTTGTGCAAAAGCTTGTAAGTTTTATTAGGTCCTGTTTGTTTATTTTTGCTTTTATTTCTACTGCCTTAGATAGAATGACCTAAGACAACAGCGGTAGAATTTATGTTAGGGAATGTTTTGCCTATGTTCTTTCCTAGGAGTTTTATGGTGTCATGTTTTATATTTAGATCTTAAAGCCACTGAATGTATTTTCTGATATGTAAATCCTCCCTTTAGTCCCTTTGTGAACTGGTAAAGAATTGTTTTTTAACTAAGCATTCACTAAGCAATCAGAATACATTCACAAAAGAATGTATGTATATATATGGTCCATTGTAACACAAGGTAGTAATAACTGCTTTACCAGTTTATGAGGAATGTCCCTATGTGCCTGCAATCCATGAGAAAAAATGTGTTATGACCATAGTTATTTCAGTGTTATTGGGCAGTTAGAATCTATTAAGGATCTTAGAAAGGCATATATCTTGACACTGAAATGTGCAGTTATTCTTATCTCTATAATGTGTCACTGTATGAGCAAATAGGGGAGGGATGAAAGGTAAATTCAAACACAAATAAACTAGTGTGTGTGTGTATTTAAAATCAGATACACTTTAACAATGCCGAATTGGAGAATATATGGTGAGTTATAACCAAGAAAGAATGTGCTATATGGGCACAGGGCCATAGTTGTTTCTTTTGCTAGAAAAGCAGACAACCCTAAAATATTAGTTCCTATCCACACCATGTAAAAATAAAAATATAAAAATTGTACACACACCACAAATTCTAATTATGGCAATGGGTTTGGAAATCACTTCATTCAAGATGGCTATGAGGTTTAAATTAAGTGAAATAGGGTACATGAGAGCATAAAGCAGAGTTCCTGGGAACACTGTCATCTTCTCTTTTTTCTTTTATCTATATAATATACAGAGTATCATTATTTAACAAGGAACACATTTTTAGGGAAACAGAGAACATAAAAAAGCTCTTTTGTTTTAGAGTGCATGTGTTTGTCAAGCATAGAGGGACGGTGAGTGTTGCACATCACTGACATCTTCTTGGAAAGTTAGTGTGCCTAAGTCATAATGCTAAAGGGCTCCTAACTTCTGCCCTGGGAAAGTGACTCAGGAAATCTTTAGAGAAAAGCATTTCTGCTCTTTCTTTCAGTTGCAATGCCTGCAGGCATAGCCCCTGCATTATCTGAACAGGAAGGCAGAGAACAAGTAGAAAATGCCTACTCTTTCAACAAGAGTAAAGACATAGTCTACTTTTCTTGCAAATTCTTATGGAGTTAAACAAGCTTCATACACCTGGTCATCACAGACTGTCCAGTACAAAAATGCACCTATCATTCTGGTAAGAGGAATAACTGAGGAGTACTGTAAACATTCATCTGACCCACAACCCAAGCCTTTCACCAGGCTAGAATAAAAAAGACTTTTTCCCCCAAGATAAAGAATGAAATGATGGAGCTATCTGTACCAAGTGATGAGTCAATATCAGACTCTTCTGAAATGATCCACTAGTTTCCAAACAATTATCTAAAGAAGGAAAACTTAAACAATGAAATAGGAAAAAAAATCTCTCACAGTAGAAAAATAAATCCATCAGAAGGAAGGAATAAAACTGAATGGATGAAGAAATCCTGGTAGATCATATTGCTACTTTGTATTCAGGAATTTAAGATAATATATAAAGCAACCGTTTTTAAAATGGGCTCTAAATAAAGAAAAGTCTTTGAGCAAATGAAGTTTCATTATAAACTGAGTTAAATGATTATGACTGGTTTTTACTGAGGGCAAAAAAGAAATTAATACAAATAACAAAACTCATGTTCTTAGCCTTAAAAATGGAATTTTAACTTTTGAAAATTAGAGAAAATAGTGATATAATTGGTTGCAAAGCTGTTTGTTGTAGGTTTACTCGTAATTCAGAATCTCTGAGTTAATATACTATATTTGAAAGTCATTTCCCAAAATTTTGATTTATGTGATTCAGATTAACTCACAGCTCAGAGGGACAAAATGTAAATTGTATACAACAGTAATTTCATTTTCTTAGATATCAACTTAAAATCCTGTTGAAAACTTACTGATTAAAATCAAACAGGAATTATAGAATAGCCCTGAACACTAGATGTAAAGGAAATAGACATAAAAACAATGCATTTAATCATCTTGGGTTAAATTTATTTAATAAATGAAATGTCACAAATATTGACATTTATTAGGAAAATCTAAATAGTGATCATATAGAAAAATGCGATCATCATTTTATGCAGTTAGAGTTCACATGCAATGCCAGGGTTTCAACAGTTCTTCCTAGGTGACAGTGTATAGAAATACTAAAATTAAAAATTCATCCCATATTTTAAGGGTAATTGCTTACTTCCTGACAAATGGTATGATATTAAAAAGGCCTATATAGTAAGACATATAATTTTTGGAAGTTTAATTATGCAGTAAAGCTGAATTTTTTTTACTTAAATAAATTTATGCCACATCCTATTTAGGGAAACCTGTTTGAAATATATTGCAATGGGAATATATGTCAAATGAACTGATTTCACATTTATATTTTAAAAAACAGGTTTTGAATTGCATTATACTTGAAATAAGTAAAACTCCAAAATTTTACACAAGTGCTAATCATTCAAAGCATAAAAGTATGTATATTTACAATTCCATAAAGCTCTTTCAATTGGTAAGCATCTAAAATATGTACCGGTTTCCATAAATTTCAATTTGTTCATAAATCTTTATGGCTATTCCTGGTAGGTATATAAAGCTACACCTGGATTTAGAGTATCCATATGATAATCAACACACAGAATGACACAGAATATGGTTTCTATCCTGCAAGAGAGGGATTCTTATGAATATCAAGTGACATTCTGTCCACTGCAGAAATAGACTGCCTTTGAGCTTTACTCAAAGGAAACCAAAAGGAATGGTGTAAGTACACCATCTCAGGGAAGTACTAATACATCATCTCTGTTAATAGTAAAGACATAGTTGAAAATAAAAATTAAAAAAAAAAGCTATTATTTTCTTTCTTCATATAATCAACAGAGGCTTATTGTTTATCAAGGAAAAGAAGACTTGCAGTGATACAAAAAATAAAGTTCTTTTGTGTTATGGCACTCATGTGTACAGAGAATAGAAGAAAAGTAAACATGCTAAACGTTATTCAAAGTTTGTACGGCTGAACCATAAACAAAGAATACTAACCAAGCTAATGTAGTGACTCAGTGCTAAAGAATCTGCTTGGCAATACAGGAGACACTAGAGAAGACGGTTTGATACCTGTGTTGGGAAGACCTCCTGGAGTAGGAAATGGTGACCCACTCTAGTATTCTTACCTGGGAAATTACAAACTGAGGAGCCTGGGAGGCTACAATCCATAGAGACTCAACAACAATCTGTTATGGACTAAAAAAAAAAAAAACAAGCTAATAGAGCTCATGATGTCACTGAGACATCATTGTTTGGTGTTCTCCAGACTTTCATCAGCTAAGGCAAGTTACTTTCTATGGATCATAGCTTGGGGCTGAAGAGCAAGTATGTACGCTTCTAACTCAGTGCTGCAAAGTAAGTGCCTCCACTTTTTTTTAACATTGCTCTCCTAACAACACAAGAGAAGACTCTACACATGGACATCACCAGAATGGCTAAGAGGACACTTAAAAGAGAGGGTACTGTTTAAAGCTTGTTCTTGAGCCCCAGAAATGCTCTTCACACAGCTGAGAATCAGATTTCAGAGGAGGAACTGCCCTTCAGTTGGTGCTGGTGTTTCTGGAGAAGGAAAGTAAGTTGGGTCTGAGAATGTGGGGGAAATTCTGGAATCTAGAACTGTCATTGCCAATATAAAAAAGAATGGCTGTCAAGCAACATAGAGGAAAGCATCTCTCTCCTTTGCCCAGGCTCCCAGCCACTCCTCAGCATCACTCTTAAGTAAATCTTAATAAGAGAGCCAGTTGGGTTTGCAGAAATGGGTTTATAGTAGTTAGTCCTAGGCGTAGTATAAGGAGTGCAATTTGAAACTGAGAAATAATAACCTGATAAATGGCACCAAATTATTATTTCTGTTTTGTTGGAAAAGGGCATTTGTTGGTTGAGTTTCCATGATCATTATTTTCCAAGTATATCGTGAAATAAACTTATTAGATGAGTCTAAGGGAGAAAAAGTTTAAAATATTGTAAATCAGTGAAATAATTTGGTTTAATAAACACATCATTTGCATACTTACCAGGGATTTCAGCTTGTAGTCCTTCATGCCAGCATTTTTCACTGCTACAATGTGACTTTGTAGGAAGAGGGTGCTTGCTATGACCAGTGTGTTCTCTTGGCAAATTTCAGTTAGCCTTTGCCCTGCTTCATTCTGTACTCTAAGGCCAAATTTGCCCATTACTCCAGGTATTTCGTGACTTCCTACTTTTGCATTCCAGTCCCCTATCCTGAAAAGAACATCTTTTTTGGGTGTTAGTACAAGAAGGTCTTGTAGGTCTTCATAGAAGCATTCAACTTCAGCTTCTTCAGTATCACCGGTCAGGGAATAGACTTGGATTGCTGTGATATTGAATGGTTTGCCTTGGAAATGAACAGAGATCATTCTGTTGTTTTTGAGATTGCACCCAAGTACTGCATTTCAGACTCTTTTGTTGACCATGATGACTACTCCATTTCTTCTAAGGGATTCTTGCCCACAGTAGTAGATATAATGGTCATATGAGTTACATTCACCCATTCCAGTCCAATTTAGTTTGCTGATTCCTAAAATGTCAATGTTCACTCTTGCCATCTGCTGTTTGACCACTTCCAATTTGCCTTGATTCATGGACCTAACATTCCAGATTCCTATGCTCTTGACAGCACAGGACCTTGCTTCCATCACCAGTCACATCCACAACTGGGTGTTGTTTTTACTTTGGCTCCGTCTCTTCATTCTTTCTGGAGTTATTTCTCCACTGATCTCCAGTAGCATATTGGGCACCTACTGATGTGGGGAGTTCATCTATCGGTCTCCTAACTCAGCAATTGCCACAGAACTGGAAAAGGTCAGTTTACATTCCAATCCCCCAGAAAAGGCAATGCCAAAGAATGTTCAAACTATTGTACAATTGCACTCATCTCACATGCTAGCAAAGTAATGCTCAAAATTCTGCAAGTCAGACTTCAACAGTACCAGAACCATGAACTTCCAGATGTCCAAAGTGGATTTAGAAAAGGCGGAGGAACCAGAGATCAAATTGCCAGTATCCATTGGATCATCAAAAAAGCAAGAAAGTTCCAGGAAAATATCTACTTATGCTTTATTGCCTATGCCAAAGCCTTTGCTGTGTGAATCACAACAGTGGAAAATTCTTAAAGAGATAGGAATACCAGACCACCTGACCTGCCTCCTGAGATATCTGCATGCAGGTCAAGAAGCAACAGTTAGAACTGGACATGAAACAACAGACTGGTTCCAAATCAGAAAAGGAGTATGTCATGGCTGTATATTGTCACCCTGCTTATTTAACTTATATGCAGAGTACATCATGCAAAATGCTTGACTGGATGAAGCACAACCTGGAATTAAGATTGATAGGAGAAATATCGATAACCTCAGATATGCAAATAACACTACACTTATGGCAGAAAGTGAAGAAAAACTAAAAAGCCTCTTGATGAAAGTGAAAGTGGAGAGTGAAAAAGTTGGCTTAAAACTCAACATTCAGAAAACTAAGATCATGGCATCTGGTTCCATCAATGCATGGCAAATAGATGGGGAAACAGTGAGAGACTTTATTTTGGGGGCTCCAAAATCACTGCAGATGGTGACTGCAGCCATAAAATTAAAAGATGCTTGCTCCTTGGAAGAAAAGTTATGACTGACCTAGATAACATATTAAAAAGCAAAGACATTACTTTGCCAACAAAGGTCCATCTAGTCAAAGCTATTTTTTTTTTCCAGTAGTCATCCAGTATGGATGTGAGAGTTGGACTATAAAGAAAGCTGAGCACTAAAGAATTGATGCTTTTGAATGGTGGTCTTGGAGAAGACTCTTGTGAGTCCCGTGGACAGCAAGAAGATCTAATCAGTCCATCCTAAAGGAAATCAGTCCGGAATATTCTTTGGAAGGACTGATACTGAAGCTGAAACTCCAATACTTTGGCCACCTAATGTGAAGAACTGACTCATTTGAAAAAACTCTAATGCTGGGAAAGATTGAAGGTGGGAGAAGAAGAGTATGACAGACAATGATCTGGTTGATGGCATCACCAATTCAATGGACATGAGTTTGAGTAAACTCCAGGAGTTGGTGATGGACAGGGAGGCCTGGTGTGCTGCATTCCATGAGGTTGCAAAGAGTTGGACACGACTGAGTGACTGAACTGAACTTAACAGCCTTCTTCCATTTGCTCCCCAGTTCTTTTTCTGTAGTTTTCATCTTCACTTTACCTCAGTGTTCCTATCTTGACTCTTTTGTATGCCAAAGTCCATCTAGCCAATTACTTATGTTATATTCTTTCCAGTAAAATAAGTGATGTTCTAATTTTTCTTAGTTAACCTTAGTGGTATAGTGAATACAAATTTGATTTTAAATATGTTTATAAGCTGATGAAAAAGAACCATATAAAGTGAAAATATGAAGTGCAAGTATTAATCCTAGATAATACGAAAGTACTGAAGTTAGAGTTCATCTTGGGTCTTCTGTCAAATCCTAGTCATCTTGTGCTTCTGTTTTGATTCTTGTTTGGAGAATAAAAATGGGATATAAAATCTAGGGACCAACTGAGGAAGGGAATCAAATAGAATACCCCCAAATATCCTGGGACACAAAGTGTCACACCATTGAAAAAGGGTATATGAGAAAAAATCCAGGTTTAAAGATAATGTCAGCAAGAAAAGTTGCCTGTTATAGACCTGGCACTAGGTTGTAAGTGAAACACGATTTACTTAGAATTTGCAACCTGAAACTATCCCTTATGCATTTTGCTTTCTGAATTCATGATTTACAGTTTGAAAAAAAACAAGTAATTTAATTCAAAATGGGCTTGAGGCAGTAGTGACCCCAGGAAAAGGTGTGAAAAAATACTATAATGATACTGTGTGAGGAAACTTAGGTGACAAATACTTCACAAAATAATATAAAATTTATTACACAAGTGCTGCCTGCCAATGCTGAAGACAGAAGAGTTGTGGGGTCCATTCCTGGGACAGGAAGATCCCCGAAGTAGAAAATGGCAACCCACTCCAGTATTCTTGCCTGGAAAATTCCATGGACAGAGGAGCCTAGTGGGCTACAGTCCACAGGGTCGCAAAAGAGTTGGATAAGACTAAGCAACCAGAAGAAAAAGAAAAAAAAGGTGTTTTTTTTTTGTTTTTTGTTTTTAAATCCCAGTTAAAGTACTCTTAGAGCCGTATACTATTTAGATAAAGGTGGGCTGCCGTCTATGGGGTCTCACAGAGTCCGACACGACTGAAGCGACTTAGCAGCAGCAGCATTATGATAGTATTGTGATTTTCCCTCTGAAAAAACTGGTTGAGGCACTCCTCTTTTGCATGCAGCAAAAGACAGAAGGTCCACATCCAAGCAGGTAAGAGAGACTAGGACACAGTAGCATCATAAGCCCGACCACGCCCATCTTCCCTACACCACAGTGGAGGTCCACTGAGGAGTGAAGTTTGAACCGCCCATTGGGCAACCCCCCTGCCCCCCAATTTTTAAGACCTTCACTTGGGAGAGATGAACTCCTAAAACAACTAGCTTTGAAAACCAGCAGGGCTCTGTCTACAAGCCGCAGGAGGTTTAGGGAAGTCAGCTCCTAAAGAGCTCAAGCACACTCACCAGCTCCAAGGCCCAGGGCTACACCTAATCCAGGAGGCCCCAAACTTGTGTGGGAGAGGCCCGTTTGCTCGTTTGAAGTGTTGGCAGTGACAGGTGTCTGATCTGACAGATACTTGGGGGCCTGTGGGCGTGTTCTCCTGGAGCCTGCTGCTGCTGCTGCTAAGTCGCTTCAGTCGTGTCCGACTCTTTGCGACCCCATGAACTAAAGCCTACCAGGCCCCTCCGTCCATGGGATTTTCCAGGCAAGAGTACTGGAGTGGGGTGCCATTGCCTTCTCCGTCCTGGAGCCTAGCGGCCGCCATTTAACTTCTCCCTCCACTGCTTCCTAGGGGCAGGGATGTTTGGCGCCTTTGTGTGTTTCTGGCTTTTGCGGCTGCGACTGGATCCACTCACTCTGTGGCCAGCAGGGCTTGTGTTCCTGGATCCCATAGGAATGCAGCAATCTGCGAGATGGTCCTGGACAGGTTCCCACCTGGGGCAGGGCACAGATAGCGATCTGAGGTGCCCTCTGGCTCTCTGCCAGGGCCTGGAGGTTTGCTGGTCCTCTTTGCTGGCCCTGGAGGTTTGGTTTGAGGGGCAAACACAAGCCTGGGGCCTTATAAACATGGATGTACTTCAGGCAGGTAGGCTAATGCACGTCGTCTTTGCTTTCTCCCTCTGCCTATAGCTTGTGGTTGTCTCCCAGACAGGAGCTTGCACACTCATCTGGAGCCTCCATGTTGGGAATTGCTGCCCAGGGGATACCTGGAGATGGTGGCCAGTGGGACCTAGGCTTGCAATCCCATAGGACCATATAAACTTGCGCTTTGAAACCTCCTGTGTGAAGGTCTGACCTCTTGATCACATTCCACAATATACGATATTAGAAAACTTTAAACTCTAAGAAAAATAATCTTCCACAGTTTTGCCAGCAATCCCTGATTTGTGCATTTATGCCTCCCATTTTTAGAATCTGCATTGTTTGTCTTCTGTATGGTGAATTTTAAATACAATATTTATTTAACAACAACAACAAAAATCTCTTTTAAAGAGCTGTGCATAAGCTGTACTAAACACAGCATTTGTTTCTAATATGTATATTTTCTGTCTCCCACATCTCTTGTATTGCAGGCAAATTCTTTACTGCTGAGTCAGCAGGAAAGCCCTTATGACTATCATGGTTTAAAAAAAAAAAAACAAAACAGAAGAAACTGTGAGCCTGACCTTAAATGATTTATGCTTGCAGGTGACTAGGTGATGGGTCAGCTCTGATTTCATCCTTGAGTGACACTGAAGTAATAATTTAATTCTTTGAGCACTGTTTCCTTCTCTTGAAACATGGAACATAATAGTAAGTATACCATAAGGGCTTCCCTGGTGGCTCAGTGGTAAAGAATATGCCTGCCAAGCAGGAGATGCAGGTTCAATCCCTGGGTCAGGAAGATCCCCTGGAGGAGGAAACGGCAACCCGGCCCAGTATTCTTGCCTGGGAAATCCCATGGACAGAGGAGCCTGGTGGACTATAGTGCAGGAGTCAGACTGAAGTTGGCAACTAAACAATTTTGATAATTATTTTATGTGTCAACTTAGCTGGGCCACAGAGAGGCAAATATTAGGTTAAGCTTTGTTTTGGTTGTGTCTGTGAGGGTGTTTCTGAAGGATATAAACATATGAATTGATAGACTCAGTAAAGCTGATGGCTATTATTGATATGGGTGGACCACCTCCAGTCTTTAAAGCACTGAATAGAATAAAAGGTTGAATTCGCTCGTTCTACTTTCCTGTCTTAGATATGGGAAAGCAGTCTTCTCCTGTATATCGACTCAGTCTGGAACTACACCACCAGCTCCCTTGATTGTCAGGTCTTCAGACTCAGACTGGCACTTACAGTATAGGTTCTCCTAGTTCTTGTGATTTTTGGATGCAAACAAAAACTACACCATCATCTCTCCTGCTTCTCCAGCTTGTTAACTACAGATCTTGGGACTTGTCAGGCTCAGTAATCACATGAGTCAATGGCTTATAATAAATGTTTACATACATACAAATATCATATATATACACATATCATATATGTATATATTTCCTGCTGGTTCTGTTTCTCTGGAGAATCTTGACTTATACATGCACAGAAACTGATTAATTTTAAACTCTGTTAAGTATGCTTGTCAAATAACTAGTAATTAAAAGATAGCCTATCTTACTAAGGGAAAAGTTGGAGGGAAAAAGAAATGTATTCAAAAGAAACTAGAAAAAAAGGGAGGAGAGGGGAGAGGAACAAAATGAACTTCAGTTTCAAGTAGAAACTTGTGAATGTGAAAAATGATGTACAATGAATAGGCAAGTTGCAGAGAGATAATACAATATCCTTCCATTTATAATCATTTCCAAAGTACATAAAATTAAGCAACTTTTTACAGATACATATTTCAATGGAGAAACAAATCTTTTAAAACAAGGAAATGATTAAAACAAAACTTAGCATAGTGACTATTCTGTAAGAGGTTGGGAGGAAATATTATTGAAGAAAAGAGACAAAAGGACTTTTAAGATTCTGATAATGTTTATTTCTTGGTCTGAGTGCTCATTTTGTTATGTTTGTAAGCTGTACAAAAATGTTTTATACAATTATCCCATATCCCCAAAGGACTTTAGAGTCCCATGCCTTCTCTCAATTTATAATTGAAGATTCCTGCAACTCTTTTTGAGAGGAGTTTCTTTAGGATGGCCTCACATACCTCACAGACGTGAGGTGCCGGGAAGTTTCTTCCCGCAAAAGCATCCCCTCAGCAATGCCAAATAACAATTGGTAGATTTCACAGCTTCCACACCTCTAAACTGAAGAAATTCTAAAGTATTTCTATATTTATTGCACCAGGATTTAGCATGTTACCAACCATAAATGTCTTCATTTACCTAAAATGTATTGATTTTCTTCCTGAGTCCAAAGACAGCCCCCAAAGAACTTAGTTCCTAGGAACGATGTTCCTGATGTTCATACCCTGAGCAATGTCTTCTCACACTGAATAACAGAAGTGACACGGTTCTGTTGGAAGCATACAACTTACAGTGACTTGCCAGCTTTTTCTGTAGCACTTTTGGAAATTCAGAGATGCCATATAAGAAGTCTGACTATATTACTGCTGGAAACATCACATTGAGAAACTATATAGGGGGATCACATAAAAAAAAAAAATAAGTGACCCTAGGATGACACAAAGAGACAGAGAGCCAGACTCCCCTTCAGTTCAGTTCAGTTCAGTCTCTCAGTCGTGTCCAACTCTGCAACCCGATGAATCGCAGCACACCAGGCCTCCCTGTCCATCACCAGCTCCTGGAGTTCACTCAGACTCACGTCCATCGAGTCAGTGATGCCATCCAGCCATCTCATCCTCTGTCGTCCCCTTCTCCTCCTGCCCCCAATCCCTCCCAGCATCAGAGTCTTTTCCAATGAGTCAACTCTTCACATGAGGTGGCCAAAGTACTGGAGTTTCAGCTTTAGCATCATTCCTTCCAAAGAACATCCAGGGCTGATCTCCTTCAGAATGGACTGGGTGGATCTCCTTGCAGTCCAAGGGACTCCCAAGAGTCTTCTCCAACACCACAGTTCAAAAACATCAATTCTTCGGTGCTCAGCCTTCTTCACAGTACAACTCTCACATCCATACGTGACCATTGGAAAAACTATAGCCTTGACTAGACGGACCTTTGTTGGGCAAGTAATGTCTCTGCTTTTCAATATGCTGTCTAGGTTGGTCATAACCTTCCTTCCAAGGAGTAAGCGTCTTTTAATTTCATGGCTGCAGTCACCATCCGCAGTGACTTTGGAGCCCCCAAAAATAAAGTCTAACACTGTTTCCACTGTTTCCTCCTCTACTTCCCATGACATGATGGGACCAGATGCCATGATCTTCATTTTCTGAATGTTGAGCTTTAAGCCAATTTTTTCACTCTTCACTTTCATTTTCATCAAGAGGCCTTTTAGTTCCTCTTCACTTTCTGCCATAAGGATGGTGTCACCTGCATACCTGAGGTTATTGATATTTCTGCCAGCAATCTTGATTCTAGCTTGTGCTTCTTCCAGACCAGCGTTTCTCATGATGTACTCTGCATAGAAGTTAAATAAGCAGGGTGACAATATACAGCCTTGACATACTCCTTTTCCTATTTGGAACCAGTCTGTTGTTCCATGTCCAATTCTAACTGTTACTTCCTGACCTGCATACAGGTTTCTTAAGAGGCAGGTCAGGTGGTCTGGTATTCCCATCTCTTTCAGAATTTTCCACAGTTTATTGTGATCCACACAGTCAAGGCTTTGGCATAGTCAATAAAGTAGAAATAGATGTTTTTCTGGAACTCTCTTGCTTTTTCAATGATCCAGCAGATGTTGGCAATTTGATCTCTGGTTCCTCTGCCTTTTCTAAAACCAGCTCGAACATCCGGAAGTTCATGGTTCACGTATTGCTGAAGCCTGGCTTGGAGAATTTTGAGCATTACTTTACTAACGTGTGACTCCCCTTAATGAGCTGTATCACTATGATCGCACTCCAGTCACTATTGACTGCAGGCTTGTGAGAAGTTCAGGTGGCACTGGTGATAAAGAACCCATTTGCCAGTACTGGAGACATTGGAGAGGTGGGTTCAGTCCCTGGGTCAGAAAGATCCCCTGGAGGAGAGCATGGCAATCCATTCCAGTATTCTTGCCTGGAGAATTCCATGGGCAGAGGAGCCTGGAGGGCTACAGTCCATAGGGTTCAAAGAGTCAGACAGGACTGAAGAGACTTAGCATGCACACACATGAGAAGTCCCAAATGAGACCTACTGAAACACCAAACAGTTGATCTCAGTCAACACACAGAATTGTGAAATATGATAAATGGTTGTCCTTGCAAGTCACTGATTACAGAGTGATTTGCTACCCAGGAACAGAAGACTAGATCCCTTCTTCCTGTGCTCTCACTTTCCCATTCTTTTGTGGGTGCTTCCTATTATTACTTCCCAAGTAGATAAACTTTGATCTAAATCTAGTCTTAGAATTTACTTTTAGAGGAGCCCAAAAAAGACAACACAACTAATAATTATAATACACAACACAACTAATAATTAACCAAATCAATATAAAATAGTCTCACATTAATTGTCACACACATGCATTCACACAAAAAATGAGGACTCTTTTTTTTTTTTTAAGATAGGAAATAGAGCTTAATGAGTAGAACTTACTTGCTAATGACTACAAAATAAAATAATGGCATTGTCATATACTGTGCAAAAGGAAATGTGTTGTAGATGTCTCTGTCCATTTTTATACCATTCTTATTCCTTTCCTTTGATCAACAATGACAGAGGAAAAATTGAACTATTGGAAGCATTCTTGTGAACTTATTTGCTAGCCTGCTGGCTTAGTTCCTTTGAACTGCTAAAGCAAAATACCTTAAACTGTTTATGAACAAATATATTTCTTATATTCTGGAGGCTGTCCAAGATCAAGGGTCCTCCAGATTCAGTGCCTGAATCTGGGCTGAATCAGTGCCTGAATCTGATTCAGGGCTCACTTTCCAATTTACATATCTGTGCTAGCTTTGTCCTCACATGGGGGAAGATGTAAAGGAGCTCTCTGAAGTCTCTTTTATAAAGGCACTAATCCCATTCATAAGTGCTGCACCCTCATGACCCAAATTATCTCCCAAAGGCCACAAACTCCTAACACTATTACACTGGAGTTTAGGTCTCAGTATACCAGTTTTGAGGGCAAGGCACAAACATTCAGTCTATAACAACTTCCTATTTTAAAATTGTATATGAATAAAGGTTTATCATAGCCATAAAAATAAAATAAGGTTTGGAAAAGATTTTGATTATTTAAAGATTACTTTTGAAATATGTTAATGGTCTCAAAATTTTATTCTTTGAAGAAATTTAAAATAGGACAGGCTTTCATCCTTATGAATAGCTTGCATGTAGACTTTCCAGAAGTAGAAAAATACATGGTGTCTTGTTGTCCTTTTAAGCTGGAAAACAATACAGTAAGTCATTTTCTCATCTGCTAATTCACATTTGTCTTTAATTTCTTGTATTCCACATAATTAAGGGTGTACTTAACAAATATCTCACCTAGTAGGTAGAGCATGAGTAACTCCGTTGAGTGCATATTCACTTTTTTGAATAGATGAGTTAACTTCTTTAGTGATATTTCACTATCTGTAAAGCATTTACCATAGTTAATGTTTTAATAACACTAGTATTTTATTTGAAATAAAATTAATTGTACATAATTCTACTTTATGTAAATATGTCATTACATATACCTTTGAAACTCCATGTAGAATTCAAGTTCATTTTAAAGTATGTTTTTCTATAGCATGGTTTAAAACTTGGATAGCTGGCCTTTGAAATGTATAAATTATAGAAGGAAAAAATCAGCATAGTTTTCTTTTCCTGAGAAGTGGAGCAGTTAATATTCAACATGAAATGTCTAATCTTTAAATACATTATAATCTAACTGCTTAGGATAATTTTTGCTTTAATACCTTAAGAGTCTGCAAAGCCTGAAGGATGGGATTATTAAGATGGAATTTTAATGTCAAAATTATCAGAGAAGTGAACATATTGCTAGTGTTCATAAAAAATTGTATTCAATTTCTGAATGATTTGTTCAAATAAGAGATGAGAATATATTTGATTATAGCTAGTAAGTAACCCAAAATTTGATCAGATGACTGGAGGTCACTGCTACATAAAGGCTGTCGACCTCATAGATTAGACTATTTAAGAGCTGAATTTACTCTATATAAATGTACCTGAAGAGATAGGCATAAAAATGTGGCTAGGAAGTAATTAAACTGTTAGAATATTTTGTAGTGAAAATAATAAGGAAAGGAGAGTATGAAAATTAAAAATGAATGTAAATGATGGTAATTTCTTTGGAAAACAAAGCAAAAGTATAGAAAACATTTCTCAGCTTTCATGTTTTTTAAAGCTCTGGGGTAACTCAAAACCAACATACACAACATATTTCTAAACTTAAATCTTATTTTATTTAGCAGACCTTTTGATTAGTGTTCATATTAATCTATGGTGTAGAATTTACTATAGAAAGCCAACTAGTATGAAAAGCAAAAGCAAAATAGCATTTAACTGTAGTATTTTAGGTAATTGTTTTTTAAGCAAATACGTACTTTGCAGTATTCTTTATAATCATGCTTGTCAGTTTCTTAAGGAGAATTATCCCTATAGCAATACAAACTTCCCCCTCTACATTAACAAATACCTACAATGATGTGCTCATACATAACCATTTATGACTAATAATAGAAACTATAATAAGCAATCAATAGTCATTCAAACTTACAATTATAATTTTTTAGCCCACTGATGGGGGAAATGGAGAAACTTGTCTTATGCATTGCCCTTAAGATACAAAAGCTCAGTAGGTATCCTTCTTAGAACAATGCACATTTGTAATTTATGAATGTTCTTTTATATTCTTGTAGATATAAATATACAGTTACATTTACCCTTTTCCCCAGTGCTACATAATTATAACTTGTAATATGTAAATATGAATTCACAGGATGTTCAGTAGGAGAGAAGAATGTTATACTTGCAGATTTGTCTAGTATTATATTTGCAGAATTCAGATCTTATTATTAGGCTTTATGTTGCATTGCAAAAAAGTAAAAATACATTGTTGTAAATTGACTTGTCTAGAAAACATATCATCTGGTGATTCTGTTAAGTTTTGAAGATTATCTCAACATTATTTATTGTTAGAAATAGACATTACAGTTTTGGCTGAACATTTTACTCCCTTTACTTTTATATAAGTAAGTGGAGGTCATAATGTCCTATATTCTTGGTGAGAAAATATAGTTTGAACATTAATATCATGAGATATTAGAATTTATAGAACCTTAGCATCTAGGCAGAAATGGAACACTAATTGATTGGCAGTGGCTGCCTAAATGCAATTTAAAGGATTCAATCATGATTAGAGGTTGAAGGATACTTATCAATCCATTGAGCAAGAGCCCTTGGCTGATTGAGAACATATGTCTTGAGTCCTGGAGAGCAGCGTGGTGGCAAGTAGGCTGTGGACTTGCCTCCCCTTGTCTAGCACATATCAAAGATCACTAAAAGCTGGCCAAAATGAAGATTCCAATTCTTAAAACATATCATTGAATTATCAGACATATCTATTTCTGAATTTGTGTCCATATATTTGCTCAAAATCTGATTCTTGTAACTCTCTCCACTTAGTCTTAATTTATTTCTCCTTTCAGTCTGCAAACATTTTAAATCTTCTTTCCCCACCTTGGTTATTTCTCTTTTCCAAATCAAAAGTCATTAATTGCTCCAAATTTTTAACCATCTCTACATTTGCTCAGTTCAGTTCAGCTCAGTCTCTCAGTCATGCCTCACTCTTTGCAACCCCATGGACTGCAGCATGCCAGGCATCCCTGTCCGTAACCAACTCCCGGAGCTTACTCAAACTCACCTCCATCAAGTCGGTGATGCCATCCAGCCATATCATCCTCTCTTGTCCCCTTCTCCTCCTGCCTTTGATCTTCCCCAGCATCAGGGTCTTTTCCAATGAGTCAATTCTTCACATCAGGTGGCCAAAGTATTGGAGTTTCAACTTCAGCATCAGTCATTCCAATGAATATTCAAGACTGGTTTCCTTTAGGATGGACTGGTGGGATCTCCTTGCAATCCAAGGGACTCTCAAGAGTCTTCTCCATTACCACAGTTCAAAAGCATCAATTCTTCAGTGCTCAGCTTTCTTTATAGTCCAACTCTCATATCCATACATGACTACTGGAAAAAACATAGCTTTGACTGGATGGACCTTTGTTGGCAAAGGAATATTTCTGCTTTTTAATATGCTGTCTAGGTTGGTCATAGCTTTTCTTCCAAGGAGCAAGCATCTTTTAATTTCATGGCTGCAGTCACTATTTGCAGTGATTTTGGAGGCCAAAAAATAAAGTCTCTACTGTTTACATTGTTTCCCCATGATTTTGCCATGAAGTGATGGGACCAGATCCCATGATCTTAGTTTTCTGAATGTTGAGTTTTAAGCCAACTTTTTCACTCTCCTCTTTCGATTTCATCAAGAAGCTCTTTAGTTCTTCTTCACTTTCTGCCGTAAGTGTGGTGTCATCTGCATATCTGAAGTAATAGATATTTCTCCCAGCAATCTTGATTCCAGCTTATTCTTCATCCAGCATTTCTCATGATGTACTCTGCATATAAGTTAAATAAGCAGGGTGACAATATACAGCCTTAATGTACTCCTTTCCCAATTTGGAACCAATCTATTGTTCCATGTCCAGTTTTAACTGTTGCTTCTTGACCTGCATACAGATTTCTCTGGAGGCAGATAAAGTGGTCTGGTATATCCATCTCTTGAAGAATTTTCCAGTTTGTTGTGATCCACACACATTTGCTCAAGTTCTTCTTAAAATATTACTCCCAGAACTAAGTCCTTTAGATGATATCTTAACTCTGTAAAGTAAACCAATGATTTCTCTTCATGAACACACAGTACTCCTGTGTAATTCAACATAAAATCCCATTATCTATTTTATGGTATTTTCATCCTCTTGGATCATACTGCACTTACCATTGAGTACAGTATTTAGATTTTTAAAAAATGAAACATTCTTATTTGTTCCAAATACTAGGTGTTTACTAATTCACTTATCTTATAATAATGATAAGCATTCTTTTATGATTGCTCATTATTAGCCGAGTCATACTAACCATTTTATCTTGATTATATTACCTAAAATCATCACAGCCTTCATTGTATCTACAAAATAGGTATAAAAAAAAAGTACTAGAAGAAGTTGAATACTCTGCCCAAAGATGTGCGCATTCAACCACTTTACGTTTATTATGTTAGTTTAGAACAATTCATCCTTTTGAATTTTTATTTAACATTGATGTTAGGCTCTCTTAGGAGACAAGGAATGCATTCTGAGTTTATCTTTGATGTTGAAGATTTGTTTTAAGTGGGCTTCAAGAAAATGTTAGTGGAAAACTGAGTTACACAGCAAGTCTCAAATAAAAGGAAATTTTCTGCAGATATTTAATAGCTTTAGTGTCTCAACTGCAATATTCTTTACCCAACAGAATGCTTTGTGCTTAGCATCCTTCTTGAGAAGAGCTTTTCTTTCCTCTTTACAGTAGGAAGTGATATCATGGTTTTTCAAATGCTTTCTGTCTCTTCTGCTACTGCCTATAGTGAGAAAAAAAACCTACTCTTTGCTTAGATAAAGTGAAGTCACTCAGTCGTGTCTGACTCTTTGCGACTCCATTGGCAGTAGCCTGCACCAGGCTCCTCTGTCCATGGGATTTTGTAGGCAATTGGAGTGGGTTGCCATTTCCTTCTCCAGGGAATCTTCCTGACCCAGGGATTGAACCCAGATCTCCCGGATTATAGACAGACACTTTACCATCTGAGCCACCAGGGAAGACCTACTCTCTGCTTAGATCCTTTTAATTAATTACATCCTCTGCATATTTGTTTTAATCACAATACTTGATGCTTGTCATCTTACCAAACACCTTTCATTTAGTTTTTCTTTGGTTCTCCCAACCATCTTAAGATTGGCAACTTTATTTTTTAGATATGGAGTATTTATTTAGCTATTGTCAGTGAAAGTGAAAGTTGCTCAGTCATGTCCAGCTCTTTGCGACCCCATGGACTGTAGTCCATGGAATTTTTCAGGCCAGAATACTGGAGTGGGTAGCCTTTCCCTTCTCCAGGGGATTCTCCCAGCCCAGGGATCAAACCCAGGTCTCCCTCATTGCAGGTGGATTCTTTACCAGCTGAGCCACAAGAGAAGCCCAAGAATACTAGAGTGTATAGCCTATCCCTTCTCCGGTGGATCTTCCTGACCCAGGAATTGAACCAGGATCTCCTGCATTGCAGGCTGATTCTTTACCAGCAAAGCTATTAGGGAAGCCCATTGTCATTAATTTAATATAACAAAAAATAAGTGATGATTAACTCTTCTTAACAAGCTTGGAACACTTACCAGATTTTGGTAACTTTACATCATTGAATCAAGATACATTCATACAACATTTGGTATACGCAACATTTTAATTCTCAAATGACATTAAAAAAATCCCCTTGATTCTTGGAGAAATAAACATAAATATACAAATTATTAAATAGGACATTTCTGAACATGGATTCATACTCAGGTTTGTCTCCAAGGTCTAGGTGCTGTATCTATGCCTGTCTTCTCTCTGTTTCTTAAGTTCTGCCCATTCTACTGGGCAGCAATGCTTTTTCCTGTGTCCCACGTTCCCATTTCAAAGCTTATTAAGTGATGGTTAAGTGCATCTTCCTCTGGTGATCCTGAAGAACTTAAAATTTTGCCACATGCCTTACTTGTATGAAAATATAAGGTATGTTTGCATTTCTTTGATCCACTACTCTAATAGATCTATCAAAAATAAATCACATTAGCTTGAACAAAAATGTCTTGGTAACATAGCAAAATGTTAACAACATACACACTTGCAAATCCATAATGTAATTTTGTTGCATAGATCTTCTGCTTATTAAACTTCAAATTCACAAATCTCCTTTTATGTAAATGAAAACATTTACCTAATTTTCACTTGTTTTATCTTCCATTTTCCATGTTCTCTTAAGTGTTATTTACGGAAAGTGTCCACTTACATACATTTTTAATGTTCTCATCAGCAGGGCTCTGCTGGAAACCAGGAGCTCTTTTTGTGAAGTAACCACTCTTTTATCATTATTCTCCTTTATTGGACTTCACACTTTCTCTTCTTTTCAGTTGCAAAATTGCTTGAAACATTTCTTTGCTGATAGCTATTCATTTGTCTCTAAACAATCACTATTAAAAATAAAGCTGTTCTTGTATGTTCAGGTTTCTAGGAAAAAATTTTAAAAAAAGAATTGGGTCATACATACATTTAAATTGTTGATAGTTACTCCCAAATCATCCAATAAATTGTGTTACTCTATTCTACCTATTAATGATGCATTGATGCTGTATACTTTTGCCCCACTCTTGAACACAGGATTTAATTAATTGTTTTTCTTATTGTTATATATTAATTATACCATATATGTTTTTTTGGGGGGGGGTTCCATAATCACTGTAGATGGTGACCACAACCATGAAATTAAAAGACACTTGCTCCTTGGAAGAAAACCTATGACCAACCTAGAGAGCATATTAGAAAGCAGAGACATTGCCAACAAAGGTCCATCTACTCAAAGCTATGGTTTTTCCAGTAGTCGTGTATGAATGTGAGAGTTGGACTATAAAGAAATCTGAGCATTGAAGAATTGATGCTTTTGACCTGTGGTGCTGGAGAAGACTCTTGAGACTCCCTTGGACAGCAAGGAAATCCAACCAGTCCATCCTAAAGGAAATTAGTCTTGAATATTCATTGGAAGGACTGATGCTAAAGATGAAACCCCAATACTTTGGCCACCTGTTGCAAAGAACTGACTCTTTGGAAAAGACCCTGATGCTGGGAAAGATCAAAGGCAGGAGGAGAAGGGGACAAGAGAAGATGAGATGGTTGAATGGCATCACCGACTTGATGGACATGAGTTTGAGTAAGCTCCGGGAGTTGGTGATGGACAGGGAAGCCTGGTGTGCTGCAGTCCATGGGGTAGCAAAGAGTCAGGAATGACTGAGGGACTGAACTGAACTGAACTGTATATGTTAAGTACTGCATATACTTCTACCCATATTTTTTGATTCTGTAAACAATTTAAATCCCCACTTAGTTTCCTTTGAGTCTTTTTAAATTCTCAATTAACTTGCATCTTTATTTTCCTAGAACCCATCTTAAGGCCCTGCAATTTTCATTTCTTCATTTATTCTTTTGGACAGGTTCCTCTTTCCATCTTCTTTGTGGATATTATTTTAAAAACTTTAAGATGCAAACAATATGTTTAGAAAACATATATATATATCTCCACAAGATAAACTTCATTAATTACAAGTCAGTCATCCTTCTATTGGCTGTCCTTATAGCTACTTAATTGAATTAAGTAAAACTTAGGAATATTAACTGATTTAAATGCAGATAAACCTAAATTTTTCTGAATAAGATAATAATAATGTGCTTCTATACTTTATAAAGAACTTCAACCTACTTCCCACTTAATCCTAGCAACTCTTGGTAGCATAACTATTAATATTTCTATCATGAAGATGAGAAAACTGAGACTCAAAGACCAACTGACTTGCCCAAAGTAACAATTTAGATGCAATACACATGAGATTTTAACTTTAAATATAATATTCTTTCCAGTTGAGCTTGCTGTTTTAAAAAAAAAAAAACAACATGAAGTATTTCTGTAATTGTCTTCTCTGTTGCCTTTTGTACCCTAACAAAATGTCCTCCCTGACTGAAAAATCCACTAATTAATTCTGTTGAATTAAGACTTTTAACATCGAAGAGCCCTCTATTCAAAATCCAAATACCCTTAGAGATTTAATAATCATGCTGTTAAGTAATTAAACCTTAGTAAGAATTAGCTTATCAGATTGCTTTCCATCAACCACTAAGTGAGAAGCAATGGAGCACAGAGTAGAAGAGATGGGATGGGGTGGGAACCGGAACAGAAACAATCCTGAAGGCAACTGACAGAGTGTAACTAACTTTGTGGCATGAAATCCTGGATACCTGGTATAAATGGGGAGTATAACTACTAGAGCTGTAGATACCAGGAGAAAATCAATATTTCATAATTTTGTCATATTGACTTTGGCTAAAGACATAAGCTAACAGTCATTTTATGTTAATTGGTATTTTGCTTCTTTTATTCCCTTATTCTCTCATTTTATAGATGATAGTATGCTCTGGTGTGCTCTTCTCTTGGCCTGTCACATAGTTTCATAGATTTCAACTCAAAGACAAACAAATCAATAAAATTCCCCATCAGTGAGGCTTCTCAGACCATTTCCACCACTTTCCAGACCTGGTAAATTTAGCCACTCTCCTTCTTGTACCTCAGTGTAATGTACGCAAGCTTATGTTATACAGTTATGACTCGTTTTTGTAAATTTTTTATATCTTCTTCCTTCTATCTATGTTATACTGGAATACAAAGTCATATTTATCTTTGCATTCCTGACATCTCTCACAAGGTCTAGATCTTGTGGTCATGACAATTAGGTACTTAGTAAATATTTAATGAATTAAGACCTGAGAAAACATGTGAATATGAATGTAAGTATATTTCTATATAACAATTATTTCATCTTCTCTCAATCAAGCTAGATAGTCATCTGTGTTTTTGCTATTAATACTTTTAAATTGTTTTATTATCCTTCACATTAATTTCATAGACTTCTTTTTAAAACAACATATCTGAAGCCAGAGACTGGAAGATAAAAGAAGTTTCACCAGGAGCACATAGTAACCTAGTGAGAAAAAAAACAAAAATAAATCAAACACCAAATGGTAAAACTTAAGCTATATTCTTTCAGTTAAAGAAACACAAATAGCTTTTCTTTAGATAAACAAATCTTTTTAACTTATATTACCAGTGGGCCAGTACATGATTATATTTTGTATTCCTATTGCTGAACAATATGTATAAGATCAATTCAGTGAATTTATTAGTCGAAATTAGAAAAAAACAGCAATCAGTGTTTTGAATATCAAAGGAGAAAGTCAGTTTACTGTCTGCATTTTCAAAATTTATTTTTTTTATTTAGTATTTAACTGGTTTTTCTGCCATGGTATAGACACATATGTGCTATATGAAGTGTCCATAGATTAGGCCATTTAAATGAAGGTATTTATATATTTTTGTGAGCCTTTGTTCATCATCATTATAATAGCATCTATCCCACACATGCTAATGCATAATATGACTTTATATACTTGACTCTGTTTTTCTCCCCCAATTTCACATTCTACTATCTTGGCAAGTCTGCATTTAATACATACCCTGGAAGATCACTTTTGCTTCTGTGGTTCTTGAAAATTTTACAAGTTTTGACCAAACAGGATGCAGAATTGTTTTTGAGTTTCTGCCATGAAATGTCTAATAACCCTGTCATTCTTCTAAAAATACTGTGTTAATAAATTCTGACAATGTGCAAAACATAGTGAGAAGAGAAATGTTTTCGTCCCACGCAGCTTTTCTCCAAATGATAGAAGAGAGGGAGAGAAAGACCTTGCAATTAGGTCAGATAGGCCATTTCTTTGCCAAAAGATTATTTCTGAAACTTCCATTTCCAAACTCTATCTGAGGAGGATCATTATAAAGGTCTGAAACAAGGAAAACTCTACTATGGGTTTGGAAGCACAGACAACAATATAAAAACTAGCCCATAAGAGAAACTTTGTTATTTTAAAATTTTGATAGCTAGCTTTCTGAAGCTTTTCCTTTCACCTAGTTTCATAACTTTTAACACTAAATCAAGTCCTATCTTTTTGGATGGGTGTTTTTCATTGTAAGCTACTAGATGGCACAGCATTATGACCCCTTATAATAGAGAATGGTGCATGAGTGGAGTGCTGTGTGTGTGTGCGTACAGACACATACTGAAGCAGACGCACACACACACACAAAGCAGTTTTCTTCTTCCAACATCTATTGCAGAGTTAGTTAAAACTAAAGCATAAGGAAAGCCATGAGGATCAACCATTGAGTAATTCATTACTGAGGCTTTGATGGTATGTTGATTTATTTAATGGTATTGTTGGCTATGCAATCCTTATTATATTAGGAAAGGTCATGGGTACATATATACCTTTCTCATAAATGCTGCACATGGAAAAGAAAATCTAATTCCATGGGAAAATGGTAAAAATAAACAAATACCCGTTTTCCTTAAGGCTGATCTGGAAACTCTTGGTGACTACTAATATATGACAAATGTTGAAAGCATTGTCTTTATACTTCTCTGAGTTACAACATTTATGACGGTGTTCTTCTAAAAGCCATGACATCAGAAGCACCCCAGGAGCCTACAATCACAGCTGTTACAAATGCAAGCTTTTGACTGCAAGGTAGTGAAGAGCAGGCTGGTGGATCAACCCTCAAAGCTTTGCTTTTGAAATTAAATTCATGCAGTTAGGTTCAGGCAAAACTGAACTGGTGTGTACCAGGCACCATGCAGCACCTCACAGCATAGATTCTCCTGTGGTACAAGCAGTGTGACTTTGACCAGTTTATTCCCAGATTTACCTGCTCTGGATACCTTCCAAGCACAGTAATCATATATATCAAAAATACTTAACAGTTTTGTGAAAGGTTTAAAAAAAGAAAAAGGGGAATTTGCTAAATCCTCTTTCCCTGTTAGACCTAATGAGTACCTCAAGATACTGCCTGTCTGAAGGGAGGAGGGATTCATGTTTAAAGTCATTATTCCACCTAACTCCATCAATTTCATGTCACCAACACATCAAAAGGTGCAATTTTCAGAAAGCTGTTTTCTGCTTCAGTCTTTTCATTGTTGTTTCACAACACACTTGCTTACTTAGGTGTTCCCAGCGCATTGCACCCTTGCAATGTATGCACTGTTTGGACATGATACGTTCCTGCTTTCAGTTAATTAATACATCACAAGGAAATTTCTAAATGACAAAGCCCCCGGATCTCACAAACAAGCCTAGAATATTATCCCCAAATCCTGTTTTCACTGGATTTTTTTTTTTCTCATAATGTTTTTTATTTGTGTAAAATGCATTTTGATTTCAGTGCACACCATAAGAAAACTTGATATCCAAATAATATCAGCCATAATTCAAGTAAAGTAAACAAAATAGGAAGTAAACTCTAACATCCTAGCATTATTTTTCATCTTTCACATTCTTTACCACATCTCTTAGCACCTTATAGATACTTTTTTTTTTTTTTAATTTTCCCTCCCATTGAAAGAACAGTCACAGTTAGGCTACATCTACAAGATCTAATAAAACTAAGTATCAGTATCGGGGAGCTCAATTCTCTTTTCAACTCTACCTGCTTATTACTATTTAAACTAATTGGGAAAGTCACAAACAATGGTTCTTTGTAAATCAAAGAGAAGGATTCAGGTGATTTTTTGTAAAAAAAAAAAAAAAAGTGTGCAAATGAACATGTGAGCATAAAAGTATTTTCATAAGCCAGTAAAAAATATATTTTGTATGGGGCACCCTTTAAACACATGCAAGCATATAATATATGTATTTAAAATATATATATATATATATATATATATATATATATATATATATATATATATAAATTCAACATATATGTAAAGTTTTTTGAAAGTTGAATATATTCAAAGCCTCAGCTTGGGTTCAAAACATCAATGGTATCCCAGTCAAGCTAAGGGCACTCTTAGGTGTCTCATTCTCCAATTAAATACGGTTTTTATGTTAAACCTGATATATTTTGATAACAAAACTTGTTTGATTATTCAAAGATAATTTCAGGATAAAGACTATATTGTATGTTAAAAATTATGGAAATCTTGATTAAAAACCTAAAATGCCCATTGAGGGTTAAATTAATAATTGAAGTTAGGTACTTTAAAAGTGATTAAAGATATTAAATATGTAGTCCATGATTTAAACTGAACAATATTATTTGTAATTTTTAAAAGCAAATGGTCTAGGGATTCCATGTGTCGATAGAAATTATTAATGATTTTCTTTACAAAACTCTTGAGATTTACAACTTAAGCTTGCTAAGTCACTTCAGTCATGTCTGACTCTTTTGCAACCCCATGGACTGTAATCCACCAGGCTCCTCTGTCCATGGGATTCTCCAGGCAAGAATACTGGCATGGGTTGCCATTTCCTTCTTCAGGGGATCTTCCCAACCCACAGGTCAAACCCATATCTCTTACACCTCCTGCATTGGCAGGTGGGTTCTTTACTACTAGTGTTACCTGGGAAGACACAATTTAAGCTTAATGGTACAATTGCCCACTGTAACAGTGAGGAAAATAGAATTATGTGTGTGCATATGTACTTGTTTGGGAAATAATGCTACACTGATGTCTTTCTTCTCTTGTCTCTCTCTCTAGAAAATTAAGAAAGTTTCTTCGTATATTATGAAACTAAGGGAGTGCACAGTCATATTAAACTCTCAAAAACAGGCTTTTCAAAAACATTTACATGAAGCAGTCCTTAAAATTTAAATCACATGCTAGTGTGAAAATCCTCAAGAAAGAGAGAAATAAGGAAGGTTCCTCTGTACCAGTGGCAATGATGGCGTCACATGGAGAACAAGTAAGGAACTTCCCTCATGTCTCAGTAGGTACAGAAAGTGCCTGCAAAGTAGGTGACCCTGGTTTGATCCCTGAGTCAAGAAGATTCCTCTCCAGAAGGGAATGGCAACCCACTCCAGAGTATTCTTGCCTGGAGAATTCCATGGACAGAGGAGCCTGGCGGGCTACAGTGCACGGGGTCACAAAGGGTCAGACACGACTGAGCTACTAACACTTACTTACTTACTTATCTAAAGCTTCCCCAATGGCTCAGCGGGTAAAGAATCTGCCCACAAGTGTCTGGATGCTACTGTGTGCTTGCATGCTCAGTCGTTAAATCTGTCCAACACTGCAACCCCATGGGCTGTAGCCCACCAGACGCCTCTGTTTATGGGATTTTTCAGGCAAGAATACTGGAGTGGATTGTTGTTTTCTTCTCCAGAGGATGCTGCTAGTTTCATTCTACTATAGACCAGTCATGCCAGAATTGCTGCTAAAGGTGCATCAGGCCATTCCTGAAACCCAGCTAGGGGAAAAGTTATTAGGTGCACACATATAGGCCAGCCTCTGAGTATTTCCTCCTTCAAATTCTGTACCATTTGCTAGATGATTACAACGCACACAAAAGACCCAGGAAATATCTGCAGCTGCGGAAGAGGCACTGGGGAGTTCCCCATGAAACTCAGCCAACTGGTGGGGTGTAAGAAAGAAGAGGTAAAATACACATTATAACAATGATCTTTGCCTTGAAGTTCTCCATACCCATTTATTTCCTTAACTATCTTAGTAAGAACAAGTCCAAAGCTTGAGTTCTTACCCATATCCAAACATATGGTATGACACAGCATATATTTACCTTAATACTTCTAGGGTGGAATGAAATCATAAAGTGCATTAATAAAACATCTCAGGATCGAAAAGATTATAAAAGTGGGCAGGCACACTAAACAGTATACCACAGAGAAAGCAGAGTTAATGGGTCAGAAAAAAACATATAAAACAGACAATTTCCTTGAAGAAAAACATAAAACAGCATTCAGTCAGTTCAGTTCAGTTGCTCAGTCGTGTCCGACTCTTTGTGACCCCATGAATCACAGCACACCAGGTCTCCCTATCCATCACCAACTCCCAGAGTTCACTGAGACTCACGTCCATCGAGTCAGTGATGCCATCCAGCCATCTCATCCTCTGTCGTCCCCTTCTCCTCCTGCCCCCAATTCCTCCCAGCATCAGAGGCTTTTCCAATGAGTCAACTCTTCGCATGAGGTGGCCAAAGTACTGGAGTTTCAGCTTTAGCTTGTTCCTTCCAAAGAAATCCCAGGGCTGATCTCCCTCAGAATGGACTGGTTGGATCTCCTTGCAGTCCAAGGGACTCTCAACAGTCTTCTCCAACACTACAGTTCAAAAGCATCAATTTTTCGGTGCTCAGCTTTCTTCACCGTCCAACTCTCACATCCATACGTGACCACAGGAAAAACCATAGCCTTGACTAGACGGACCTTTGTTGGCAAAGTAATGTCTCTGCTTTTGAATATGCTATCTAGGTTGGTCACAACTTTTCTTCCAAGGAGTAAGCATCTTTTAATGTCATGGCTGCAGTTACCATCTGCAGTGATTTTGGAGCCCTCCAAAATAAAGTCTGACACTGTTTCCACTGTTTCCCCATCTATTTCCCATGAAGTGATGGGACCAGATGCCATGATCTTCGTTTTCTGAATGTTGAGTTTTAAGCCAACTTTAGGTAACATTAAAGATGACACAAACAGAGATCTGGGTACTAAAATTGAAACAATTGTTGAAATAATGAACTCAGTGGATAGTTTGAATAGTCAAATGGAAAAATGTATGAGCTGAAAAATAAACTCAAAGAATTTGCTAAAAATGCATCAGAAAACAATTAAAAGAGTTAAAAGAAAAACTATAATTGGAAATGCTGAATGAAACAAAAAATAGTAAAGGATAGAATAGGAAATAATTGAAGAAATCATAATAAAATATCATAAAAATGAAAAAAAGATTAAGGTATTAGCTATAAAGGATATCTTAAAAAAGGAAAGAAAGAAAACACAACCAGGCCCTTATGGTTAAATTTGAAAATTATTTCCAAAGAAGGAACTTCTTAGAAAGAAGTCAGATTCCTGAGAAGAAGTGATAAAAGACAAGGTATTGGAATATTTTTAAAATAACAAAGCAAAATAACTTGGAACTTAGAATTTTATAGCCAGAAAAATTGCCATTAAAAGGCAAGTGTTAAATGCATTCTGAAGGATATACATACATAAAAGTTACCACACAAATGTCCTCTTTGAAAGCATTTTTAAAAACGTACTCCTATTTTGTTAGTGTAGCTGCTGTATAAGACAGAGAGCTCAGCACAGTGCTCTGTGATGATCTAGAGAGGTGAGATGGGGGAGGGAAGCTCAAGGGGGAGGTGATGTATATATTCCCAGGTGGTGCAGTGGTAAAAAATCCACCTGTCAATGCAGGAGATGCATGATTGATCCCTGGACTGGGAAGATCCCCTGGAAGAGAAAATGCAACCCATTTCAATATTCTGGCCTGGAAAATTCCATGGACAGAGGAACCTGGTGGGCTACAGTCCATGGGGTCACAGAGTCAGACACAACTGAGCTCACATGCACACATACACATAGCTGGTTCACTTTGTTGTACAGCAGAAGCTAACACAATATTGTAAAGCGATTATACTCCAATAGTAAAATTTTTAAAAAATGTACTCCTAAGGACTGATGCTAAAGCTGAAACTCCAATACTTTGGCCACCTCATGCGAAGAGTTGACTCATTGGAAAAGATTCTGATGCTGGGAGGGATTGGGAGCAGGAGGAGAAGGGGACAACAGAGGATGAGATGGCTGGATGGCATCACTGACTCAATGGATGTGAGTCTGGATGAAGTCCGGGAGTTGATGATGGACAGGGAGACCTGGCATGCTGTGATTCATGGGGTCACAAAGAGTCGGACACGACTGAGTGACTGAACTGAACTGAAGAGGAATTATAAAAATAATAAATGGTAGACTACAAATTTAGAAGTTTCTTATGGTTGAAATAAGTATTAATTTTAAAAATATAAAAAGAACACAATCAGCATAGTTCAGAATTTATACTTTAGAAGGAACCATGGAGAAAACAGTAGCAAAAAAGGAGAAAAGAGGACATTATGAGTCACAGTTCTCACTTATTTGCGAAAAGACATAAATATTAACATGCTTAAGAAAATAATATGGAAAATGAGCTTGAAGTTTTAAAGTGGGATATAATCAGCTAAAGAATAAAATATAGCATAGATAATGTTTAAATATTCATCTATTCAGTAACAAAAAAGAAAGCAAACTGAATAAAATTTGAAATAAAATTTAAATTGAAAATTGAATAAAAGCAATTAGGTATCATATATAAGAATTTAACATTCATTTTCCAGAAAATTAATGTCTCAACAGAAAATAAGGAAGTAAATATTCAGTAGATTTTATTTTTTTCTTCCAGTTTTATTGAGATACTGAAATAATTTTAGTGAACAATCTAGTAGATTTTAATATCTGTAGGTATGTAATGTTATACATATACATGACATATATATATATATACAGACATGAGGTGAAGGGAAGTTGACTCAATCATGTCTTGCTCTTTGAGACCCCATGGACTATACAGTCCATGGAATTCTCCAGGCCAGTATACTGGAGTGACTAGCCTTTCCCTTCTCCAGGGGATCTTCCCAACCCAGGGACTGAACCCAGGTCTCCCACATTGTAGGCAGCTTCTTTACCACCTGAGCACAAGGGATGCCCAAGAATACTGGAGTGGGTAGCCTATCCCTTCTCCAGGGGATCTTTCCAACCGAGGAATCAAACTGGGGTCTCCTGCATTGCAGGCAAATTCTTTACCAACTAAGCTATGAAGGAAGCCCCTATATATATATATATATATATATATATATATATATATACACACACACACACACACACATATATATACACACACATATATATATATATATACACACACACACACACATATATGCTTAACAAATAGAGCCATACATATTAATCTATTATACCTCTTCACATATGGTAAATTTTAAAATGTATCTGTTTTTGTTCTCCTATATTTATGCTACTGTTATCATGTATTTAATTCTAAACATTGTATAAAATCTATAGTACATTATAACTTTTTGAATTAAACAGTAAATTATCTTCTGAAGCATTTCAAACTAAGGAAATAATGTATTTTCTGTTCACATGCATTTTCTTATTTTCTTAGTGCAGATCATGATTTTAATCTGAAATTATACTGTTTCTGCCATAAAACATTCCTTAGCTAACTTGTAGTGCATTTTGTTTGAAACATTTTTTGCACGAAACATTTTTTGCACAGCTTTTGTTTATTTAAAAAACAAGTCTTTCATTTGGCTTCATTTTAGAATGATATTTTTTGCTGGATATAGAATCCTAAGTTGATGGTTTTCCTTCTTTCAGCACTTTAAAGATCTCATTCCATTGTTTCCTGGCTTGCATCATTTCAATAAGAATTTTTCTCTTATTCTTATCTTTGCTTCTTTGTATATAATGTTCCCATCCCCTTAATCTTCTCTGGCAGCTTTTCAGCAGTTTGACTTTGATGTTACCATTGTTAGTACGTTTGTTTAATTTTGATGAAGTTGTCTCAGATTCATGGAAACATGGTTTGTTTTCTTTCATTAATTTTGGAAAACTGTCATCTATGGCTTTTTCAAGTGTTTCTTCCACTTTTCCCCTCTCTTCTTTAACTCCTATTACATGCATTTTAGGCTGTTTTAGAGTGCCTCACAGCTCTTGGATGCAGTTTTTTTTTTTTTTTTTTTTTTAATATATATACTGTTGGTGATCTTCATGTTTTACTTTAGATAACTCTTTGACCTCAGTTCAGTCACTCAGTCGTGTCTGACTTTTGCGACCCCATGGACTGCAGCATTCCAGGCTTCCTGTCCATCACCAACTCCTGGAGCTCACTCAAATTCATGTTCATCAAATCGATGATGCCATCCAACCATCTCATCCTCTGTCACCCCCTTCTACTCCTGCCTTCAGTCTTACCCAGCATCAGGGGCTTTTCCAATGAGTTAGTTCTTCATATCAGGTGGTCAAAGTACTGGAGTTTCAGCTTCAGCATCAGTCAATCTGATGAATATTCAGGATTGATTTCTTTTAGGATTGATTGGTTGGTTCTTCATGCAGTCCAAAGGACCCTCAAGAGTCTTCACCAACACCACAGTTCAAAAGCATCAATTCTTTTGCACTCAGCTTTCTTTATAGTCCAACTCTCGCAACCATATATGACTACTGGAAAAACAATAGCTTAGACTAGACAGACCTTTGTTGGCAAAGTAATGTCTCTGCTTTTTAATATGCTGTCTAGATTGGTCACAGCTTTTCTCCCAAGGAGCAAGCATCTTTTAATTTCATGGCTGCAGTCACCAACTGCAATGATTTTGGAGCCCAGGAAAATAAAGTCTGTCCCTGTTTCCATTGCTTTGCCAACTATTTGCCATGAAGTGTTGGGGCTGGATGTCATGATCTTAGTTTTTTGAATGTTGAGTTTTAGGCCAACTTTTTCACTCTCTCACTTTCATCAAGAGGCTCTTTAGTCTTCTTTACTTTCTGCCATAAAGGTGGTGTCATCTACATATCTGAGTTTATTGATATTTCTCCCAACAATCTTGAAAGTACAGATTGTGCTTCATCCAGCCCAGCATTTCTCATGATGTGCTCTGCATGTAAGTTAAATAAGCAGGGTGAAAAATACAGCCTTGACATACTCCTTTCCCAATTTGGAACCAGTCTGTTTTTCCATGTCCAGTTTGACCTAAGTTATCCTTTATCTCTTGATGGTGAATTATATTTTCTTTTTTCCCTCCTTCCCTTCCTTCTTTCAAAGGTGTGTCTTACATTTGATTGAATGCTGAATGTCACTTGCAGAAAAATGATAAGGACTGCAATAACCACTATTTTTGCCAGAAATAGGCATACAGCTTTTTCTGTCACAGCTTTAATATGGGACATTAAATCAGTCAAGTTAAGCATTTATTTGGGTTAAATTGTTTTTCTCTCTCTTTCTCCCCATGCACTCACACACACACACACACACTCAAACCACATTACCTATACACTGTCAGATTGATTAAATATTAAATATAAAAACAAAAATTAACTAGAAGACAATGTGAGTATGCATGCATCTGATATCGAGGCAAAGACCTTCTTTAGTGAACACATAAAAAGAAGAAAACACAAGGGAATACATTAATTTTGATCATCAATTATAAAAGTTTAATAAAATAAAAATAACCATGACAAATTTCAAAAAGGAAAATGCAGCTTAATGGACAATGAATGAATATACTTAATAGAATATGTATTAAAAATATTTTTATAAATCACTGAAGAAACAACTTCAAAGAAAATACATGAATACCTATGAAACACCATATATTGACAGATTTAAGTTTCCTGAGAAGATTTTGAGGTTTAGATTTTCACAATAAATTAACAAGGACTTATAGAACTAAAGTATCTTGCCTCATAGTAGCATATATTGAAGTAGAAAATATGTAACTCACCCCTGGGACATTCAATTCCCAAAGAATTTGCTCTTAATTTCACACCAGTGTTTCTCAAAGTGTGGGATCCAGATCAGCAACATCAGCATCCCCTAAGAACTTGTTAAAAAGACAAAAATTTAAATCCCATTCCAGACCTACTAGCCCAGAAGCCCTGGAGGCGAGCTGAGCAATTTGTTTTAACCAGAACTTCATATGATCCCGAGACACACTAAACGTGAGAATCACTGCTCTGGACTATCCTGGGGCTTGTCTAGCTACTCCCACGTGCCTTGTGATTATGTCTAAAATATCAGTTGAGTATTAAAATGATTTACAGATAGAAACAACTATCAGAGTTAAGGGGAGAGACAATGCTGAGAGGAAGGTCACTGTAGTAGCCAAATGTAATATAGATTCAATATTGACCTCCAGAAAAGAGACTGAAATCTTGACATATTCCACCAGATCTACTAAAAATAACATCAGATGGTAAAGGAATTTTGACAACATCTGTTTCTTTATTCTACTTAGACAGAAAGAGGTGAGTAAATTATCTGCCTCATTAAAATTACCCTTCACTAAAGGTACCAACAATATTTTTTTAAGGTTTTTTTTTTTTTTTTTTTTTACAATAAGAGTTTCAGAGTTTGCTATCACCCAAATCCAGTGATTAACAGTCATAGTTTGAGATCAGGGTATGAACTCTTGCTACACTAGTTAAAAATCCTGTGAACTTGAGTAAGGTTCATGATTGCCCTATACCCTGATTTCTCAATCCATAAAATAGGATAATATATAACCATCCTTTTAATATGAATCAGTGAAGACATAGAATAAAAGTAATTTTCCTAATATGTGGACTAATTTCACTTGATATAAATTATCTTTGAAACTAGCATAAGAACATCTCCAGTCTCTAAGCTGTTGTATACTGTGTTAAGAAATGTGATCACAAACATACATTTTAGAAAAATGTGCATCTGATGGAGCACTTGTGCCTTTAATAATAAAGTTTCATTGATCTCCATTATAATTTCAAAATTTTGCTCAAATTAAAAAAATTCCTCAGAGATTATAAACATTAAACTTAACCATTCAAAAAGCGTGCAGATATTGTCAGAATACAGATTATGTGCATTTATTCTTCTATATAGTGCTACAAGGAAAGTTGGTTAAATGCACAACTGATCCACATAATGTTGGCACAATTATTAAATGCTGAACACTATATCTGTTTTTTTCCCTTGCATACCCTCTAGTTTTTAACATATAATGGCTCTTATAGTGAATTAAAATAAAACAAATGATTATGTTTTCCACTGATTCTATGGCAATAATAAACAACCATACTGATTATGTCAAATAATTATGCAGAATTAACCACCTAGAGGGATTTCCTGGTAGCTCAGCTGGTAAAGAATCGTCTGCAATGCAGGAGACCCAGTTTGATTCCTGGGTCGGGAAGATCCCATGGAGAAGAGATAAGCTACCCACTCCAGTGTTCTTGGGCTTCCCTTGTGGCTCAGCTGGTAAAGAATCTGCCTGCAATGCGAGAAGACCTAGGTTCGATCCCTGGGCTAGGAAGATCCCCTGGAGAAGGGAAAGGCTACCCACTCTAGTATTCTGGCCTGGAAAATTCTGGCCGGGAGACCCCTGTGTAGTCCATGGGGTCACAAAGAGTCACACACAACTGAGCAACTTTCACTTCACCAGCTAGAAGAAACACATGAAGATTTTCTTTTAGGCAGACCTGATGCATCGTGAGTAAATTGACTTGATTTAAACTTCAGTTCAATTCAGTTCAGTCACTCAGTCGTGTCCAACTCTTTGTGACCCCATGAATCACAGCACGCCAGGCCTCCCTGTCCATCACCAACTCCCGGAGTTCACTGAGACTCACATCCATCGAGTCAGCGATGCCATCCAGACATTTCATCCTCTGTCCTCCCCTTCTCCTCCTGCCCCCAATCCCTCCCAGCATCAGAGTCTTTTCTAATGAGTCAACTCTTCGCATGAGGTGGCCAAAGTACTGGAGTTTCAGCTTTAGCATCATTCCTTCCAAAGAAATCCCAGGGCTGATCTCCTTCAGAATGGACTGGTTGGATCTCAGTATTACAATATCTTTTAGAAGCAAGTCCTCTTCCTGCTGTTTTACACTTTAATTACTTCTTTAATTGACTCATTAGTTGACTGGCTTATCACTACTGGATATAAGTACCTGTTCAAAGTAGGGGGAAGCTAATTGAAGCAGTGGTCTTTGAATGCTGCCTGACTGAAACCCAGCAGCTGGATGCTGGACTTGGAAGCACAGCTGAAGGGCTTCAAAGTCCACATATTAAATAACAGAAAGTGAAACTATACCACCAGCATTATTTATTAAATACACTCCGAGTAAATTGCACTAAATCATAACCTACAATGCTTGGTTGATCATTTTCTTTCCCTACTTAAAACCATTCTTACTTCATGAGACTTGATTTCAGAGACACTGTACTGCTAATGGCAGTCTCCCCACCACTTTCTTGCCACTTGTGAACCTTACATAGCATCTCATGAGCAAAATGTGATATGGGCATTTAAAAGGAAGAAGGTTATGAGCACATGGGACTTGAGCAGAAAAAAATAAAAACCTCCTAAGTATTTATATACAGTTTAAGAACTCTTACCTCATATATAAATTCTGACACATTTAAAATATCATACCTTTTAGAGTCACTCCTTCTGCACCTTAATTCATCTCTATGTAAGCCATATATTTCCCTGGTTCAACAAGAGACAATAGTAGTATTGCATAATTAGGAAGTAATTTATCAAGTGATGATGTTCTCATAACTCTCTCTGTAAAAGATTTAGGCTTTACTCGATACTTAACAGCATTTAATGGAGGTTTAAAGGTCGAGAAGATTGAAGAAGAGCTGACAGCCTAAGTACTGCCAAGTTCCCTCAGATGAAGGAGGAGAATTGTTCCTCCTGACTCAGGGAAACTTTGTTCAGGCCATCAGACATGCTTTCCTCAGGTAGCCTCCTTCACTTTCCCTAGAATGGGAACCACTACCTTTTCTTCTCTTCAGTCGTAGTTTTGATTGAAATTTAATGAGGCAAAAACAAAGTGCTAATAAACAAGAATTGAGGTAATTAATAAGCAATAATCTTTATACCTTCTATTTCTATTTAACTTAAGGACTTCATGGCGCTATAATGAAGCAACCAAGGTAACTGTGAGTGTGTAAATGACATAACCGGAGGCAGTGATGGGGAATGTTCTCAGTTTTGTAATAGAGGAGAGATTTGGAGGGAGAATGTTGCAATTCTTGATGTCAATCAGCTAGAATCATGAGAACCATACTGATTATTTCACTATTTAACATGATGAAAGGAAAATACCATACACTGGGAGATTATTAACTATCAGGGACTCTACTAGGCTTTTGAATATGTGTTCTTACTTAAGCCTCAAAGCAATGCTTTGATTTCAGTTTACATCATCTGAATCCCAGAATAGTTATATAGGTTGGGATTACACATCTAACAGGAGATGCAGCAGAGGAGGAAACTCAGCTCTTTGGACTCCAATGCCATTTTTACTATTTGACTTTTGTTTTTTCAAAACAGATTGAAGGATTATTTAGCATTTTAACTAGATTTCAGCATGTTTTATGAAAACAACAAAAGACTGATAGCAAAGTTCTAGTCTCACATTGGATTTTAGCTGGTGTAACTTTAAGGACAATATACTATCTGGTCTTTTGTTTCCCTGACTATAATTTAAATAGAGTAGAATCTCTATAACAACATTTGTTGACTCTAAAGATCTGCTTAAATTTACATTTATGTAAGAGAAATAAGGTGCAAGCTGGGAAAATATATGAGTAATAAAGCAAAAGAAATAATATTTCAGTTCAGTTCAGTAGCTCTGTCATGTCCGACTCTTTGTGACTGCATGAACCACAACACACCAGGCCTCCCTGTCCATCACCAACTCCCGGAGTCCACCCAAACCCAGGTCCATTGAGTCAGTGATGCCATCCAACCATCTCATCCTCTGTCATCCCCTTCTTGTCCTGCCCTCAATCTTTCCCAGCATCCAGGTCTTTTCAAAGGAGTCAGGTCTTCACATCAGGTGACCAAAGATTGGAGTTTCAGCTTCAACATCAGTCCTTCCAATGAACACCCAAGACTGATCTGCTTTAGGATAGACTGGTTGGATCTCCTTGCAATCCAAGGGACTCTTGAGAGTTTTTTCCAATACCACAGTTCAAAAGGATCAATTCTTAGGCATTCAGCTTTCAGTCCAACTCTCACATCCATACATGACCACTGGAAAACCATAGCCTTGACTACATGGACCTTTGTTGACAAAGTAATGTCTATGCTTTTTAATATGCTGTCTAAGTTGGTCTTAAATTTCCTTCCAAGGAGGAAGTGTCTTTTAATTTTCTGGCTGCAATCACCATCTGCATTGATTTTGGAGCCCCAAAAGATAAAGTCAGCCATTGTTTCCACTGTTTCCCCATTTATTTGCCATGAAGTGATGGGATTGGATGCCATGATGTTAGTTTTTTAAGTGTTGAGCTTTAAGCCAACTTTTTCACTCTCCTCTTTCACTTTCATCAAGAGGCTCGTTAGTTCTTCTTCACTTTCTGCCATAAGGGTGGTGTCATCTGCATATCTGAGGTGATTGATATTTCTCCCAGCAATCTTAACTCGAGCTTGTGCTTCCACCAGCCCAGCATTTCTCATGATGTACTCTGCATATAAGTTAAATAAGCAGGGTGATAATATATAGCCTTGACGTACTCCTTTTCCTATTTGGAACCAATCTGTTGTTCCATGTCCAGTTCTAACTGTTGCTTCCTGACCTGCATACATATTTCTCAAGAGGCCCGTCAGGTGGTCTGCTATTCTCATCTCCTTCAGAATTTTCCACAGTTTATTGTGATCCACACAGTCAAAGGTTTTGGCATAAAGCAGAAATAAATGCTTTTCTGAAACTCTCTTGCTTTTTTGATTATCCAGCAGATGTTGGCAATTTGATCTCTGGTTCCTCTGCCTTTTCTAAAACCAGCTTAAACATCTAGAAGTTCACGGTTCACGTATTGCTGAAGCCTGGCTTGGAGAATTTTGAGCATTACTTTACTAGTGTGTGAGATGACTGCAATTTGTGTGGTACTTTGAGCATTCTTTGGCATTGCCTTTCTTTGGGATTGGAATGAAAATTGACCTTTTCAAGTCCTGTGGCCACTGCTGAGTTTTTCAAATTTGCTGATATATTGAGTGCAGCACTTTCACAGCATCATCTTTTAGGAAATAGCTCAACTGAAATTCCATCACCTCCACTAGCTTTGTTCGCAGTGATACTTCCTAAGGCCCACTTGACTTCACATTCCAGGATCTCTGGCTCTAGGTGAGTGTGAGTGATCACACCATCAAGATTATCTGGGTCGTAAAGATCTTTTTTGTACAGTGCTTCTGTGTATTCTTGCCACCTCTTCTTAATATCCTCTGCTTCTCTTAGGTCCATACAATTTCTGTCCTTAATAGCCCATCTTTGCATGAAATGTTCCCTTGGTATGTCTAATTTTCTTGAAGAGATCTCTAGTCTTTCCCATTCTATTGTTTTCCTCTATTTCTTTGCATTTATCAGTGAGGGAGGCTTTCTTATCTCTCCTTGCTATTCTTTGGAAATCTGCATTCAAATGGATATATCTTTCCTTTTCTCCTATGCTTTTTGCTTTCCTCTTCTTTACAGCTATTTGTAAGGCCTCCTCAGACAGCCATTTTGCTTTTGTGCATTTCTTTTTCTTGGGGATTGTCTTGGTTCCTGTCTTCTGTACAATGTCATGACCCTCCATCCATAGTTCTTCAGGCATTCTGCCTATCAGGTCTAGTCCCTTACATCTATTTCTCACTTCCACTGTATAATCATAAGGGATTTGATTTAGTTCATACCTGAATGGTCTAGTGGTTTTCCCCACTTTCTTCATTTTAAGTCTGAATTTGGCAATAAAGAGTTTATGATCTGAGCCACAGTCAGCTCCCAATCTTGTTTTTGTTGACTGTATAGAGCTTCTCCATCTTTGGCTGCAAAGAATATAATCAATCTGATTTCAGTGTTGACCATCTGGTGTTATCCATGTGTAGAGTCTTCTCTTGTGTTGTTGGAAGAGGGTGTTTGCTATGACCAGTGTGTTCTCTTGGCAAAACTCTATTAGCCTTTGCCCTGCCTCATTCTGTACCCCAAGGCCAAATTTGCCTGTTACTCCAGGTATTTCTTGACTTCCTACTTTTGCATCCCAGTCCCCTATAATGAAAAGGATATCTTTTTTGGGTGCTGGCTCTAAAAGATCTTGTAGGTCTTCATAAAACCATTCAACTTCGGCTTCTTCAGCATTACTGGTCGGAGCATAGACTTGGATTACCGTGATTTTGAATGGTTGCCTTGGAAACGAACAGAGATCATTCTGTCGTTTTTGAGATTGCATCCAAGTACTGCATTTTGGACTCTTTTGTTGACTATGATGGCTACACCATTTCTTCTAAGGGATTCCTGCCCACAGTAGTAGATATAATGATCATCTGAGTTAAATTCACCCATTCCAGTCCATTTGAGTTCGCTGATTCCTAGAATGTTGATGTTCACTCTTGCCGTCTCCTGTTTGACCACTTCCAATTGCCCTGATTCATGGACCTAACATTCCAGAGTCCTATGCAATATTGCTCTTCACAGCAAAGGACCTTGCTTTTATCTCCAGTCCCATCCACACCTGCATGTTGTTTTTGCTTTGGCTCCATCCCTTCATTCTTTCTGGAGTTATTTCTCCACTATCTCCAGTAGCATATTGGCCACGTACCAACCTGGGGAGTTCATCTTTCAGTGTCTTATCTTTTTGCCTTTTCATACTGTTCATGGGGTTCTCAAGACAAGAAAACTGAAGTGGTTTGCCATTCCCTTCTCCAGTGGACCACATTCTGTCAGACCTCTTCACCATGACCCAACCATTTTGAGTGGCCCCAAGGGGCATGGCTAAGTTTCATTGAGTTAGACAAGGCTGTGGTTCATGTGATCAGATTGGCTAGTTGTCTGTGATTGTGGTTTCAGTCTGTCTGTGGTCTGATGCCCTCTCTCAGAGCCTACCATCTAACTTGGGTTTCTGTTACCTTAGATGTGGGGTATCTCTTCACTGCTGTTCCAGCAAAGTGCAGCCATTGCTCCTGACTTTGGACATGGGGTAGCTCCTCTCTCCCGCTGCCCCTGACCTTGGACATGGGGTATCTCCTCTCAGCTGCCGCCCCTGAACTTGGACGTGGGGTAGCTCCTCTTTGCTACTGCTCCTGTGCCATCGCAGCCTATTTAAGTACATTAATATTATAATCTATTCCCTTTTAAATATTATTTCCTGAATCAACGATATTTTTGTGCTCTTGATATGTGGCAAAAACTGTTACTAGAAATGGAATGGTGAATGAAGGTCAGAATCCTTGTTTTCTTTAAATTTGTTCTAGTTGGATGGAAAAGGGGACTTTTAAGGAGAGGAAAGGCATACAGTAAATAAACAGATGAAGAAATAAAAAAAATTCAGAAAGTTACATGTGACAGGTGACTGTAGATGGCTTCTCCAAAGAAGTGGAATTTTGAGTGAGATGTAAGTGTTGTTGGAGTAATACGGATATAAAGCCTTGTGAAGAACATTCCAGGCAGAGGGAAAAGCAAATATAAAAGGCGTGACACTGGAAAAAATTGGTATGTTTGAGAAACTGAGAGAACTAATTGGTGGAGTCACATCAGAGTTGGTCAGTCAATGTGCTGATGTGGATTGAGTTCCTTTCTGCCATGTTTATTTGCCTCAATGTCCCTTGGTGATACAATTATATCTCTGCTGCTGCTGCTGCTAAGTCACTTCAGTCGTGTCCGACTCTGTGCGACCCCACAGACGGCAGCCCACCAGGCTCCCCAATCCCTGGATTCTCCAGGCAAGAACACTGGAGTGGGTTGCCATTTCCTTCTCCAATGCAGGAAAGTGAAAAGTGAAAATGAAAGTGAAGTCGCTCAGTCATGTCTGACTCTTCGTGACCCCATGGACTGAAGCCTACCAGGCTCCTCTGTACATGGGATTTTCCAAGCAAGAGTACTGAAGTGGGTTGCCATTGCCTTTTCTGAAGTATATCTCTAAAATTTATTAATTCTAAATGGAAAGTGATACAAAATATAATATTTAAATTCATATTACCAGAAAACCTATCTTAGACTATAATAAAAAGTTAAAAATCTGTTGGAATAATTATCAAATTATATATATGTGTGCTCTTAATCTTTCAGAGAAAAAAGTGCAAAGAAAAATATTACTGGAGTAACAGTCATCTAGAACTCATAGATTTATTAGGTATATTTTGTATAATGTAAGCTATGATATGTACTAGATTAAAAGGAAGGGATGGTTGGAGGAGAAGGTTAAAATGTTCAGAAAATAACCTTGAAATGGTTTTCCAAAATGTTAAGTTTGACAGGCAGTAGTTTAAGAAAGCATCTTTAAAAGCAATTCTAAAGGAAATTAGAGTTGGCTTAGTAAACATTTTCATTAACTCAGCATATTTCCCTAAGGACCCAAGTGGCCAACCTATACCTCAATACTTCCCCCACTTTTCTTCCCACTTGCTTAAGATGAGGTTAACTTTTAACAGATAGAAAATGTGCAAATGAATTAATCCAAAATCATTCTAAATCAGATATTGTGGCAGGTCACTAAATGTTGTTAGGTTTGTTTTAGTTATTAAATATTATTATCTTTTACAGTGTAAAATGAGAATAGAACTTTAAGGCAAATACTAATTAAACCAAGATTTTTTAAAAATCAATATTGTTTTTTTACTGAAACATATAGCAAATTACAAATGCAAATTAGTCATCTAAAAACTGTACTAAATAAACTAAGATTATGTATTATAATATAATGCTATATTATAACAATATAACACTAAAATATAACAGGTTGGGCACCTGTTTCTTCATAGCATCAATATACCAAAAAAGATGCAGTCAATTATTTTTAGATAAGTGGTATAAAATACATTTGATATTCTTAATTTAACAAATGCTTCTTTGTTGACACACATTACTGAATGTGGAAATTCATAAGTTGCAAATGATCTTAGCTATATCATCCATTAAGTCATAATTCAGACATATATTCTCATCAGTTAGAATTATTTTCCCAATTGTAAAATAATTTTACAATTATTTTTGTATTATTTCTATTTTTAAATAAGTAAGAATTCTATAATCTACCTTTCTTTAATAGTTTTTGTCCTGAGCATGATTCTCCAATATAAATAGAGATAGAACAATATTAAACATCATTCTTTAATTTGGTGGAGGAGAAGGATCAACAGATGATGAGATTTTGGATAGCATCATGGACTCAATGGATATGAGTTTGAGCAAACTCCAGAAGATAGTGAAGGACAGGGAAGTCTGGCATGCTGCAATCCACAGGTCACAAAGAGGACATGACTAAATAACTGAACAACAAATGCAGGAAAGACATTTGGTTGAAATTATTTGAGATTACTATTAAGAGTTAGAATTGTATTTCCTATACTTCTTGTCTTAGCTTGGACTGCTGAAACAAACATACCATAGATGAAGTGGCTTATAAACAACAGAAATGTATTTCTCACAGTCTGGAAAGTTGAAGGCCAAGATCAGGGTGGCATCATGGTTGGGTTCTGGCGACAGCCCTCTGCCAGGTTGTATTGCTCGTCCTCATATGGCAGAGAGCAGAGAGAGGAAGCTAACACTCCCTGTGACCCCTGTACAGACACTAATTCTCCTCATGAGGGCTCCACCTCAGGACCTCATCTAATCAAAATTACCTCCAGAAAAACCACTTTGTAATATCATCACACTGCTAGTAGGGTTTCAACATATGAATTGGTGGGAGGGGGGACAAAGACACTGAACCAAGTATTTTCAAAGTCCCAAACTGGCAAAACCTCTTCACTTTCTCTTCAAGCTCAGCTCAGTCCTCCTCCACTTTAAAAAAAAAAAAAAAAACGTTTTTTAAAAGAATCTCACATCTTTCATTCTACAGTCTCATTATGTCCACAGATGAAGAACTGAAGCACTGTTTGTGGGAACACCCACGCATGTTCCAAAAGGGATGGATAAAGAAGGTCAGTCCTCTAACCATACTAAGTTCTGAAAGCTGAGCTCCCTGTAGCCTGAGTCAGGGCCTTGCCTGATAGCAGTGTTGTTGGTGACTTGCCTTGTCCTAAGTTAGCTTCTGCTCAGTGTAAGAGTAGGACTGCATATATTGGAAAGGAGAGAAAAACCAAGCAATTGGTTTGTGAACATTGCGGCATCTTTCTCTCTCTTTTAAAAATGCACAGAAGGGTTTTGATCACAAGAAACACTTTTTGATTCAGTTCAGTTCCATCCTTCAGTCATATCTGACACTTTGCGACTCCATGGAATGCAGCATGCCAGTCATCCCTGTCTATCATCAACTCTTGCAGTTTACTCAACTCATATCCATTGAGTCGGTGATGCCATCCAACCATCTCATCCTCTGTCGTTCCTCTTCTCCTCCTGCCTTCAATCTTTTCCAGCATCAGGGTCTTTTCAAATGAGTCCATTCTTTGTATCAGGTGGCCAAATATTGCAGTTTCAGCTTTAGCATTAGTCCTTCCAATGAACACTTAGGACTGATTTCCTTTAGGATTTATTGGTTGGACCTCGTTGCAGACCAAAGTACTCTCGAGTCTTCTCCAACACCACAGTTCAAAAGCATCAACTCTTTGGTGCTCAGCTTTCTATATAGTACAGTTCTCACATCCATACATTACTAGTGGAAAAACTTTAGCTTTGATTAGATATCTGGACCTTGTTGGCAAAGTAATGTCTCTGCTTTTTAATATGCTGTCTAGGTTGGTCATAACTTTTCTTTAAGGAGCAAGTGTCTTTTAATTCCATGGCTCCAGTCACCATCTCCAGTGATTCTGGAGCACAAAAAAATAGTCTCTCACTGTTGACATGGTTTCCCCATCTATTTGTCATGAAGTGATGGGACAAGATGCCACAATTGTAGTTTTTTGAATGTTGAGTTTTAAGCCAACTTTTTCACTCTCCTCTTTCACTTTCATCAAGAGGCTTTTTAGTTGTTCTTTGCTTTCTGCCATAAGTGTGGTATCACCTGCATATCTGAGGTTATTGATATTCCTCCTGGTAATCTTGATTCCAGCTTGTGCTTCACCATGCCAGCATTTTGCATGATGTACTCTGCATATAAGTTAAATAAGCAGGGTGACATATACAGCCTTGACATACTCCTTTCTTAATTTGGAACCAGTCTGTAGTTTCATGTCCAATTCTAACTGTTGCTTCTTCACCTGCATAGAGATTTCTCCCATCTCTTTAAGAATTTTCCACAGTTTGTTGTGACTTCACAGTCAAAGGCTTTAGCATAGTCAATAAAGCAGAAGTAGATGTTTTTCTGGGACTTTCTTGCTTTTTCAGTAATCCAGAGGATTTTGGCAATTTGCTCTCTGGTCCCTCTGCCTTTTCTAAATCCAGCTTAAACATCCGGCAGTTCTCAGATCATGTACTGTTGAAGCCTGGTTTGGAGAATTTTGAGCATTACTTTGCTAGAGTGTGAGTTGAGTGCAATTGTGTGGTAGTTTGAGCATTCTTTGGCATTCCCTTTCTTTGGAATTGGAATGAAAACTGACCTTTTCCAGTCCTATGGTCACTGCTGATATTTCCAAATTTGCTGGCATATTGAGTGCAGCACTTTCACAGCATCATCTTTCAGGATATGAAATAGCTCAACTGGAATTCCATCACCTCCACTAGTTTTGTTCATAGTGATGCTTCCTAAGGCCACTTAACTTTGCATTCCAGGATGTCTGGCTCTAGGTGAGTGATCGCACCATCATGGTTATCTGGGTCATGAAGATCTTTTTTGTATAGTTCTTCTGTGTATTCTTGCCACTTCTTCTTAATATATTCTGCTTCTGTTTGGTCCATACCATTTCTGTTCTTTATTGAGTCCATCTTTGCATGAAATCTTCCCTTGATATCTCTAATTTTCTTAAAGAGGTCTCTAGTCTTTCCCATTCTGTTGTTTTCCTCTATTTCTTTGCATTGATCAGTGAGGAAGGCTTTTTTATCTCTTTTTGCTATACTTTGGAACTCTGCATTCAAATGGGTATATTTTTCCTTTTCTCCTTTTCCTTTCACTTCTCTTCTTTCATCAGCTATTTGTAAGGCCCCCTCAAACAATCATTTTGCCTTTTTGCATTTCTTTTTCTTGGGGATGGTCTTGATCACTGCCTCCTCTACAATGTCAGGAACCTCTGTCCATAGATCTTCAGGTACCCTATCAGATTCAATTCCTTGTATCTATTTGTCACATCCTCTGTATAATTGTAAGAGATTTGATTTAGGTCATACCTGAACGGTGTAGTGGTTTTCCCTACTTTCTTCAATTTAAGTCTGAATTTGACAAAAAGGAGTTCATGATCTGAGCCACAGTCAGCTCCCAGTCTTGTTTTTGCTGACTGTATAGAGTTTCTCCTCAACTGGGTGTTGTTTTTGCTTTGGCTTTCTCTTTTTTCTTTCTGGAATTATTTCTCCACTGATCTCCAGTAGCATATTGGGAACCTACCGACCTGGGAAGTTCATCTTTCAGTTTCATACCTTTTTGCCTTTTCATACTGTTCACAGGGTTCTCAAGGTAAGAATACTGAAGTGGTTTGCCATTCCCTTCTCCAGTGGACCACATTTTGTCAGAACTCTCCACCATGACTCATCTGTCTTGTGTGGCCCTACAGGGCATGGCTTATAGTTTCATTGAGCTAGCCTCAGCTGTGGTCCATGGGATCAGTTTGGTTAGTTTTCTGTGATTGTGGTTTTCAGTTGGACTGCCCTCTGATGGTTAAGGATAAGAGGCTTATGGAAGCTTCCTGATGGGAGAGACTGATTGAGGGGAAAACTGAGTCTTGTTCTGATGGGCAGGGCCATGTTCTGCTGCTGCTAAGTCGCTTCAGTCGTGTCCGACTCTGTGCGACCCCATAGACGGAAGCCCACCAGGCTCCCCTGTCCCTGGGATTCTCCAGGCAAGAAGACTGGAGTGGGTTGCCATTTCCTTCTCCAATGCATGAAAGTGAAAAGTGAAAGGGAAGTCGCTCAGTCGTGTCCGACTCTTAGCGACCCCATGGACTACAGCCTACCAGGCTCCTCCATCCATGGGATTTTCCAGGCAAGAGTACTGGAGTGGGGTGCCATTGCCTTCTCCGCCTTGAGGACTAGTGAGGCTGAATATCATTTCACATGTTATGAATCATTTATATTTATTTTTCCAGAATTTGCTTGTTTTTATTATCTGGAATTTTCCTTCCTTATAATTTCAACTTTTATACCCTCTTCAAACTGAGTTAAAGTAAAAAGTTTTCCAAGTAGTTATATTTCTTCTTTTGTGGTTCCCCTTGTGTTAAGAGTGTGTGTGTGTGTGTGTGTGTGTGTGTATGTCTGTCTGTCTGTTTCCTCGCATTATGACTGTCAATAACTAATTTTTGATTTTCAGAATTTGAGATTTCCTGTGTAGCCTTGTTACATGACATATTTTTGTTATGTGTTAGATGAGTATTTGAGAAAAGTATGTATTTTTAGCTCCTTAGGTATATAAAGTTTTATCAATTATTTTTCAATTAAATGCTTGTTGTGTGGAATTAAACTTTGTCTGATAACAAATTATTATGCATTTTCTTCCATTCAACATTTGCCTGGAGCATGTATGTGTTTATATTATTTTAATTTTTCTGCATTATTTTGTTCCTATTTGTCTGAAATAACACAAATCTGAAGACTTGTTTCTATATAATTCAAGAGCCTTTAAAAAGAGAGAGAATATATTGCACTGCTACAATATTTTGCTTTTTTTCTCTTCCCTCCTCCACTATCTTTTTACTTTTCCTTGACTGATTTTTTGTTTTTCTTTATTTTCCTCAATATCGTCTTTCCTTTTTTATCTATTCTATTCATAAATACCCTTAACAATTTTAAGAAACATACTGTGTGGACACTTGTTATACATTTTCTCCTGTACGTTTCATGAACTTCCTCGATTTTCACTGAAGTATGCACCCCTCCCCAGCCCAGTCATTGCACTTCAGTAGTAGGCCTTGGCAGATCTTGGCAAATCTTTTTTTTCTGACTCCAATGGTCTCCAACTGATCCAATCAAAGCAAAGCTCAGGACTTTCCTATAGAACAGTCTTATGGACTCTGTGGGAGAGGGAGAGGGTGGGAAGATTTGGGAGAATGACATTGAAACATGTAAAATATCATGTAAGAAACGAGTTGCCAGTCCAGGTTCGAAGCACGATACTGGATGCTTGGGGCTAGTGCACTGGGACCACCCAGAGGGATGGTATGGGGAGGGAGGAGGGAGGAGGGTTCAGGATGGGGAACACATGTATACCTGTGGCAGATTCATTTTGATATTTGGCAAAACTAATACAATTATGTAAAGTTTAAAAATAAAATAAAATTAAAAACAAACAAACAAAAAATAAGCAGGTAGTTATACTCTCACTCCTTCCACTATAAAGAAAAAGGATGTGATTCCAAATACTGCACTTGCAGACATCTTCCAAAAGAGGGAAGCCAGTCTGAGGATGAAATTAACATACAAAGAAAAGCAAAGCTTAGAGAATATAGCCAACAGCAGAATCACATATGGATAACTTAAGATATACTAGTACTGAATTTAAATATATTTTATTCATATTAAAGAACAGTATCTATAGTCTCTTTTATCAATACAGAAGTTGTGACATTAATTCTTACCCACCAAATGTCCACCATCTTCCCTCTGACAAAGACTGAAATTGTGCAGAACTTTAGATTAAGGTGTTAGTTCTGCTTCTAGATATGTATTTCATGTCTAACAACTTAAAATTTTCTTCTTTGTTCTTCTGTACCATATTTCAGAAGAATTCCTTAGGTCTCATCTTCCAGTTCATTAATTCATTCAATCTATTACAACCATGCTGCTATTCAATGTGCTATTAAATTTTTTTTATCACAGAATATATGTTTTCAACTTCCAAAAACTTTCTTGTTCTTATTTCTCTTTTATAGAGCTCCATTGCTATTTTATGGAAACTGTATTCCCTAAAATCTTTGAAGACATTTTAAAATAACAAATATTATCTATTATGTTCAATTTGTTTCCCCCAAAATCAATTCCTCTGTTTGTTCAGTTTGGTGTTCCCCTTTCACCCTCTTGATTTTCCTTAAATATTTAGTGAGTCTCAGTTAACTGAACTTTAATCCAATTTTCTGTTGATGGGAGGGGCTGTGTTCCTTCCCTGTTGCTTGGCCTGAGGTCAAACTATGGTGGAGGTAATGAAGATAAAAGTGAAGTTGCTCAGTCATGTCCAACTCTTTGCGACCCCATAGACTGTAGCCTACCATGCTCCTCCATCCATGGGATTTTCCAGGCAAGAGTACTGGAGTGGGTTGCCATTTCCTTCTCCAGAGGATCTTCCTGACCCAGGGATAGAACCTGGGTCTCCTGCACTGTAGGCAGATGCTTTACCCTCTGAGCCACCAGGGAAAGATAAGACCTGCTTCAAAATGTCTCATGCAGGCACTCATTCCCCTGCCCTGCAGTAGGCCATGCTGACCCATACCTCCACAGGAGACACTCAGACACAGTTCTGTCTTAGTCTCTGTGGGTTGGGCAGGCATCTTTTGCCCTTCTCAGGTCTGAGAAGCTCAGGTGACCAAGTTCTTGGTGAGTGCACTGTCTCAGGTGGGCTTTGCATCTTAATCACTTCCGTGATCCTGGAAGTTCAGTTTACTGAGTGAGGCAGGAGAGCTGATGCCATGACAGCTGATGCCCTGAGAACTGACTCATTGGAAAAGACCCTGATGTTGGAAAACTTTGAAGGTGGGAGGAGAAGGGGATGACAGAGGATGAGATGGTTGGATGACATCACCGAAGCAATGGATATGACCTTAGGTAGGCTCCGGGAGTTGGTGATGGAGAGGGAAGCCTGGCATGCTGAAGTCTGTGAGGCTGCCAAGAGTTGGACATGACTGAGCATCTAAATTGATAGAGCTTCTCCATCTTTGGCTGCAAAGAATATAATCAATCTGATTTCTGTATTGACAATCTGGTGATATCTATGTGTAGAGTCTTTGCTTGTGTTGTTGGAAGAGGGTGCTGGCAATGACCAGTGAATTCTCATGACAAAACTCAGTTAACCTTTGCCTTACTTTATTTTGTACTCCAAGGCCAAATTTGACTGTTACTCCAGATATCTCTTGATTTCCTACTTTTGTGTTCCAGTCCCTTATAATGAAAAGGACACCTTTTTGAGTTTTACTTCTATAAGATCTTATAGGTGTTCATAGAACCATTCAACTTCAGCTTCTTCAACATTACTGGTTGGGGCATAGACTTGGATTACTGTAATATTGAATAGTTTGCCTTGTAAATGAACAGAGATCATTCTGTCATTTTTGAGATTTCACCCAAGTACTACATTTCAGACTATAAGGGCTACTCCATTTTTTCTAAGGGATTCTTGCCCACAGTAGTAGATATAATGGTCATCTGAGTTAAATTTGCCCGTTCCAGTCCATTTTCATTCATTGACCCCTAAAGTGTCAGTGTTCATTCTTGTCATCTCCTGTTCGACCACTTCCAGTGTACCCTGATTTATGGGCTTAACATTCCAGCATCCTATGCAATATTGTTCTTTACAGCATCAGACTTTACTCCCATCACCAGTCATATCCACAACTGGGTGTTGTTTTTGCTTTGGCTCCATTTCTTCATTCCTTCTGGAGTTATTTCTCCCCTCTTTTCCAGTAGAATATTGTACACCTACCAACCTGGGGAGTTCATCTTTCAGTGTCCTATCTTTTTGCCTTTTCATACTGTTCATGGGGTTCTCAATGGAAAAATACTGAAGTGGTTTGCCATTCCCTTCTCCAGTGGACCATATTTTGTCAGAACTCTCCACCATGACCCATCCATCTTGGGTGGCCCTATATGGCATGGCTCATAGTTTCATTGAGTTAGACAAGGCTATGATCCATGTGATTCACTTGGTTAATTTTCTGTGATTATGGTTTTCATTCTGTCTGCCCTCTGATGGATAAGGATAAGAGGCTAATGGAAGCTTCCTGATGGGAGAGATTGATTTTGGGGGAAACTGGGTCCTGTTCTGATGGGCACGTCTGTGCTGAGTGCAGTTCAGTTGCTCAGTCATGCCTCCATGGACTGAAGCACACTAGGCTTCCATGTCCATCACCAACTCTCGGAGCTTGCTCAAACTCATGCCCATTGAGTGAGTGTTGCCATCCAACCATCTCATCCTCTGTTGTCACTGTCTTTCCCAGCCTTCAATCTTTCACAACATCAGGGTCTTTTCCAATGAGTCAGTTCTTCACACCAGGTGGCCAAAGTATTGGAGTTTCAGCTTCAGCATCAGTCCCTCCAATGAATATTCAGGACTGATCTCCTTTAGATGGACTGGTTGAATCTCCTTGCAGTCCAAGGGACTCTTAAGAGTCTTCTTCAGCATCACAGTTGGAGAAAAGCACCAATTCTTCAGTGCTCAGCTTTCTTTATAGTCCAACTGTCACATCCATTCATGACAACTGAAAAAACCATAGTTTGACTAGACAAACCTTTGTTGTCAAAGTAATGTCTCTGCTTTTTAATATACTGTCTAGGTTGGTCTGTATACAACTTTCTCAAGAGGCAGGTCAGATGGGCTGGTATTCATATCTCTTGAAAAATTTTCCACAGTTTATTGTGATCCACATAGTCAAAGGCTTTGGCATAGTCAATAAAACAGAAGTAGATGTTTCTCTGAAACTCTCTCGCTTTTCGATGATCCAATAGATGTTGGCAATTTGATCTCTGGTTCCTCTGCTTTTCAAAACCAGCTTGAACATCTGGAAGTTCCTGGTTTATGTATTGTTGAAGCCTGGATTGGAGAATTTTGAGCATTACATCGCTAGCGTGTGAGATGAGCACAATTGTGTGGTAGTTTGAACATTCTTTGGCATTGCCTTTCTTTGGTATGGGACTGGGATAGATGCCATGCCATCATGGCATCCGGTCCCATCACTTCATGGCAAATAGATGGGAAAACAGTGGAAACAAGGGCTTACTTTATTTTGGGGGGCTCCAAAATCACTGCAGATGGTGATTGCACCCATGAAATTAAAAGACGCTTACTGCTTGGAAGGAAAGTTATGACCAACTTAGACAGCATATTAAAAATCAGAGACATTACTTTACCAACAATGGTCCATCTAGTTAAGGGTATGTTTTTTCTGGTAGTTATGTATGGATGTGAGAGTTGAACTATAAAGAAAGCTGAGCATTGAAGAATTGATGTTTTTGAACTGTGGTGTTGGAGAAGACTCTGGAGAGTTCCTTGGAATGCAAGGAGGTCCAACCAGCCTATCCTAAAGGAAATCAGTCCTGAGTGTTTGTTGGAATGACTAATGTTGAGGCCTAAACTCCAGTACCTGGCCACCTGATGCAAAGAGCTGACTCATTTGAAAAGACCTTGATGCTGGGAAAGATTGAAGGTGGGAGAAGCAGTGGACAATGGAGGATGAGATGGTTGGATTGTATCACCAACTGAATAGACTTTGGGTAAACTCTGGGAGTTCGTAATGGACAGGGAGGTCTGACCTCCTTGTGCTGCTTCCATGGAGTCGCAAAGAGTCAGACATGACTGAGCAACTGAACTGGACTGAACTAGTTTGGTGATAGCTTTTCTTCCAAGGAGCAAGTGTCTTTTAATTTCATGGCTGCAGTAACCATCTACAGTGATATTGGAGCCCCTCCAAAATAAAGTCTGTCACTGTTTCCATTGTTTCCCCATCTATTTGACATAAAGTGATGGTAAATCTTAAATCCAATTGTTTTTGTTGATAAGTGGGGCTGGGTTCCCTCCCTGCTGTTTGACCTGAGGCCAAACTATGGGGGAGGTAATGAAGATTATGGACCTGCTTCAAATGGACACACCGCCACACCCAGTGCCCCCGACTCTGAAGCAGGCCACTTCCCACCCATGTCTCCACTGGAGACTCCTGGACACCCCAGCCAAATCTAGGTTAGTTTCTTTTGGGGTCACTGCTCCTTTGTCCTGTGTCCTGTATGCACAAGGTTTTGTTTGTAACCTCCAAGAATCTGTTTACCCAGTGCTATGTAAGTTCTGGTGGCTCTTCAGTGGAGTTAATGGCAATCTCTTTCAAGAGAGCTTATGCCATACCCAGGTCTGCTGTATCCAGAGCTCCTGCCCCTGCAGCAGGCCACTGCTGACCCATGCCTCCTCAGGAGACACTCAAACACTCAAAGTCAGGTTTGGCTCAGTCTCTGTGGGGTCTCCTGGTGCGCACAAGGTTTTGCTTGAGCCCTCTGAGTGTCTCTGATGGCTATGGGGTTTGATTGTAAACTCAATTTCACCCCTCCTACCATCTTGCAGGGGCTTCCCCTTTACCTTGGATGTGGGGTCTTTTTTTGGTGGGACCCAACATTCTCCTGTCGACAATTGTTCAACAATGAGTTGTAATTTTGGAGTTCTCACAGGAGAAGATGAGGGGATGTCCTTCTACTCTGCCATGTTGATTATCAGATTATCAGACTTGTTTGTTGAGTTGGTACTATCACACATTTTGTCTGTTTATTTTTCACTTGTTGTGTTTTCAATAGACAAGAGCTCCAACAGCAGATTAGCCTCAGTTTGATGGCTAAATCAGTGTTACACTTTTAAAATGATCATGTGTATAAAATATACAGAAAACACTACAACAGAAAGAAGTTAATATTTTGCTATATTTGTTTCAGATCTCTCATTTTGTTTCACTCTCTCACTTTCTGTGAAATAACATGTTAATGGCTGAAGTTCTGTACACCTTCAGTCCTTTCTCCACCTGACTTCATCAGAGATCATTATTACTATGGTATTGAAAGGCCTAATTTCATTCACGTTTCATATATTTAATACCCAAATTTTATAAACACAAGAAATAGGTAATATTGCCATTTTTTTCATGAAATGTATGTAATTCCTTTTGCAATTTATGTCACTTAAGTTTCTGAATCATAACCTTGTTGACATATGTTGATTTAGTTTAACAGCCATGAAATATTTTAATATGTGAAAAGCCGCATTATTGGATAAAATCTGTTTTTACTGAATCTGAAATTTAAAATATTGTATTTTTAAATGAGAATATGAAGTAAGAATTAATAAGCAAAAGAAATTGTAAAGTGGTTTGATTAACAAAATTATGAACTATACATAGTGAGAAGTATGTCAGTAAAATCACTATAAATGTTCCAAAACAATTGGTAGTTGAATTCGGTTCTCAAATACTACTAAGGAATAACTAATAAGTGCCTTAGTTGTAACTGGACAGACATTTTTAAAACTTCCTAACTTAAGATATTAGAGCATAATATAAACTCTCATTTTTAGAAACTGTTTTGCTTTGATTTTTATTTTTAATCACCACTTTACTGTATACTTTCCTTATAGGAGATTCCTTGGAATCATTCATGGTTTGTGGTTCTGGAACCCCTCCAGTTGGTTTACATCTGATAGGCCCTTTGCATTGTTTATGCAAAAGTTGAGACAGAGGCCATTAGAACTTATCTTAAATGGAATAACCACAAACCATAACTAATATTAATATAAACATATAAACATACTTTACCTAAAAGGATCTTATCTGAACATCCCCCTGGTAGATTTAATATTTTAATGAAGTTCCACATGTATCAGGAGAATAAAGTCTGTGGAAAAGTGTTTCTAAAATCAGAGACACTTGAATTTAAAGCTTTGATCTATCTCTTATTATTCAAATTTTACTTTGGACAAGTTTTTTTTTTTTTTTTCAATTTCCATTTATCAAATATTCACTATTTCCAAGTCAGGGTATGTAGGCACTTTATATGCATAATTTATAATCCCCATATTACTTTATGAGATAGAAATCATTATCATTGTTTTAACCTCCAATAAGAATCCTGGGGTTCACAGTATTTTGTCCAAAATCTCACAGCCAGTTAATAGTAGAAAAGATTCAAGCCAGCATTTCTGACTTTGGTAATTTCCACTACTTTAATTTTCATGCATGAAGTACATTAAATAATTTCCCCCCAAATATCTATTCACCAGGAATATCAGAATGTGAACATAGAGTCTTCACAGTTGTAGACAGTTTAGGGCCTAGGGATGAAATGATTCCGGATTTAGCATGGGTCCTAAATCCAATGACTGGTGTCTTTAAAAGAAGAGGAGAGGACATGGAAAGCAGGGTAGAAGGCCATTGAAAATGAAGGCAGAGATGGAGTTATGCTGCCACAAGCAATGGATTGGTAATGGCCACTAGAAGCTGGGAGTAGGCAATTCTCTACTAGCTTTAAATAGATTATGATCTTGCCAATACCTTGATCTGGTTTCCCAAACTATGTGAGAATACATTTTAAACCACCTAGTTTGTGGTGATTTGTTATGGCAGCCTTAGTGCATGAATACAATGCTATGATATCACTAAGGAAAGACCTAAAATATTTATGCATAGTGTTAAATACTGAGCATTGTTTACATACCAAGACCATAGTGGACACTCATCGCTGCTATGAAGCAATGAAACCAATGAAAACAATGACCAAATTGGGCCTCCTCTTGGATAATAACGAATAACAAGTAAAGAAATTACTTGTTATTTGTGACCCCTGTGTAGTCCATGGGGTCACAAAGAGTCACACACAACTGAGCAACTTTCACTTCACCAGCTAGAAGAAACACATGAAGATTTTCTTTTAGGCAGACCTGATGCATTGTGAGTAAGTTGACTTGATTTAAACTTCAGTTCAATTCAGTTCAGTCGCTCAGTCGTGTCCGACTCTTTGCGACCCCATGAATCTCAGCATGCCAGGCCTCCCTGTCCATCACCAACTCCAAGAGTTCACTCAGACTCACGTCCATCAAGTCAGTGATGCCATCCACCCATCTCATCCTCTGTCGTCCCCTTCTCCTTCTGCCCCCAATCCCTCCCAGCATCAGAATCCTTTCCAGTGAGTCAACTCTTTGCATGAGGTGGCCAGAGTACTGGAGTTTCAGTTTTAGCATCAGTCCTTCCAAAGAACACCCAGGGCTGATCTCCTTAGAATGGACTGGTTGGATCTCCTTGCAGTCCAAGGGACTCTCAAGAGTCTTCTCCAACACCACAGTTTAAAAGCATCAATTCTTCAGTGCTCAGCCTTCTTCACAGTCTAACTCTCACATCCATACATGACCACAGGAAAAACCATAGCTTTGACTAGACGAACCTTTGTGGGCAAAGTAATGTCTCTGCTTTTGAATATGCTATCTAGGTTGGTCATAACTTTCCTTCCAAGGAGTAAGCATCTTTAAATTTCATGGCTGCAGTCACCATCTGCAGTGATTTTGGAGCCCAGAAAAATAAAGTCTGCCACTGTTTCCACTGTTTCCCCATCTATTTCCTATGAAGTGACAGGACCAGATGCCATGATCTTTGTTTTCTGAATGTTGAGCTTTAAGCCAACTTTTTCACTCTCCACTTTCACTTTCATCAAGAGGCTTTTTAGTTCTTCTTCACTGTCTGCCATAAGGGTGGTGTCATCTGCATACCTGAGGTTATTGATATTTCTCCCAGCAATCTTGACTCCAGCTTGTGCTTCTTCCAGCCCAGCGTTTCTCATGATGTACTCTGCATATAAGTTAAATAAACAGGGTGACAATATACAGCCTTAACGTACTTCTTTTCCTATTTGGAACCAGTCTGTTGTTCCATGTCCAGTTCTAACTGTTGCTTCTTGACCTGCATACAGGTTTCTCAAGAGACAGGTCAGGTGGTCTGGTATTCCCATCTCTTTCAGAATTTTCCACAGTTTCTTGTGAATACTCTTACAACACTTGTTTTCTGTAACATTGGCGGTAATGTCTCTTCTTAGATTCCTGATTTTAGCAACTTAGTCTTCTCTCTTTTTTCTTTTTTAATGTTACTAAAAGTTTGCTCAGTTTTCTCAGAGTAACTCCCCTAAAGTACAATCCAGTCATGGAGCAGAGGCACTAGCCTGTGGTCATCTTAGCTTCCTCTTCTGAAATGGCAGAATAGGATAAATGTAATTGGAATGTCAGTTAGGATAAAGGTAATTGGAGATTTTACCTTTTTGCACCAGGGTAGAATCACACGGTACAAGTGGGAGTTGGGTGGAGAGAGGGAACTCCAGACCTCTCAGCTGCTTGCATTAAAACAGAGCTTCTGCAACATGGAACAGGGTTGGGGGATGAGAAATACTCACATTCTACCCCTCCCAGGGAGATACCATAGCCCTAGACTGGGACTGGAAAGTGAGGGAGCCCATTATTCTTTGGCTTCATCCAATAAGAGTAGAATTTTCATCATCAGATAGGAAAAAATGAGGAAAGAAAAGGAGAAAGAGGCTTGGTGGCTCAAATCCCACAGATTTTCATTCTTACAGGTATTTAGAATGTTATCTTGAATAAATATTTCTCCATCTCCTGGGGGACATTAGGATGATTTCTGGAGACTTGGATCCTTTTTTTGTATTTTTATATAGTTTTCATAAGTTATAGTTATTCCACTGGGGAGAAGTCAGTGCAGTTGATCATGCTATAATTTCAGAAGTGCCTCTAAGCATATGGAGGACTGTGAAAGATAATTTCTTTCTTTTTTTTTTTTTTTTCCTGCCACTTTTGTTTATTTATTTACTGTGGAGATTTTTTTTTTTTTTTTTTTTTTTTGCGTGGGTGGTTTCTTTTTTGGCTTTTATTTTATTTTTATTTTTTTTATTATTATTTTTTTTATTTTTAATGAATCCACCACAGGTATACATGTGTTCCCCATCCTGAACCCTCCTCCCTCCTCCCTCCCCATACCATCCCTCTGGGTCGTCCCAGTGCACCAGCCCCAAGCATCCAGCATCGTGCATTGAACCTGGACTGGCATCTCGTTTCATACATGATATTTCACATGTTTCAATGCCATTTGCCAATTTCTTTGTTTAAGAAATATATCTGAAAATTATAAATTATTATAAATTAATTAATAAATCATTAAAAATAATTGAAAAATTATATCTGGAAAATGATAAAAATAATATTATAAAAATCATTGATTGAAGGTATATTTAAGCATAGATATATAAAAGAAGATATATCAGACTATTTCTGATAAAATTTTGAGTTTCTAAGATATTAAAATATATCAAAATAAAAACACAATACATGATAAATTATATAATATCTATTGATATAATTTTTATGGATCTTCAAGATGATAATAGTTGAACACAATAGCACAGTTGCATGTTTACTGAAATAAAAAGAAAGATAATTATACATATTCTAAACTTATTATTCTGATGCAACCACAGACATAGAAACTCATACAGATCTCTCAAAAGTTACTAAGAAAACTTTAATCTTTACATGAAACAATCAGTCTGTTTTATTTGTTAAATTGGTATAGTCTTGTAAATGAAGATTCTTTAAAAAGTGAGTTTTTGCCAACACATTTTGGCAGTCTGATAAATATTTTGCTATTCATTAATTGTATTTGCAACCTTTAAAATTGTATGGTATTCCTTGAGAGTAATTATTTATGAGTTACATGATACCATTTATAGTCATTATACTTGAAGAAGTACTGCCATAGATTTCCAGATTTATCTTCTTATACTGAATAAGTATACTCCATAAGTAAATGGAGAAAAGTTGGGAAACAATCTATAAGCATAAAGTTTATTCTAATATGATCTTCCAAAAGTTTGAGACTAAATTTTTAAAAGCAAAGAAAAAGTAAAGTGAGTGACAATATAAAAGCTGGAGAAACCACTTAAAGAAAGTTGTAAAATAAAAAAAAAAAAAAGAAAGTTGTAATCACTGGTGAAAATTTTCTGAATATTTCTGTGTATTTTCTCTTATTAGTATGCTTTCCCTCCAAAGATGTTCAAAATGTTTGTAATTCTAATGTTTAAAAAATATTGAAAAAAAATTTCAAACTCAATCCTGAGGACACATAGAACATGTGTGCAACTTTAGAGTACTATAAGGCATAGTCTGTTAGGAAATTGATATGCAGGAAGAATGCAGCAACAGAGTTTTGGGGTTGGTATTCGGAAAAAAGTGTGAAAAGTCCAGAGGTTGGGTCATTTGCAACCATGGCATTGTCTTTAGACTTTTTTGTATAGTTAAGTAGATACTGAGCAGAGATAAAATATAAAAGGAAAGATGAGGTGAGTGGTGGGTTATTGAAATCTGATTTCTGATTTCTGTCTAAGGAGAACAATGAAACAAAGATAAGAAGGCCTCTAAACATCCCCCCCCAAAAAAATAATAAAAAATAATATTTAAAATCTCTTTTGACATGAAACATCAGGGTTTTTTAAAAAATGTGTATAGGCTAAATGCAATTAGTGCTTATTTTTGGTTACACAGTTTAACTGATGCTACCTGCTCTAATACATACTTGGCAGCATTTCAAAAAACCAAACAGATGTTTTCTGTTATCCATAGAGAGAAGGGTTGTCTGTGTGTTTGTGTGTGGGAGGGTCTATAGCCATCCACTGGAAGTTACAGGTGGTTCCCAGTGCTACCAGCACCTTTATCTTCAGTCATGTTAAGTATCATTTTGTTAACGTTATTCCTTTTATGATTTTGAGATGGAAAATTAGTTTAAGAAAGATTCTTTTCTCACTTTGTGAATATTGAATGACATATGTTAGAAGTATATAAAAGTACATAACATATTGGAATCTGTTTTAAATATATGTTGTATTTAAGGATAATATTGAATTTTCTCTACATGAAATTAGAAAAAATATGGCAATTAATATGTTATTTGTACATACACAGAAAGATGTTATATTTTCATATGTTAATTTACATAGGGACATTTTCCAAAATGTCTTTCTTTTGAAGCATGCAATAATTTTGGCAGCATTATAACACAGATAAAGCAGTTTGCACTTAGTCAGTTGTCCATCATATTAAAGAAGCAATTTTCTATGTACATTAAAAGATCTTGTATCCTAAAAATATACAGAGAATAGAAACATAAAACTATAAGAAACTGATAGATGAATGGGTCAGTTGCATGGTGATGCAGGATAACTAGACCTTTGTGAGGAATTACTTTATAGCATATACAGATGTTGAATATTAATATTGTATATCTGAAATACTATATAAGTTTTGATAGAATTTACCCTCAATTTTAAAAAGAGAAAAAATGAAACAAATAATATGGATTAATTTAAATGCTTTGCCAATGTACTGAAATATAATGAAAAGTTGATTTTATATACCAGTTAATCATAGAACAACCAGTGTTTAAATGTACAAATGATTTTGATAAACATCTTGAAAAACATTGACTTCTCTAGATACTACTTGATGACTACCTTTTATTGTTTTTTATTTCTACATTAAACCTGTGCTTTAAGTGGCATTACTTACTGAAATTCTACATGTGTAAAAGGTTTATACTATAAGAGATACCAGGAGGTAACACAGAAACCACAAATGTCCATGCCTGACCACAGAATTCCTGCATCTAAAAATAAGATTGTTTCAAACCCCCTATTTCCCAACCCGATGGTTTGATGAGCAGTGAAGTCCTAATTCTGTAGACTTGACAAGTATATACATATTTTTCTGAACCCTTAATTTTTAGGGATCTAAAATCTTACCTTCTCAAAACTTTAGAATACTCTGCAGAATTCCACATCTTCATTAACATGTACCTAGCAAAAACCGTCAACAGAAAGTCCCATAAAATAAGTCAGAATTTACAGAAACTGTGTGTGTACACACCTAATTATGGGTATAAGAGACATGTGAGGTGATAATTTAGCAGGAATACCTTTCTCATTACACAGAAAACAAAAATATAAATGCGTTATTTTCCAGAACTTTAAAAAGTGTAGTGTTGAAAATGACATATGTATACAGAGATAACTACATTTAAAAGTGGGACATGATTTGTTATTATATGGAAAATATGGACATAAATTATATACGTAACAAACACTGTCATTTTTATATTTAGAAATTGGTTGAGGTAAAATTGATTGAATTTGGAGACCTCGACATTTTCCTAGATTAAATAAAAGGCCAACTGAATATAGATGACACTCTTTCACATAGCCATGTGACTTCAAATTAGTTGTTAGAGTTAATGGAGTATGATAAACACATGCATACATTCATGAATACATCCATATATAAATACATGCATACTTTGGAAATTGGGTAGAGCATAAAATCACATTAAAAAAAGTTATTTTCATCTTTACAATTCCAAGATAATTCTGCTATACTTCTAGTTCAGGAAGGTGTTAATTGTGGAAATATGCCACTTTCTTTGACAAAATTTTTCATAAATTTGATATAAAAGCTACATTATTAATTATCTGTGACATAAGTTTATTTGGGATGTAATTTTAATTTCTCCTCTCATTTAATCTTACAGAAAACTAAAATACATGAATGCTATTTAAGTATTAATAGTTAATGCTTCTTTGATAAAGATTTGACATTAGTGTATAATTGTAAGTTTGTATTTACTTTTCTTACTGAAATGTTAAGAACTTGAATTAGATACTCAGTGATGTCTGTGATTTTAAAAAATGGTTAAGAACTACTGCCTTAAGTTTGAGCAGGTTTAGCCCCCTGAATCATATTAAAGCAAATATAATATGCTAGTGCAATTAGAAGGGATAATGAGTATTAAGTCTATTTAGGATATTAAATCTTTAAAATGAGACATGTAACTGCCTATACAAAATTAAAAAGAAATGTCATTTTGCTTCTAATAAATATTCTGGGATATTTGGAAGAATTGGCATACTCCCAGGATATAGTGAGTGCCAATAAGAAAGTCATCTAGGACGTATTGGTGTTGCCAGTTATTTCACAGAAACCAACACTATAAAGCAATCATCAGTTCAGTTCAGTTCAGTTGCTCAGTCACGTCCAACTCTTTGAGACACCATGGACTGCTGCACCCCAGGCCTCCCTGTCCATCACCAACTCCCAGAGTTTATTCAGACTCATGTCTATTTAGTCTGTGATGCCATCCAACCATCTCATCCTCTGACATCCCCTTCTCCTCCTGCCTTCAATCTTTCCCAGCATCAAGGGCTTTTCAAAGAGTCAGCTCTTCACATCAGGTGGCCAAAGTATTGGAGTTTTAGCTTCAACATCAATCCTTCCAATGAACACCCAGGACTAATCTCCTTTAGGATGGACTGGCTGGATCTCCTTGCAGTCCAAGGGACTCTCAAGAGTCTTCTACAAAGCCACAGTTCAAAAGCATCAAAGCAATCATAAAAGCTATCTAAACTGAATATTAGTTGTTATAAGTGCAACAAGGGAAAGTTTTAATTTATTAAGTTGCCTTGAATTTTTCATCATTGTCAGATTTAACTTTACTTTGTATTACCACACAATTATCTTTTTTTTTATTCTCTGTTTTACAGGGATTAAAATTGAAATAATTGAAAAAGAGAAATTAGAGTTTGTTTTCATCTTTACGAGTAAATAAAAAAATGGAGTTCTCCTATGGATTATATGAAATTAGTACAATCTTAATCCTTAAATTTGAGGAAAAAAATCCAAGTGGTAATTATAGATTTGCTTCCCTGGTGGCTTAGACAGTAAAGAATTCACCTGCAATGTGGGAGACCTGAGTTCAATCCCTGGTTTGGGAAGATCCCCTGGAGAAGAACGTGGCAACTCACTCCAGTATTCTTGCCTGGAGAATCCCCATGGGCAGAGGAGGCTGGCGGGCTACAGTCCATGGATTGCAAACAGGTGGACATGACTGAGCAACTAAGCACAGCAAAATTATAGATTAACCTATATTAAATGCTTAAAACTTAAATAGTAAAAATTGAGTACCATGTTAGAAAAATATTTCACTATATTCAATTCAAGTTTAGGGATACAAAGATGATTTGATATAAGAAGGTTTATTAATAGATTGATAATATGTTGATTAAATCATAAAACATTTGAATATATGTATATATGTATAACTGATATTTGGTAAAATCCAATAGCTATTCCTAATAAAAATGTATAAATAAGAATGGAAATCTTTAGGTGATAAAGACAACTTATTTTAAACTTATTTTACTATATTCACTAGTAAAATTGCAGAGGAATTTTTTCCAGATGTTCAAAATGAAATCATTATCACTTTGCTATTTAATACAGTGCTTATTTACAATTATTTTCACATTTTACAAATATTTAAATGTCACTACATTCCCCTTTTTTAATCATGACCACATTTAATATAAAATGATAAAAGATATATCTATAAAAAGTAAGACTTTTATGTGATATCTTAGCAAATATAGATTCATATACTGTCAAATTTATACCCAGACTAATACTGAATCATTGGACATTTTAGTTTAAAATACAGAAACTCTAAAATATATTGTTGAGTAAGTTTGCAATTGTCAATATTTCAGAAAGTCTTTCTTTTTTCTGAAATAAAATCTATTCCACACATTTTGTTAAAATGTCCTTAATTTTCTGAAAAATGGTGATAGCAGATGATAGTTTTAATTTTGTTTTTATATTCACACTTTGCAGAGTGAGATAGTTAATATATATGCATAAACAGACAGATACACACACATTATAACATTTATTAATCATCCATTTTTCTTTTACACTCGATTTATGAAAACTCTGGCAAATACAGTATTATAGCTGACTTTCACATGCCAGAAAGGTCAGTCTAACTAAAAAGCCAGGGAATTTGTAGTGAATTTTGTGTAATACAGTAAGAAAAATAACACATTTGATAATGTTTCAATGACTTTATAAAAGCAAAGCACCTGTACAAAAAGAATTTTGCCTTGTTATCACATGAGACAGGGAACTGGCAGAATGCTGCTTTAAAGTGCCACAGCATCCACAGCTAAACGAACATGCTGCTTTTAGCAACTGAATGCCAGTGGCCAGGAGATCCTAACAGGATAACTGTAAGGATCAAAGGAATGTTTCATGTAAGAAACTTGGAACAAATACATTATCCTAAAGCCATCAATCAATCAAAAGCAATTAAGCATGACACTGATCAAATCCTAACAATGGCTGCATTATTATTATTGTAAATCTGTTAAAGATATAATTCTTTAACTGATACACTTTGTAAAAGTAGTAATCCAATCCAATAATCTAATATTCTTTCCAAATATAGTTACATAATTAGGTAGACTACTTTTCTTCTACTGAAAAATTGCTTAAATTATTTTCTAATAGATATTTTAGGAATACACTTTCCATTAAGTTGCCACTAAACAATCAAAAAGTGATAAAATAATTAAAAGAAAAAAAATAGGTCTTTGCCAATTGACATCTAACTAAAAAAAGTACAAATATTTAAAAAGTCTTATTACCATGTTTTAATATAGTCAAATAAAAATGTTAGAACAAGATATAGTCAAGGGGTAAAATCAAGAGGCGGGGATAGAGATCATTAATTAATGTCATTGAATAGACTTCCAAAGAAAGTGTTAATTTGGTATTGATTGTACCATTAAAATGTAAATCTGGCTAAAGTCTTGGGTGCTATTATCCAAACAGAAACTACTATATAGTAAAGTAAAAAGATTGCCTAGTCTATCAAGCTGGCTAATACAAAAAATTGAACATCTTGTGATGAGATTGAACTTCTGTTGGAATCTTAATTTTTAATCTAAACAATTATTTTATATTTACCTTATCAAATTAGGTAAATGACTCTTAGAGACATAAACTTTAATTATAAACTACATCTTCATCTGAGAAATCTGTAAGAAGTTGTTTATGTAATCAACTTTCTTTGAGGAACTCATATTTATTTGGTTTAATGCAGAAGGACTAATAAGTGAGTCATGTAGACTTTTCCAGCATCTTTAATTCTGTGTATGGACATAACATCTATTTACTGTTGATTCTCATCTTTTATACAAGGCAAAGACAGTCTCAAATTTGGGTGAAATGTAAATTTATTGAAAGTCAAGTTTTCTTTTAAAAATATAATGATGAAGGAGTTTAATAATACATTAACAAACTTTAAAATGAACATGCTTAAAAATTCTTCAAATACAGCAAAACTTAATGACTCTTCTGTATTATTTATAGTCACAAACATGTGCATGTATACACATGTACAAACATCTGGCAATATTAAAATACTAGGAACTCAGAGCAAAGGCTAACAGGGTTGAAACTGAGCATAGAAAGGTAAATGACTGGAACTTTAATTACTTGGATCCGTCATGCTTTGTAGCTATGTGTCAGCCTAAGTCACACAAGTGACATGGAACAAAGGCCATGGCCGCTTCAACATAGTAACATATTTCTAATCATTGATTAATAAATATGTTGAACTGAATGTGTGCTGTGAACTAAAAATAAAACTATAGAAATGTTGTACCTATATAAGCTTTATGTATTTATTATATCTACATCTATTTGTATTAATATGGAATATAGGTATATAAAATGTAAATTTAGATTAATTTATATCTGACACATATATGTTGAGAGTGATAGAAAGGTAGAATTCTCTATTTTAAAATTAGAAGCATTTAAGTAAGTGAATATAATAATGATATTTTTACACAGAGCAATAAACTGGTTTTTAGTTCATTTATGAAAAAATATAGGGAAAAATCACTGCAAAATGGTATATATAGGATTGAAACTGCTACTTGGTTGGCAGCTTTATTTTAAATGTTTGCCTCAGTAGTCTAGAATAATATGCATATAGTATTATAAAAGTGATAGAGGATTTTGAGCAAATGAAAAAAAAGCTATTAGTTTGCTTCCCTCTATGTCTCTAAACCGCAAAAATTCCTTTAACATTTGCAGACATTTTTAGGAGAAACGAATGAATGAGAAGAAAACTTACCCTCTTATAGTATATAGAGTTTTTCAGTATAAATCAATTTCCAACAAGGCTTTGAAGTTTTCAAATTTTAGAGATTTGCCACTTTGTGGTTCCATGGAAAAAAAAGCATAACTAAAAATCTACTTAACTTATATATTAAAAGTTGTAACCAGAGGCCTCTTCATTCTAGGCAGCTCTTTGGGTTAAAGGCTGGAACTGGTTATTGATATGAGTTACTTTACTCAAAGGCATAACATGTCATTAAAGATCTTTTGTTTTTCTGTTATTGGTGATTATATCAAAAGTAGAATAAATGAATATCCTGTTTAATTTAAGCAAATTCACTGTTCAGTATATTACTGAGTACTTTAGTAGTCTTTACAAACGGATTTTTAGAATAATTTCTATAAGTATAAAATGTCCTCCTATAAATCTTTTTCTATGTAATTCTCTAATTTGGTTCAATTTTATAGACATTAGAACTTGAGTGCTTTCACATTTCCTATCTTTTTAAGGTTATCTTTTCTTTTTGTATCAGAAGTACAATAATTCAAGTCCCCTCTTGAAATAGAACAGTGAGTCCAATAACTTCCTGAAGTAATTCCTAAAAACTCTAGAGAATACAGACATATCCTGATGTTTCTTTTCATCTCTGTCTATAAACTGCACATCCTGTGGCCTCATCTCTGCTCCTCTGTGCCACTTGAAACATCTGCACTGAATGATACTTTGGAAGATCGATACTATAGTTCCTCAAAAAAATATCATTAGGGAATTCAAACAAATAATCAGAGTATTGAAAATTGTCTAGCAGACTTTGACTGCCTGTAGTTCATTGATTTTCCCCCTTACATTAGAAGGTCCTTGATGGCTATTTCTCCTTGTTCTCCCTGTCTCACTAATCTCTTTCCTCCTTGAGCTCATCTACATTCATCCCCTCACTTCCTTCTGTCTCTTTCCTCAGGTTTCCACTACATGAAGCTCAAGATTCCTTCTTAATATACCAATTATCACTCTGCTGAGATGCCCATTTTACACTATTCAACTGGTATAACCTTTCACACTATAATGAAAATAGTCATCAACCTCTTATGCAGAATTGACATTTTTCTTACTGAGCAAATATTTGGGCCTGCTGCCAACACAATACTGAGTAAGGTACTTGGCTTACATATTCATGACAAAGAGGGTTTATCAAAATGATTCATTTAAAAGTCTGACAGAAAGACAAATTTTGGCTTTCTTCTTTAGAACCACAGGACGGAATGTGTGAACAGATTAAATGTAGCTCATTTTCCCCTTCAAATCTTCTAGTAATCCAGGTCAGACATTGAGGAACCTGAATACTTAAAATAATTAAAAGCAAATAGAAATAACATTTCTCCCATTATCATTATTATTTTTTTTTAATAATAATAAACTAGAGAGGAATTATGTTCCCATTTATGATGGAGTAGCATGTCTGAGGGGAAAAATAAAAAACCTGAAAGAAAACCCAAAAAACAAAACAAACAAAAAAGGATAAAGATGAATAATAATCAAACAGAGAAAACAGTTATCTGAAGTGATTGGACAGTAGGGACCAATATGGAGAAGGAAATGGCAACCCACTCCAGTGTTCTTGCCTGGAGAATCCCAGGGACGGGGGAGCCTGGTGGGCTGCTGTCTATGGGATCGCACAGAGTCGGATACGACTGAAGTGACAGCAGCAGGGACCAATATACAGGTGGGACTGAGAAACAGTGGAAACCAGAAGAAAATGGAATAGTATTTTTAAAGTACGAAAATAATAATAAAATTAATAATAATAATGACAGCCTAAAATATTATCTCCAATGAAAATACTCTGTAAAAATGAAGGCAAAATAAAGATGTGTCCAAACATGTGAAAATAGAGGATTCGTTGTTTGGCACTTACTCAGATAGAACTTCTAAGGGAGTTTTTAAGACCCCCAAAAAGAAAATAATCCAAGATTCCAAATAGAAGTACACATGCGTTGTGCAAAATAAAGAACAAAATGTTAAATATGTAGATGCTCCTGCTAAGTCGTTTCAGTCGTGTCCAACTCTGAGCGACCCCGTAGACGGAAGCCCACCAGGCTCCCCCGTCCCTGGGATAATCCCCATAAATATTTTAGTAAAAAGCACCAATAACCTTCTATAGGTTTTGCAAAGAAATATATACATTTATACATATGACAATAATAACATAAAAGGTATTAGAGGGGTAAATGGAGTTTGGAGGTTTCTGAGGGGTCCAAAAAAATCAAAGCTATTTTTCTAATTTTAAGACCTTCTTTAACTTTTCATTGTATTGACATTCACTCTGTGCAAAAGTAATGCTGATATTTGGGTCTGAATCATGTCAGTGGCATCTAATGATATCAGGAATCACTGTATTCCCTTCATACACTCAAAAACAAACAGAAAACATTTTTGTCCAAGAATGCCCTTGAGAAGACATTGAAATACCATGATTGATGAAATGGGAAGCCCACGTAAAACTATCCCCTTGCATACCACAGTATGATGATTATTTTCAGGAAACTATGAACACATATGCACCTATTTGAGTTTGGAGCTGAACTAGTCACTTTTTTTTATTCAAACATTAAATTAAAAGAACGGCTAACAAGGACATGTTGTATTTTAGTTGCCCAGTCATGCTGACTCTTTGCAGCCCCATGGACTGCAGCACATCAAGCCTCTCTGTCCAACACCATCTCTCAAAGTTTGCCCAAGCTCATGTCCATTGCATTGGGGATACCATCCAATCATCTCATCCTCTGAAACCGTCTTTTCCGTCTGCCCTCAGTCTTTCCCAGCATCAGGGACTTTTCCAATAAGTCAGTTGTTCACATCAGATGACAAAATTACTGGAGCTTCAGCTTTAGCATCAGTCCTTCCAGTGAATATTCAGGGCTGACTTCCTTTAAGATTGACTGGTTTGATCTCCTTGCTGTCAAAGGGACTCTCAGGAGTCTTCTCCAGGACCACACTTAGAAAACATCAACTCTTTGGCACTCTGCCTTCTTTACAGTCCAGCTCTCATAACTGTACATGACCACTGGGAAGACAATAGCCTTGACTATTCGGACCTTTGTTGGCAAAGTAATGTCTCTGCCTTTTTTACAGTCCAGCTCTCACAACTGTACATGACCACTGGGAAGACCATAGCCTTGACTATTCGAACCTGTGTTGGCAAAGTAATGTCTCTGCCTGTCAACACACTGTCTAGGTTTGTCATAGCTTTCCTGCCAAGAAGCAAACATCTTCTGATTTCATGACTGCAGTCACCATCCTCAGTGATTTTAGAGCTCAAGAAGAGGAAATCTGTCACTACTTCCACATTTTCCCCTTCTATTTGCCATAAAGTAACAGGGTCAGATGCCATGATCTTAGTTTTTTTAATATTTTGTTTTAAGCCAGCTTTCACTCTCCTCCTTTGCCTTCATCAAGAGAATCTTTAGATCCTCTTAGCTTTCTGCCATTAGAGTGATATCATCCACATATCTGAGGTTGTTGATGTTTTTCCCACCTGTCTTGATTCCAGCTTGTAACTCATCCAGCCCAGCATTTCTCACAATGTGCTCAGTGTATAGTGAAAGAAACAGTGTGACAGCAGACAGCCCTGTTGTACTCCTTTCTCAATCTTGAACCACTCAATTGTTCCATTCAGGGTTCTAACTGTTGCTTCTTGACCTGCATACAGGTTTCTCAGGAGGCAGGTAAGATGGTCTGGCATCCTCATCTCTTTAAGAGCTTTCCACAGTTTGCTATAATCCACCCAGTCAAAGACTTTAGCCTTTAGCATAGTCGATGAAACAGAGGTAGATGTTTTTTCTGGAATTCCCTTGCTTTCTCTATAATCCAGCAAATGTTGGCAATTTGATCTCTGGTTCCTATTCCTTTTCTAAATCCAGCTTGGACAGCTGGAAGTTCTTGGTTTGCATAATGCTGAATCCTAGCAAGCAAAATTTTTTTCTGCCTGCAGCATGAGACCTGTGTTCAATCCCTGAGTTAGGAAAACTCTCTGGAGAAGGAAATGGCAACCCACTCCAGTATTCTTGCCTGGAGAATTCCATGGACAGAGGAGCGTGGCAGGCTACAGTCCATGGGCTTGCACTGAGCGACTATCATGCACTCACTTGAATTTTTCAATATGGCCTCAAAAGCACAAACAATGAAATCAAAAATAAACAGGACTACATCAAACTATTGGGTTGGCCAAAAAGTTCATTTGAATTTTTCCATAACATTTGTGGATACTCTATTCCATTTCATTAATCTATATTTCTAGTATGGCAAATGGACACTTTCTTGAATACAGTGGCTTGAAAACAAACATTGAAACTAGTCCTACAAATTTGTTGCTCTGTTAATACTGTTTTTGTTCTACCTAAACTATTGCATTCTCTTAAGAATATTAGAATCAGTTTATCAATTTTCACAAAAACAACTGGTTTTGATTTTGATTAAAATTTTGATTAAAAATTTGTGAGTTTTAAAAAATATGACAAGAGAATGAGAAAAAAAATATAGACTGAGAGGAGACATTTGCAAATGATATATTTGATGAAGGACTTGTACCCAGAATATATAAAGAACTATCAAAACACAATAATAATAACAAATAACAAAAAATAAAAAGTGGGAAAACAATTTAGCTACATTTCACCAGAGAAGATATATGGCTGGTAAATAAGAACAGTAAAAAATGTTCAATATTATCAATTATTAAGAAATGAAAATGGAAACTACCAATTGTACTAAAAAGTCAAGAGAATGGCTAAAATGGAAGACATTGATTATGAAAATGCTGGTATGAATATGGAGGAACTACACCTCTCATATTGAATACATTGCCAGCAGAAATGTTAAACAGTGCAGCTACCTTGAAAACAGGTTAGAAATCTCTTACAAAGTAAACAGACACTTAACCATATTGCCCAGAATTGCACTCCAGGTATTTATCCAAAAGACCATATGTTTGTAGACATTCACATGCCCATAAAAAAAAAAAAAAAACTTGTACACAATTGTTTGTAGCTGCTTTATTTTTAATAGCTCCCAAGTGGAAATAACTCAAATACCCATAATCATTTAAGTATATGAACAAATTATGATATATACACATAATGCAATATACTTAGCAATAAAAGTAGTGAACTATATTAGTCACACAGTCCTGTCCGACACTTTGTGACCCCAGGGACTTTAGCCATCAGGCTCCTTTGTCCATGGACTTCTGCAGGCAAGAATACTGGAGTAGGTTGCCATTCCTTGCTCCAGGGGATCTGCCTGACCCAGTGAACTATTGATACATGCAAAAGCATGGCTGAACCTCAAAATAATTATGGCAAATGAAGGAAGCCAGAACCAAAGAGAAAAAATAAGTGTATTCCATAAGATTACATTCATGCTGCTGCTGCTGCTAAGTGGCTTTAGTCGTGTCCGACTCTGTGCGACCCCAGAGACGGCAGCCCACCAGGCTCCCCTGTCCTTGGGATTCTCCAGGCAAGAACACTGGAGTGGGTTGCCATTTCCTTCTCCAATGTATGAAAGTGAAAAGTGAAAGTGAAGTCACTCAGTCATGTCCGACTCTTAGCGACCCCATGGACTGCAGTCTACCAGACTCCATCCATGGGATTTTCCAGGCAAGAGTACTGGAGTGGGGTGCCATTGCCTTCTCCTATTACATTCATACGGAAATATAAAAAGTGGAAACTAACTTATAGTGATAAAGTGTTGATCAGTGTTTGCTGAGGGAAGAGAAAGTGGAGGGAGGGATGGATTAACATGAGGCATGAGGAAACATTTGGGGATGGTGATAGGTTCATTATCTTGATTGAGGTGATATTTTCTCAAATGTATACATATGTTAAAATTCATCCAACTTTATGCGCAGTTTCAGTTCAGTTCAGTTGGTCAGTCATGTCTAACTCTTTGTGACCGCATGGACTGCAGCATGCCAGGCTTCCCTGTCCATCATCAGCTCCCAGAGCTTGCTCAAACTCATGTCCATCAAGTCAGTGATGCCATCCAATCATCTCATCCTTTGTCATCCCCTTCTTCTCCTGCCTTCAATCTTTCCCAGCAACAGGGTCTTTTCAAATGAGTCAGTTCTTTGCATAAGGTGGCCAAAAGATTGGAGCTTCACCTTCAGCATCAGCCCTTGCAATGAATATTCAGGACTGATTTCCTTTAGGATTGACTGGTTTGACCTTCTTGCTGTCCAAGGGATTCTCAAGAGTCTTCTCCAATACCACAGTTAATTATATGCTAGTTATTCCTCAATAAAGCTATTTAAAATTCAGAAGAAAACAATCAGTTTTAAGACAGAACATTTGTATTTTTCACAGTTGTCCCCTATTTTTTATGTAAATCCTTAAAAAATATTTACAAAAATGCTATGTGGGTTTCTGTCATACAACAATGCAAATCAGCCATTGTTATATATTCCTTCCCTCCCTAGCCTCCCTCCCTTCCCCTCATCCAATCCCTCTAAGTCATCACAGGGAGTCCAGTATCAGACTTTGTGTGATCTGTACTTTTAGAATTCCTAGAGAAAAGAATTAGAAAAAAAAAATCAAAAGTAAAATTATATTTTTAATAGGAGAGTTTGACTGAAATGTAACTGCTATATAGTTAATTCTTAAGCTAACACTGTGTAGGAGCTAGTTTCTATAAAAGCAATTGAACCTAGTAATTTTCCTCAAATATCCTTAAAACATTGAGGACTTCCATTTCAGTGAAGAGACAGTAACTTTCATCTGAGAATCTTGGAAACTATTTTGAATTTCTGTACTGTTTTTCATTATGAAGAAGTAGTGGTCTGCAAATTGAATAATATTATAGACTAATTGAAATAGGAAGATTGGCAAGGAAATGTTTACAAAAATAATTTACATAGAAAAAAACTATGCAAGAATGATGCAAAATATTGAGAAACAGGAGACAGAGAAAGAAATTGGACTCAGTTGTGTGGATGCTACACCATTAACTAAGGGTATCACTGGGAAAATAACTTTAATGACCACTATCTGACTAGGGTGTTTTTTGTTTTATTATTATTATTCTTGGTGTTCTCTTTGTGTTGTGCTATTTCTAGGTTGTAGGATTTTTAAAACTTGTATTTTCAAGCACCACAGGATTAATAAAGCAAACATATGTATCCCCAAGTGAAGAAGTTCTCGAAGCATCTGTTGCTATTTTTCTTGTTTTAATTTTTGCTTTTCTTGTAGAAAATTACATTTTAGAGTTCTCTCTTCAAATCAAAGTTATAATGAAGAAGTACTAAAACTCAAATCAAATAATAATGAGTTGACTTTTTACATAGAATAATTAGTAATATAATAAATCTATAAAGTGATACTGATGGAAATTTATGCCTAGAGTATTTAATGCACCTTGTGAAACAGCTACATAATGACAATACTGGGAAATGTTTAAATCACGCATCTATCTTGAAACAGAAGACATATACTGAAAAGGAATACCTTTTCACCCTTTACACAAATAGTTATACCCATAATAGGAAAAAAATGCCATAATTCACCAAGGAATTTGAGTCATATGTTTAAAAATAATATGTTGTAATTGTCAAAGATATCTAAAATTAACTTGTTATTAAGAACCAGAGAATCAATTCAATATCCTTTGCCAATTTTATAACATTAACAATGTACAGAATACCTTCTTAGCTAAGGGTAATGATCCAGATGATATCATTTTGGAAACCAAGGGGAAATGAATAAGCTTAGTGAGTTTATATGACCATAAATTTTTTAGAGCAATTAACAGTCCATAGTGGAAGATCCACGGAGAAGGCGATGGCACCCCACTCCAGTACTCTTGCCTGGAAATTCCCATGGATGGAGGAGCCTGGTGGGCTGCAGTCCATGGGGTCGAGAAGAGTCGGACACGACTGAACAATTTCACTTTCACTTTTCACTTTCATGCATTGGAGACAGCAATGGCAACCCGCTCCAGTGTTCTTGCCTGGAGAATCCCAGGGTCGGGGGAGCCTGGTGGGCTGCTGTCTATGGGGTCGCACAGAGTCAGACACAACTGAAGCGACTTAGCAGCAGCAGCAGCAGCAGAGGAAGATCCAAAACTGAGTTTCATTCCTGAAAAGAGGTTAAAATGATTAGATAAGAAGGTTAAAACTAGAGAAACATTACCTATGATTAATGTGAGATATTTTAGAAAGGACATTATGAAGCATTCATAACAATAAACTACATAAAAACCAAAGTATAGTCACTAAGGAATTCTCCAAAACTGATGAAAACTAAATAGTGATTAAACAGAAAAAGGAAAGCATGTTTTGTGTACATAAAGTTGACTTTTAAAGGAATGAAGGAATTCAGAAACATGGAGAAAAGACCCAGTTATATACATACATATCTATAGTAATATTAAGCCATTAGTATACATCAATAAAATTATACAATTTTAAGTTTCTTAATAGAGAAATTAAGGAATGAATTTTGAATAAATAATATCATTTTAAATATATTAATATCTCTATTAACTATCATTTTTAATAAATTTGTTTTTGTAATAACTAATAAAGATTTTTAGTAACATAGTTCAGTGTGAAATAGAGAAAAAGAAAGCTAAATTATAGTTCTTTACATTAAGTGTTTTGGGATTTCTTGTAGAATCTAACTGTAAGCTACTCTGTACTTCTTTATTCATTAATGACCCTTACAAAGTATACATGTTTACCATCATAAATGGGATCATAATAGAAGGATGGGCATGACATTGCTAAGTATAGCCAGAAATTTAAATGAAGAGATGGTAACAATGCTGAACTATCGCACTTACCAGTCTATAGAAAAACATATCCACAAGCACTGGAAGTCAACATAAGGGAAGTTAAGAAAATGTTAGCAAAAGAAGTGTTTCATAAAAGCTATCAAGGAAATGTATCCACCATTTCTATTTCCCCATCTCTTTGCCGTGAAGTGATAGGACCAGATGCCATGATCTTAGTTTTCTGAACGTTGAGATTTAAGCCAACTTTTTCACTCTCCTCTTCTACTTTCATCAAGAGGCTCTTTAGTTCTTCTTTGTTTTCTGCCATAAGGGTGGTGTCATCTGCATATCTGAGGTTATTGATATTTTTCTCACCATTTCTGAGAAGCCAGTGATAAAAAAAAAAAGCCCACTTAGTGTTCTATAGAAAGCTCTAATTCTAATAATGAAAGTTTCTCTTTCAGTTTTTATAAGGCACATATTTTTTTTTCAATTGTAAAAACCATACTGACTAAAATTTACCATCTTAATAATTTTTAAATGTACAGTTCAGTACCATTAAATAGATGCACACTGTTGTTTAACAGATCTCCAGAACTTTTCTCCTTTTGTGAAACTGAAATTCTATATCCGTTAAACAGTTTCCCATTTCCCCTCTCCTCTATCCCCATCTTCTTGCATTTTCTATGAATTTGACCCCTCTAAATACCTCATGTATGTAAAATTATAAAGGATTTGTCTTTTTGTGACTGGTTCATTTCAGTCAACATAATGTCTCAAGGGTCTTACACATTATAGTATGTAACAAAATGTCCTTCATTTGAATAATATTCCATTGTATGTATATACCACATTTCCTTATCCATCTGTCTGTCAATGGACATTGGGTTGCTTTAATCTCTTGGCTATTGTGAATGATGGTGCTATGAACAGTGTATAAATATTTCTCTAAGACCCTGCTTTTAATTCTTTGAGAACTTGTCCTCCCTATTTACATCCTGATATATATTGAGGAGTAGTACTTCTGGGCTATACAGGAGTTTTAATTTTGGGGGGAACTGCCATACAGCTTTCCATAGCAATTGTACCATTCCACAATTTCATCAAAGGTGTGCTCACATTCCAATTTTTCCACTTCTTTATAAGACACATATGTTTTGATATTAAATATTACATAATAAACACTCAAGTCATAGTGAGAGATCTCAGCATCCATACTGTTTCCCTACACTAGGGTTAAGCAGGTATTAAGATGTGTTGAGTTCGCTTTTCAGAAGGTTCTGTTTCTTAGGCAAACGTTTGTGGAATTGCAGGTGAGAATGTGATCCTACTGAAATATAGATGAGGATGTTTTGAAAGTTGTGGATATGAATGGAGAGATGTTCAGGAGTGAGAAAGATGGTCAGAAGAGGGATACCAGAATGGTTGGGAACAGGATTCTGCATGAAAGTGCTAGGAGCATTGTAGTCAACAAATTTAACTGTCTAGGCTTGAAATGCGAGTTGGAAAAGACTAAGAAATATGCGTACTTGGAACTGTGATGTGTGGTACAAAGGCTTTAGAGCCAAAAGACTTGGGCTTTGCCACCTGATCCATGTTGTATAACATTTGGCAAGAAAATCAATCTACCCGAATCACCATGTTCTCATATAGATGTAGGAATAAAAATTAAAAGTTTGCATATTTGTCTTAAAATTAAATAAGAAAATGAATTTGAACTTGTGTAACACTATGTCAATGGCTCCCCAGGTGGTTCAGTGGATAAAGAATCTTCCTGCAAAGTAGGAGATGCAGGAGACTTGGGTTCAGTCTCTGGGTCGGGAAGATGCCCTGGAGGAAGGCATGGCAACCCATTCCAGTATCCTTGCCTAGAGAATCCCATGGACAGAGGACCATGGCAGTCCATAGGTCTGCAAAGACTCAGACACGACCAAAGTGGCTTGGCATGCATACAGCACTATCTCAGACTCCATGAGGCGCTCCATGACTTTTACTTGGTTTCCCTATTTATACTCTTGTTTTTGCCTACTTCTCCATATCAACATCAAAAAAAAAAAAAAATCAAAACATCCTAATCTGCAGTTTCTGGCATTAAGACCTCAATTAAAAATATTCCTTCAATATAACATAATATAATATACTAGACACAAGTTGTGATTTTTCTATGATTTTTTAACATATAGTATTGTAGCATAGAAATTTATATTGACAGATAAGACCCCAGATAATGTGCTAACATCTCAGACTATGGGCTTCCCAGGTGGCTCAGTGGTAAAAAATCTACCTGCCAATGAAGAGATGTAGGAGCCACAGCTTCAATCCCTGAGTTGGGGAGATCCCCTGGAGTAGGAAATGGCAACCCACTCCAGTATTCTTGCCTGGAAAATTCCATGGACAGAGGAGCCTGGTGGGTTGCAGTCCATGGCGTCTCAAAGAGTTGTCTACGACTGTGTGACTGAGCAATATCTCAAAATACAAGATGAATATTTTTGTAAATAACTTAGCTGCATTTAAAAAAAAGCTCTGAAAATATTTTTCTATAAAACATATATCTAAACTACCAAATCTATAAAACCTTAAAAGGTTAAAAATCAGATAACAATAGTAGTCAAGTTTCAAGGTCATATTTTTGGGAAGATATTTTTATTATCCTTTACTAAATTTTGAACAGTTTTCTTTCCCCTGGAATAAATTATTGTACTAAAGTTTTAAGAATATAAATTCTTGCAAACATAATTTGTAGTGCTTTCTGAGATTTTCCTAATGGATTCATTACTTTTCATCCCAATTTTCCACAGCTTATATTTCTTTAAAGTTGTGTTGAGCAACTGTTTTCTTGAGAAAAATATTGGTAAAATATTCTGTTTTTCTTCATGTTGAACACAAGGATGCTTATAGTCAGAACCGTAGCCTTCAGGCTATGGTCTTCTTACTTTTTTTCCCATTTTTATTTATTTTACAATTGATGATTAGTATACAACATTATTAAAGAATAGGGTAGCAGTACAAATAAACACTATTAAATCAGTAGAAATGTTTGAAATTTTATATTAAAATTTAAGATAGAAACATCAAATTGTGGTTGATTATTTCTTCTTTAAAACCTCAGTACACTTTGAGCCAGAATGACTTCTTTCTTATGAGTTATTCATTTACTACTATAATCACCGACTTTTCTTTTTCTGTTTAAAGATATACTACTTATTCAGACAAGGGCTTCATTCATATGTGTGATCAAATCTATGTAGCATGAACCTTTAATATGTTGCCTGTGACATGAAGATAACATCTACTCAGAATGCCCTTAAAATAATCAAACAATTCAGTTAAATGATGCTACATGTCTCATTTAATCCTTATCACTGTTTTCCTTCAGGCTATGACTCTTTGGTAAATTTTATCCTCTTATTATTAACTTAATAAAGACAGATGATGATGGAAATGAATACAAAGAAAAACTAGTAGTAACACATTTAAAGAATAAATGTTAATGAATTTTCTCTGCATTTTATAGCAGACTATATTGTTCCCTTTCCCTCAAACATTTTATTTTAATAACAGTGCTCACACACTCTTGCATGAAAATAAACACCCACAATCAGCAAATAAATACAAGTCACTCTAAAAATGCTCACAAAAAGATAATAACTTAGGTTGTTTTTTAAAACCATGCAAGCAACTTAGTGTGTATATTTAGAAATTTAGAAATTAACATCAGTTCTGTTCATTACATTTCAAAAGGAGGAGAAACAATAAGTCAAGTTGCCATTTAGTTTTTCATATTCATAGAGAGGAAAATAATGTTATTTACTTGATAGATGTTGACCATTGTTGTAGACCCATCTGTACCTATGGACATATGTAGAACTGTCTACTGAGACTAAAAAACAGTTATCTCACACTTCTTTTCATTAAAACAGAAAATTCAGTGAAGAAATGGATACTTTTCAAGAATCATATAAAAAGGTAGAAACCTCTTTTGCTATATGGTTATATTGCAACATCATAAAAGTGTAAGTTGGCTATTACAGAATTCAAAAGGATTATCCATGTTCAAAGAAAGGGGTGAACAGATGGTTTTCTTTCATAAACTTTTTTTGATTAATAAATTTCATCAAAATACAGAATAAGCATAAAGCTAGCGTTTGTTATCCGTGTGTAAATACCTATCAAATTTAAGACATTTGCCAAAAAATTATTGAAAAAACCAAATGTAAACTATTTTGACAGGCCTATTTATGAATAGACATATTCTGGCATTTTACATGGAACCGTCAAATACTTCCTTTCCCACCTCATTTATCACAAGGTCTTGGCTGCTGAGACTGGCTGCCATCTTGTGATGGGAAGAGTTGCACAAAGTGTACATTGTCAGTGGTCACACTCACAAGAGGAATTGTCAGGGTCATACTGAAAAGGGGAATTGCAAAAGAGAATTAGAATATGCCTGAAGCTTGATACCTGCCAAGGAAGTGGAGGATAACCCTCTGCAATAAACTGATAGCTAGATCATTTAAGTATTAAATGTTTTGGTCAATAAAATCAGTGCTTGTGTTTTACCCAATATTAGTGAAGATGTCCACTCTCAACACAGAGTTTAACAGTTCCCATTTCAAGCTCATTTTCAACTTGAGATTAAAAGAGATGGATGCTGAATTTTGTGACAAAAGCAAACCAGATGAACAGTGTTAATATCTATCTACTCAGTGTGAGTTTTCAAACCCACCATTCTAAATCTCTCAGTTGCCTGCTTGTCTGTTTCTACACTAGATATTTGTAGGTATGAACGATTCCTGGCATACTTTAAGAGGCAGTTGTCCCATGATGATGAAGAAGTGTTTATGTGTGTTTGACTGGATACATTCTTCACTTTGTTACCATATGTGCAACATGGTCAGATGGTTAATGAGTTTTCAGGGCTGAAATGCATCTGGTCCAACTTTAAACTTATGGTTTATAATACTTCACTGGAAAGCATGTAATTAATCTTTCAGTGGATAATCTACCATAACTCCTAAACTAATTAAGAAATAGATATTCTTTTTAACAGGATTTGAAAATTAAGTTTTATATAGGTTAAAGGAGGAAAAAAGCTTGTACAATGATTAAAAAAAGTAATAACACCTCAGATAAAATTGATTCCCTTCCTCCTTCCTCCTCCACCAAATCCTGTTGATAGAATTATGCCTCTTCATTGAATGTGTGCTAATAGTCTTTCCCTTGAGGAAAAGGACAGTCTCTTATTCATCTATAAATTCTGAGCATCTGGCATAGAGTAAAAGCATAAAAGGTGTTTATTGATCAAAATATTATGGGAGTTATTTCAGAGATATTCCACCTTGTGATAACATGGATTAAAAAAACTGTGTAGGCAAACACATACAATTACATGTTGTACGTGTTTGCCTACATAGCACATATACAAATATATATATATGATTGTATGTATACAAATTTCACGAATAAACTGAGGGAAAGAAATTTTCAAAAATATATATATAGTCAGACTGGTGGTATTATTTCATTTGTGTTTCAAATGAAGAGAATCTGATGCTGAAGCTTATGTTCTTAACACTATGATATATGAGCCACTAAATAGTTCCTCATGTGGATCTAACACAATTTCTTTGATCATTCTATTCTCCTCAACCAAGTTGGCTTTCCTAATTTATTATAATTATAAATAATTATAAGGTATAAAGTAGAAATCTGCTAATAAAAAACCCACAAGTGGTGTTCAAGAATCATATGATATTACACTGGTTTTAAAAGAAAAATTTCTTTATAGAGCATTATAATTTACAATACCAACTGCATTTTAAATGTTGCAGATTTTTTCACACCTTTGGCATCATTAGGAATCTAAAAAATTTTTCCCTCCAAAATTCTGTTAGTGTTCAAAACAATGTTATTGTTATAATTTATGTATTTGATTCTAGCTTAAAAATTTCCTACAGTTTATTTACAGGTTTTATTTTTGCACAAATTTTAAATTCATGCTAATCAAAAATGTGTCTGTTCATGTTTTAGTGTATTTATTTCACATCAGTTTATATGACCTAAATGATGAATGACACGAGATCTTCATGGGCTGTGAATGTGCCCTAGTCTTTTGTTTACTGTATTTTTCATGTACAATTTTTTCAATCATGTTTAATTTTCAAATCAACTTGATTTTTCCTTAAATACTTCTATTTTGTTTGGCTCAAGATATTTTTGACTTGAAAAATTTCATAAGAATTCATTATTTTTTTCTATTTGAATTATTTTCTATTTCTTTAATCTAGCAGAAACACATTTTGGTTTGTTGGATGAAATGATCTTTCTTTATTTGAATATAGATCTTGAAATTATTTAACTTCTCCTGATTACAGGAATGTTGCCTACCATGGTACCTTGCAGTGTCTGTAGCATGAAACATGCTCAACATATATTTGTGGAATTAAATTTGATTAGATGTCTGGCATATTGAAAGCACTCAGTAAAAATATATGTATCAATTAATTTTTTAATTTATTTATGTGTGCTCAGTCTCTCAGTCATGTCTGACTCTTTGTGACCCCATGGACTGCAGCCTGCCAGGCTCTTTTGTTCATGGGGATTTTCCAGGCAAGAATACTGGAGTGGATTTCCATGCCCTCCTCCAGGGGATCTTCCCAACCCAGGGACTGAACCTAGGCCTCCCACATTGCAGGCAGATTCTTTACCATCTGAGCCACCAGGGAAGTCCAAGAATGCTAGAATGGGTAACCTGTCCCTTCTCCAGGGGATCTTCCTGACACAGGGATCCAACTGGGGTCTCCTGCATTGCAGGTGGATTCTTACCAGCTGAGTTACCAGGAAAGTCCATATAATATGTTATACACACACACACACACACACACACACACTGCTAGAATGAGTAAGCTGTCCCTTCTCCAGGGGATCTTCCCGACACAGGGATCCAACTGGGGTCTCCTGCATTGCAGGTGGATTCTTACAAGCTGAGTTACCAGGAAAGTCCATATAATATGTTACACACACACACACACACACACACACGTGTGTGTGTATATATCCTGCATATATCTGTAGAATCCTGAGATTCTAAAAGCATATAAAAGCATTCCTAAAGCATACAATGAAGAACCAATTCTATTGTAATCATCTGCATCACTTTTGTGGGATCTTGTCATCTTATCAGATTTAGCAGATGCATCCTTAACTCGGTTATAATATTCTAAAAGGAATGTTCATTCATGCTCAAAGAAATCATCTACATCCTTTACTCCAGAAACAATTACTCCATCTGCTGATTTAACCATGTTTTTAAAGAAATCTTCTAGTTTCTCTTTTTTATTTTTTCCTCGCACACTCAAATCTTGATTATATTCCAGGAAGACATGGAAATTTAAATCTTTCCTCAAAATGGGATGTGCAGCCACACGACACAGAAACACTTCATGCATTGCAACCGTCTTCTTGAATATTGCCAAATACTCAGCTTCCAATTCCTGTTTCATCTTCGTGAATTCCTCCTTCGTCATAGACCCTTCTCCTTCTCCAAGTTTCTGTAGTTTCTCCCTTGAGGCATCAAAATCAGGTCTTGGTGGTGCTGGAGGAATAATGTAACCTGCATAGTCTTCATTTTCAATGAAGGAATCGTGAAGCCAGATAAATTCCTCATGTTGTCGAACAGCAGAAAACTCATTCTGTTTAAAATTTAGAAATGAACTCTTTGTGTGAACAGTGAATTTTACTTTGTCTCTCTCACTCAGAGTATCAGAAATGTCCACGTGCAGAGCAGCATCACTCTGAAAATCTACATTTATTGCTTTAAGTCCATGGTCCTCCTCCAAGAGGAAGTCGGGGCCGTTGTCCAGGCCTTCCATCATGGCTGCTCCGAGGCGAGGGCCAGCGCAGGCACATATGTGTGTGTGTGTGTGTGTGTGTGTATGCTAAGTCTCTTGTCATGTCCTCCTCCTGGGGATCTTCCCAACCTCCTCTTTGTGACCCCATAGACTGTAGCCAGGCTCCTCTGTCCCTGGGATTCTTAAGGCAAGGATAGTACAGTGGCTTGCCATTGCCTCCTCCAGGGGATCTTCTCAACCCACGGATCAAACCCGTGTCTTTTTATGTCTCCTGCATTGGCAAGCAGGTTCTTTATCACTAGCACCACCTAGGAAGCTCAGTCATGTCCAACTCTTTGGCAACCCCTTGGACTATAGCCCACCAGGCTTGTGTGTCCATGGGATTTCCCAGGCAAGAATACTGGAGTGGGTTGACATTTCCTCCTCCAGGGGGTCTTACTGACCCAGCATTAAAATCCATATCTTCTGCATCTTCCTGCATTGGCAGGTAGATTATTTACTACTGAGCCACCTGGGAAGACATATATGTATTTCTATTAAATCATCCCCCCAATCTCTTCCAGAAAATAGAGGGAACTCTTCCTGACTCACTTTATGAGGATGAAAGTGAAAGTCGCTCAGTTGTGTCCAACTCTTTGCAACCCCATGGACTATAAAGGTCATGGAATTCTCCAGAATACTGGAGTGGGTAGCCTTTCCCTTTTCCAGGGGATCTTCCCAACTCAGGGATTGAACCCGGGTCTCTCGCATTACAGGAAGATTCTTTACCAGCTGAACCACAATGGAAGCCCCTTTATGAGGATCAGATCAGATCAGATCAGTCGCTCAGTCGTGTCCGACTCTTTGCGACCCCATGAATTGCAGCACGCCATGCCTTCCTGTCCATCACCAACTCCCGGAGTTCACTCAGACTCACATCCATCGAGTCAGTGATGCCATCCAGCCATCTCATCCTCTGTCATCCCCTTCTCCTCCTGCCCCCAATCCCTCCCAGCATCAGGGTCTTTTCCAATGAGTTAACTCTTCACATGAGGTGGCCAAAGTACTGGAGCTTCAGCTTTAACATCATTCCTTCCGAAGAAATCCCAGGGCTGATCTCCCTCAGAATGGACTGGTTGGATCTCCTTGCAGTCCAAGGGACTCTCAAGAGTCTTCTCCAACACCACAGTACAAAAGCATCAATTCTTCAGCGCTCAGCCTTCTTCACAGTCCAACTCTCACATCCATACATGACCACAGGAAAAACCATAGCCTTGACTAGATGAACCTTTGTTGTCAAAGTAATGTCTCTGCTTTTGAATATGCTATCTAGGTTGGCCATAACTTTCCCTCCAAGGAGTAAGCGTCATTTAATTTCATGGCTGCAGTCACCATCTGTAGTGATTTTGGAGCCCAGAAAAATAAAGTCTGACACTGTTTCCACTGTTTCCCCATCTATTTCCCATGAAGTGATGGGACCGGATGCCATGATCTTCATTTTATGAGGATAGTATAAGCCTAATGTAAAAATCAGAAAAAGACATTATAGAAAACTACAGACCAATATCTCTTACCTGCACTGATGCAATAATCCTCAATCAAGTATTAACAAATTAAATACAGCCATGTACAAAAGCATTTACACAGCAATCAAGTGAAATTTTTTCAACATAGTCAATGAGATTTCCATAATTGGAAATTAATCATTATAATCAATATACCAATTGGTTAAAGAGAAAAAAAGCTTATTACCATATAAATTGATTCAGAACAAGTATTTCATGAAATCCAATACCCATTCATTGTAAAAACTCTCAAAAAACTAGAAATAGAGAACTTGTTCAACTTGATTTAAAAAAAAGTTAACATTAATTTCCCCAAATTGATTTGTAGATTTCACTTAATTCCATTGAAAATCTCAGCAAATTTTTTTCAATAGAAATTTACAATTTTAAATTAATGAAACTAATCTAAAATAGTCAAAGCTATTTTACAAAAGAAGAGTACAATGAGAACACTAATTTACCTATTATCAAGATGTGCAGTCAAACTACAGTAATTTATAAACTGTGCCATTGACATGATTTGGACCTGTATATCAGTGAGACAGAACAGAGAGTCTAGAAATAGATAAACAGATCTAAATATGTATCATCAATTGTGATCATATTGTGACAAGGAGGCCAAGTTAATTCAGTTTGAAAAGGTAATTTTTACAGAAACAGTGCTGGAGCTACTGATATTCATAGGGAGAGAAATAAACTACGACGTTTACCTCACACCATACATGAAAATAAATAAAAATGGATTATAGAGGCAGGAGAACTTAGAACATTTGTTTACAAGACTAGAGTTTGAATATTTATAGCATCATTACTTATAATAGCCTCAACATAAAACTATACAAATGCCTATAAAGTAAAAAATGGATAAACAAAATGTGACATATCCATACAACAGAGAAATATCAATGAAAAGCAGAGTTACTGAAACATGGATGAACCTCAGAAATATTGTCAAAGAGGCCAGACATGAAAGACCACATATTAAATGACATAATTTGTATAACATTTCTAGAAAAAAAGAACTTATTACTGACAAAACTTGGAGTTGTGGCTTGGATGGAGAAAATTTTGCTCTGGTGGAAATGTTTAAAGAGCTAATTCTGATCACAATTTCATAACCTCAGGAATCTACTAAAATTCTTTGAAATATATATCTAGAGTGCTCAGTTTACATGGTATTTAAATCATACCACCATAAAATTGTGTAAAAATCAAAATGACCATAAGACTCAGCAATTGTGCTCCTTGGTATTTACCTAAATGAGTTGAAAATGTATGTTCAGACAAAAATCTGCACATGATTGTTTACATTAGATTTATTCCTAATTGCCAAAAGCAACTAAGCAACTAAGATTGGAAGCAACTAAGATATCCTTCAGTAACTGAATGGATAAATAAACTATGATATATCCAGCCAATGGAATTTAATTTAACACTAAAAAGAAATGAGTTATCAAACCATGAAAAGATAAGAGGCAAACTTAAATGAGTGTCATGAGTAAAAGAAGCCAATCAGCAAAGGTTGCATATTGTATAGTTCCAAATAAATGATGTTCTGTATAAAGCCTCACTATGGATGAAGGAAAAAGATCAGTATTTGCTATGATCCACAATATTACCTGGGCTTCCCAGGTGGCACTGGTGGTAAAGAAGCTGCCTGCCAATGCAGGAGATATAAGAGACGTGTTTTTGACCCCTGGATCTGGAAAATCCCCTGGAGGAGGGTATGGCAAACTACTCCAGTATTCTTGCCTGAGGAATCCCATGGACAGAGAGGCCTGGCAGGCTACAGTCCATAGGGTGGTCCAACATGATTGAAGCGACTTAGCATGCATGTATGCACAATATTACCTGACACAATGGCAGAAAAAATTTGATCTCTACATGTAATCCCTGAGGATATCAAATAATTTTTCATGCCTGGTGTTACTCATCAATCTGAACAGGTCACATGGCTCCAAATTACTGTAAGGAGTTGAGAAATATGATTCTATCCTGTGCCAGCAATATTGCGAAGGCAATACTAATAACTAGTACAAGTGAGTCTTCTCTTGTGTTGTTGGAAGAGGGTGTTTGCTATGACCAGTGCATTCATTCTCTTGGCAAAATTCTGTTAGCCTCTGCCCTGCTTCTTTCTGTACTCCAAGGCCAAAATGCCTGTTACTCCCAGTGTTTCTTGACTTCCTACTTTTGTATTCCAGTCCCCTATTATGAAAAGACATATTTTTTGGGTGTTAGTTCTAGAAGGTCTTGTAGGTCATAGAACCATTCAACTTTAGCTTCTTCAGCATTACTGGTTGGGGCATAGACTTGGATTACTGTGATACTGAATGGCTTGCCTTGAAATTGAACAGATATCATCCTGTCATTTTTGAGATTGCATCCAAGTACTGCATTTTGGACTCTGATGTTGACTCGATGGATACTTCATTTCTTCTAAGGGATTCTTGCCCATAGTAGTAGATATAATGGTCATCTGAGTTTAATTCACCCATTCCAGTTGATTTTAGTTTGCTGATTTCTAAAATGTTGATTTTCACACTTGGCATCTCCTGTTTGACCACTTCCAATTTGCCTTGATTCATGGACCTAACATTCCAGGTTCCTATGCAATATTGCTCTTTACGGCATCAGACTTTGCTTCTATCACCAGTCCTACCCACAACTGGGTGTTGTTTTTGCTTTGACTCCGTCTCTTCAGTCTTTCTGGATTTACTTCTCCACTGATCACCAGTAGCTTATTGCTCACCTACCAACCGGGAGAGTTCATCTTTCAGTGTCCTATCCTTTTGCCTTTTCATACTGTTTATGGTATTCTCAGGGCAAGAATACTGAGGTGGTTTGCCATTCCCTTCTCTAGTGCACCACGTTTTGTCATGGACATCACCAGATGGTCAATACCGAAATCAGATTGATTATATTTTTTGCAGCCAAAGATGGAGAAACTCTATACAGTCAGCAAAAACAATACTGGGGGCTGACTGTGGCTCAGATCATGAACTCCTTACTGTCAAATTCAGACTTATATCGAAGAAAGTAGGGGAAGCCACTAGACCATTCAGGTATGACCTAAATCAAATCCTTAATGATTATACAGTGGATGTGAGAAATAGATTTAAGGGTCTATATCTGGTAGACAGGGTGCCTGATAAACTATGGACAGAGGTTCATGACACTGTAAAGGAGACAGGGATTAAGATGATCCCCAAGAAAAAGAAATGCAAAAAAGCAAAATGGCTGACTGAGGAGGACTTACAAATAGCTGTGAAAAGAAAAGGAGAAAAAGAAAGATATACCACTTGAATGAAGAGTTCCAAGGAATAGGAAGGAGAGATAAGAAAGCCTTCCTCACTGATCAATGCAAAGAAATAGAGGGAAACAATAGAATGGGAATGACTAGAGATCTCTTCAAGAAAATCAGAGATACCAAGGGAATATTTCATGCAAAGATGGGCTCAATAAAGGACAGAAATGGTATGCACCTAACAGAAGCAGAAGATAATAAGAGGTGGAAGAATACACAGAAGAACTGTACAAAAAGATCTTCATGAGCCAGATAACCACAGTGGTATGATGACTCACCTAGAGCCAGACATCCTGGAGTGTGAAGTCAAGTGAGCCTTTGGAAGCATCACTATGAAGAAAGCTAGTGGAGGTGATGGAATTCCAGTTGAGCTATTTCAAATCCTAAAAGATGATGTTGTGAAGTGCTGCACTCAATATGCCAGCAAATTTGGAAAACTCAGCAGTGGCCACAGGACTGGAAAAAGTCAGTTTTCATTCCAGTCCCAAAGAAAGGCAATGCCAAAGAATGCTCAAACTACCGCACAATTGCACCCATCTCACATGCTAGTAATGTTCAAAATTTTCTAATCCAGGCTTCAACAGTTTGTGAACTATGAAATGCCAGATGTTCAAGCTGGTTTTAGAAAAGGCAGAGGAACCAGAGATCAAATTGCCAACATCCGCTGGATCATCGAAAAAGCAAGAGAGTTCCAGAGAAATATCTATTTCTGCTTTATTGACAATGCCAAAGCCTTTGACTGTGTGGATCACAATAAACTGTGGAAAATTCTGAAAGAGATGGGAATACCAGACCACCTGACCTCCCTCTTTAGAAATCCATATGCAGGTCAGGAAGCAACAGTTAAAACTGGACATGGAAAAACAGACTAGTTCCAAATTGGGAAAGGAGTACGTCAAGGCTGTATATTGTCACCATGCTTATTTAACTTATATGCAGAGTACATCATGAGAAATGCTGGGCTGGATGAAGCACAGGCTGGAATCAAGATTGCTGGGAGAAATATCAATAACCTTAGATATGCAGATATACCACCCTTATGGCACAAAGTGAAGAAGAACTAAAGAGCCTCTTGATGAAAGTGAAAGAGGAAAGTGAAAAAGTTGGCTTAAAGCTCAGTGTTCAGAAAACGAAGATCATGGCATCTGGTCCCATCACTTCATGGGAAATAGATGGGGAAACAGTGGAAACAGTGGCTGACTTTATTTTGGGGGGCTCCAAAATCACTGCAGATGGTGAGTGCAGCCATGAAATTAAAAGACACTTGCTCCTTGGAATCAAGTTATGACCAACCTAGACAGTATATTGAAAAGCAGAGACATTACTTTGCCAACATTAGGCTGTTTAGTCAAAGCTATGGTTTTTCCAGTAGTCATGTATGGATGTGAGAGTTGGACTATAAAGAAAGCTGAGTGCCAAAGAATTGATCATTTTGAACTGTTGTGTTGGAGAAGATTCTTGAGAGTCTCTTGGACTGCAAGGAGATCCAACCAGTCCGTCCTAAAGGAGATCAGTCCTGAATATTCATTGGAAGGACTGTTGTTGAAACTGAAACTCCAATACTTCGGCCACCTGATGCAAAGAACTGACTCATTTGAAAATACCCTGATGCTGGGAAAGATTGAAGGTGGGAGGAGAAGGGGACAACAGAGGATGAGCTGGTTGGATGGCATCACTGACTCAGTGGACATGAATTTGAGTAAACTCAGGGAGTTGGTAATGGACAGGGAGGCCTGGTGTGCTGAGGGCCATGGGGGTCACAAAGAGTTGGACATGACTGAGCGACTGAACTGAGTACAGGTGAGGTCTGGGTGGGAGTCAGCTTGGTTACCTTGTCTCCAATTTCAATGAAGTTTGTTTTTCTAATAGCTCATTCATGAAGTCTATTCCTTCCTTTATATTTGGAGTGTTTTGTCTCCATTTTTGGTCTCCAAGTTTGGGTAACATGCACAGAAATGTGATTTAAGTCAACGATGGTTTGCAGTTTGGACCAATAATCACACCCACACACTCCTTGGTACCGTGTCCCACGGCTCTCAGTGCTTACAGTCCTCCTATACATGTTCATAAACCATAGAAATGGTACAGAAGCATGATTTCTCCTTAGCAACTTCTCTGCTGAAATCTTGCATTGTCAGAGAATCTCTCTACAGAGAGTCACCAGCAAGTGCCTTCTCATGACTCTCTTTAGAGTCTCTCTTTAGAAAGTTGTTGGGATAGATCTGTACTGCAGCCTTTCCATTCTGACACCAAGCTTTTCTCATGAAGTCTCGGGAGACCTGCATAATCCCCAACTCTCACTTTCATCATTTCCCGTATTTAATTGTACCGGGCAGAAATATCACAAAATGTTGCTTTGGTTATTGGCATCTTTTTTCATTTTTTCCCTTGTTTTATTTTGTGTTATAGCAAGAAAAGGAAAAGCTTAAAAAAGGGGAGAAAGAGTAAAACACTTCTACTCCCCTATATTTCAAGGAAAATGACCATTTCACTGATCCTTTAATGGGACTATATTTCTAACTCTTCATAGATGCAAGACAATAGAAGATTTAGCTACTCTTTTTCAACTTGCCCCTCTTCCTATCCCCCGGGCTGTGTGGGTACTTTCTTCAAAATATTGATGTCCTGTTCCTTCCTTTTGTTTCTCACTTCAGGTCTTTATTTTTCTTGCCTCTACTCTGAAACTTTGCTACTCTTTCTTCAATCACTTACCATTTAATTCATTCAAGTAATATTAAAAAATGAGTTTTCTCCAAACAATGTTCCCTAAGACAAATACTTCTCATTGTCTAACAAAGTTAGTCTTAATGCTTTTTCTTCAAGCATACTTGGCAATAAAACTGGCTTAGTTAGAATGTATCCTATATGAATATAAACACAGATGGAAACTAAGCATTAGAAAAACTTAAATATTTGTCTAAAATTTTAGATTTTAGAGGCCATTATACATACACATGCATAGAATATTCTTTAATGAATTTAATTAGGAACAAATCCCTTCCTTTTAACTATGATAGCATTTTGCTCCTCTTTATAGTATTTTTGGAAGGATTTTAATATTTATTTTGTGTCTCTTCAATGTCAAACACAATGTTTTTTTCACATCAGTATCCTATTGGAATCTTATTCAGATACATTAATTAATTATAATGGAAGGGTAAATACACTGTGGATATAATTGTTTAAAATTGTAGTAGATAAAACAGATAATTTATTCCTTATAAATGAAATGATTCATTTGATACTTATCTCATTCACAGGGTATCTTAAAAATACTTACACTTTCTCTAGTCATTATTGATAAGGTGAACTCGAATTTGCTCCTTACCCTTCTTTTTCATTCTTGACATTTTTTCTGAATCAAACTCTGAATACTGTGTCTCATGACAAAGAACATTTCTTCAAAGCTTTTCAATTTTCCTAAAAGTTCCTACCAAAGAGCTGTAGACTATTATAACTGAAAAGCATGAGTTTATTAGCCCTAAAAACTAATTATATTGCTTATAGTTATCATTTTGTTCTTTTAAATTATTGCTATTCCACATATAGAGTAAAATACAATTTGGGCAGCAGTGTGCACATTGTTTAATTAAATTTGATTCATGTAGAACCATCTAATATATCCTTTTAACAACTTAAATAAAAAGTATCTATGAATAAAACTTTTCATTCTGTTTTTATAGTTAAAATGCAGCAGTTAAATATTTCTCTTATAATTATTTTTCCTCATTTTTGTTTTTGCAAAGGATCTTACAAATTTCTAGAATTTCAGAGGTTTATCAACTATCAAGGTGTTTTGTAATTTATGACTCTTAAAACCTATGCTGTCATATTTTTTGCACCATTAATAGAGGGTTTGCTACAAATAAACAGAATATTTGACCTATTTTCCTTCTCTGTGCTTAAATATGCCATGTCTTTAGAGGATCAGTCTTAGAAGTACATTTCAATCTACATTAGAATGACTCAGCATTTCCAATAAACCATCCACAGTCTGATCTCTGAAACTTCGATATCCTGGAAGTAATGCTCTATGTGCATGGCACACACGGAAATCGATAATAACGCGCAATTTACTGAAACACTGGCTACTTGACCAACCGGTTGTGTAGATTTGAAGCTCGTAGTGCCCCGTCAGGGCTACGGGTCCCCACATCCCTATCCATCTCCCTCAGGGGCTGAATGGATCAGAACCAGGGCAAAGCTCCTACCCATTTACAGCATGATAGTGAAAGCTCTGTCTGACTTAGGGAAGCCGAAAGCTAGAATGTACGAGAAGAAGGGTACCGGGCATAGGGACACAAAAGGCACAGGAGACAACTAACAGTTCTGACTCTTGTGATCAGTCACCTCTAAGCTGCTGCTGAGTCCATCATTCCTTATCTGAAACCCTTGGTACAAGATGTCTTTTGGAAAACAATTCTTCCCATTTAAAAAAGGTAATTTGATACCTATATATACCATATGTTATTTAATACTCCAGTGGGATCTGGAGCAGTATCTTGTAAGAATAACAAACTAACATAAAGACAATGAGTAATTTCCTTTCAGTTCAGGTCAGATTTTGAAACCAAATAAGTTCATGCTCAGTCAGCTTCAGGCGGGCTCCACTTGCCACCAGGTAAGTTCCTCCAAATTGTCTGCTGTTTTATAACTGTTTTGATTTCAGAATTGGAAAAGTCTGTAAACCTGTATAAAATTAGATCGTCTACATTTATTGAAGAAGGTCATGGCAACCCACTCCAGTATTTTTGCCTGAAAAATCTAATGGACAGAGTACAGGCCACAGTCCATGTGGTCACAAATAGTTGGACACAACTGAATGATGGATCGTGCGTGTGCACACACACACACAGCATAATTCACTGAAAAAATATGAAATACTTAATATGTAATTAGAATTGGTTGTATTGATATTTTGAAGGTATTTCTATCTTGAATTTTTTCGTTTTCTCATTTATTATTTCTCATACTTCTTAACTATATTTTAAAAACTTCGGATGTACAGAATGATGCATTCACTGTGACTACTAAGTCATTATTTCTTCATCTCACATGAGTAGCGCCATCTCATTTAAGAAATGAAATGCAAAAAACTGATTACTCTGAAAAGAGAGAAAGCTTCTGCAGCATTCTGGTTTTTAAATAGCACCTTGTAATAGTTGGGCTTATTGCATTGAGACAATCTATTCTAAGGGCACTGTTTGTATCAAAAGCCTTCTATACATAATGTGAAAGTTTCTTCAATCGTGAGCAGCACAGTAGTAGTAGTTAGGGCTTTATTACTTAGTTCTAATTTGTATTGATGGCCTAAAAAAAGTAGCATGCTTTGCAGTTCTATGAAAGAAAAGATTATAAATGGAGATTAATTATAATTTTGCTAGCTCAGTACTTGTAAAACTAAAGCAATTTATATTCTTTCTCTTAATGATCTCTATTCCTGATTGCAGTAATGTAATCTAATTGTGATTATGATAGTATCTGAATCATGTGGGCCTCAATGTGATTGAAACTACTCTTTGCATTAAAAAGTAATTTTGAAGTAATGATGAAAAGTTACTGTGGAAAATTGGCAAGTAATATATTTTACTCTGTATCTTAAGTTTCTGCTTTCATTTTTGATTATATCTCATAGCATGGATAAGCACAGTACTATATCGAGGATTTATTACATCAAAGCCTTATCGATGATAAGTGTGCATATGAGTATCAGGGACAAGCGTGATATTATTGAAATAGTAATGATATGGTTGAGTCAGGGAAATGACTGAAGATTTAAAATGCTAGGATAAGGTTTACTGAAACTAGAAACCAAATAAGGTGGGAGGAGGCTTCAATATTGCACAGATACCATAGCCAGTGAAACGAAAAGCTCTGAGTGTTTTGCTGACACAGCAGATACTCTTTGGATAGACATTCAGGAAGATAAGGATAGTCAGGTATATTGTAAATGCTGAAATACACCTCCAGGGCATGAAGAGAAAATACAGTAGGAACTGGTTTTTGTTTTTTTTTTTTCCTATATAACATTTTGTTTGCAGGGTTGAAAGTTGTTCAGGAAAAACAGGTACATCTCATGTTTGCACTCAGCTAAAGAAAATGATTTGTGAAATCATACTCTAGAATTTGAAAAGCAAGTGAATGAATGCTTAATGTTTGAGAAATATTTACTATTGAAACATTTAGATATGTACATATTGTGGAAATAGAGGAATGCAAGAGAGGTTATCCTGGGAAAAGATATTCTGGCAAGAATGCAAAAAATGCAAAAGCATATTTATCGGAATCTTTTAATGCATGATGAATTTGTGGGAGAAAATTATAATTTAAAAAAAATTCTGATGCATTTAATATTCATTTAAATTGAACCAAAAGAGATAACTGAAATAATTGTAAAGAGAACAACCTAAGCAAAATGATACTGGAGTGGGTCGCCATTTCCTTCTCCAGGGGATCTTCCTGACCCAGGGATCTAACCCAGGTCTCCCGCATTGCAGGCAGACGCTTTAACCTCTGAGCCACCAGGGCAGCCCATAATCCAGAGACAGATACTAAATAATGAGAACTGAATTGACAGTAGGTCATAAAAAGAGAGACGCTAACTCACTGAAAACTATTAAAATGTTTGAAGGACAGATTAGCTCTTTTTTTTTTCTGTTCTTTATTTATTAAGAGAAAAAATTTGCTAATTTTTCAAGATGTTGTGTAGATGAACTAAGACAACCAAGAAGGTAATTTCCCAATAATAATAATTCCAAATGTAAGAAAACAAGTCTTTCAAACAATTTCCTAAGGGCAATGCTACAAGGGGGAACAAAAGATAAACAAGAAAAAAAAAATGGCAAACTAATTTTGTAGTTACTACTGACAATGAAGAAAAAAATCCTCTTTCTCTATCCCTGGAGCCTATGAAGATCCATTTCAAAATGTCTTCAGCATTGATGTAACTCAGGAGAAGGGATTGCCTACATATAAATGGCTCACTGTTTCTAGTGGGAAGAAACACATTAACTCTTTCAGGCCACTTGAGTCCATTTACCAAATTATTTTTCTTTCTGCTTGCTTTCTTTTTTAGTGCCATAAATTTTACTAAAGAAGTAGTGCAACTCCACAAAGTGCATCATTTACTCCCATTCTGTCTTTGATGCTTATCTACAGATAAGTGCCTTGCCTATTGCCAGTGTAGACTCTCCCTTTAAGGGGAATACACTGTGAAATAGATACTCTCCAGGCTCAGTCAAGAAGAGAACATCTTGAGCCTCTATGGTACATTACGGCCAGTTATAATAAACCAGGGAGGGAACTGTGCCTCCTACCATAATAACTGTAATACGATGACCCTGTGAATACATAGCTGCATCAAAATAAACCACTGACACTTCTGCAATTTTTATCAGGAATAAAAATGCTTATTTTTTTCCCACCATGCTGATGAATTTATTCCCAACATCGAAGAAAGACATGACTATTCCACCGAGTTTCTACCCTCCCAAATGAATTTCAAAGTATTCTCATTTCAGGAGAGAGAATTCATCGTTTTTATTTTTTTTTTCTGGTGAATTATAGCTATGTTGGCGACAGTATTTTTGTCATCTTCTCAGAGGAGAATATGGAAAATTTTTGTAGTAGAACAATTGTCAGATCCTTAGGCAAAGACTCAAGGCTTATTAAACCTTTTGGCCTTTTGATGGTGGTGGTGGTGGAGTGCTGTTGATTTTAGAAAAGTCTTAGTGAGAATAGCAAATTTATTTATTTACACACTCAGCAAATATATATTAAGTGCCTGCCATCAAAAATCACTGAAATGAGCCCTGGGGAAGAAAGAATGATCTCACCACACATGAGTATTTGAGAATCCAATGGAAAACACATCTCACTGTGTTCAGTGCCTTCATTCAATCTCTGCCTCGATATAATAGGGGAATTGGAGGACACTAGGCAAACACAGAAGGGGCGAATCTAATTTACTGCTGGGATCAGGGAAAATTCCTAGATAAGATAACTGCATAACATAAACCTAGGTGGACTCTGGAAAAAGAAGGTCCAAAGTCCCATTTCTCTTCCTTCAGTGTGTCTGCATGGAAGAGAAATACAATAAAACTTCTGGTGGCTAGTTCTAAGATGATACAATTTGTTGTGTAAGTTCCTGATTCTCAAAAGGATGCAGTGAGGTAACACTGTAACTTCTGTTTTTACACACAGACTCCCTTTACTCTTCTCTTAAAGGTTCAGTTCAGTTAAGTTCAGTTCAGTCGCACAGTCGTGTCCGACTCCTTGAGACCCTATGAATCACAGCACGCCAGGCCTCCCTGTCCATCACCAACTTCCGGAGTTCACTCAAACTCATGTCCATCTAGTTGGTGATGCCATTCAACCATCTCATCTTCTGTCGTCCCCTTCTCCTCCTGCGCCCAATCCCTCCCAGCATCAGAGTCTTTTCCAATGAGTCAACACTTCGCATGCGATGGCCAAAGTATTGGAGTTTCAGCTTCAGCATCAGTCCTTCCAATGAACACCCAGGATTGATCTCCTTTAGGATGGCCTGGTTGGATCTCCTTGCAGTCCAAGGGACTCTCAAGAGTCTTCTCCAACACCACAGTTCAAAAGCATCAGTTCTTTGGCACTCAGCTTTCTTCACAGTCCAACTCTCATATCCATACATGACTATTGGAAAAACCATAGCCTTGACTAGATGGACCTTTGTTGATAAAGTAATATATCTGCTTTTCAATATGCTATCTAGGTTGGTGATAACTTTCCTCCAAGGAGTAAGCGTCTTTTAATTTCATGGCTGCAGTCACCATCTGCAGTGATTTTGGAGCCCAAAAAATAAAGTCTGACACTGTTTCCACTGTTTCCCCATCTATTTCCCATGAAGTAATGGGACCAGATGCCATGATCTTCATTTTCTGAATGTTGAGCTTTAAGCCAACTTTTTCACTCTCCACTTTCACTTTCATCAAGAGGCTTTTGAGTTCCTCTTCACTTTCTGCCATAAGGGTGGTGTCATCTGCATATCTGAGGTGATTGATATTTCTCCCAGCAATCTTGATTCCAGCTTGTGCTTCTTCCAGCACAGCATTTCTCATGATGTAATCTGCATATAAATTAAATAAGCAGGGTGACAATATACAGCCTTGACATACTCCTTTTCCTATTTGGAACCAGTCTGTTGTTCCATGTCCAGTTCTAACTATTGCTTCCTGACCTTCATATACTTTATTTTGTCTCCAGCTACTCAGTAACCACCTTTTTGCTATAGTATTCCTCCTTCAAAATTAGTTATGGCTACAGACATGTAGGACATATTGTGAGAAAAGAGATACTTAAGTTTTTACTAATGGCAGCAATGTTCAGCCCAGATTGAACTTTAGAATCACAGGGAAAACTTAAAAAAAAAAAAAATTGATGTTCCACCTGCCCTAATTTGTACATGACTGAAGAAAAGGAAAGATATAAGCCTCTGAATGCAGAGTTCCAAAGAATAGCAAGAAGAGATAAGAAAGCCTTCCTCAGCAATCAATGCAAAGAAATAGAGGAAAACAACAGAATGGGAAGGACTAGAGATCTCTTCAAGAAAATTAGATATACCAAGGGAACATTTCATGCAAAGATGGGCTCGATAAAGGACAGAAATGGTATGGACCTAAGAGAAGGAGACGATATTAAGAAGAGGTAGCAAGAATACACAGAGGAACTATACAAAAAAGATCTTCATGACCCAGATAATCACGATGGTGTAATCACTCATCTAGAGCCAGACATCCTGGAATGTGAAGTCAAGTGGGCCTTAGAAACCATCACTACGAACAAAGCTAGTGGAGGTGATGGAATTCCAGTTGGGCTATTTCAAATCCTGAAAGATGATGCTGTGAAAGTGCTGCACTCAATATGCCAGCAAATGTGGAAAACTCAGCAGTGGCCATAGGACTGGAAAAGGTCAGTTTTCATTCCAATCCCAAAGAAAGGCAATGCCAAAGAATGCTCAAACTACCGCACAATTGCACTCATCTCACATGCTAGTAAAGTAATGCTCAAAATTCTCCAAGCCAGGCTTCAGCAATACGTGAACCGTGAACTTCCAGATGTTCAAGCTGGTTTTAGAAAAGGCAGAGGAACCAGAGATCAAATTGCCAACATCCGCTGGATCATGGAAAAAGTGAGAGAGTTCCAGAAAAACACCTTTCTGCTTTATTGACTATGCCAAAGCCTTTGACTGTGTGGATCACAATAAACTGTGGAAAATTCTTCAAGAGATGGGAATACCAGACCACCTGATCTGCCTCTTGAGAAATCTGTATGCAGGTCAGGAAGCAACAGTTAGAACTGGACATGGAACAACAGACTGGTTCCAAATAGGAAAAGGAATACGTCAAGGCTGTATATTGTCACCCTGCTTATTTAACTTCTATGCAGAGTACATCATGAGAAACGCTGGATTGGAAGAAACACAAGCTGGAATCAAGATTGCCAGGAAAAATATCAATCACCTCAGATATGCAGATGACACCCCCCCTTATGGCAGAAAGTGAAGAGGAACTCAAAAGCCTCTTGATGAAAGTGAAAGAGGAGAGTGAAAAAGTTGGCTTAAAGCTCAACATTCAGAAAACGAAGATCATGGCATCTGGTCCCATCACTTCATGGGATATAGATGGGGAAACAGTGGAAACAGTGTCAGACTTTATTTTTTTGGGCTCCCAAATAGCTGCAGATGGTGACTGCCACCATGAAATCAAAAGACGCTTACTCCTTGGAAGGAAAGTTATGACCAACCTAGATAGCATATTCAAAAGCAGAGACATTACTTTGCCAACAAAGGTCCGTCTAGTCAAGGCTATGGTTTTTCCTGTGGTCATGTATGGATGTGAGAGTTGGACTGTGAAGAAGGGTGAACGCCGAAGAATTGATGCTTTTGAATTGTGGTGTTGGAGAAGACTCGTGAGAGTCCCTTGGACTACAAGGAGATCCAACCAGTCCATTCTGAAAGAAATCAGACCTGGGATTTCTTTGGAGGGAATAATGCTGAAGCTGAAACTCCAGTACTATGGCCACCTCATGGGAAGAGTTGACTCAGTGGGAAAGACTCTGATGCTGGGAGGGATTGGGGGCAGGAGGAGAAGGGGACGACAGAGGATGAGATGGCTGGATGGCATCACTGACTCGATGGACGTGAGTCTGAGTGAACTCCGGGAGTTGGTGATGGACAGGGAGGCCTGGTGTGCTGCGATTCATGGGGTCGCAAAGAGTCGGACAGGACTGAGCGACTGAACTGAACTGAACTGAAGCAACTTAGCACTCACACACTCACTACCCTAATTAAACCAGAAAACTAGGAATGCTAACCAAATGACTTGAATGGACCAACAGGCAGAAGGATCACAAGCACTTGTCAAATGAGAGCAATATATTTGCATTAGAGGTTGCAGGACTTCTCCAGTCATTAACGACAGAGCAAATTAATTAAATGTATGCAACAACAGAAATATGGTCTTGGCAATGGCTTTTCTGACCTGTTCCTTTCTGTACAGAACTTAAATTAATAAAGTAAGTGTAAGTGTTAATCACTCAGTTGTGTCCAACTCTTTGAAAACCCATGGACCGTAGTCCACCAGGCTCCTCTCTCTATGGTAATCTCCAGGTAAGACTGCTGGAATGGTTAGCCATTCCCTTCTCCAGGGAATTTTTCCAACCCAGAATCAAACCTGGGTTTCCTGCACTGCAGGAAGATGCAGGCGGATTCTTTACCATCTAAGCCACCAGGAAGCCCTTAGTTAATAAACTTGGGTCTAATTCTTGGTTCAGAAAATGTCTCAGCATGTCTTTTTGTATTTTGACCAGGTTTCCCCTTCACAACTATCATAGCAGTCTTGACTTAGCCCTAGGTATCATAATAATCACTTTAGTCTGGAGGGTAACATGTTTGTTCAGTGTTTGGATTTAGGAGAAAAATTGCTTATTTAAGTCCATAATTCTTCATATCCATGGTGTCTTGAGCTTTGATGCCAAAGATCATGAAATCCTGGAATATATTTGGCCCTTCAGAGTAATAATGATTACTATTGATTGAGTTTCCATTCCAATGACTATGTTGGGTATCTCCATGCAAAACCTTATCTAATCCTCAGATGCATTCTTATTGTTTAGTCACTAAGTTGTGTCCAACTCATATGCGACCTCATTAACTGTAGCCTACTACCAGGTTCCTCTGACCATGGAATTCTCCAGGCAAGAATATTGGAGTGGGTTGCCCTTTTCTTCTTCAGAGGATCTTCCCCACCCAGGGATTGAACACAGTTCAGTTCAGTTCAGTCGCTCAGTCGTGTCCGACTCTTTGTGACCCAATGAATCGCAGCACGCCAGGCCTCCCTGTCCATCACCAACTCCCAGAGTTCACTCAGACTCACATCCATCGAGTCGGTGATGCCATCCAGCCATCTCATCCTCTGTCGTCCCCTCTCCTCCTGCCCCCAATCCCTCCCAGCATCAGAGTCTTTTCCAATGAGTCAGCTCTTCGCATGAGGTGGCCAAAGTACTGGAGTTTCAGCTTTAGCATCAGTCCTTCCAAAGAAATCCCAGGGCTGATCTCCTTTAGGGTGGACTGGTTGGATCACCTTGCAGTCCAAGGGACTCTCAAGAGTCTTCTCCAACACCACAGTTCAAAAGCATCAATTCTTCAGTGCTCAGCCTTCTTCACAGTCCAACTGTCACATCCATACATGACCACAGGAAAAACCATAGCCTTGACTAGACGGACCTTTGTTGGCAAAGTAATGTCTCTGCTTTTGAATATGCTATCCAGGTTGGACATAACTTTCCTTCCAAAGAGTAAGCGTCTTTTGATTTCATGGCTGCAGTCACCATCTGCAGTGATTTTGGAGCCCAGAAAAATAAAGTCTGACACTGTTTCCACTGTTTCCCCATCTATTTCCCATGAAGTGATGGGACCAGATGCCATGATCTTTTTTTTCTGAATGTTGAGCTTTAAGCCAACTTTTTCACTCTCCTCTTTCACTTTCATCAAGAGGCTTTTGAGTTCCTCTCCACTTTCTGCCATAAGGGTGGTGTCATCTGCATACCTGAGTTTATTGATATTTCTCCTGGAAATCTTGCTTCCAGCTTGTGTTTCTTCCAGTCCAGCGTTTCTCGTGATGTACTCTGCATATAAGTTAAATAAGCAGGATGATAATATACAGCCTCGAAGTACTCCTTTTCCTATTTGGAACCAGTCTGTTGTTCCATGTCAGTTCTAACTGTTGCTTCCTGACCTGCATACAGATTTCTCAAGAGGCAGATCAGGTGGTCTGGTATTCCCATCTCTTTCAGAATTTTCCACAGTTTATTGTGATCCACTCATTCAAAGGCTTTGGCATAGTCAATAAAGCAGAAATAGATGTTTTTCTAGAACTCTCAGGTCTCCTGCATTGACAGGCAGATTCTTTACCACTGAGCCACTGGAGAAGCCCGATCTTCAGTATAGTTGTCCTCCTTTTATGCACAAGAAAGCTGTATCTCAGAGAAGTTTCATAAATTTGCTGAGTCAACACAGCTCCTGCAATCCGATATTCAAACCCAGGAAATGTCTTGTACTCTCTTCAGCTTACCAGACTCCCTCCCTCTATACCGAACACTGACATTGTCTTTGGAAAAGTGCAGAAATTCCTTCAAAAGCTAGAGCACTTCTCTATGACAAGGAACACATAACTGCAGTTATAGTTACAGAACAACCCAGTTATATTTGACAACAGCCCATGAAAACAAGACCTCTTAAAGGGAGATTAATGCCATCACATCCTTTCAACTCAGACCTACACCTGCTTATACAATTGGCCTTTCACATACCAGTTGGTAAAATCCAGCCTCTGGAGAGAGAGAGAGAGAGATGCATGCAGTATTTATATCGTTGTTGAAAGTTTCACAGCCTTCAAACCACACAGGTTGGAATTGAATTTGAAAATCTGTCTCCTGACTTCTTTTGAGGAATCACTAATCTTCCAAAAGATGCTGTGCTCGCTCTGCACAAATGGTTTAGCTAGAGAAAATGGTTATGCTCTGGTCACTAAAAGAGGCTGAGTCATTTTCCTCTGTATTTAAATCCAAAATATGACTTGCCATATGAAGCTGTTCAAAATCAGTAATCAGAAAGAACACTTCCTTAGTGTTCAAATAATATAGCAAAATCCTGTCTCTATTATTTTGACTTCTGAGGGAACATATGAAATAAGGAGAAACGGTTAAATGAAAGGCCGAATTAACAATCTTTGATCTGGCAGACTTAGGTCACGAGCAAATAGCTGGCTATAGCTACTCCAGCATCATTTTTTTTTTTTTTTAACAAATGAGAGGTGAACTATAGCATCACACTATCACTGAAGTATTAAGTCACTGTTTAAGTTGAGAAAGAGTGTTTATTTCTGCCTTATGGTCCATAATATCCAAATTTGTAAAGAATTGGTATCCTTTACTTTTAAAACAAATAGCTGATATTATTTGATTGTTTAGATTACCTAATGCTTTATTCTTCTAAAAGCTGGTACAAATACTAAGTTAATTCCCAAACTGCCTAAGTGATAGGCAGTTGGAATCTGAAGCACCATGTAATGATTCCATTTAACATCTTTTTTTGCATGTTGTTTTTATAACAGTTGATATTGTCTTTTGCCGTAAGGAGAGAGGTAGCTTAAAGTACTTCCCAAAGTGGCAGAGTTGCAGGAAAATTCCTATTGCCCAAAGCCAGTTTCTTAGCAACAGCACCCTCTCAATGTGTCACAAAGTCTGAAGCCCTTTGGCCCCTCAAAGGAAGTTCCTTAGGTGTCTTTTACACATTGAATGCTTTGTGATAGTTGAGGCCTGCTGGCTGTCAACTCCGTCCCTTAAGGGAACTTGACAGATCTTAAAAAAAATCAATTTTAAGCTCACATGCCCCAGTGGGTGCCAAAGCCACTTCAGAGAGCCTGAAAGATGGCTGAGTCGACAGGATTTGACTTCTAGAGGTAGAAAGGTGACAAACTCTATCATGAGAAAGGGGCAGCTTGGGGCCTCAGAGGCCTAACCTGCTCCCAGGATCTGGGGCCTAGTGCTGTATTGAACCTATTTATCTCTTTCATGGGCCGAAGGTACCACAGGGAAAGAAAAGTTGTTCAAAAAATGCTGGCAGAATTCAGGGGTGTAAATGATGAATTACTTTTCATCAGCTGAAAGGAAACATACTCCGGAACAATACTGAAAGGGAGCAGGAGCGGCTGACCCCCTGCTTCAGAGCAGCCAATATCTTCATTCAAGAAGACAACCATGAAATTACACAGAAAATGGGATTGTCATGAACAGCCCCTTGAAATCTCAGTATACAGTCATTACTGCATGGGAAAAAGCCTTCATCCACACATCATAACTTGTAACAGACAAGAAGGGAAAAAAAGAACAGAGGGGGAAAAAAAAAGGCCTTGGAGTTACCAGTAGGAATATGGAAAATATTTGTTGATTCAAACTTTCCCCCATAAATTTCTCAATACTTTCACATAGCTTTAGCAGTATATTAACTTAATGCTGATTGTTGATTTCTTTTTTTGAACTATTTTTGGTGAGTCTGTATTAATTTTAGGGAAGTAGCAAGGGAAGAAAGACCTGTCTTTATAGTCTTCTCCCTACGAGGTAAGAATTAAATGGACTGGTATCTTAGGTCCTCAGATTATTGCTTAATTAATATTCTAAAACTCAATATTGTATATTACCTAATAACTATACAGAGCTTGCTTAAATTTTTCACTCAACTCTCAAACTTTGGAAGATCAACTAATTTTAAGGTCTGTGTGAGAATAGTTTGAGTCAGAATATAGAATTTTTATGAGGGCAGCTAGAATATAAAATATTGGTGATATAGAATCATTAACATAAATCATATCATGGCCATGTATTTTGTTTTGTCATTCTGGCTACTTTCTCCATTGAGTTTAATCAAATTTGCCCTCATCTTTTGTTTTTTAAAGGATTACTCATTACATTCTTTTCTTCCTCTGTATTCCAGTGGTTCAACTGACTAACTCTCATGAAAATTTAAATTTCAAATTTTGGCACAAGTCCAGTTATAGACAAATGGAAGGCTGTGACTGCTACATGGGGTACATTTTTTTCACAGGTGATAGAAGAAAGTTGAGTAAGAAGTGTCTATTCAGGCCAAACAATTCCTTGCTAACTTCTTAGAGATACTGTTTGGAATTTCAGGGTGTTCTTGATAACCTTTTAACTATGTTTTTTCCATAAGTCTATGTTTAAAAGCAAAGATAATTTGCATTGATTGGAGGAGTAATACTTATTTCCTTGTCTGCTTATAATTCTCTTAAAACAAACAATTTAGACTATACAAGCAACTGAAAAGAAATAATTCTTTTCTTGTAAGAAGTGAAGTAGTTCACTTCTTACAAGAATATTATTCTCCTAGAAAAGGAATTGTCTCACACACTGGAAGCTAGGCTTTGCATTTAACTACAGAGAAGATTGTCCAGCGAATAAGCGTAAAAGTAGAATGACTCATGATTAAGCTTAACTTCACAAGTTAAAACACAACACATTTCAATGGTAATAGCTGTCAAAGTTTTTGATACCTTTTGATAGTTGTCAAGGCTTTTGCACTACTTTTACTATTTCAATAAATGCAGTATACTGAAGATGTTATGAGGTATATGGAAAAAAGTGAAATTCTGACCTAAGTATAAGATGATGGTGGTTTAGTCGCTAAGTTGTGTCTTGACTCTTGCCATCCCATGGACTGTAGCCTGCCTGGCTCCTCTGTCCATGGGATTCTCCAGGCAAGAATACTGGAGTGGGATGCCATTTCCTTCTCCAGAGGATATTCCTGACCCAAGAATTGAACACGGGTCTCCTGCTTTGCAGGCAGATTCTTTACCAACTGAGCTAAGAGGGAAGCCCTAATTATAAGATGACCTATAATTTAAGAGTTCAAGACCTTATTTTAAAAGAAGATGAGACCATAAGGCAAACCATTCAGTTCTCTGGTTTATTGTTAAATCCAAGCAAAGACAGTGGTTTTTGCCCTTCTGGTCTTATTCTTGTTTTATTTTCCATTTTGACATAACCACCGGACAACCTTCATGATGTGTCATCTGGAGCTACATTTATACAGCTGGCATTAAGAACTGGAGGATAAAAAGTATAGTGGCTTAATTTCACTGCCACTTTCAAAGACTATATCTTATTATCACTTACCGATAAGTAAAAGTTTTCTTTTTAGAAGTTTTCTTTTTATAGACTCTTTTGTTTGTGGGGGTTTAATAAAGCTTTTTTGAATATTCTGTATGTGTGTATATGTGTGGGTGTTCATATGTGTACACCCAAGGTATGAGTTCAAAATTGTTCCTCTTCTTTTCCATTTATTTCATTTGTTCATGCTTTTATGGTAAGTGTAGAATCTCTACCCCTCATGGCAAAAGTATATACTCTTCTTAGCATATTTGCCTTCGGAGAAGGCACCCCACTCCAGTACTCTTGCCTGGAAAATCCCATGGATGGAGGAGCCTGGTAGGCTGCAGTCCATAGGGTCGCTAAGAGTTGAACACAACTGAGTGACTTCACTTTCACTTTCATGCATTGGAGAGGGAAATGGCAACCCACTCCAGTGTTCTTGCCTGGAGAATCCGAGGGGCAGGAGAGCCTGGTGGGTGCCGTCTATGGGGTCGCACAGAGTCGGACACGTGACTTAGCAGCAGTAGCAGCAGCCTACTTTGGACCTTAACAGATATTTATTGTAGCTCCAACGTATTTTTAGTAGCATAGAATTATTAATTTATAAAATATTGTTAATATCTTTCATTGAAAGACTGCCATTCATAATTGCAGTAAATTGCAATGCAATTCATTGCTCCTTCAATGCTCCCCCCAAAAATCTATTAATAATATTTGTTCAGTTTTTTTTTTCATATGTATAGTTCAAATGTTCATACGTATGATCAAATGTTATTCATTTGATCCAATGACAGCAAAAGTAAAGCTACATCTGTTCTTCAAAGGGAAAAAATATGATTATTAAATAAGTAATATTCTCTAGAAGTAGATCATATGTTCTAACATGTAGGCTTGCTGACATTTAGTTAGCTTTAGCGTTTGGTGTTCATCCTTCTTTTAATTATTTTTATTAAAAAAAAATCAGGTTAGAGGAACCAAAGTAAAGTTCTCTGGCAGATAGGAATCCTGTTTACTTTCCAACTCTGAACTCAGCAGGTTAGGTAATTGGGCTACAGAAAAGTTCCTCCATTTCTATTTCCAGCTGGTGATACACAAAAGGCAGGAAGTTATCTCATTAATGGGGCACCAGCTTTATGCAAATTATGGTAACAAAAAGGCTTCCCTTCATACTTTTTCATAAATTACCTAATAAAGTGGGAATAAATGGCCATATTCAAGAGCCTTTGTTGTATTTTTAGCACAAGACTCTTTCTGTTACTGCAAATATGACTAAATGTGCCTTGTTCAAAAGGGGTGTTTATGAAATAAGGCCACTCAAAAGCTTTTATTTCTTAACAGCCTTCAGTTACTTTTATGGCACAAAATTAACATAATTAGTCACAGAGAATAGATGACATAAGCAGCATGCCATGCACAAAAGGGGGAAGCAGTATCTAAGGAAGGTATTTTGAGAGATCAAAAATTTTCAAAGTGCTTAATACTAGAAGGTCCTTTTTATTTGTGCACAGCCTTAAGATACTTTTTTTTTTTTTAACTCCGTGAAATTCACATAATGAGATGCAGTAGACAGATGACATTAGCGATGTGCCATTAGAAAGAGGTCAGTTTCCTCTGAAAGATAGTCACTGTTCCTGCTCGTCATTAATTTGCAGCTTCAAAGCACTGAGCATATGATAGTCTAGCATGTTAAGCAAGTTGCAGTTATCTTTAAATAACCATTTTTTCCAGTTATTAGAAACTAAAGTTTTTCAACTACCGACTGAAAGCAAAATTAAGGCATGCAGCAGTGTTGGGGAGGAGGGGAAGGAAAAGAAAGGCTGGAAGATTAGAAAAAGAAAATCAAATATATTTTAAAAATGAAGTTGCTGATGGTTTTCCCTGGAGGTGACCTGCTTTAACTTCAGTGCTAGAATTTGGGGGTCAGTGATGGGCCTTGAAGATTGGAGTGCTGGCTAACAAATGAAACAAGTGGGGATTTTTGGTTTCTGCGGCCTTATTGTGGCACACATAACAAGGCTAAAAAGCGATTGTGTGGTTATTTATGATCCCACTGAGGGGGAACATTGAAGCCAGAGGGCTCCGTGAGGTAGGAACATTAAAAGGGTTAAGAGCACGTGGATTTCTCTTACATGAGTAATGATCAAAAAAAAAAAAAATGCATTGAGAAATAGATCAGATTATCTTATTTTAATGTGAAGATCAGTGAGATTTCTCTATTTTGGTTGGTGAGAAAATCACAGATGAGAACACACAAAACTAAAGGATTGAGACTTTTAACTCATCTATGAGTTCAAATCTGTTATGACAAGGCTGTTTTATTTTTAAATAATTCCTTTTTTGCATCAAAATACATGAATATGGCACAACATTCATAATATTCACAAAGACTTACAGACTCTCCAATTTACATTCCCTTGGAGTCTATTTTTGACAGAAATTCTAGAAGCATTTCATAGTGTTTAGCTGCTTTAAAAACATTCTGATTTATAACTTCATCTCCCACCTCCCAAAGTAAAGTTCAGTCCCAAAATCTGGTGTGCATGTGATTACTGACTTTCTGCTGTATATTTAGCTTGTATATCAGTGAGTGGCAAGGCCAAAAGGCATCAGATGAATAAGTATTAGTAAGAACAGCAGACAATATTGTGAACATTTTAAGCTATTGAAGCAAAATGCTTATTTTTAGGTCAGTAGTAAATAAGGAAAAAACGGTGATTGTTGAATGATGATTTTACATCTGCAGTGACATTTTGCTACTAGGAGTGTTGTTTTTACTCACTGTGTAGATTGGTGACATTGCATCTTCTCAGTACTTGAATTACCTGGTGCTGGGCCGGACTGGGGAAGGTGGCCTGGGGCATTGTTCCAGGCTGTGGAGAGGAAGTAGAGGCAGAGAGACTCCAGGCTGATGCTGTAGCTATGATGGCCTTACAGGACATGGGTCATGGCAGCTGAACCAGCAACGTTTATGGAGGAGTTCCCTTATGAAAATCACAGGTTAAGGAAGAGTAAACCAAACTGCTCCTCTTCCTTCCATAAAGTATATGTGATTTTATATCGCTTAGCTTGCTTTTAGTATTGTTTGATTAGCTTCTATTTAGCTAATACTAGGGCTTCCCATGGAGAAGGTGATGGCACCCCACTCCAGTACTCTTGCCTGGAAAATCCCATGGACGGAGGAACCTGGTAGGCTGCAGTCCATGGGGTCGTGAAGAGTTGGACATGACTGAGCAACTTCACTTTCACTCTTCACTTTCATGCATTGGAGAAGGAAATGGCAACCCACTCCAGTGTTCTTGCCTGGAGAATCCCAGGGACGGGGGAGCCTGGTGGGCTGCCATCTATGGGGTCACACAGAGTCAGACATGACGGAAGCGACTTAGCAGCAGCAGCAGCAGCAGCAGCAGGGCTTCCCAGGTGGCACAGTGGTAAAGAATCCACCTGCCAATGCAGGAGACACACACAATATGGGTTCCATACCTGGATCAGGAATATCCCCTGGAAAATGAAATGGCAACCCACTCTAGTATTCTTGCCTGGGAAATCACATGGACAGAGAAACCTGGTGGGCTACAGTCCATGGGATAGGAGAGTTGGACACGACTGAGAGATTAAAGAACTTTCTTTTTCATAGCATATTTTTCATATAATTTGGCCACTTCTCTTCCAGCAACTTGCAAATAACATATTAGTGCTAGGGAAACACACATTATCCTTCAACTAGCTTTTAGTGAAGGAAGCAAATATCAACAGACACACTGAGAAGAGCTTAATGTTGGAAAAATAGAGAAGCTCTGAGTGATTATTTCTGCCTCGGTGCATCAAAGAAAATATCACTGAAGAGAAACTAAAATTTCACCAGAGTGACAAAACTAAGAAGCTCAAACAAGGGAACCTGAAAGGCCAAGGGCTAGTTCTCCACTGATGGGTTTGGAGGCTTAATCAATGAGATGTGGGATATGCTGACCCAAGAAGTTTGAAAATAATAGTGGTAATAGCTGAACAAGTGAAACATTCAAACTTAATTCTTGTTTTAAAACAGCATCTAATACAAATCCAGGTTGACTTGGACTGCCTTTTGGTAGTGCTTTAGAATGAGAAGAAATAAGCATAACCATTGCACCTTTTCAAAGTGCTTCCTATATGTTGGATGTTGTCATGGATGCATTGCAAGGTTTTCTTTTTAACTCTCTCAACAATTGTATGAAGCAAGTATTTTTTATGCCTGGTTTTCATATGAGAAAACTTAAGCTCAGACAGATTAACTGATTTGCCCAGCATCACAAGAAATTAGGAAAGACCCTCTGGATTCACATTCAAACTCAGTTCTTTTTGGCTGTGAGGCTTCTTGTGGGATCTTACTTCCCCAATCAGGGGAAGTGTCGAGTCCTAACCACTGGATTTCCAGGGAACTCCCTCAAACTCTTTTCTGAATTAAAATCACCCCACTCCAGTACTGTTGCCTGGAAAATCCCATGGATGGAGGAGCCTGGTGGGCTGCAGTCAATGGGGTTGCTAAGAGTCGGACATGACTGAGCGACTTTGGCAACCCACTCCAGTGTTCTTGCCTGGAGAATCCCAGGGATGGGGGAGCCTGGTGCGCTGCCGTCTATGGGGTCACACAGAGTTGGACACGACTGAAGCGACTTAACAGCAGCAGCAGCAGTGGCCTTTATAATATAATCATATCTAGAAACTGTACATATAAGTAACAGATAGAATCCATTCTCTTCTACCACCTTTCAGGGAAAGCCCTAAAGAATCTGAGAGTGACTCACGAGAGGACATGTGGACAATATAATATGAAATTTTTAGAGACTCATTTATTATACTCTTCACATTCAACTTTTTAATGATTTAAAATGCCACATGCATTTGTAAATAAAATTTGTATGGATTTTCCTTTAAGAATATCAAGCTGTAAAATAATAGATGGTGCATATAAATGGCAAAAAAATAAACAAAAACAATCACTGACCCAAATACATGCAATGTAGAGTAAATGAAAAAAGATTTCCATTGAGTTCAAATGCTATATTTACTTTTTTGTCACTCTTTCTTTCCATGAAAAATGCTGGAGAATCATTATATGTGTTTAACTATATAAAAGAAGCCATGATAGTTAATACTATATTTTTTCTTGCAAAATAGATTCCATCTGCTTTTATTAAGGAGAATAGTTAGAGTAGAATGATATACTTATTAATCTAGCTGGTCTAGGTAAGGTCTAGTTCACTTTAATTAAAAAGCTGAATTTCTAAAGAATTGTAAGTATATAGATGCACTTAAAGCACCTTGCATTTTACGCTTAACCTTTTACTTTAATCCTGAAGCTTTCTATATTGTTATTTTAAGTACATGTTAATAATATGCAAGCTGATGCTTTGAAAATTCTCTGGGATGTGGTTAATGAAGAGAAACTACACCATAAATTGTATTCAAACTATGCAGTCCATGCAGATGTAATTTTTCTTGAATTGCAGTATTTTGCAATAAATTGCAATAAATAATTTTTCAGCTTGTTTGGGTTTATTCTCTGTTGTTTATAAGAAGTACCATCAGGCACTACTGCATGAAGCAACTACATACAGTAACAGGCAATCTTAGTTTAACAAGATCCTTTGGATAAAAATAGATTTCAGATCTATCTCCTGCTAACAGAATGCAAATTCTGATGAAACTACACACTAGTGTTTTTCATAATTTAAAGTTTGTCACATGGTGTAATGCACTTGCTCACTTTCCCCTGAGTTCTGCCAGAGGAGGCAGAATGGCTATGCCATTTTATGATCAATACAGACAGAATGTTCTACAAGGTATTCTGGGAACTGTAGTTAACAGAGACCATTTTTCTTGTAAATGCATTTGTTAAAACAATGCCCCAAAGAGACATGATATTCCAGCGACTGTCCATGTTTCTATGATAAACCCTGTGTTTTTCAGTGGATTGTAACCAGCAATTTGGCCCTTGCTAAATGGCACCATCTGTAGTTTAGCCTGCAGGTTTGCACAACCCGAGATACTGTCACCATTTCAAAAAGTCTGTCTTTTAAAGATCTCATGTAAGCCTAGGTTAAGAAAGACATAAGATAGCTGATCTTTTCACTGATTTTCATTTTAAGCTGAATTATCAAGCAAATAGATGATGTGCTTAGAGTGGAGTGGTTGTATCAGTTTATCTCCAATGGATTATTTTACACTTCTGCTTATTTTCCTTTCCATGTTATATTATTATCATTTGGAAGTACATGGGAATGTTGTAAGGAAGGAAATAAGAAAATACTATGATTCTGTCTTTTGCTAGAAGATATAAGTATCCTTTGAACCCTAGGTTATCTCAGGAGATAGAAACTAAGATCTTGCAGAAGACAGGAAATGAGACTGGGGCAAACTGGGGAGCAGTGCCCAGCTAAAATAAGCAGCCTGAACACAGCACTGACAGATGGCTGCCGTGCCCCTTGTTACAAGCTAGGCTTTATTTTTTTTTCCAAAAAATGTCAGAATTATGGAGTTTTCTTACAATATTAAATATATCAAATGCCTTAATTTTTAAATGTTGGCAGCATATTTAATTTTAAGATAAATTTGTTTTTAATTTTGTGCCAGTCAAACAAAACACTTCTCCAAACCAAATTTGGCGAAGACACCTCAGTAGCAGACCTATACTCTAATCTTGTATCTTCACATCAGTCAAAGGTCAATGCCTTCTTAAAAATTAGCAAAAACTGTAGAAAAGGTAAAAAGTTAAAAAGAGTCAAATTTGATATTTTTTGGTTCATCTGTTTCTGTGTTTCAAATGAATTGATTATATTGAAATTATTTTAATAGCTTTCTGTAAACTTTTTAATTCCTTTTCAAAGCATATTTCTGTAACTTGTGTACTCACATTCTAATGGCTTCATAGGTCATCAGTACTATTTATGATTTTGTATTTTTAAATTTTTATTGGAGATAGTTGCTTTACAATGCTGTGTTATTTTCTGCTGTATAGCAAAGTGAGCCGGCCGTGTGTATACATATATCCCCCTTTGTGGGGGTGGATTTCCCTCCCATTTAGGTCATCACAGAGCACTGAGTAGAGTTCCGTGTGCTACAGAGTATGTTCTCATTAGTTAGCAATTTTATACATAGTAGTCTATATATGTTAATCGCAACCCCCCAATTCATCACTCCCTTCCTCTCCTGGTATCCATACCTTTGTTCTTTATGTCTGTGTCTCTATTTTTGCATTGCAAATAGTTTTGTCTGTATCATTTTTTCTAGATTCCACATATATGTGTTAATATACAATATTTGTTTTTCTTTTTCTGACTTTTGCATTATTTTCTTGAGGTAGCCCAATATGCACTCATCAGAAATGACATGAAAGGAATCTGGAGGTGACTGACAGCTTCTGCTACCACAGAAGGAGATGGACTGGAGTGGGTAGGCTTAGGGAGCTCCATGGCATGGGAGCCCTCGAGGTGACCAAAGCCACATAATGTCGATAGCTCATTCATTTGTCCATGCCATATGGGTCGTGGGGAAGGTGACTGTGATAGCAATGCAAAAGACTGCTGAATTAAGAGTGGCCAGATTGTTCTGGATCCTTATTTATTAAAATATTTTAATAAGCAAAAAGTGTACTTTGCTGCAATGCTCTCCAGCACTCCAACATTGAGTATATTGAGCTTCTCAAAGCTCTGCCTGTCCGGCAAATAAAGCCCTGTTAATCATGAACTGGCTGAGATCATGTTCACTGTTGGACAAGTCATATATTCAGTGACCACAAAGTGCTGTAGGGGAACCACCTACCTGGAGGGTCCAGTCTGTCTGGAGCTCACCCACCTAACCCAAAACTTCGAAGACCTCGATCTCTCTTCAACACAGTGAGGGAAGACTGGAAGGGTTTCTAAGTACTTTTTTCCTAAGTTTTCTCACAAATCATCTAGTTTCCCTTCTGGTATTTATGAAATAGCTAAAAGTAAATGAAGTAAAGACCTTGTTATAATTTTTCCTAAAAAAGAAATGGTTATGGAAGAATTAACATTCTTAAAATTAAAGCTAAGTAGCAAAATAGCAAATGAACGTATACTTATTTGTGAAAAAGCTATTTTATAAAGAATCCTTTGGAAATTGAAGACAAGAAAGTATAGTTATTGGCAGTTCTTTCCTCAAAAATAAGGTAATCTCTGATAACTGAGTCCTTTTTAAGTACATTCCAATATCCTAACTTTGGTTGCTTAAGGAGCCAAATACAATAAAATGAGATTGTGTAGAAAACAATCACAAAAAGAGAACAACACAATTTTGGAGGAGAATCAAAATGATGAGAAAAATCTTGTTTTGTTTTTTTCCCCCCTAAGAGAATTAATATGCATGTATAGAGATGTGTGGGTTCCCCAGATGGCTCAGTGGTAAAGAATCTGCTTGCCAGTGCAGGAGATGCAGGTTCCATCCCTGGGCTGGGAAGATCCCCTGGAGAAAGGAATGGCAACCCACTCCAGTATTCTTCCTTGGAAATCCCATGGACAGAGGAGCCTGGCAGGCTACAGTCCATAGGATTGCAAGAGAGTCAGACAAGACTTAATGACCAAACACAAACAATATGGATGTGTAGGATCCCATTGTATATATTTTAAAGAGAAAGATGAAAGAGTATCCAAGAGCATTCTTATTATTTTGAATATTAAACCCAATCAAAGCATTTTGTATTTACAGTTAATATGAGGATTGCTATTAGCCTATATGTATTTAAATTCTACCTACAATTTTCCTAATTGTGCTCATTTTATTTGGAACAAATATGCAATGCTAGCATATCAAATGATAAGTTATCTCATAGGAATCAGTTCCTAATTTAAGATTACTGGATATTTTAAAGGCCCAAGTATGTCCCCTATTTGGCCCTTTAATACATGCTTACTGTCTTAATTTGTTTCCCTTAAAAATCTGGTGACGGCTGAAAAGAAAAACGAAAAGTACATGTAGTCTTCACTGAGGCAGAAAGAGCCCTAATCATAAAATTTCCGACCAGAACAGGGTCACCTACACTTAAATTTTCTGTAAACAAATAAGTGCTGAGACAGCCGATCAACTTCCTCAGTGCATTTTTCCCCTAGTAAAATCAGTTTGAGATAAATTGCAAAATAAATAAATGTCAAATAACAATTCCCATGACTAGTATTTGAACTGAATTTAATGATGATTATGAAGACAAAGCTGTGATAGGCCTCTGCATAGAAGGCTTAAAGGGAACAATCTGAAACGATTTTAACTTGGAACCATTTTAACAAATGAATATATTTCCTAAATTGCCACATCAACCAACCCTGCTATCTAATTATGGCCAGCAAAAAGGGCTACATATTAACTATTCCAAAACCTAAGCCATTATTTTTGGTTGACATTCAGTTAATAAACCTGAAAAGCATTTTGCTCATTGAATAGTCAAGGTTTCTGCTTTACAACTGATAGGGAATATAACAGGAAGTTGCATTGTTCTAAGTCACACATTCTCTAAAGACTTGACTCAGACTCTGTGGTCTTGTTGGTCATCAATGCTTCCACCATCTTCTAGGATAAAATGATCACAGTTGCTTCTTAGAATAGAAATTTAAGAGCCCTCTGCCCATCATTTCAAAATTATTAAGAAAAATTTCAGTAAAAAGTCCATTTTATGTCCAAAAGGGTGAAATGCGCTAGGAGCAGGTGATTCTGTAGCCCCACCTGGGTCATTTTGAAAGCTTATGCCTATGTGCTAATCAGCAAGCAGCAAGGCAGCACCCTTGAACTTGTCAGGGAAAGCAATCTGGAATTCACTGATTAGCAAAAGGAATTTAGGGAAACAGTATGTAGAAGTATTTATGGAAAATAAGAAATATACTTTCAAGGTTCTAAAATTTATTTTGCTATTAAGCTTGTCCTTTGAAAAGTTATAAACCTAAAAAACTTTAAATCAGTTACCTAATACCCTTGTGTTTGTTGATCCTCTGTCCACTTATTTTGAAGGGATCTTCTAAAGTTATTGCAAAATGTGGAGTGCATTTGCCATCTACTATATATCATGCAATCAACTCTATTTAACAGTCCTGGGGGAAATTTCTCTTTGCTGGAGGATACATTGTTCTTTTACCTAACCAACACTAACTGTATTTCCCTTTTTCACATTTGCCACCAAAATCCTCAGAGCCATATTTATGACCCATTTTTAGAAAAGGCATCACAGCTCTTCTCTACCTTAATCTTACTGCAGGCATCAACTCTTTCTCTTAACTTTTGTGTTAATTCCTCCACCTCATCTTAATATATTCATCTGGTTGTTTTGTAACCTGGGAGGCTGGATTGCAATTTTGAACATCAAAATAATAAAAATTAGTTCAGAAAATTTTCCTTTTACCATATCACTTTTTGGAGACTATATGGATTAAACAAAGAATCACACACACACACAACTCTTTAGAAAGTCCAGGGTTCTTTTTTTTCTAAAATAGTTTAATGTGTTTCTCAATCAGTAATTAGACTTTCTTATAAATTCATAAGAACACAAAGATAGCCCATTAATTCAGGCAAAGAAATGACAGTTTTTGCACAATCAAACCCATAAAAAGTGAGACATTCAAAAAAAGTAAGTTTATGGTCCTATTTTTGTATTTCATGTAGTGCCAAGCATATTATTACAAATAATTGCTTAATAGATTATTCACTTTCGGGGAGCATAGACACCCTTCCTTTGCAACTGGTTAGGAGACATCTCCTATGAAATATTCCAACCTCTCACATTTAGGATGTCCCCAAACTAATCTTATTATCTTCTGCATCTCTTTTCCAGCTGCTCTCCTATATTACTACAATCTAAATACGGAAACACAAAGAAACATTTAACCTTTACCTCTCATTACCCCACAGAGCCAACCAATTCTATACAGTGATTCTGAGATTCCAAAGTCACCCTTCTTGTCTTTTCTATATATATATTTTTTAAATCAAGTGATTCATCACCAGGATAGTTTGAGAAGCCATGCTTTAAATATTTATTTATTTACTTTTGGCTGTGTCAGATCTTAGTTGCAACATATGCCCGGCTTCTCTCTAGTTGACGGGCTCAGCCTGTGGTTGCAGCTTATGGACATAGTTGCTCCCCAGTATATAAGATCTTAGTTCCACATCCAGGGATGGAACCCTCGTCCTCTGCATTGCAAGGTAGTTTTTCAACCATTGGATCACCAGAGAAGTGCCCTCTTTTCTATTTTTAATATCACTACTCTACTCTGGGCCATCCCTACATTTGCTTCATTGTTTTAAAAACTTATTATTTTTTATTTTGGTTAAGGTAAAGAATCCCTCTCAAAAGAGATCAAATGACAGGGAGCAGACAGCCACTTAAAGTTACAGAAAGATATTATGGATACTGAAGAAAAGGGAACCCAGACCTTGTTATAGACCCAGATTCTTGAACTCTTTAATCAATATAAATTGATAAGAGGCCAGACTAGAAATTCAGGCATCAGCTCAGTTCAGTTCAGTTCAGTTGCTCAGTTGTGTCCGACTCTTTGCGACCCCATGAATCACAGCACGCCAGGCCTCCCTGTCCATCACCAACTCCTGGAGTTCACTCAGACTCACATCCATCGAGTCAGTGATGCCATCCAGCCATCTCATCCTCTGTCATCCCCTTCTCCTCCTGCCCCCAATCCCTCCCAGCATCAGGGTCTTTTCCAATGAGTCAACTCTTCGCATGAGGTGGCCAAAGTACTGGAGTTTCAGCTTTAGCATCATTCCTTCCAAAGAAATCCCAGGGCTGATCTCCTTTAGGGTGGACTGGTTGGATCTCCTTGCAGTCCAAGGGACTCTTAAGAGTCTTCTTCAACACCACAGTTCAAAAACATCAATTCTTCAGCGCTCAGCTGTCTTCACAGTCCAACTCTCACATCCATACATGACCATAGGAAAAACCATAGCCTTGACTAGACGGACCTTTGTTGGCAAAGTAATGTCTCTGCTTTTAAAATATGCTCTCTAGGTTGGTCATATCTTTCCTTCCAAGGAGTATGCTATGTTGTCACTTCAGTCGAGTCCGACTCTGTGTGACCCCATAGACGGCAGCCCACCAGGCTCCCTGTCCCTGGGATTCTCCAGGCAAGAACACTGGAGTAGGCTGCCATTTCCTTCTCCAGTACATGAAAGTGAAAAGTGAAAGTAAAGTCGCTCAGTCGTGTCCGACTCTTAGCGACCTAACAGGCTCCTCCATCCATGGGATTTTCCAAGCAAGAGTACTGGAGTACCAGTACCATCCAAGGAGTAAGCATCTTTTAATTTCATGGCTGCAGTTACCATCTGCAGTGATTTTGGAGCCCCAAAATATAAAGTCTGACACTGTTTCCACTGTTTCCCCATCTATTTCTCATGAAGTGATGGGACCAGATGCCATGATCTTTGTTTTCTGAATGTTGAGCTTTAAGCCAACTTTTTCACTCTCCTCTTTCACTTTCATCAAGAGGCTTTTGAGTTCCTGTGGTGTCATCTGCATACCTGAGGTTATTGATATTTCTGCCGGCAATCTTGCTTCCAGCTTGTGTTTCTTCCAGTCCAGCGTTTCTCATGATGTACTTACTCTGCATATAAGTTAAATAAGCAGGGTGACAATATACAACCTTGACATACTCCTTTTCCTATTTGGAACCAGTCTGTTGTTCCATGTCCAGTTCTAATTGTTGCTTCCTGACCTGCATACATATTTCTCAAGAGGCAGGTCAGGTGGTCTGGTATTCCCATCTCTTTCAGAATTTTCCACAGTTTATTGTGATCCACACAGTCAAAGGCTTTGGCATAGTCAATAAAGCAGAAATTCAGGCATAAGGGAGCAAAAACAAATAATAGGTTCCCTTGCTTGCTGCCCTAAGAGGTTGAGCTGGTTCCCTTAGATGGTAGGGGTGGATTGGTGGGTTGGGCTGGAGAGGTGGCTTAGGCCGTCAGCCCACCCCCTCCATGGTGCAGTATATTGGGATCATGGGCAGCACCCTGCTTTTCCTTCTCGTACCTCAGAAATGGCAGTTGGGTTTGGGCCCTTTTGTATGTTATTGCTGATGATTCGTCCCAGTTGGGCATGCATGTGGTTATTTTTAATCCCTTATATTTTCTTTGTATGCTCTTGCCTGAGGAGACATTTATCCAGGTACAAGCACTTCAGTAAAGGTTCCAAGGTCCCAGCCTATCTCAGGCTCACTGTAGGCAGGGCCTGGTAACAAGGAACACCACTGCTTCCTTTAGGTTTTCCCTTTCTTGTCTCTCTCTCAATTGGTGCCCACAAATTCTTTATTTTCATTTCACTATGCATAAGACTTTACAGTGCTTTGCCCTAGCCTTGACAGTCTATGACTATTTGCTGCTACTGCTAAGTCGCTTCAGTCGTGTCTGACTCTGTGTGACCCCATAGATGGCAGCCCACCAGGCTCCCCCGTCCCTGGGATTCTCCAGGCAAGAACACTGGAGTGGGTTGCCATTTCCTTCTCCAATGCATGAAAGTGAAAAGTGAAAGTGAAGTGGTCCATCATGTCCGACCCTCAGCAACCCCATGGACTGCAGCCTGCCAGACTTCTCCATCCATGGGACTTTCCAGGCAAGAGTACTGGAGTGGGGTTCCATTTAGCAAATCATAAAAATTCTCTCAAAGTCTTCTAGTTAAAATTCCTGAGGTAAGAAATTTAAATGAATTAACTCAAATATGCCAAGTTCCTGTTCAGCATATACCTACACCCTAAAAGTGACAGATTCAGAGTCCACCCATCTTTATTCATGGGTGTGTAGACCCCAGCTGACTTTGTGGGTGAACATGAGGTTACGTGAAAAGGAATGCAGAGAGTAGGGAATGATAGACAATTCTAATAGTTTATCACATCTATCAATGTATACATGCACAATGATAATTAACTCCATGTTTATTACTCTGTAGTCCAATTTAGAACCTGCTAAACTCCATGTTTATTACTCTGTAGTCCAATTTAGAACCTGCTAAACACAGTTTTGAGCAAAAATATTCTCTTGCTTTGATTTGTTTAATTCACTTGGTTTCCCTTATAAATACTCTATCCATCGGCTTTGATGTAATCATAAACTGTCCCCAAATTCCAGTGGCTTAGGTATGTATTTCTTGTGCATTTCACACATGATGGTTGTCTGGTTCTCAGCGGCTCTTCCTATATCAGACACATGCTGAGGAAGCATCCAGCATTTGTGACATATTATTCTTATGGTGAAGAAAAAAAGTAAGAGAGCTGGCAGAGATGTATGAAGGCTCTTAAAGCTTCTGCCTAGATGTGCTGCATGTTATTCCTGCTCACATTACGTTGGACACAGATCCAGCATTGATGTTGAAGGGATGTGCAACCCCCTTCCTCCATTGACAGGGTACAGCCCATCAGCTAGTGGTGAATAAAAATGTATCATTCCTTTACAGGACAGGGTGGGAGCAAGAAATTGAGCACAGTAATGCAACTTACCACAAACTACTATAGTGGCTCCAAATGTACACTAATATAATTAAACTCTTTGTTCCAATGTTTTTTGAAATATTGCATTGATCCCTGAGGTTCCTTGGACATATAGTGATGTCAAGAGAAATTAAGGGGCATGCGGTTCTTGATGCCACTCCCTCCCCACCCCCCCCCCCCATAGTAGTTCTAGTTTTACCTATGCTATCTGTCAGAGACCTGGGTAAGATTTACTTTGGGAGGAAATAATACCTCTTTTTAATTTCAAAAAAATATTGAAAATCATTTTCTTTGCTTGACCATCAATATTTTATTTCATAAAATGCCAATGTAGTTTTCAAAGTTTGTCTTCTCTATCCCCTCCCATTTACTTTACACTTCCACCTAACCTAATTCAGCATAATTTTTATATGGCACCATTTTTTTATTCCTTGACTTTCTTCTACATAAACTATACCCCCTTTTAATGTAACTCTTTTATTCCACCATTAATGCTTTGCAAACCTATGTATCTTAGTTTGTTAAGACTACCATTGCAGCTTTCCTGCTGGCTCAGTGGTAAAGAATCTACCTGCCAATGTAGGAAACCGGAATTTGATCCCTGGGTCAGGAAGATCCCCTGAAGAAGGAAATGGCAATCCACTCCAGTATTCTTGCCTGGGAAATCCCATGGACAGAGGAGCCTGGTGGGCTACAGTCCTTGAGGTCGCAAAATAATTGGACATGACTTAGGAACTCAACAACAACAACAACCATTACAAAGTACCACAGATCAGAGTACTTAAACAATAGAAATGTATTGTCTCATAATCCTGAGGTTAGATTTGAGATCAAGGTGTTGACAGGGTTGATATCTTCTAAGGCCTCTCTCCTTTTCTTGTGGACGGCCTTCTTTGTTTTTATCCAGTATCTTGACATAGTCTTCCCTCTCTGTGCATGCTCAGTTATGTCCAACTGCGCAACTGTGTCCATGCGGGCGACCGCATGGACTATAGCCCGCCAGGCTCCTCTGTCCATGGAATTTTCCAGGAAAGAATACTGGAACAGGTTGCCATTTCCTCCTTCAGGTGATCTTCCTGAGCAGGGATTGAACCCGCATCTCCTGCATTGGCAGGTGAATTCTTTACCACTGTGCTACCCACTGTGCGTATCTATGTCCTAAGAGTCTCTTCATATACAAACACCAGTCATATTGGATTAGGGCTTGTGCACATGCCTAATTTCACATTGCACTCATTTCATATGCTAGCAAAGTAATGTTCAAAATCCTTCAAGCTAGGCCTCAATAGTACATAAACCAAGAACTCCCAAATGTACAGGAAGGATTTAGAAAAGGCAGAGGAACCAGAGATCAAATTGCCAATATTCTTTGGATCATAGAAAAAGCAAGGGAATTAAAATCTGCTTCAGCTTCATTGACTATGCTATAGCCTTTGACTGTGTGGGTCACAACCAACTGTGGAAGAGATAGGAATATCAGACCACCTTAGCTGTTGCCTGAGAAACCTGTATGCAGGAAAAGAAGCAACAGTTAGAACCGGGCATGGAATAGTAGACTAGATAAAAATTCGAAAAGGAGTATGTCAAGGGTGTATATTGTCATCCTGCATATTTAACTTATATTTAACTTATGGAAAACTCACAAGCTGGAATCAAAATTGCCTGTAGAAATATCAATAACCTCAGATATGCACATATCTGCACATACCACCCTAATGGCCAAAAGTGAAGAGAAACTAAAGAGCCTCTTGATAATAGTGGGAGAAGAGAGTGAAAAAACTGGTTTAAAACTCAACATTCATAAAACAAAGATCATGGCATCCTATCCCATCACTTCATGGCAAATAGATGGGGAAAATGTGGAAACAGTGACAGATTTTATTTTCTTGGACTTCAAAATCGTTGCAGGTGGTGACTTTAGCCATGAAATTAAAAGACGCTTGCTCCTTGGAAGAAAAGCTATGACAAACCTAGACAGCATATTAAAAAGCAAAGACATCACTTTACTGACAAAGGTCCATGTATTGCTGATCCTGTTCCTGATGCTAATTGTCTTGTTGTATCTGTCTGTGCTCACTGTTCGCTGAACCCAAGGTAGACAATGTACAAGCAAGGAAGCTGGAAAAATACTTGAGGAGCCACAGGAACTGAAGACATGTTTATTCTCTCCTGGCTGGTGCAGCAGCCATAGCAGCAGACATGCTATTTTATCTCCTCTTATGGTTGATCCAACAGACACAGCCAAGATGCAATAGTAATGCTGCCACTTTTTAGGTGGAGTTCACATAGCCCCACAGCACAGAGTAGCTGGTGATCAAGCAAGTTCCTTGTGATGCGCATGTGCAGTTCTGTAAATGATCTCAGCTGTTACATAGTCATTATTTACAAAACGTGGGGTGAGAGAGCCTGAACAGGCCATCTTGGCTAATTTGCTCTCTCCCCACATTCTCTATAGGGCTTCGCTGATAGCTCAGTTGGTAAAGAATCCACCTGCAACATAGGAGACCCTGGTTGATTCCTGCATTAGGAAGATCTCCTGGAGCAGGGAAAGGCTATCCACTCCAGTATTCTGGCCTAGAGAATTCCATGGACTATATAGCCCACAGGGTCACAAAGAGTCAGACATGACTGAGTAAGTTTCACTTCATTTCACAGCCCCTATAGCCAAAGCTATGATTTTTCCAGTAGTCATGTATGGATGTAAGAGTTGGACCATATAGAAGGCCAAGTGCCAAAGAACTGATGCTTTCAAATTGTGCTGGAGAAGACTCTAGAGTCCCTTAGATTGCAAGGAGATCAAACCAGTCAATCCTAAAGAAACTCAACCCTAAATATTCATTGGAAGGACTGATGCTGAAGCTGAAACTCAAATACTCTTGCCACCTGATGCAAAGAACTGATTCTGGAAAAGACCCTGATGCTGGGAAAGATTAAAGGCAGGAGGAGAAGGGAGTGACAGAGGATGAGATGGTTGGATGGCATCACTGACTCAATGAACCCAAGTTTGAGCAAACTTCAGGGGATAGTGAAGGACAGGGAAGCCTGGTGTGCTGCAGTCCATGGGGTTGCAAAGAGTTGGACACGATTCAGTGACTGAACAACAACACATGACCTTATTTTACTTTATCTCCTTAAAGATCCTGTCTCCAAATGTCATTATTTTCTTTTCAAAATTAAACAAAATATTGAGATATAATTGGCATGTAGCATTGTGCAAGTTCCCTGGTAGCTCAGACCATAAAGAATTTGCCTGCAATATACATAATATAAAATTTAACCAATTTTTAAGCACATAACGTGGGGCTTCCCAGGTCACACTACTGGAAAAGGACCTGCCTGCCAATGCAGATAGATGTAAGAGATGCAAGTTCGATCCCTGGGTTGGGAAGATATCCTGGAGTAGGAAATGTCAACCCACTCCAATATTCTTGCCTGGAAAATTCCATGGACAGAGGATCCGGGCAGGCTACAGTCTATAGGGGTTGCAAAGAGTTGGACACGACTGAGTGACTAACATACATTGTGTAAGTTAAAGGTGTAGAATGTATTGATTTAATGCATTTATGTATTGCAGTATGATTCCATTATAATGTAGTCAACAGCTCTTTCACTTCACATACTTTTCATATCTTTTCTTGTGAAGAGAACAATTAAGATCTTGTCTCTTAGCAACTTTGAAGTTTATAAAGCAGTATTGTTGACCATAAGCAATATGCTGTGCATTAAATTGTCAGCATTTATTTATCTACTTGTTACAAATACTGTCACATTTTGTGACACTGGGGGTTGAGCTTCAACATGTAAATTGTGGGGGAAACAAAATTTAGCCATAACACTGTCCTTCAATTTTGATGGAAGTACTAGCTTAACTCTTTTTGAAAATACTAATTCAAATCTTGTTGAATTTTGTAAATGTAATAGATTCATCCTAAGTCCATTGCATAAAATGGAAGAAAGATATGTTTTTAATACCTTTTGATAACTAATCTATTTGCCTCAAACAGGTAATCTTCATCAATCACATAAGATTTCACTGTGATTGAGCTCCTATCTGTCTTTTAGCTCAATGACCACGCTACTGAAGAGGCCTTTTCTGGCCACAGCTAAGATGCTTACCTACTTGCTTTATCACATTTCATTTCACTTATAATAATGCACCCTTGTATTTCTTGCTTTACTTGCTTATTGTACTTATCCATCCCTTTATTTTAAATGCCAGCCAGTCAAAGAACTTGAGTGCTTCATACCACCTACCATAGAGTCAGCTGTTCCAAGCCAGTTCTTGGCACATGGTAGGAATTTAATGACTCTTCTCTTGAGTAAATAAATGGAGGGCAAATAGCATTAGATATCAAAAAGTGAGACAGTAGGCAAATAAGCAAAAATTGAGCTGTCAAAAGGCTTCCCTGGTAATTCAGTAGAAAAGAATCCACCTGACACACAGGAGACAGAGGAGATGCGGAGGGTCAATCCCTGAGTCAGGAAGATCTCCTGGCAAAGGAAATGGCACCCACTTCAGTATTCTTTCCAGGAAAATCCTATGGACAGAGGAGCCTGGCGGGCTTTAGTCCATAGGGTTGCAAAGAGTCAGATACTGAGCAATGAACACACACAAACACACACACACACACACGCACACACACACAAGCTATTAATATCAAAGGAGCAATTCAACAGTGCCAGTAATTCAATAATTCACAATAGATTCTAATTATCAATGTCATATCAAACAATATTTGAGGAAACAATACATTTTTTTCAAAAGGTCATTGAACAATCCCTAAGCTGGCAAAAAGCTGATTATAATTTAAATAAGATAATAAGGAATGAGACACCATATTGTTGAAAAATATTTTCACATTCATGAGAAAAAAATAACAGAAGTAATATCTACTTTCCATATGCAACTTCAATAATTATTAAAAATGTTCTCTATTTCTTTAAAATATGTATTCACCATCTAAAAATGTTTTTTGAATATAATGACAACATATACATATTTTATCATTAGGTATACTTATCTAAATATATCCCTGCCTCTCTGTGTACCTACAGATGTCATTATAAATATCATTAAAGTAATACAGTGTCCATTCTGTGTGTTTAACAAATAGGTGTATCACAGTAAAGTTTTGGAAAGAAAACCCATGTCTTTAATTCTATATCCTTTTCATGAATCTAGCTCATTGATGCAAAATATTAAACCACTGAACAAGAAAATAGATTCTATGCAAGAAGTAGTTTCTCTGGAGGTAGGAAATTTGTAGTACTGAAGACTAGATCGTCTGAGGATAAATTCAAAATAACCACTGAAGAAATGGCATGAAGATGTAATTATTTCCCAAGGGAAATTGTAAAGAAGAGCAAATGATTTAATGCTAATCGAAAAGCTAATGAGAGTTAACTGTGGAATAAAAATTTCTAAAAGCTTATTGTATGTGTAATCTTTTGGCTGTTTTCCTTTATCAAAATAGCTGCTGAAATTGTAAGGGGGTTTGTATATATCTTTATATTTTGCTTAAAATATTTTTGTTGGTTGTAAAGAATTTTGCAAACCATGTGTGCGAATGTCTTTTCGAAATGCTACGTTGACACAAACCTTTCTTTTCCTTCTAGGTTTGATAGAATAAATCTCCAATAAAAACAAAAATGAACTTAGCAACAGGTGAAGGCAAAGGCCAGTGCCATTTCAACAATATAAATATACCTTCTTTCTATTTAAAGATCCTAGACCTTGTTTTTGCTCTTTTCTTCTTTCTAGTTTACATATTCAGGTGATAGAAGTAAAGGTTATGATATTATCAAAAAGCAAATAAAATTATTTGACTAAATTTGAAATTTAAGTTGCAGTGAAATGACAATGATTATTCTCTTCGTCCATACCCTTATTTGGCACTGTTCAAATGATTTAGAAGCTTTTTCAAATTTATGTATAATATATGCCAGTAGGTGGTGGTAGTATTTTCCACAAGACAATACTATTTTCATTAGTAAATAGCCCCCAAAATAGAGATCATTTTCTGATCCTCAGATATTCCCAGAGCAATACAGAGACTTCAGAGATTATCTTTCCCAAGTTATACTCCCAGATTCTGTTTAAAAACAAAGTTAGGCATTTTAATCAATGTATTACATTTTTAGGGGTGGAGGCGGAAGCCTCTAATAAATTTGGGGGCCTACGGGTTTAATTCCATGGCATTAACCATTACATTTTTCTTTTCTAACAGATGCCAGCCATTAAACTGAAAAGTTGAAATTGAGGATATAAAAAGTGGGGTGTGTGTAGCCAGCTAGTGAGTGATTTTAACCAGATTTTCTCCTTCATCATGGCTCATTTGCATTGTGAATACTCTGAAAAAGACAGCTTTTGTGGGCTCTGCTGTGTTTGTTGCTCCTACAATGTAAAACTATTCAAAGGGTCTGATTGTGTGTTCAGATATCACATACATATTGGCCTGGCTCTGGGATTTCCTGTTACTCTGAATGATAAAGATTCTTTCCTATTTAAAGTACAATTCATCCATTGTGTCTACGTATGTGAAAGGGCACCTTTGTCGGATATCCATAAGCCGGGGAAGAGATGGAGAGTTGAGGGGATGGAGTAATTTGGCAGTTGTAGGGGGACAAAAGGTACTTTTTAGTAAGAGGGAGAAGAGAGGTAAACATAGAGATCATCCCATAAAGGAACTGACTTCAGTTTGAGGAGGGGTGGTTTGGAAAATGATCTGGAATTTATAACCTTCTGAACTGCATTTTTAAAGAGCTTTTCTGACCTTAATTTAATCCAATTTTCGGGAATCTAAAATACCCCTTCCAGTTCTCTGTCCAATTTTATTTTTAGAAATCAGAAACTGGAAGAATGTACAGAGAGTGATTCACATTTAGAAAGCCAAGATCTCTTTAAATCTGAATACAAATATAGGAGTTGAGAACCATGTTACTCTCAAGGTCTGGCCCAGAACTGGCAGCTTTGGCATCACCTGGGAGCTTGTTAGAGACACAGAATCTCAGGCTCTGCCTTTCCCCAGATCTACTAAACCAGAATCTGAGTTTCACAGGATCCTAAGGGGATCTGTATTCATGCCAGAGTTTGAGAAGGCCTGATTTAGAAGATTCCTAGTTAATGAAGCTACTTATTCTTTTCATAGGGTGGAGAAAGAAAGCACTGAGTAGTCTTTTTATACATTTCACAGACTCAACAGCATATGAACATCTAGAGCAGGAACTTCAGTCACTCAAGGTCTTGAGTTTCCTATCTTAACTCTATTTATGGATTCTGTTTATGCTGTAATAAAGGATTTTTAATAACTGGGCAGATGGCCAAACAGAGGAAAAAAGTCAGAAGAGCACTGCAATATTAGGGATGACTGAATCGTAAAGATCATTTAGTTCTTCGGTTCCCCTGTATAGGCAGCCAGTGGCAGCATCCTTATACATCACGCTTCCATCAGGACTTGGTGACTAAAGTGTCTTAAAAAGCTTTGCACATAAAAACTGATGTTGCTGCTGCTGCTGCTAAGTCGCTTCAGTCGTGTCTGACTCTGTGCGACCCCAGAGATGGCAGCCCAACAGGCTCCCCTGTCCCTGGGATTCTCCAGGCAAGAACACTGGAGTGGGTTGCCATTTCCTTCTCCAATGCATGAAAGTGAAAAGTGAAAGTGAAGTCGCTCAGTCATGTCCGACTCCTAGCAACCCCATGGACTGCAGCCTACCAGGCTCCTCTGTCCATGGGATTTTCCAGGCAAGAGTACTGGAGTGGGGTGCCATTGCCTTCTCTGAACTGGTGTTGCAGTTCTTTTGAATCCAAGAACAAACAAATAAGAAACCAAAAAACCAGAGAAGGTTAAGCACCAAAATTTTGGAAATGTTCCTTAAGGGCAACAGAATGGAAGCAAATGAAGGTGGTGAGCTCTGGTTAATGTTCAGTTGTTCTACAAGATTTCCTGTTAAAATGAGTCTGGAAATGTTTGAAATATATTCCAAGCATTTTAAAATAAATTAGTCAATTCTTAGTGTTCAAAATCCCCATCTTTTTTTTAAAAAGTGAAAGTAAGCCATTATGTTATTGTATCCATTCCCACTTAGAAACCTTTTGAGCAAAAGACATTCAATAATAACTGTATTCCAGTTTCAGTACCCTACATGACATGAGTGTCTCCCCCACATTCATGCTAAATATAGATTAACACAGAGTTAAAGTTAAGGAATTTATATAGCTTATTAAGTCATAATCGGCTTTCCCAGGTGGCTCAGTAGTAAAGAATCCACCTGCCAATGCAGGAGACACGAGTTCAATCTCTGGGTTGGGAAGATCCCCTGGAGGAGGAGGTGGCAACAAACTCCTGTATTCTTGCCTGGAAAAATCCCATGGACAGAGGAACCATGGGGTCTCAAAGAGTTCGACATGACTGAGCAACTGAGCATATAATTCATAATTACTCTTAAGAAAAGCTTACCCCAAAATAGCCTAAGATATCAACAGAGATTTAAGGAATGCATTGGAACAACCACAGTATTATACAGTATATTCTAGGACCCTGTGTGAGATGTTCCAGGTAGAGTAGAAATTAAGGCAGCTATCTGTTGCCTTAATTTGGACCAGAATATTTTCAGTGACATCCAATGATTCCAGGTTTACATTTATCCACCTTCAGTGGTAGAGAGCTATTTTTAAAATGGATTTGAGACTTTGGGAGTGCTTCAGTTGGTTATATTACTAAGGGAAAAAAATATTGCTAATCTAGAGTCATTAGCGTTGGCTGTTGATACTACAGGTCCTTCCTTATGAGTTTCTTCAGCTGTCACCAACATAGGGCTGGTGCCAACACCTGCCCATACAATCTTTCCTGCTTCCCCTATAACGGGTCCCCAACATTCCAGGATCTATAGCCTGATAATTTCAGGTGGAGCTGATATAACAATAGAAATATCATGCACAATGTATGTAATGCCCTTGAATCATCCTGAAACCACCACCCATATCCTCCCCATCCCCGCCAGGCACAAGAAGTCCATGGAAAAATTGTCTTCCACAATTTTTCTGGTCCCTGGTGTCAAACATGTTGGGGACCACTGCAGTGAACCTTTGCAAATAGTCTGTTTACAAAGAAACTCTTCCATACATATCAGATTTTGAATATCGTATGAGTTTCATTTTGAGAAACTGCCAGATTCAGGAGTATATAAAAGTAATCTAAAAATTAAAAAAAAATCAGCTCAGTTCAGCTGCTCAGTTGTGTCCGACTTTGTGATCTCATGGACTGCAGCACACCAGGCTTCCCTGTCAATTACCAACTCTCAGAACATGATCAAACTCATGTCCACTGAGTTGGTGATGCTATCCAATCATCTTATCCTCTATCATCCCCTTATATTTAAACCAAAGGAACTGAGTTGTCAAATAGCTTGATAGTAGCAGACCTAAATGGAAATCCCATAATTTATAATACTCTTTTTTTCTATCAAGTGGGAGATTATATGCAGAATGAATCAGTTCCTGAACATCTTTTTCAGACCACCAGTTTTTATTTAATCTGATTGTTTATATACACCATGTAAAAAGTCCTTTGATAAACTAAATGTGGGAAAAAATAAATTATCTACATGAAGTATCTGTTCATTTAATTTATTGAGATATGCTATAGCTCTAGACTGAATTCTCTATGTTGATGTGGGCAGTAAACCTCCATTTATAAAAACCTGGAAAGTTAAACATGACAATGTACCCTTGGAAACTAGAGCAGGAGGAAGAGTATATATATTAGGTACCAAGAAAACACTTGATGTTTAGTTCAGCAAAATTACTAGTAGTGTGCTTGTCCAGAAGTACTGCTTATCAATCTAATATTTTACCTTCATATTTCCCATCTTAAATTCATGTTGGTGTTCAAGAAGACTTTCTTTAAATGTAAATATACAATTGTTGTTTGTTGTTCAGTTGCTCAGTCGTGTCTGACTCTTTGCAACCCCATGGACATCAGCATGCCAGGCGTCCCTGTCCCTCACCATCTCCCGGAGCTTGCTCAAACTCATGTCTGTTGAGTCACTGATGCCATCCCACCATCTTATTCTCTATCATCGCCTTCTCCTCCTGCATACAGATACAGGGAGATGATTAAACTTCATCAGCTAACTCTTCTCACAATTCTCTAACCACAAGGTAAGGAGACCTTATGATGATAGAGTCCCAGATAATGCTACAGATGGGGGCCAGAGTTGGCAGGAAATGAAAGAAAATGGCCACTAAGTCAAACTTGACTTTTTAGGAGAGCCTGGGCCCAGGGCTGTAAGCCTAAGTTCTATTTGGAAGCTTTCTTTGAAAATCCTCCTTATGTGATTGCGATGCTCATTTTAAACTTCTGACTTGATAAAAAATAGTATCCTTCCTCTGTTCTTCAATCTTATATTGAGGAGATAACTTGCACCTCAGGCAGTCTCAGGAGTGTCCTCTCAAGGCAGAGTGGGTGGGGTCCGTCCCTGAACACCTGGAGCAGAAATTAGCATCTGCAAAGGATGTGGAGGAAGCCTGGGGGTGGAATCACAAGATTGTGAGTAAGGTAGGCAGGCATGAAAAGTCACTATGCAGGAAACAAAAAAGTCATAGAATCGGGTGTTTGTGCAGCATGTTATGTGGGAGTAGAAGAAAGGGAGTCTTTTTCTGGTCAGGAAACAAATTGAATACATTTGCAAAGACCAGTTAAGTTATTTGCAGAGAAGCAACTTTTCGCACATGGTTTAACTTAAACTCTGTTTTGGAGTGGGGGCTTCCCTGGTAGTTCAGATGGTAAAGAATCTACCTGCAATGCCCAAGACCTGGGTTCAATCCCTGGGTTGTGTTTTGGGGTGAAAGTGAAAGATGCCTAGTCATGTCAGACGGTTTGCATCCCCATGGACAGTCTATGGAATTCTCCAGGCCAGAATACTGGAGTGAGTAGCCTTTCCCTTCTCCAGGAGATCTTCCCAACACAGGGATTGAACCCAGGTCTCCTGCATTGCAGGCAAATTCTTTACCACCTGAGCTATCAGGGAAGCCAATAATTAACTGAGGTTGATTAAAAAATTTGTTCTTCCTCTCTGGCTACCCACATTGACTCAGTTTTTAGCCCTGGTCCCTTTGAATTGAACTAGCTCTGTTTTCTTTCATTTTCCACTTTTTTTTTTTTTCTCTTAAAAGAAGATGGTTTTGATCTTAATGAAAGACTATTTCATCAAGGCCTTAGAAGGTGTCTTAATTAATCATCCCATGTCTGGGGAAATATCCATCAATGGTTATCATTTTGAGATTTGACAATGCAGTTTATTTTTTCAGAATTATCTATGAATGCAAGCACATAAAAATTAGTAATTACACACCATGGCCATTTAAACATTTTCTTTCTCAATATAATTATATTTGCTTAAATTGGAAAATGTGATGTTAACCAAAAAACAAATTTCACTTGTGTGAAGGCAAGACATTTTATTAATTTCAATTAATTGAGTATACTATGTCATTTTTGTTTGTATTCAACTCACTTCAATATCATGTGGCCATAAGAATTTGTTGTAAGAGTCATATCCAATTCTTTGCAACACCATGGACTGCAGCATGCCAGGCCTCCCTGTCCCTCACCATCTCCTGAAGTTTGCCCAAGTTCATGTCCATTGCATCAGTGATGCCATCCAGCCATCTCATCTTCTGACACCCTCTTCTCCTTCTGCCCTCAATCTTTCCCAGCATCAGGGACTTTTCAATTAATTCTGTTCTTCTCAACACATGATCAAAATACTGGAGCTTCAGCTTCAGCATCAGTCCTTCCAATGAGTATTCAGGGTTGAGTTCCCATAAGATTGACTGGTTTGATCTCCTTGCTGTCCAAGAGACTTTCAAGAGTCTTCTCCAGCACTACAGTTCAAAGACATCAAATCTTTGGTGCTCTGACTTCTTTACAGTCCAGCTCTGACAAACATAGGTGACTACTGGGAAGACTATATCCTTGACTGTACGGACCTTGGTCAGCAGAGTAATGTCTCTGCTTTTCAACACACTGTATAGATTTGTCATAGCTTTCCTGCCAAAAAACAAATATCTTCTAATTTCATGGCTGCAGTCACCATTTGCAGAGATTTTAGAGCCCAAGAAGAGGAAATCTGTCACTACTTCCACCTTTCCCCCTTCTATTTGCCATGAAGTAATGAGGCAGATGCCATGATCTTAGTTTTTTTTTTTTTAAATTTAGTTTTAAGCTGGCTCTTTCACTCTCCCTCTTCAACCTCACGGAGAGGTTCTTTAGTTCCTCTTCGCTTTCTGCCATTATTGGTATCATCTGCTTATCTGAGTTTGTTGATGTCTCTCCCGCCTGTCTTGATTCCTACTAGTAACTCATCCAGCCTGGCATTTCTCATGATGTACTCAGTGTATAGGTTAAACAAACAGGGTAACAACAGACAGATCTGTCATACTCCTTTCTCAATCTTGAACCAATCAGTTGTTCCATACAGTGTTCTAGTTGTTGCTTCTAGACCTGCATATAGGTTTCTCAGGAGACAGGTAAGATGGTCTGGTATTTTCATCTCTTTAAGAGCTTTCCATAATTTATTATGATCCACACAGTCAAAGGCTTTGGCATGGTCAATGAAATAGTATAAGTATGAAACAGGCCGTAAGTATAAGGACTCCTTAAAAACCATGTCTAAAATAAATGTTTTTCTCCATGATTATATAAGTTCTGAATTCTGATTATGGACATTTAAAAAAATATAGAAAGAAAAAGAAAAGAATGGCTCTGAATCCTACTCTTAAAAATATTACTACTGGGTGATACTTAGATTTATTTCTTTCAAGTTTCTTTTTTTTTTTTTGATTGTGTATATCTACATAACTGTTTAAGCCCAAAGCATAGTATTATGTAAAATCTTATTAAGCTATATTATAATTCAATAGTTTTCACATAACTTTTCTTCCACTTTAGCATATTTTAGTTCAGTTCATACTATTCTATCATGGAGTCCTAAGCATGAGCCTAGAACACTCTTTTAGAAGATATTCAGTTTTTCCAGTAGTTTGCTACTGTAAATAATACTGTAATAAACATGTTCATGCTTGAATCTTTGTGTTTTTGACAATTTTTTTTTATAAACTTCTGAGAGTAGAATAAATGTAACAAAAGATACAAAAATTTAAACATTACAATTTTCACATTTTTAATAAATATTTCCAACTGTTTTTACCTTCTCATAAAGTCTATGAAACTATATATGCCTACCAGTAGTTTAGGAGAGGGCTTTCCTAGAAAAATATATTTTTGTTTTAAAAATGTATTTGATTTAAAAGTTTTGGATTGCAGATAAGAATATTTTTTGAACTAATATATTAGTTAACTCTATTTCTTATTTTGTGAATCTCATTTATTATGTTTAATATTTTATTGGGGAATGGTCTTTTTTATTTTACTCAATAAATTATACAATGAGAATAATACGACAGGTTTATTTTATAATTTGTAAAATTTTGCTTAGTTTTTATTTATCTTAAAAATTTAATATGTTACTCTAGAGAACTTTATTATATTTAGAAATTTCATTTAATGTTATAAAGTTTCTTAATTTCTTGTTTGTGAGTTCCTCCATTCCAGAAATTTAAAAAGATTCTCCACATCACTGATTTCATATTCATCTAAACTGCTTCTATTTAATGTTTTAAATGAACATTTTAAGCAATATGGAAATAATTTTAATGTTAGATAAAGAAAAGTTTTTGTTACCTATAAACATTTAACTAGTGTTTCAGCATCATTTATTAAGAATTTTTGCTAGAAACTATTGAATAATGATATCAGTTCAATCATATTCCAAATTCTTTTTAAAGTCTTTTTATGAGTTACAAATTTGGTGTCTTGGTCTGTTCATTGATTTTACAGCAATCTACAGTTTTAAGTATTAAAGTTAAATAATACATTTTAATATTTTATAGTTCTAGTGTCTACTAACTCTTTTTCCCTTTGTAGAGGTGTCATATGTAGCTTATCCCACATAGTTATAGTGTGTGTTTTTTATGTTTACAGAGCATCTACTTAGCTTTTCTTTTCTTTATTTTGGGACAGGATATATTCTACTATGAACAAATGCATAACAAGAACACATTTCAAGACCAAACATTAGAAATATACGTCAGTGAAGTATGTGCCCATTGTCACTCAACAAGCCAGTAAATTATAAATCTGGAATCAGACTTTGTGCTATTACAAATTTCCAGCCTGATGCTTAACCCACTGAAACTCATAGCTGTATTGTTTATAGGCTGAAAAAAGGACCACTGTGGGGCTCCTGGCTCACAAGCAGCTTTTTCCTACATGCTATGGAAAGCCTCCCTATTAGCTTGCAATAGTTTTGAAAGTCTCCTACCCAGAAAGAAAAGGAGCTCAGGACAATACTCTCATCATGCCATCTTATCTTTGTGAATTAGAAAATGAAATAATGTTTGAAATCTCTATTGAGAGTGCTGTTATAGAGATAGTCTCTCTGGGGGCTGGTTAGGGTTGAAAAGGACAGGTTCCTGGAATGTTATGGGAGCCTAATGATATGTCTGAGATATAAAACAGTTTCTGATGTTTTCCAAATGGGTTATCATTCATGTTTAAGTGATTATAGCGGTGATTTAAGCCAAACTAAATATTCTCTTTCTATGGTTTACTTCAACTCTAATCCCTCTTCATGCGAACTTGTCCAATTTTTTTTTTTTTCCTCACATGGGTATTTGATCATGTGGGCAAAACTTAATGGGTGGAAAGAGTGTGAAAACTAAAAACTGATAACAACAAAAAAAATCTAATAATGTGTGGTTGGTAGGAGGTATAGGGCAGGATTGATTGCAAGTGTTCTAAGAGAAAAATGACACATCAGCTAGGCATCAGAAATCATTTTTTGCCAATAAAAATCTCTAAAGCTATGGAATCATCTCTAAAAGAAATGATTGAAACCTCTTGTCTGAGCCACTTAAAATTACACCTAATAAAGCTTTTGAGAACTCTATACTGTTAGTAAGAGATGATGACCTAATAAGTCCAGTCCATTGATTCTGTGATAGTCTTGGCAAGACCTACTCATGGAATAACTTCATAATCAAATCTAAGACACCCTACAAGCACTATATAAATTCATGTCTCCAATTTCTAGATGACTATTCAGATATATCCTTGTATTCATAAAAATATTTTTTCCCCTCATGAAAGAATATGTTCATCTATTACCGAGGAAATAAGTGATTTGAAAAATAAAATACAAACACAAAACAATGATTTATCAAAATATAATATACAACAACCCTGATGCTTATTTCTAGCTGTTGATGTTGTTATCTCAAAACTAAAGAACCATGCTAGAGACTCAATTATTATTTTATCAAAATAAAAGTGAAGGAGGAAGAAAACTCTCCAAGCTGACAATCTGCATATCATATTTCAACGTGATGTGATTTAAAACAGCTGATCTATTAAGCACTCAAATTAGACTTTACAAGCAAATAACCGATTCTACCTTGGCTTTAGCATTGCCTCTGGCATTTTTATAAATGAATATCTGAACAAAAATATAAGAGCCTCCCTTCTGGTGCCTGGGAAACTTATTAACTATTTCATATTCAAAGACTTTCAAACTTATGAACTTTCCCCATTGTGAATAGCTAGTGCTAATACTTGATATCTGTCTGACTGACTAAAACTTGTGTGAAAGTGAAAGTCGCTCAGTCGTGTCTGGCTCTTCGTGACCTCATGGACTATATAGTGCATGCATTCTCCAGGCCAGAATACTGGAGTGGGTAGCCTTTCCCTTCTCCAGGGGATCTTCCCAATCCAGGGATCAAACCCAGGTCTCCCTGCATTGCAAGCAGATTCTTTACCACCTGAGCCATCAGGGAACCTTGTGTAGTTTCTGCAAAAGTCTAAGTTGGCAGCTTCCTCCTTTTACCAAATATTGATTCCCTTTTAAAACCATTTCATGTTCTAAATTAACCTGGGAATTTCCACATTGACTTCTTTAGTTGCAAAGAGAAATAACATGCAGGAACTTTCATGTTAACTTATCATGTGGGATAGAATTTAGTTTCTGTAATGGTAAGCACAGAACCCTATAGAGAGCTTCTAAGTGGTGAGAGGAAAGGAAATTGGAAGGAAGAACTGAAGATATTTTTCTCCTATGAATTAGCACAAATACAGATTTATAGCCTACACATGTGTTTTGTTTTTACTGATGGTTGTAACTAGGGACACCTGTAAGACAGAGCCAAAGGGGAAGAATTAAAAATAAATGGAAGAAAAATGTAATAATAAGCTGCATTTCAAAGCTTGATTTGAAGCCTAGTATGTGAGACTCTAAAATTCTCCTTTCCTGGAAAATGTTTTATCATTTAGCTTATGTAATTTAGCATACCATAGGAAGGCTGAAATATGACAACATTTTTTTTAAAAAAGATTCTTTCAGTATTTCCAACGGAAATGTTGAGCTAAGTGTAGAATTTGTGGGATCAGTTAGCTTATAAATAATGATCCTTTATGCTGGCATTGGGAAATCCCTGTTCCCACAGCTAGTTCAATAAAGCAATTAATATCAATAAATGCTGAAAAAAGCAAATCTCTATTCACTTTTGCCTGGATTAGATAACATGAAAAAAAGCCTATTCCTCTCCTGGAGTATTTAACCTTTTCAGAGGAAGACATTCTAATGAAAGGTAAATAAAGTATGTTTTTGACATATCTTCCTCTTGTCCTGTGCTGTCTGATTATTATAAGATGTTACTATAAGATGATTGACCTTTCTCCCCTCTCTGAAAGTTCAATGTGGTTTTCAATTTAGATTAGATTCTTGTGAAAACTTGTGTTGTCAATATACCTTAGCATTTTCTTCTACTATCCCTAAATTTACTTGTTATTTGGATGAATTTCTTTAAAAGAAACACAATTTCTAAAATTCAGGTGTAATGTTTCTTTTCTACTGCATAATAATCATACATTTCATGCAGAGTAATTTATGGGTACTTTGAATTCACAGAGGATATTCTATAGAAAGATATTTTTACGTGACATGGCATGTTTTAGCAAACCTCTTAAAAACAACATACAGAGAGGGAGAAAAAACTTTGTCAAGGTGATGGTGAGGCTTCATTGCCCGTATTGATAGATAAGGATTTGTGCATTCAGATTTTCATAGATCAGCATTCAGTAAACCAACATCATGGAACAGCCCTGAACTTTCACTACATTTGGTTAGATTATTTGGGATTTCACTCACAAGCAGCAAAAAGCTTTAAAGATACTATCCTATAGCATCCAAGAAATGTAATAAAGTAAGAGTTAAAATGTGTTGTTGGCATAAGGAACCCATGGTTCCTGCTTGATTTATAACACACCCAGTTTCGTCAGAGTTGGCATAAGGGTGCTCGTTCTGACAGTATGGTGATAACATACTGCAAGAGTTGAAGCTGCCAATTCTTACACCTTCATTCTACTAGCAAAGAATTTTAAAACAAAATTTCAGTATTGCTACAATACCACACTCCTCTGCTAGTTTCTCCAAACTGACAAACTCACTCTGCCTGTTTACAAATTTGAGAAAGGAGAGATAGTTAACTTTAAATATACTTAGCCAAATGAAGGTATGTGTATTTGTTAGTTTTATGTAGAGCAAAGTTATATATAGTTAAAATTTGCCATGGGGTGCCTATTATTAAGTCATAAACAGGTGCTAGTTTAATTTTGAAATGGAATAGTCATACTAAATTGGTGCCATAAAATTAAAAAAGTAAACTCAGACAATATTATTATTCTCATTCAGTTCAGTTCAGTTCAGTCGCTCAGTCGTGTCCGACTCTTTGTGACCCCAATAATTGCAGCATGCCAGGCCCCCCTGTCCATCACCAACTCCCGGAGTTCACTGAGACTCACGTCCATCAAGTCAGTGATGCCATCCAGCCATCTCATCCTCTGTCGTCCCCTTCTCCTCCTGCACCCAATCCCTCCCAGTATCAGAATCCTTTCCAGTGAGTCAACTCTTAGCATGAGGTGGCCAAAGTACTGGAGTTTCAGTTTTAGCATCATTCTTTCCAAAGAAATCCCAGGGCTGATCTCCTTCAGAATGGACTGGTTGGATCTCCTTGCAGTCCAAGGGACTCTCAAGAGTCTTCTCCAACACCACAGTTCAAAAGCGTCAATTCTTCGGCGCTCAGCCTTCTTCACAGTCCAACTTTCACATCCATACATGACCACTGGAAAAACCATAGCCTTGACTAGACGGACCTTTGTTGGCAAAGTAATGTCTCTGCTTTTGAATATGCTATCTGGGTTGGTCATAACTTTCCTTCCAAGGAGTAAGCATCTTACAATAGGTTAAAAAGTGTTATCCTGTCCATGGGAACCGAATAAATAAGAAGACAAAATTTCTCATGATAATTACATTTAAAAGTTACATTATAGTACAAGGAGTAACAAGTTTTGTTTCTTTTTAGAAGCTGAAGATTTACTTCTGCAGTGTTATACAAATATATTTTATGTGGTGAAAAAATATCAGAGGGAAGTCATACTGTATGGAAAATGAAAGGACCATTAGCATTTTGTTTTCTTTTTTTGTTGTTTTTCTTTTTTATTTTTTTAAATTTTATTTTATTTTTAAACTTTACAATATTGTATTGGTTTTGCCAAATATCGAAATGAATCCGCCACAGTTATACATGTGTTCCCCATCCTGAACCCTCTTCCCTCCTCCCTCCCCATACCATCCCTCTGGGTCGTCCCAGTGCACCAGCCCCAAGCATCCAGTATCGTACATCGAACCTGGACTGGCGACTCGTTTCATATATGATATTATACGTATTTCAATGCCATTCTCCCATATCATCCCACCCTCTCCCTCTCCCACAGAGTCCATAAGACTGTTCTATACATCAGTGTCTCTTTTGCTGTCTCGTATACAGGGTTATTGTTACCATCTTTCTAAATTCCATATATATGCGTTAGTATACTGTATTGGTGTTTTTCTTTCTGGCTTACTTCACTCTGTATAACAGGCTCCAGTTTCATCCACCTCATTAGTACTGGTTCAAATGTATTCTTTTTAATGGCTGAGTAATACTCCATTGTGTGTATATACCACAGCTTTCTTATCCATTCATCTGCTGATGGGCATCTAGGTTGCTTCCATGTCCTGGCTATTATAAACAGTGCTGTGATGAACATTGGGGTACACGTGTCTCTTTCCCTTTTGGTTTCCTCAGTGTGTATGCCCAGCAGTGAGGTTGCTGGATCATAAGGCAGTTCTATTTCCAGTTTTTTAAGGAATCTCCACACTGTTCTCCATAGTGGCTATACTAGTTTGCATTCCCACCAAAAGTGTAAGAGGGTTCCCTTTTCTCCACACCCTCTCCAGCATTTATGGCTTGTAGACTTTTGGATCGCAGCCATTCTGACTGGCATGAAATGGTACCTAATAGTGGTTTTGATTTGCATTTCTCTGATAATGAGTGATGTTGAGCATCTTTTCATGTGTTTGTTAGCCATTTGTATGTCTTCTTTGGAGAAATGTCTATTTAGTTCTTTGGCCTATTTTTTGATTGGGTCATTTATTTTTCTGGAATTGAGCTGTAGGAGTTGCTTGTATATTTTTGAGATTAGTCGTTTGTCAGTTGCTTCATTTGCTATTATTTTCTCCCATTCTGAAGGCTGTCTTTTCACCTTGCTTATAGTTTCCTTTGTTGTGCAGAAGCTTTTAAGTTTAATTAGGTCCCATTTGTTTATTTTTGCTTTTATTTCCAATATTCTAGGAGGTGGGTCATAAAGGATCCTGCTGTGATGTATGTCGGAGAGTTTTTTGCCTATGTTCTCCCCTAGGAGTTTTCTAGTTTCTGGTCTTACATTTAGATCTTTAATCCATTTTGAGTTTATTTTTGTGTATGGTGTTAGAAAGTGTTCTAGTTTCATTCTTTTACAAGTGGTTGACCAGTTTTCCCAGCACCACTTGTTAAAGAGATTGTCTTTAATCCCTTGTATATTCTTGCCTCCTTTGTCAAAGATAAGGTGTCCATATGTGCGTGGATTTATCTCTGGGCTTTCTATTTTGTTCCATTGATCAATATTTCTGTCTTTGTGCCAGTACCATACTGTCTTGATGACTGTGGCTTTGTAGTAGAGCCTGAAGTCAGGTAGGTTGATTCCTCTAGTTCCATTCTTCTTTCTCAAGATAGCTTTGGCTATTCAAGGTTTTTTGTATTTCCATACAAATTGTGAAGTTATTTGTTCTAGCTCTGTGAAGAATACCATTGGTAGCTTGATAGGGATTGCATTGAGTCTATAAATTGCTTTGGGTAGTATACTCATTTTCACTATATTGATTCTTCCAATCCATGAACATGGTATATTTCTCCATCTATTAGTGTCCTCTTTGATTTCTTTCACCAGTGTTTTATAGTTTTCTATACATAGGTCTTTAGTTTCTTTAGGTAGATATATTCCTAAGTATTTTATTTTTTCTGTTGCAATGGTGAATGGAATTATTTCCTTAATTTCTCTTTCTGTTTTCTCACTATTAGTATATAGGAATGCAAGGGATTTCTGTGTGTTGATTTTATATCCTGCAACTTTACTATAATCATTGATTAGTTCTAGTAATTTTCTGATGGAGTCTTTAGGGTTTTCTATGTAGAGGATCATGTCATCTGCAAACAGTGAGAGTTTTACTTCTTCTTTTCCAATTTGGATTCCTTTTATTTCTTTCTCTGCTCTGATTGCTGTGGCCAAAACTTCCAAAACTATGTTGAATAGTAATGGTGAAAGTGGGCACCCTTGTCTTATTCCTGACTTTAGAGGAAATGCTTTCAATTTTTCACCATTGAGGATAATGTTTGCTGTGGGTTTGTCATATATAGCTTTAATTATGTTGAGACATGTTCCTTCTATTCCTGCTTTCTGGAGAGTTCTTATCATAAATGGATGTTGAATTTTGTCAAAGGCTTTCTCTGCATCTATTGAGATAATCATATGGTTTTTATTTTTCATTTTGTTAATGTGGTGTATTACACTGATTGATTTGCGGATATTGAAGAATCCTTGCATCCCTGGGATAAAGCCCACTTGATCATGGTGTATGATCTTTTTAATGTGTTGTTGGATTCTGATTGCTAGAATTTTATTAAAGATTTTCGCATCTATGTTCATCAGTGATATTGGCCTGTAGTTTTCTTTTTTTATGAGATCTTTGTCCGGTTTTGGTATGAGGGTGATGGTGGCCTCATAGAATGCGTTTGGAAGTTTACCTTCCTCTGCAATTTTCTGGAAGAGTTTGAGTAGGATAGGTGTTAGCTCTTCTCTAAATTTTTGGTAGAATTCAGCTGTGAAGCCATCTGGACCTGGGCTTTTGTTTGCTGGAAGATTTTTGATTACAGTTTCAATTTCTGTGCTTGTGATGGGTCTGTTAAGATTTTCTATTTCTTCCTGGTCCAGTTTTGGAAAGTTGTACTTTTCTAAGAATTTGTCCATTTCTTCCAAGTTGTCCATTTTATTGGCATATAATTGTTGATAGTAGTCTCATATGATCCTTTGTATTTCTGTGTTGTCTATTGTGATTTCTCCATTTTCATTTCTAATTTTATTGATTTGATTTTTCTCCCTTTGTTTCTTGATGAGTCTGGCTAATGGTTTGTCAATTTTATTTATCCTTTCAAAGAACCAGCTTTTGGTTTTGTTGATTTTTGCTATGGTCTCTTTTGTTTCTTTTGCATTTATTTCTGCCCTAATTTTTAAGATTTCTTTCCTTCTACTAACCCTGGGGTTCTTCATTTCTTCCTTTTCTAGTTGCTTTAGGTGTAGAGTTAGGTTATTTATTTGACTTTTTTCTTGTTTCTTGAGGTATGCCTGTATTGCTATGAACTTTCCCCTTAGCACTGCTTTTACAGTGTTCCACAGGTTTTGGGTTGTTGTGTTTTCATTTTTATTCATTTCTATGCAAATTTTGATTTCTTTTTTGATTTCTTCTGTGATTTATTGGTTATTCAGCAGCGTTTGTTCAGCCTCCATATGTTGGAATTTTTAATAGTTTTTCTCCTGTAATTGAGATCTAATCTTACTGCATTGTGGTCAGAAAAGATGCTTGGAATGATTTCTATTTTTTTGAATTTACCAAGGCTAGATTTATGGCCCAGGATGTGATCTATCCTGGAGAAGGTTCCATGTGCGCTTGAGAAAAAGGTGAAATTCATTGTCTTGGGATGAAATGTCCTATAGATATCAATTAGGTCTAACTGGTCTATTGTATCATTTAAAGTTTGTGTTTCCTTGTTAATTTTCTGCTTAGTTGATCTATCCATAGGTATGAGTGGGGTATTAAAGTCTCCCACTATTATTGTGTTATTGTTAATTTCTCCTTTCATACTTGTTAGCATTTGTCTTACATACTGCGGTGCTCCCGTGTTGGGTGCATATATATTTATAATTGTTATATCTTCTTCTTGGATTCATCCTTTTATCACTATGTAGTGACTGTCCTTGTCGCTATTCACAGCCTTTGTTTTAAAGTCTATTTTATCTGATATGAGTATTGCAACTCCTGCTTTCTTTTGGTCCCTATTTGCATGGAAAATCTTTTTCCAGCCCTTCACTTTCAGTCTGTATGTGTCCCCTGTTTTGAGGTGGGTCTGTTGTAGACAGCGTATGCAGGGGTCTTGTTTTTGTATCCATTCAGCCAGTCTTTGTCTTTTGGTTGGGGCATTCAACCCATTTACGTTTAAGGTAATTATTGATAAGTATGATCCTGTTGCCATTTACTTTATTGTTTTGGGTTTGAATTTATACATCATTTTTGTGTTTCCTGTCTAGAGAATATCCTTTAGTATTTGTTGGAGAGCTGGTTTGGTGGTGCTGAATTCTCTCAGCTTTTGCTTGTCTGTAAAGCTTTTGATTTCTCCTTCATATTTGAATGAGATCCTTGCTGGGTACAGTAATCTGGGCTGTAGGTTATTTTCTTACATCACTTTAAGTATGTCTTGCCATTCCCTCCTGGCTTGAAGAGTGTCTATTGAAAGATCAGCTGTCATCCTTATGGGAATTCCCTTGTGTGTTATTTGTTATTTTTCCCTTGCTGCTTTTAATATTTTTTCTTTGTGTTTGATCTTTGTTAATTTGATTAATACGTGTCTTGGGGTGTTTCGCCTTGGGTTTATCCTGTTTGGGACTCTCTGGATTTCTTGGACTTGAGTGATTATTTCCTTCCCCATTTTAGGGAAGTTTTCAACTATATTATCTCCTCAAGTATTTTCTCATGGTCTTTCTTTTTGTCTTCTTCTTCTGAGATCCCTATGATTCGTATGTTGTAGCATTTAATATTGTCCTGGCGGTCTCTGAGATTGTCCTCATTTCTTTTAATTCGTTTTTATTTTTTCCTCTCTGATTCATTTATTTTTACCATTGTATCTTCTACCCCACTAATCCTATCTTCTGCCTCTATTATTCTACTATTTGTTGCCTCCAGAGTGTTTTTTATTTCATTTATTGCATTATTCATTATATATTGACTCTTTTTTATTTCTTCTAGGTCCTTGTTAAATCTTTCTTGCATCTTCTCAATCCTTGTCTCCAGGCTATTTATCTGTGATTCCATTTTGATTTCAAGATTTTGGATCAATTTCACTATCATTATTCAGAATTCTTTATCAGGTAGATTCCCTATCTCTTCCTCTTTTGTTTGGTTTGGTGGGCATTTATCCTGTTCCTTTATCTGCTGGGTATTCCTCTGTCTCTTCATCTTGTTTAAATTGCTGAGTTTGGGGTGTCCTTTCTGTATTCTGGCAGTTTGTGGAGTTCTCTTTATTGTGGCGTTTCCTCACTGTGTGTGGGTTTGTACAGGTGGCTTGTCAAGGTTTCTTGGTTAGGGAAGCTTGTGTTGGTGTTCTAGTGGGTGCAGCTGTATTTCTTCTCTCTGGAGTGCAATGAAGTGTCCAGTAGTGAGTTATGAGATGTCTATGGTTTGGGGGTGACTTTGGGCAGCCTGTATCTTGGAGCTCAGGGCTGTGTTCCTGTGCTGCTGGAGAATTTGTTTGGTATGTCTTGCCCTGGAACTTGTTGGCCCTTGTGTGGTGCTTGGTTTCAGTGTAGGTATGGAGGTGTTTGATGAGCTCCTGTCAATTAATGTTCCCTGGAGTCAGGAGTTCCCTGGGGTCAGGGTTTGGAATTAAGCCTCCTGCTTCCAGTTATCAGTCTTATTTTTATAGTAGTTTCAAAACTTCTCCTTCTATACAGCACCATTGATAAAACATCTACGTTAAAGATGAAAAGTTTATCCACCATGAGGGTCACCCAGAGAGGTTCACAGCGTTACATGGAGAAGAGAAGAGGGAGGAGGGAGTTAGAGGTGACCCAAAGAGATGAGGCGGAATCAATAGAGGAGAGAGTGGGCTAGCCAGTAATCACTTCCTTATGTGCACTCCACAACTGGACCGCTCAGAGAAGTTCACGGAGTTATACAGAGAAGAGAAGAAGGAGGAAGGAAACAGAGGTGGCCAGGAGGATAAAAGAGGGGAATGAAAAGGAGGGAGACAGATCCAGCCAGTAGTCAGTTCCCTAAGTATTCTCCACCGTCTGGAACACACAGAAATTCACAGAGTTGGGTAGAGTAGAGAGGGGTTAGGGAGGAGACACAGGTGATCTGGTGGAGAAAAAGGAGAGTCCAAAGAGAGAGAGAGAGCAGTCAAGCCAGTAATCTCGCTCCCTAGTGAAAAATGGGTACTGAAGATTGGGTTCTTAAAGGTACAAAATTGGTAGCAAATACATAAAAGCAAAAATTAAAAATCTAGAGTAGAGTTTGGATTTTCAAAACTACAATGTTAAAGAAAAGAAAAAGGAAGAAAAAGAGAGGGAAAAAAAAAACAAAGTCGCAAAAATTATAAAGAAAATATAGGTACAAAATTGATAACAAATACCAAAAAGCAAAAGTTAAAAATCAAGAGTAGAGTTTGGAATTTCAAAAATACGATGTTAAAAAAGAAGAAGAAGAAAAAGAAAGAAAGAAAGAAACAAACAAACAAAAACAAAGTCACAAAAATTATAAAGAAAATATAGGTACAAAATTGATAACAAATACCAAAAAGCATAAATTAAAAATCTAGAGTAGAGTTTCGAATTTCAGATATACAATGTTATATAAAAGAAGAAGAGAAAGAGAGAGAAAAAAAAGTCACAAAAATTATTAAAAAAAATATATAGGTACAAAATTGATAACAAATAGCAAAAAGCTGAAATTAAAAATCTAGAGTAGAGATTGGAACTTCAAAAATAAAATGTTAAAGAAAAGAAGAAAAAAAAACAAGGTCACAAAAATTATAAAAAATATATATATGAAGTTTGCTTTAAAAAAATAGGGTCTTTTTTTTTGCAAAATAATAATAGGTTATAAAAGTGAAAATTAAAGGAATAATAGAAGACTTAAAAATTTTTTTTTTAATTAAAGAAAAAAAAAGAAAGAATGATCGTAAAAATAGTAAAAATATATCTAGGACTTCCTCTGGTTTTGTTGTGGGTATTGTGGGTTCAGTTCATTTTCGGCTAGTTCCTTGGTCCGACTTGTATTTCTCAATCTATAGGCCCCTTCCTATGTATTCGGTACTAACCACAGGGTTTTAATCTATTGCCTGTAGCTTCCACGGCGGTTCCCTCTGTTATAGCTTCTTCTGTTTGCTGGTCTCTTCAGTGTCTGGTTTCCGCCCTGACACAAAGGGGACGGTGGTGGACACTTTTTTTTTTTTTTTTTTTTAGGCTCACTTGTTCAGTCGCCCTGTGGGGAAGGAGGGACGCTGCAAACAAATAACACTGGAGTATGCTCGCAGTGCCTCAGCCACACTGGGTCTGCCCCCACTCACGGTGCCTGTAGCCTCCCTGCCAACACTGCTCAGGCTCTAGTTTGCTCCACCAGAAACCATCCATGGCCGGCCCTGGGCTGCCTGCACCTTCCAGGTCCAAGCCGCTCAGGTTCAGGCACTCAGGTAGTCCTCAGAGGCACAGATTCAGTTGGGCCTGTGTTTTGTGCCCTTCCCAGGTCTGAGCAGCTCAGGTGATAAGGTGTTTGGCGAGCGCGATTGCTGCAACTTATCGCCTCCCGGCCGCTCGGTTATCTAGGTGTACAACCGGCGCACCTTCTCAGGCAGATGTTGACCGTCCAGACCCCCAAGAAGTTTTAGTTAGCAAAGAAGCCTGCTTACAGTTTTATAGATAATGTCTCTCTGGGGCTGCGATTGCCCCCTTCCAGCTCTGGCTGCCTGTCACCGGAGGGGGAAGGTCTGCAGTTGGCTATCTCTGTACAGTCCTTTGTTCTGTGCACAGGCCTGGTGGTGTCTTAGGTTAGGGCTGGCTTTTCGCGTGGTAGATATCCCACAGTCTGGTTTGCTAGCCCAAATTATTTCGCTCAGATAGCGCTCAGGGTATTCAGGCCAGATCCCTACTCTAAGTCATGTAGCCCGCGCCGCGCCTCCCTGCCCAGCCCCTGCTTGCTAGTGACGGGTGCAGGCATCTGCGCTGCTTCTCCGCTGGGGGAGTTACCATAGGGCTCGCAATCTGCGGGTTTTGTTTATTTATTTTTCCTCCCTGTTATGTTGCCCTCTGTGCTTCCAAGGCTCGGCACAGATTCAGAAGTGAGAAGGTTTCCTGGTGTTTGGAAACTTCTCTCTTTTTAAGACTCCCTTCCCGGGATGGAACTCCGTCCCTCCCTCTTTTGTCTCTTTTTTTGTCTTTTATATTTTTTCCTACCTCCTTTCGAAGACTTGGGTTGCTTTTCTGGGTGCCTGATGTCCTCCGCCAGCGTTCAGAAGCTGTTTTGTGGAATTTACTCAGTGTTTAAATGTTCTTTTGATGAATTTGTGGGCGAGAAAGTGTTCTCCCCATCCTACTCCTCCGCCATCTTAGCTCCTCCAGCATTTTGTTTTTCAACTATTACTTCAGTGTATTCTTTTAAGACTTTCGTGTTTAATATCATTAAAAACTATATTTTAAAAATGTTATATATAAATTAAACTATATTCAAAAGTGGATATATTCTTGATGCTTAATACATTGAAGCATGGTATGTATTAAAGTGAACTTTTAATTTGGGATAATTGTAAATTCACATGCAGTTGTGAGAAAAATGGTGGCTTGTAAAAATATAAAACAATATCACATGAAGGATACTTACATTGATACAAGGCACTGATCATTGTCAGATAGCCTATGTTTTATTTGTAACTGTTTGTGTGTGTGTGTATGTGGGGTAGTATTTAGTTCTATACAACTTTGTCACATTTATAAGTTCATGTATCCACTACCATGACCAAGGTATTGAAGAGTTCCATCACCATAGTCATTTCTCATACTGCCCTTTAATAATAATACCCACTTCCTTCTCTCAGACTCACTTCACTCCTAAGCCCTGAAAACTACTAATCTCTCATCCAGTTCTAAAATTTAGTCAATTCAAACATATTTTATTAATGGAGTCATATAGTATGTAAATGTTGATATTGATTTTTTTTTCACTCAGCAAAATTCTCTGGAAGGTCAGTCATTGAAGCTGTTGTGTGTATCAATAGTTTGTTTATTTTTATTGCTGAGTACTATTCCATGTAATGGATGAGCTACAGATTGTTTAGGTGAAGTACATTCACTTGTTGAAGTACCTTTGTTCTGGGTTTTTCCCCTGTTTTGGCTGTTACGCCAAGTGTCTAGAGATTTTCCTCTTGTCTTTCTTTTATTGTATTCTTGTATGTGTACAAGATTTTCCTTTATATTCAGAAAGCATATTGTATATTATTTTCATTTGTTTAAATGTGTTGGGGCTTACTTTATAGCCTAGTATATAAATACTTGAAAAAAAAAATGTATAGCCTACTGTTGTTGGGTGAAGTAAGAAAGATGGATATAAATGTCAATTAGATTCTATTGGTTGATTGCATTGTTTAGATCTTTTATATCCTTGCTGATTTTCTGTGTAGCAGTTCATAACAGTTGCTGAGACAAGAATTTTTAAGTCTCCAGCTACAACTGAGGATTTGTATATTTATCCTTTCAGGTCTATCAGAGTTTAGTTCACGCATATTAAGACTTCCTTGCATACACATTTAAATCACTATGTCTTCCTGGTAGTTTCATCATTTTGTAATACCTCTCTTTGTCTCCAGTGATTTTCTTGAAGTCTACTTTGTGTGACAGTAATACAGTCACTCCTGCTTTTTAAAAAATTAATATTTGCATTATTTATATCTTTCCCCATCACTTTATTTTCAACAATATATGTTTCCAAATTTGAAATGTTTCTTTTAAACAGTGTATAATTTGATCATATTTTCTTATTGACTGACTCATTTATGTTTTTACTTAGTGTGCTTAGACTGCATTTAAAGTTTAGCATTTAGCATTTAAAATTATTATTGATATGGTAGAATTTAAGTCTACCATTTTATTATATGTTTTCTGTTTGATTCCTTGTTACTTATTGCTTGGTTTTGTTTTTCTTGTTTCCCTGTGAGATAATTGAATATGTTTTTTTTTTATTAGTCCATTTAGATTTATTTATTGGGTATATCTCTTTAATTAGTTTTCTTAGTGGATACTCTAATGATTACAATACACTTTTGAAGCTAATCAAAGTCTATTTGTATCAACATTTCACTTCTTTGAGTGAACTGTTGAAATCTTACTTTCATTTATATCTCTACTTTCTCCACTTTTAAATGCAATCAGCTTTAGTATCAGATGGTATTGTATTTTTATTCAATCATCAATTATGATTTATAAAACTCATAAAAAGAAGAAGAATAGCCTACTGTACGCCCCTGTATTTTGGCTCTTTTTGTGCTTTGTTCTTCCTGATATTGCAAGATTTTATCATTTCCTTTCTATTTGAAGAAATTCTCTCAGCCATTTTTAAGGGTGAAAATGAAAGTGAAGTTGATCAGTCATGTCCGACTCTTTGCAGCCCCATGGACTGTAGCCTACCAGGTTCCTCTGTCCATGGGATTTTCCAGGCAATAGTACTAGAGTGGATTGCCATTTCCTTCTCCAGGGGATCTTCCCAACCCAGGGCTCAGACCCCAGTCTCCCACATTGTAGACAGACACTTTATTGTCTGAGCCACCAGGGAAGTCTTTTTTTTTTTAAGGGTAGTTCTGCTAATTACACATTCTTTTAGTTTGCCTTGTCTAAGACCTTCTTTATTTTTCCATCTTAAAAGGCAGTTTCTCTAGGTAGAGAATTTTTAGTTGACAGTACTTTTCCTTCAGTGTCTGAATAATGCACTACTTTGTCTTGATTTTTAAGTTTTCAAGTGAGAAATCTATAATTTTGAAATGGCCATAAGTAATGTGGTTTTTCTATCAGGTTACTTAAAATATTTTTTGTCTTTAATTTTTAGGTGTTTAATTATAATGTGTCTTGCTGTAAATTTATTTGGATTTATCCTATTTGGAATTTTCTTAGCCTCTTAAATATGTAGATTTATGTCTCCCAACAAATCTGGGTCATTTTTAGCATTATTTCTTCAGATACTTTATCAGTTCCACTCTCTTCCTCCTCTCCCTCTGGAATTCCAATGATGCAAATGTACCTTGTGTTATTGTGTTACAAGTCTGTAACACTCAGTTTTCTTTTGTTCTATTTTCTTTTTATTGACAAGATTATAAATTCTACCGATTTATTCTCAAGCTCGCTGATTCTATTTTACGATATTTTCATTCTGCTATTAAACACATTAAGCAAAATGTTTATTTGGCAATTTTATCTCTGGTTCCTCTGCCTCTTCTAAATCCAGCTTGAACATAGGAATGTCATGGTTCACTCATGTTGAAGCTGGCTTGGAGAATTTTTAGCATTACTTTGCTAGCATGTGAGATGAGTGCAATTGTGTAGTAGTTTGAACATTTTTTGGCATTGCCTTTCTTTGGGATTGGAATGAAAACCTTTTCCAGTCCTGTGGCCACTGCTGAGTTTTCCAAATTTGCTGGCATGTTGAGTTTGCTGGTACTTTCACAGCATCATCTTTTAGGATTTGAAATAGCCTAACTCCATCATCGCCACTAGCTTGGTTCACAGTGATGCTTCCTAAGACCCACTTGACTTCACATTCCAGGATGTCTGGCTCTAGATGAGTGATCACACTATCATGGTTATCTGGGTAATGGGGATCTTTTTTGTACATTTCTTCTGTATATTCTTGCCACCTCTTTTTAATATCTTTTGCTTCTGTTAGACCCATACCATTTCTGACGTTTATTGTGCCCATCTTTGCATAAAATTTTCCCTTGGTATCTCTAATTTTCTTGAAGAGATCTCTAGTCTTTCCCATTCTATTGTTTTCCTCTGTTTCTTTGCATTGATCACTGAGGAAAGCTTTCTAATCTCTTTGCTCTTCTTTGGAACTCTGCATTCAGATGGGTATATCTTTGCTTTTTTCCTTAGCCTTTTGCTTCTCTTCTTTTCTCAGCTATTTGTAAGGCCTCCTCAGACAACCATGTTGCCTTGTTGCATTTCTTTTTCTTGGCGATGGTCTTGATCACTGTCTTGTACAATGTCATGAACCTCTATCCGTGGTTTTTCAGGCACTCTGTCTCTAAGATCTAATCCCTTGAATCTAGTTGTCACTTCCACAGTATAATCATAAGGGATTTGATTTAAGTCATACCTGAATGGTCTAGTGGTTTTCCCTACTTTCTTCAATTTAAGTCTAAAGTTTGCAATAAGAAATTCATGATTTGAGCCACAGTTAGCTCCTGGTCCTGTTTTTGCTGACTATATAGAGCTTCTCCATCTTTGGCTGCAAAGAATATAACCTATCTGATTTTGGTACTTTGCCAACAAAGGTTCGTGTAGTCAAGGCTATGGTTTTTCCTGTGGTCATGTATGGATGTGAGAGTTGGACTGTGAAGAAGGCTGAGTGCTGAAGAATTGATGCTTTTGAACTATGGTGTTGGAGAAGACTCTTGAGAGTCCCTTGGACTGCTAGGAGATACAACCAGTCCATTCTGAAGGAGATCAGCCCTGGGATTTCTTTGGAGGGAATGATGCTAAAGCTGAAACTCCAGTACTTTGGCCACCTCATGCGAAGAGTTGACTCATTGGAAAAGACTCTGATGCTGGGAGGGATTGGGGGCAGGAGGAGAAGGGGATGACAGAGGATGAGATGGCTGGATGGCATCACTGACTCTATGGATGTGAGTCTCAGTGAACTCCGGGAGTTGGTGATGGACAGGGAGGCCTGGCATGCTGCAATTCATGGGGTCGCAAAGAGTCGGACACGACTGAGTGACTGATCTTATCTGATCTGATTTTTGCTATCACTAAAAGTTATTATGGGTCCCATTTAAATATTTTATTTTATCAGACAACCATATGTTTACATTTAGCATACTGATCCTATTCTACATTTGTGAATTATGCTTCAAAAGGAAATTTATTTTACAGATTATCTGTGGTGATATTTTGGTCAATCTAGTTTACCTGTTATTACCTCTACTGGCCCCTCCTCATGCAGGGTAAAGGAGTCAAAGAAATTCACAAGTTTTGGCTGCCATATATCTCTTGGTGGAGAAAGTAATTCTATTATCTGAACAGACAAAATTATTTCCCACAGCAAACCACTTCTTGGGAAGTTACATCTTGCTGGTTCCAACCAGCCACACAGTGTCTCTTAGTGGGGTGGGGGACTTTTATGTTCAATGGTAAAGGAGAGCATAGTCACCTGGGTTCCTGATCAATCTATATTGCTTTGCTGCTTGAGTGATTGACAGGACAATCAACTTGTCCTGAAGAAATGAGCCTACCTAGGCCACCTTCTGTTGTTATGTTGGTGGTTTGGAAGTGAGGTGAGACGGTCATCTTATTCTTTTGAGTGGTGGTTTATAAGTTGCCCTGCCACTTTGTTATTCCTATTATCCTAGGGACTCTAGTCAGTTTTCTTTATTTCCACCATTCAGTCCTCCTTTGGTTGCCTGCTACATTATTTCTAGCATTAATAGTGGTATTAGTGGAGAGGAAGAGGAAAGAAGAGTCTATTTAATCTTATCTAGATGGCAAGTGCCACATATAGCATATTTTAACCTTTAAAAAACTATTTTTCCATAAAGTTGATAAAAAACATTCCAACAGGATATATGTGAATGGTACAAACAAAGGCACATAAGGAATGAGAGGTTGGAGAGATAAGACTAGGTCTGATGCTGAGTATGCAAAACACTAATGAAAACAATATTTTAGTGTCACAGGCAATTTAGTACTATAAGTAAAAAAACAGCCCACATATTTTATACATAAGGGAAAAAAAAGAATCAGAAACTGGATATTTTGATGAGTGTCAAGATAACAGTAATGTACTATTTGTGTTAGTTTTAAATCTTTAAAAGCCTCATTAAAGTAAACTAAAAGGAGTTAATGATAGTACAATAAATTTTTATTATATAATTGTTTAAATTATTGCACAGTCTCAAAATGACTATTTTAAATGGATGCAAAAATGCAATAGATCAAGAATAGAATAGACAACACTGAAGAAGAAGATAAAATCAGAGAATATATATGAAGCACATTTGAAGTTATAATAAATCTAGAGAGATTGATACAAATAGGTCATAGCATATACAAATGGAACAAAATAAAGGGGTCACATACATACAGTCAATTGTTATATGATGCAGGTAGTACTGCAATCTGGGAAAAAATAAATCTTCAGTAAATAGCATTGGGTCAACTGTATATTCAAATAGAAAAACAGAAATTTGACCTATACCTCACTGTATATTCAAAGACTAATTCCAAATGGATCATAATCTAAAATTGAAAGGTAATTCACTAAAGATAATACAAGAGAAGGCCTTCATGAACTTGAGACAGGAAAAGATATGTTAAACAGAACAAAAAGCACTAACCATAAGGAAAAAGGTTTGTAATTTTGATCATTAAAATTTAAAACTTCTGTTCATTTTAAGACAATATTAAGAAAGTGAAAGACAAGTCATAGAGTGAGAGAGGAACTTTTCAATGCATGTATACAACACTGGACTCTTATTAAGAGTACATAAAGAACTCTTACAAATTAGGGTTATAAAGACAGACAGCCTACTTGGAAAATTGTCAAAAGACTTGAATATTACTTTACTAAACTACAAACTATAACTACAAATTAATTTTCTCACTTTGTGAAAATATTAAGAGTATCTATTAAAATGAGCATACACATTATCCTGTAACCCAACAATGTGTACATACTTGTGCCAAAATACACACAGAAGAACATTCATCACAGCTTAATCCATTACACATAAAACAGGAAACAATCCAAATGCCCATCAAGCTGCAAATATGCAAGTAACCTACAGTGTATTTATATACTAAAATATCATAGAGTCAAAAAAGTTTTTTTAAATTACTGTCACAACATATAGACATAATATCAAGCCAAATAAGGCAGACTCTGAAAATTACACACCCTATGATTACAGTTGTTTGCAGTTAAAAAAAAAAAAAAAATATATATATATATATATATATATATATATAAAATATGTAAAAAGAACAGGCATATTTTACAAACTGAAAGTTTGTGGCAATTTACTGTCAAGCAAGTATATTGGCATCATTTTCCCCACAGCGTTAGTTTTTAATAGGTATGCACATTGTTTTTCTGGAGAAGGCAATGGCACCCCACTCTAGTACTCGTGCCTGGAAAATCCCATGGACGGAGGAGCCTGGTGGGCTGCAGTCCATGGGGTCGCCAGAGTCGGACACGACTGAGCGACTTCACTTTCACTTTTCCCTTTCATGCATTGGAGAAGGAAATGGCAACACACTCCAGTGTTCTTGCCTGGAGAATCCCAGGGACGGGGAGCCTGGTGGGCTGCCATCTATGGGGTCGCACAGAGTCGGACACGACTGAAGTGATTTAGCAGCAGCAGCAGCAACTTTGTTTTTCTAGACACAGTGCTTTTGCATACTTAATAGACTATAATATATTATAAACATAACTTTTATGAGTGCAAGGAAGTAAAAAATTCATGTGGCTCACTTTATAGTGATATTCCCTTTATTGTGGTGGTCTGGAACCTGCAATATACTCTGTGTAAGTGATTAGAAACTGGAGAATGTGGATTTGGGTCAGGACTCCTCTGCTTAGTCATGATAAAATATAGCAGGTCACCTAACAATTCAGCATCAGTTTTCTCATCTGTAAGATGTAAATTAAAACACCTGCCTTAATCCAAATGATGTGGATTGTTGTAAAGTCTTTCCTTGTTATCTGTGGAATGAAGATTGTTTCCAGGACCTCACTGTATACCAAAATCTGAGGAAGCTCAAGTCTTTGATATAAAGTGGTATTGTACTCTTCCTCGAAGAGATCTTCCAGACCCAGGGATTGAATCCATGTCTCCTACATCGCAGGCAGATTCTTTACCACTGAGCCACCTAGGAAGCCCCTTTCTCCATCTTATCACTACCTATTAAGACTGCCATCATCTGTATTTTATTTTTATATAATAAACTCTTGACTGATATTTCAGCATCTAGGAAAATCTCCATACTGTCGCCAAAGTCAACTGGCAAAAACACAGACCTGATCCCTGCTATATAAAAATTCTTCCATTGGCTGGGAAAGGCCCTAAGGGGAAAGACACATTCTTAAACATAACGTAATTATTTTTTATTATTAGACTAGTGGTGTCTACTTTTAAATCTAATTCTCACAATCCTGCTAGTCCATTATTTGCCCTTTAACAAGAATTTTTCCTCAGGCCCACTATGTCACTTATATTCTTGGAAAAACCAATGATATTTTAACTAGGAGCTTTGTTATATATTCTCTCTGTCCAGACCCTGTCTTCTGTTCTCCATTCTCTTCTGAATCCCTTCAAAAACTCTGATGCATTCACAGATTAGACCTCACAACCTGGAAGCCTCCAGGCAAAGCCAAGTGTAGAGTCTCTTACATACTCATATAGCATCTAAACCTCTCATCAAAGCTTTGAGTTTGAGATTTAAGGACCAGGATCACATCCCACTCTGTATTTACAGTATCTGTGAGAATATGGGCTTCCCTGGTAGCTAAGGTAGTAAAGAATCCACCTGCAATGCAGGAGACCTGGGTTCAATCCCAGGGTTGGGAAGATCCCCTGGAGAAGGGAAAGACTACCCACTCTAGTGTTCTGGCCTGGATAATTCCATGAACTGTGTGGGATACAAAAGAGCTGAACACGACTGAAAGACTTTCACTTTCACCAAGTATTCAGTAAGCATTTGATGGCAATGTCTTGAATAAATAAATGAGAAACAGGTATCAAATTTGCTATGCAGAGAATTTGAAATTGTGCCATTCTTTCCTCCAGATAGGGATACTAGGGTTTCAGCAAGATGGAGATGTAGTAGGAAGGAGATCACTAGAGAAGAAAGATAACTTGGGAGAAATAGTAGTGGGAATAATAGTGGGAAAGGGGATGTCTGTGAATGGTTGGATGAGAAATCTAACTTTCTCAGGCACTTCAAGTAAAACAAAGTTATATGCCCTTACTAAACCACATAGGCTTGTTGTGAATGTTTTTGAAAATGAGTAGAATTTTATAAAGGAGATATTAATATAAGGCTTCCAAGAATAAGGAGTGGCCTGTGGAAGCTATAAATTTTAGAGATTATTGAATAACTATCAGGATGGTGAATTACAATCACATTGAAACCCAAGTAAAAAGATTTGACACAACTGCAGTTACCACAGAGTTACCCAGAAATTTAGCAATGCATAGATAAAAAAATAAAGATGGATTAACTAGTTTACTGTATCAAGGTTGAATATTGATTTTTAAAATAATTTTTAACTAAAATTATATTTTAAAATATTTTAAAGTTTTTATACTGTAATATAAGCTAAATACATGGATATATTATTTCATGTAAGAAATTATTGGGATGAGAAAACATGTTGTACCAATCAGGACAAATATAATATGTTGCAGTAACAAAGTATTCTAATTTTGCAGTGGTTTCTATTAATGTATTGAATGTTGATTTACTGCTTTATGCGACATATCCATTGTGGATCAGCAGGGAGTTTAGAACATTCCTTTTTATACAGGTACTCAGACTACAAATGCTCTATCTTGACATGACTTTCCATGGTTATCATGTCAGGGACAAATCACATATTGGTTCTTTATTTTCCCTAGAAATGACTGATGTCACTGCCACTCATATTTCACAGGGGCTAGAGCCAATCATGGGGTCACACCCAATTTCAAAAGTCAGATCTTACCAAATGCCTTCATAGAGAAGCAACTGCTATTTACCATCCTACTAATAGCTTTGAATGGGTCACAGGAAATAGGATACTGAAAAATCTTATTCTAGGTCCTCTATTCTGGAGAAGGAAATGGCAACCCACTCCAGTGTTCTTGCCTGGAGAATCCCAGGGACGGGGGAGCTTAGTGGGCTGCCATCTATGGGGTCACACAGAGTTGGACACGATTGAAGTGACTTAGCAGGTCCTCTATTCAAATCCAGGAAGGTAGCACAAAGCAGCAAATTCAGTTTCTGAGAAGTGAAATGAAGGCCCATGTGAAATAGCTAGCAATTGGCAGAACTACAGCTGGACTTCAGTTTCTTAACCTTCCTCTCATATTGTTTAATTGTGCAATCTATTGCTTCCACTTTCACATATTTAAAAAGTGATCTGTGAATTCCATATTCTTGTGGCAGTATGTAATACAATGTCCTATATTTTGTTTCCCTTAATACTTCTACCAACTCAATGGACATGAGTTTGAGTAAGCTCTGGGAGTTGGTGATGGACAGGGAAGCCTGGTGTGCTACAGGCCATGGGGTCACAAAGAGTCGAACATGACTGAGCTACTGAACTGAACAGACTGAATACTTCCTTTGGGCTTTCTCGGTGGCTCAGTGGTAACGAATCTGCCTACCAATGAAGGAGATGTGGGTTCAATCCCTGGGTCAGAAAGATGCCCCTGGAGAAGGAAATGGCAACCCACTCCAGTATTCTTTCCTGGAAAATCCCACGAACAAAGAAGCCTGGAGGGTTACAGTCCATGGGGTGGCAAAAGAGTCAGGTAGAACTTAGAAAGTAAAACAACAAAATACTCTCTCACCCCCCAAACCATCAGAAAAAGATGTGGATTAAAGACTACTTTGTATATCAAGCCACCTTGATTTCACAGGTATATAATTATATTTAAGAGAGTTTTTGTGGTTTAGTGAATTTTCTGTTGCCTTTTTGTTTAAACCAATATTAAAGGAAACAGCATCTTCTTGCCCTGGAAACAAGTTTCCTCAAACTGTTTAGTTGAGATGACTAATCTTCTGATAAGTAAACACTTATAACTAAAAAAGTGACTACCAGAACAATCAAATAAATTATATTTGGCTCGGATTCTATTTTATCAAGGAAGTTATTTAGCACTAACCAAGACTGTTAACAAGAATCCCCAATCTGAAATAGCAAGATAGTCATTTGCTTGAACGCTGATTCCGGAACATATACCCTCAGGATTCTAACTTTATAATTTCAGGAGTAAAAGATAGGATTATGCAACCTGAAAAAAATGTCACTCTACATTTAGAAAATAATGCCACATACTGGGAATATCCACACTTGCTATACCCCCTTTTATTCCAAAAGGCTTGTAAGAGATTTAACTGTGATACTTAATCAATCACAATTTGCTAATGATATCAAAGTGGCAGATTCAAGTGCACTTTAGATCATTTGAAAAGCCTTTTATTTTTCATGTACTCCTTTTGTCTGGTGTAGAATAACCTTTAAAACTCTGTCTCAACCCTCTCTTCAGTGAAAAGACAGAGACTAATCACAAATGGGAACTGATTGCTGTTCACCAAACTTGAAATAAAATGCAGGTCTAAAGCTTCATATGCAGAAATGATGGAGTCCTCTTATCTCATATTGAATGTGATTGCTCCTCTCTCCCCACCCTTTGACATCCATTACCATATTAAAGACATCTTTACACAGAGGGGAGGGAACAGTAGATTTAAATTTGATACTCTTATTAGTTCTACTAAGTATTTCTTTAATATTTGTTTGTTTTATCTGATTAAGCAGGTCTCCAGCATCTCTTCTTTCTTCCAGCTCACCTTCTCTAAATTTCCTTTGAAATTCTTGGCTCTGTATGACTGCTACCTGAAAATAATTTAAATTCTGAGGCTGTTCATGGAAAGAAAATCTTGTTTAATTGCTAATTGCTGAATTTCTTGACATTTTTCAGAAACATGTTTTTTCAGACCTTTCTCTCTACTGACTCTCCATATCAGAGCTTGCATATAGGTTTCTTCTGGCCTATTTCATGCCTATCATAGAAGAGAGAGAGAGACAGAGAGAGAGACAGAGAGAGAGAGAGAATGTGTGTGTGTGTGTGACTCCAAACAAAAGATCTTGTTTTGTTTTTTTTTTAATCCATTTGAAATGTTTTAACATTTAGAATAGAATGTGCTTGTAAACACATTCTAAGCGGACCCTTGGAGACACAATTACAGGATGGACCATCAGCTTTTCAGAGACTTGGTTGTGTGAGGAAAGGACAGACATGCTGTATTTAACGGCAAACCAAGAACAGAGAATTTAAAGACTGGTTTCAAATATTTGAGCAAGCCCTAAAGCAATGGTCACAGGGAATGAAGGTACAAGATGCCTGTCATATGGACAACTCAATGTTAACACTGCAGAAGGAGCAAATTCTTATTAATCTACCAGAATGAAGTCAATGATTTCCTGAGGAACTGGGGCTGGCAGCTAGCTAAGAAACAGCATAAAGTCAGGTGCAACTGACCAGCATATACCTAATACAAAAGAGACAGAGGTGACTCACCACTTCTGTCATCGAGGGATCTGCAGGGTCTGCTCAAGTTGACACCTTTTCACTGGTCCAACTGATTAATCTTAAGTAAGATTCTCAGTGTCTCTGGGCACTGCCTGATATGAACATTCTCCACACTTCAGCTACCCTTTTCCTTACACTTGTTCCCAAATCTTTTGTTTGTTTGTTTGTTTTTAAATCAAAACCTTTCTATTCTCTGAAATAGCACATCATAGCAAATCAACTTAACAGAGCTGGCTACCCAGTTTGTGAGGACCTATGTCAAGCAAAAATGTGGTCACTGCCTTAAGATGTGGGGAAAAAAGTACAGTTAAAGGTACTAAAGCAAATATTTTTCTTCTAAAATATTTTAGTACTTATACAACACAGTAACAGTATGTAATACATGAATAATGACAAACATAAAAATTGCAAAAGAAAATATTTTGGTATAATTATATATAAATATATATAATGTAACATAACAATTATACTTAACTAAGTGATATCTTGATTGATAAAATTTTATGGCTCACTTTTCTGAATATTCATAATTTGGCCATCAGAATTTAGACATTAACAACTCATTTTCAGCAACATAATTTAAGGTGACATTAATCATTCTTGGCAATGTAAGAGTGCAAGTAATTTTTGATTAAAAGGATCTTTTTGCTGATGCAGTTGTTCCTAGAACTTTTCAGAGTATTTTATAGACTGTGAAAATATTGCAATACATTTCTGATAAATTATTTTGAAATAAAATTTTTAGTATTATCTTGAGCTGATAATTCTTGAGGAACAATTTTTCTAGAGATGTTTAACTCTTCATGTAAATCAGTTTTGTATGTTATTATAATTTTAATATATAAATATAATGCAATTAATATATACATGTAACTATAAATTTATAAGAGAAGGAAATGGCAGCCCACTCCAGTGTTCTTGCCTGGAGAATCCCAGGGATGGGGGAGCCCGGTGGGCTGCCACCTATGGGGTCGCACAGAGTCGGACACGACTGAAGTGACTTAGCATAAATTTACAAAGAGCATTTTAAGGCTTCTACTGACATTTCCTGTAACCATTGGTGATTGTACAAGACATAGCAGTGACTTCATGATTTGTTTCTATATGGTATAGCTGTACCTTCAATTGCAAGGAAACAAGTAATTTCAAAATTGCCTTTTTTATTTATAACTGATTGACCCAAAATTTCATATGAAAATGGTGTTTTTTCCTGTACATGCAGCTGTTTTAAATTTAATTTCTATGATCTGTGCATATGTGCTTTGAAATGTTGCAGTAGGTTTTAAAGCCAGGGATTTTCAAACTCTGAAAAATTATAATATCCCTCTGATGTCCTTGATTACAATGTCCAAGTGTACACTTTTATTTTCCAGTAATGCATGGACAATGTTTAGTGCCTTGGCACTGACTCTGCTAGCACTTGTGTGTGCTCAGGCCAGATCTCTGGTATCTGTGAGGTGTCGCAGGCACAGGCTCCCAGTCTTGGCGCTGCCGCATTGGAAGTCTTCCTTGATAAAGAAACCAAGATACCTACTACCACTTCTGCTGCTATTCTGTGCTTCCCACCCTTTTCTCTGCCTGTCTCAACATGAGTCCCCACTGGACACCCCTTTGGGGCACCAGAGAGCCTAAATAACCCTGGGATTCAAGCTTTAACTCATCGAATTGAAACACCAGACATTCAGTTGCCCAAGTGCAGTTCAAACATTCCTTTTGATTCCCTTATGTTCTCTACTAATATCCAGGCTTTCTTATTCCCCATCTTACTCCAATTGTCATCAGCATTTGACACAATTGAGCACACATGTTTTATCAATACCCTCCCTCACTTGCATTTAGAATACTCCACTTTTGTTTCACCTCATTTACTGGTCACTCCTTAGTGTCCTTTGTCATTCTCTGTTCTTCTAATCTTTAATGTCGGAGTTCCCCACAACTCAGTCTTCATCCCACTTCACTTTGCTTCTCTGTCTGTACCCACTTCTCCGGCTATCTCATCCAGTCTCATGGCTTTACATGTTATCTTTATGCTGATGACCATTGCATTATACCTCTCATCCAGGTATCTTTCCAAAGTCCAGATGCATATATCCATCTTTGCTTGGATGCTCAGTAAACATCCCAAACTTGCAATCTTGATCTTCCCAATGCTCACTCCATCCTCACTTTTCCTATTTCAGTTATTTGCAACTCAATTTACACTGCTGCCACGTCAAAGTATCTTCCTCACACTTAATATCCAATTCCTCAGGAAATTCTATCAGCTCAAAATTAAAATAAATCCAGTTTCTGACCTCTTCTCACTTCTACAACCCCAGACAAAGTCACAATATCTTGCCAAAATTCCTGCGACAACCTCTTAATAAAATCTCTCAGTTAACTCTGGTCCCACTACAGTCTAGCCTCCATGAGCTAGTCAGGATGAACTATGTAAACATGGAGGTCTAATCATAACATCCCCTGCTCAAAGCCCTTAAATTTCTGTCCCTCTTACTCAGAGCAAAGCTGTGGTACTTATGATGGTCTCCACAGCTTGAAACGATCTGGGTGTGTTACCACTCTGAACATCTGTGCTCTTCATGTCTCTAAGTTATCATGTGTGATTCTCCCGCCTCAGGGCCTTTATTCTACCTCTACGCTGTTCCACTAGTTCTCACAAGGTTCACACTTTTACCTTCTTCAAGTCTTTCTCAAGCCACCTGTCCTTCTGGGTGTCAGACTTTCATTTATCCTAATCTTCCATTTGGGTACCAAAGGCTCTCCTTTTGCCTTTCCAGAAACTGCAGTAACTGTAAATGTGAAAAGACAATAATAATTCTCCTTTAATGACTTTGGAGATACAGAGGTAGCATCTTTTGGAAAATAGCTTCTTCAAGTTCAGAAACAGCAGATATCACTTTTTAAATAGTTTCCCAATAAGCCTCTACCAATTTCCTTTTAAGTAAAGCCCTATGTGTGTTACATCTTCTATAGAATAACCTCATTTTGTAGAACTGATGATACAGTATTCTTCTCTGTGAGATGTTCACTTGCTGGTATTCACAATGACTGTAACACATACCCTTTTCAAAGAATTACTTTCCATTGACATCCTTACTATAAAGTATCTGCCTGACACATTTTAGCAGCAGTGTTAGAAGGATTTAATTCATCATCACACAAGTTGCCCCAGCTTGTTAGTGCATTTAGCTCCACAAACTGGGAAGGTTCACCCAAGGGATTCATGGAATGAGAAATTTAGCTTTTCTTTTCTTAAATTTCTCAGCAATTCAATATTCACTGGGGAATTTAGACCACTCAGACTAGTCTCATTCAGGTGGCAGTCAAAGTGGGTTAAACTCCTTATGGAAAGTGCCCCAGTGTGTCAAAGCCCCCATTACATAATAAAAGGTCAATAAGTGACCCTAGTGTCAAAGAACCCACCTGCCAATGCAAGAGACATAAGAAACACATGTTTGATCCCTGGGTTGGGAAGATCCCCTGGAGGAGGGCATGGCAACACACTCCAGTATTGTTGCCCAGAGAATCCCAAGGACGGAGGAGCCTGGTGGGTTACAGTTCATAGGGTTGCAAAAAGTTGGACACAACTTAAGCAACTTACAGCACAGCAATAATAATAATAATTAATTACTTTTCTTACTTCTCATTAACATCAATAGTTCACCGTTTGGCTGTATTTCTCATACTTTATTGTAATTGCCTGCTCACTTGTCAGAAGCCTTCCACTAAACCATAAGTTTCTTGAGGGCAAGAAATATGATGAATTCACCTGCATTCTCTAGAATCTGCAAATGAATAGGTTGATTAAATGAAGCCCATGTAAACTAATTGTGGGATTCTACTTTACTGGAAAAGTTCAAGTATTGACTGAATAATGATTTATGAAGTTATTATAAATAGAATTACACCAAATGTTCAATATCTATCTACCCCTATGCCTTACATCTGTAAATAGTAGCAGTACTACATATCAAAATTTTATAGCAATGACACTGAAGTGTTGCAGGAGTTTCTGTTATCAAAAGTAATGTGTTATTTTCAGAATACTAGACTTATTAAGGCAGAAAAACAGACTAGTATCCTAGTGTGTCTCACATTATTATGTAGAGAAATCAAAGATTGCAGATTAATTTAGGAGATATCATTTTATGGGAACATTTGTACATAAAATCATTAACAAAGCAGTAAAAAACTGTAAAAGCTTTTTATAGAAATGAAAGTTATACATAATTATCAACAATTATAATTTTTAAAAGGAAGGTCATAATTTTTTGGAGAGCAATTTATTGATTTCTTATTTTCCAGGAAATTTCTTAATTTATCTTCATGTTTCCTTATTTACGTTTCCTTCCCTAATGATAAAGCTTTAGACTGTATAAGACAACATATTTTGTGATGTTAGAACAAATCCATATCAATGCAGGAGTGGGAAAATGTCCCACTTGTGTAATTTTTCTATTAACTATGTAGAGTAGCACTGTCCAGCTGGAATGCAGTTGGTGAGATGATATTCTAGGTTTTTCATGTGCAATGCAGAAATGTCTGTAATGATGGAAGACAATCAAAGTATTCTTTGTGATCCAGTACAGTAGCCACTAGCCACAAAAGGCTATTTAGTACTTGAAATGCAGCTTGTACAACTGAGGAACTCAGATTTTAATTTTAGTTAATTTTAAGTAACCATATGGTGCTAGTGGCTACCATATTGGACAGTACAGTTCTAGAGAAAGATTTCCTTAGGCTCTGAATTGGGGCACAAATCAAAAGTCATTTCTAATATATCTGTATACTACATCTCAGAACACATAAACTGGTAGGTTTTCTCACATGTTGATCATGATTCAAGAGAAAACCTGTTTCCAAGTTGCCATTTTTATAAATCTAAATTTCTTTGGAAAGAACTAAGTGATGGAAATGTACTCTAGATCCATAAAAAATAGGCTGCTTGTGTTGTGACTCTTCATTATTTTGGCATGAAAAGTGTGACATGATATAAACCTACATCATTAGATGTGTTCATGTATTTATGTAATGAGATTCAATTGCTTATCTAAGAGAAATAGCTATTGTAAAAAAATCCACTAAAGTGATCACTGAAACACAGCTGGCATCCATTCTACTACTACGGAAGTGCTGCTTTCTATTTATTTCATAAGACAAACAAATAATGAAAACAAAAATCTGTTAGGAAAGACTATGACAGAAAATTGATTTTTTTTTTTGTTTTAAAGCATAAGCTGAAACCCTAGTATTGCTAGAACTTTTGTTTTCACAGGTAGGAAAAATGTTTACTAGATATTTTATAACATTATTATTGAAATTGAACTAGATAATATTTAAATTTTGAAGATATATCCAGGTGGCAGGAGACTTAAGAGATGCAGGTTTGATCCCTGGATCAAGAAAATCTCCTGGAGAATGGCATGGTAACCCACTCTGGTATTCTTGCTTGGAGAATCCCATCAACCTGTATAGATAGAAACCTAACTTAGAAAAGCATGTGTGTCTCTTCAAGAGCCAAGCATTTCTAAAACACAATTATGAAATTGAATTATTGCACCTATGTATATTACCTCATTAATCTCTTAAAGGAGATACTAAGTGAATGTAATTTGTAAAGTTAGTTTACAAATGCTCTAATAAAATATATTATTATCATCAAAATAGAATAGCAGTTATTTTACAAATTATATCTATGACATTTGTCATAATCTTCAATGTTCAAATAAATCAACCTAATACTCATGAGCCGGGGCATTTACTTTTAGGAGTTTTGCTTTTAGACAGAACTGACAGTTTCTGTAATCCTAGATATCAACTTTATGTTCTAAACAGACATACTTTTCATGGATGTATATAATTTGAACAAAACCAATAACATACTTTAACATTTAAAATGCATTCTTCAGTGAAAGTGAAATTACTTTTAAAAATCATATTTTAAAAGACAAAATATGAATTGGAACCAGAGTAAATCAAAATAATGCATGTGGTTATTTAATTTTTTAATTAATACTAACTCTCTGAACATGTTCTTTTAAAATGATTTCTACCTTGCCTATCTTGACAAATTATTGGTACAATTTCAATAAAATATATATACAATAGAGTGGTAAATCTAGAGAAAGAAAATACAAAATTACAAGATGTTGGGGAAGTTGAATATTCCAAAGGCTTAGGCTAATAAAATTACTGTAACTGAACACTAAATTTGGTTCAAAGCTTTCTAGAAATAAAAGTATTTTTTGTCTCTTTCTTTTTTATTTTATTTATTTTTACAAATTTGTGAATTTATTATTAATGACATAGTGTTTATTTTTTGTATCTTTAACGTATTTATTTTAATTGGAGGCTAATTACTTTACAATATTGTATTGGTTTTGCCATACATCAACATGAATCTGCCACAGGTGCACATGTGTTCACCATCCTGAACCCCCCTCCCCCCACCTTCCTCCCCATACCATCCCTCTGGGTCATCCCAGTGCACCAGCCCTGAGCATCCTGTATCATGCATCGAACCTGGACTGGCGATTTGTTTCACATATGATATTATACATGTTTCAATGCCATTTTCCCAAATCATCCCACCCTCGCCCTCTCCCACAGAGTCCAGAAGACTGTTCTAGACATCTGTGTCTCTTTTGCTGTCTCGCATACAGGTTTATCGTTACCATCTTTCTAAATTCCATATATATGCGTACTATATTTGTGTTTTTCTTTCTGGCTTACTTCACTCTGTATAATAGGCTCCAGTTTCATCCACCTCATTAGAACTGATTCAAATGTATTCTTTTTAATGGCTGAGTAATACTCCATTGTGTATATGTACCACTGCTTTCTTATCCATTCATCTGCTGATGGACATCTAGGTTGCTTCCATGTCCTGGCTACTATAAACAGTGCTGCGATGAACATTGGGGTACATGTGTCTCTTTCAATTCTGGTTTCCTTGGTGTGTTCGCCCAGCAATGGGATTGCTGGGTCATATGGCAGTTCTATTTCTAGTTTTTTAAGGAATCTTCCCACTGTTCTCTATAGTGGCTGTACTAGTTTGCATTCCCACCAACAGTGTAAGAGGGTTCCCTTTTCTCCACACCCTCTCCAGCATTTATTGCTTGTAGACTTTTGGATCGCAGCCATTCTGACTGGTGTAAAATGGTACCTCACAGTGGTTTTGATTTGCATTTCTCTGATAATGAGTGATGTTGAGCATCTTTTCATGTGTTTGTTAGCCATCTGTATGTCTTCTTTGGAGATATGTCTGTTTAGTTCTTTGGCCCATTTTTTGATTGGGTCGCTTATTTTTCTGGAATTGAGCTGTAGGAGTTGCTTGTATATTTTTGAGATTAATTCTTTGTCAGTTGCTTCATTTGCTATTATTTTCTCCCATTCTGAAGGCTGTCTTTTCATCTTGCTTATAGTTTCCTTTGTTGTGCAGAAGCTGTTAATTAGGTCCCTTTTGTTTATTTTTGCTTTTATTTCCAATATTCTGGGAGGTGGATCATAGAGGATCCTGCTGTGATTTATGTTGGAGAGTGTTTTGCCTATGTTCTCAAGGAGTTTTATAGTTTCTGGTCTTACGTTTAGATCTTTAATCCATTTTGAGTTTATTTTTGTGTATGGTGTTAGAAAGTGCTCTAGTTTCATTCTTTTACACGTGGCTGACCAGTTTTCCCTGCACCACTTGTTAAAGAGATTGTCTTTCATCCATTGTATATTCTTGCCTTCTTTGTCAAAGATAAGTTGTCCATAGGTGAGTGGATTTATCTCTGGACTTTCTATTTTGTTTCATTGATCTATATTTCTGTCTTTGTGCCAGTACCATACTGTCTTAATGATTGTGGCTTTGTAGTAGAGCCTGAAGTCAGGCAGGTTGATTCCTCCAGTTCCATTCTTCTTTCTCAAGATTGCTTTGGCTATTTGAGGTTTTTTTTGTATTTCCATACAAATTGTGAAATTATTTGTTCTAGCTCTGTGAAAAATACTGTTGGTAGCTTGATAGGGATTGCATTGAATCTATAGATTGCTTTGGGTAGTATACTCATTTTCACTATATTGATTCTTCTGATCTATTAACATGGTATATTTCTCCATCTATTAGTGTCCTCTTTGATTTCTTTCACCAGTGTTTTATAGTTTTCTATATATAGCTCTTTAGTTTCTTTAGGTAGATATATTCCTAAGTATTTTATTCTTTTTGTTGCAATGGTAAATGGAATTGTTTCCTTAATTTATCTTTCTATTTTCTCATTATTAGTGTATAGGAATGCAAGGGATTTCTGTGTGTTGATTTTATATCCTGCAACTTTACTGTATGCATTGATTAGCTCTAATAATTTTCTGGTGGGGTCTTTAGGGTTTTCTATGAGAGGATCATGTCATCTGCAAACAGTGAGAGTTTTACTTCTTCTTTTCCAATTTGGATTCCCTTTATTTCTTTTTCTACTCTGATTGCTGTGGCCAAAACTTCCAAAACTATGTTGAATAGTAGTGGTGCAAGTGGGCACCCTTATCTTGTTGCTAACTTTAGGAGAAATGCTTTCAATTTTTCACCATTGAGGATAATGTTTGCTATGGGTTTGTCACGTATAGCTTTTATTATGTTGAGGTATGTTCCTTCTATTCCTGCTTTCTGGAGAGTTTTTATCATAAATGGATGTTGAATTTTGGCAAAGGCTTTCTCTGCATCTATTGAGATAATCATATGGCTTTTATATTTCAATTTGTTAATGTGGTGTCCTACATTGATTGATTTGCAGATATTGAAGAATCCTTGCATCCCTGGGATAAAGCTCACTTGGTCATGATGTATGATCTTTTTAATGTGTTGTTGCATTCTGATTGCTAGAATTTTGTTAAGGATTTTTGCATCTATGTTCATCAGTGATATTGGCCTGTAGTTCTTTTTTTGTGGCATCTTTGTCCGGTTTTGGTATGAGGGTGATGGTGGCCTCATAGAATGAGTTTGGAAGTTTACCTTCCTCTGAAAATTTCTGGAAGAGTTTGAGTAGGATAGGTGTTAGCTCTTCTCTAAATTTTTGGTAGAATTCAGCTGTGAAGCCATCTGGACCTGGGCTTTTGTTTGCTGAAAGATTTTTGATTACAGTTTCAATTTCCATGCTTGTGATGGGTCTGTTAAGATTTTCTATTTCTTCCTGGTTCAGTTTTGGGAAGTTGTACTTTTCTAAGAATTTGTCCATTTCTTCCAAGTTGTCCATTTTATTGGTGTATAATTGCTGATAGTAGTCTTTTATGACCCTTTGTATTTCTGTGTTGTCTGTTGTGATTTCTCCATTTTCATTTCTAATTTTGATTTGGTTTTTCTCCCTTTGTTTCTTGATGAGTCTATCCAATGGTTTGTCAATTTTATTTATCCTCTCAAAGAACCAGCATTTGGCTTTGTTGATTTTTGCTATGGTCTCTCTTTTGTTTCTTTTGCATTTATTTCTGCCCTAATTTTTAAGATTTCTTTCCTTCTACTAACCCTGGGGTTCTTCATTTCTTCCTTTTCAAGTTGCTTTAGGTGTAGAGGTATTTTTTTGACTTTTTTCTTGTTTCTTGAAGTATGCCTGTATTGCTATGAACCTTCCCCTTAGCACTGCTTTTACAGTGTCCCACAGGTTTTGGGCTGTTGTGTTTTCATTTTTATTCATTTCTATGCATATTTTGATTTCTTTTTTTATTTCTTCTGTGATTTATTGGTTATTCAGCAGCGTTTGTTCAGCCTCCATATGTTGGAATTTTTAATAGTTTTTCTCCTGTAATTGAGATTTAATCTTACTGCATTGTGGTCAGAAAAGATGCTTGGAATGATTTCAATTTTTTGAATTTACCAAGGCTAGTTTTATGGCCCAGGATGTGATCTATCCTGGAGAAGGTTCTGTGTGCTCTTGAGGAAAAGGTGAAATTCATTGTTTTGGGGTGAAATATCCTATAGATATCAATTAGGTCTAACTGATACATTGTATCATTTAAAGTTTGTATTTCCTTGTTAATTTTCTGTTTAGTTGATTTATCCATAGGTGTGAGTGGGGTATTAAAGTCTCCCACTATTATTGTTTTATTGTTAATTTCCCCTTTCGTGCTTGTTAGCATTTGTCTTACATATTGCGGTGCTCCTATGTTGGGTGAATATATATTTATAATTGTTATATCTTCTTCTTGGATTGATCTTTTGATCGTTATGTAGTGACCATCTTTGTCTCTTTTCACAGCCTTTGTTTTAAAGTCTATTTTATCTGATATGAGTATTGCTACTCCTGCTTTCTTTTGGTCTCTATTTGTGTGGAATATCTTTTTCCAGCCCTTCACTTTCAGTCTGTACGTGTCCCTTGTTTTGAGGTGGGTCTCTTGTAGACAACGTATATAGGGGTCTTGTTTTTGTATGCATTCAGCCAGTCTTTGTCTTTGGTTGGGGCATTCAACCCATTTACATTTAAGGTAATTATTGATAAGTATGATCCCATTGCCATTTACTTTATTGTTTTGGGTTTGAGTTTATACACCCTTTTTGTGTTTCCTGTCTAGAGAAGATCCTTTAGCATTTGTTGGAGAGCTGTTTTGGTGGTGCTGAATTCTCTCAGCTTTTGCTTGTCTGAGAAGCTTTTGATTTCTCCTTCATATTTGAATGAGATCCTTGCTGGGTACAGTAATCTGGGCTGTAGGTTATTGTCTTTCATCACTTTAAGTATGTCCTGCCATTCCCTTCTGGCCTGAAGAGTTTCTATTGACAGATCAGCTGTTATCCTTATGGGAATTCCCTTGTGTGTTATTTGTTGTTTTTCCCTTGCTGCTTTTAATATTTGTTCTTTGTGTTTGATCTTTGTTAATTTGATTAATATGTGTCTTGGCATGTTTTGCCTTGGGTTCATCCTGTTTGGGACTCTCTGTGTTTCTTGGACTTGGGTATTTATTTCCTTCCCCATTTCAGGAAAGTTTTCAACTATTATTTCCTCAAGTATTTTCTCATGGTCTTTCTTTTTGTCTTCTTCTTCTGGGACTCCTATGATTCAAATATCGGGGTGTTTAACATTGTCCCAGAGGTCTCTGAGATTGTCCTCATTTCTTTTAATTCGTTTTTCTTTTATCCTCTCTGATTCATTTATTTCTACCATTGTATCTTCTACCCCACTAATCCTGTCTTCTGCCTCCATTATTCTAGTATTTGTTCCCTCCAGAGTGTTTGATCTCACTTAATGCATTATTCATTATATATTGACTCTTTTTAATTTCTTCTAGGTCCTTGTTAAACCTTTCTTGCATTTTCTCAATCCTTGTCTCCAGGCTATTTATCTGTGATTCCATTTTGTTTTCAAGGGTTTGGATCGTTTTCACTATCATTATTTGGTTTTCTTTATCAGGTAGATTCCCTATCTCTTCCTCTTTTGTTTTGTTTGGTGGGCATTTATCCTGTTCCTTTACCTGCTGGGTATTCCTCTGTCTCTTCATCTTATTTATATTGCTGTGTTTGGGGTGGCCTTTCTGTATTCTGGCAGTTTGTGGAGTTCTCTTTATTGTGGAGTTTCCTCGCTGTGGGTGGGGTTGTATGGGTGGCTTGTCAATGTTTCCTGGTGAGGGAAGCTTGTGTTGGTGTTCTGGTGGGTGGGGCTGGATTTCTTCTCTCTGGAGTGCAATGAAGTGTCCAGTAATGAGCTATGAGATGTCAGTGGGTTTAGAGTGATTTGGGCAGCCTGTATACTGAAGCTCAGGGCTGTGTTCCTGTGTTGCTGAAGAATTTGTGTGGTATGTCTTCCTGTGGAACTTCTTGGCCCTTGGGAGGTGCTTGGTTTCAATGTAGGTATGGAGGCATTTGATGAGCTCCTGACAATTAATGTTCCCTGGAGTCAGGAGTTCTCTGGTGTTCTCAGGATTTGGACTTACGCCTCCTGCTTATGGTTTTCAGTCTTATTTTTACAGTAGCCTCAAGACTTCTCCATCTATACAGCATCATTGATAAGACATCTAGGTTAAAGATGAAAAGTTTCTCCAGAGTGAGGGACACCCAGAGAGGTTCACAGAGTTACGTGGAGAAGAGAAAAGGGAAGAGGGAGATAGAGGTGACCTGAATGAGATGAGGTGGAATCAAAAGAGGAGAGAGCAAGCTAGCCAGTAATCACTTCCTTATGTGTGCTCCACAGTCTGGACGGCTCAGAGATGTTCATGGAGTTATACAGAGAAGAGAAGAGGGAGGAAGGAGACAGAGGTGACCAGGAGGATAAAGGGGGGAATCAAAAGGAGAGAGACAGATCCAGCCAGTAATCAGTTCCCTAAGTGTTCTCCACAGTCCAGAACACACAAAGAGATTCACAGAGTTGGGTAGAGAAGAGAAGGGGGAGGGAGGAGATAGAGATGACCTGGTGGAGAAAAAGGAGAGTCCAAAGGGAGAGAGAGCAGTCAATCCAGTAATCTCACTCCCAAGTAAAAATGGATACTGAAGATTGGGTTCTTAAAGGTACAAAATTGATAACAAATACCAAAAAGCAAAGACTAAAAATCTAGAGTAGAGGTTGGATTTTCAAAAATACAATATTAAAGAAAAATTTAAAAAAATTCACAAAAATTATAAAAAAAAATATATATATATATATATATGAAGTTTGCTTTAAGAAATAAGGTGTCTCTCTCTTTTTTTTTTTTGCAAAGTAATAGTAGGTTATAAAAATGAAAATTAAAGGAGTAATAGAGGACTTAAAATTAAAAAAAAATAAAGAATGATAGTAAAAATATATCTAGGACTTTCTCTGGTGGTGTTGTAGGCCGTGTGGGGTCAGTTCTTTTTTGGATGGTTCCTTGATCCGGCTTATATTTCTCAAGATTTATAGGCCCCTTCCTATGTAGTCAGTACTAACTACAGCATTTTAATCTATTGCACCTGTCACTTCCAAGGAGGTTCCCTCTGTTTTAGCTTCTTCTGTTTGCTGGTCTCTTCAGTGTCTAATTTCCTCCCTGATGCAAGGGGGCGGTAGTAGTAGAAAAGTAGAGTCACTCAGTCATGTCCGACTCTTTGCGACCCCATGGACTATACTTCACCAAGCTCCTCCGTCCATGGGATTCTCCAGGCAAGAATACTGGAGTGGGTTGCCATTTCCTTCTCCAGGGGATCTTCCCAACCCAGGAATCAAACTCAGGTCTTCCGCATTGCAGGCAGACGCTTTAACCTCTGAGCCACCAGGGAAGCAGTGGTGTACACTTTTTTAGGCTCACTTGTTCAGTCATGCTGTGGGGAGGGAGGGACGCTGCAAACAAATAACACTGGCATGTGTTCGCAGTGTCTCAGCAGCACTGGGTTTGCCCCCGCTCACGGCGGGTGTGCTTTCCCTGTCTACACTGCTTAGGCTCTAGGTCGCTGTGCTGGGAACCGTCTGAGGCTGGCCCTGGGCTGCATGCACCTCCCAGGTATAAGCCGCTCAGGTTCAGGCGCTCGGGTAGTCCTCAGAGGTGCAGACTCGGTTGGGCCCGCATTTTGTGCTCTTACAGGACCAAGCAGCTCAGGTGACCAGGTGTTTGGCGAGCGTGGTCACTGCAACTTATCGCCTCCCCTGTCCCTGCTGCTCAGTTTTCTGGATGTACTCCTGGTGCACCTTCTCAGGCAGATGTTGACCATCCAGAATCCCAGGAAGTCTTAGTTAGCAATGAAGCCTGCTTGCAGTTTGGTAGATAATGCCTCTCTGGGGCTGTGATTGCCCCCTTTCGGCTCTGGCTGCCTGTCACCGGAGGGGAATGGTCTGCAGCAGGCTAGCTCTGCTCAGTTCTTTGTTCTGTGAGCAGGCCTGGTGGTGTCTTAGTTTAGGGCTTTTTGCGTGGTAGTTATCCCACAGTCTGGTTTGCTAGCCCAAGTTAGTTCCCTCAGATTGCCCTCGGGGCATTCAGGCCTGGTCCTTACTCTAAGCAATGCAGCCCAGGCCTCCCTGCCCAGCCCCTGCTTGCTAGTGGCGGATGCAGGTGTCTGCGCTGCTTCTCCTCTAGGGGAGTTACCGTTGGGCACATAATCTGTGGGTTTTAATTATTTATTTATTTTTCTTCCCAGTTATATTGCCCTCTGTGGTTCCAAGGCTTACCACAGACTCGGCAGTGAGAGCGTTCCTGGTGTTTGGAAACTTCTCTATTTTTTAAGACTCCCTTCCTGGGATGGAGCTCCATCCCTACCTCTTTTGTCTCTCCTTTTGTCTTTCATATTTTTTCCTACCTCCTTTCAAAGACAATGGGATGCTTTTCTGGGTGCCTGATGTCCTCTTCTAGCATTCAGAAGTTGTTTTGTGGAATTTACTCAGCGTCCAAATGTTCTTTTGATGAATTTGTGAGGGAGAAGTGGTCTCCCCATCCTATTCCTCCACCATCTTAGGACCGCCTCCCTGAAACAAAAGCATTTTTTAAAAATTGAAAAGGAAACCCAAAATGTCACAAACCTAGAGTATTATAGGTCGTTATGGTTTTGTAATGAAAGGAGATGAGCAATTTGACGTTTATAATATTGTACTTGATAGTAGATAGGCACTAGTCTGTGACAATAGAAACCTTGTTTTTCTCAAAACTGAACTCTGAAAGTAATTTATTAATGATCTTTATGTGAGTGACATTGAATAACATGAAGGAAAATTCCCCCAATAGTGCTTTTTGCAAAAGATGCAAGAACAAACTTCATGATTTGGATGTTTTATTCAGGCAAATAGGCTAATGATGTCCATACTATGTAGGCTATGGTTTTCTGGTTCCAAATTGACTTTTCATAAAGCTTAGAAATTAAAAGAGAAATGATTAGTTAGTAAATGTCTCTGCCATCCTTTTTCAAATATAAATTATCTAAGCTATTCTGTAGTGTCTGGGGCAAAGGTATTGAGCACAAACAATATCCTCACTCTTTGTGGGCACCATGATATAGCCAAAGAATTTATTCTATATCATGAAAACTTAAGAACTTGAATTATAGTTTATTCAAAGGACAGGAAAGATTTTCTTAACACAGTTGCCAGAACAGAATGAAAAATTCATTCAAAACTGACCCCCAAGAAAGAGAAAAAGAAAATCAGCCAAATCAAATATTTCCCAGGTGGGCATCCTGGATATGCTATATTATCTGAACAAATTTTCATTTGGCAAGTCGATTTTCATACCATAGAGCACAGACTAAATTAATTTGGCCAGAAAAATTGAGAGTAGGTATGATTATCCATTTTACATGTACATTTTATATCCAGATATGATTATCTAATCACTACTCATTGGAATATCTGACATTTGCATGGTTTTATAATGATTCAGTTCAGTTTAGTTCAGTTGCTCAGTCGTGTCCGACTCTTTGCAACCCCATGAATCGCAGCCCGCCAGGCCTCCCTGTCCATCACCAACTCCGGGAGTTCACTCAGACTCACGTCCATTGAGTCAGTGATACCATCCAGCCATCTCATCCTCTGTCGTCCCCTTCTCCTCCCCTTTTCCTTCGCCCCGAGTCCCTCCCAATATCAGAGTCTTTTCCAATGAGTCAACTCTTCGCATGAGGTGGCCAAAGTACTGAAGTTTCAGCTTTAGCATCATTCCTTCCAAAGAAATCCCAGGGCTGATCTCCTTCAGAATGGACTGGTTGGATCTCTGTATTCCCAGACCAGTAATTTGAATGACTTATAGTATATGGTAATTATATAATCGAATAGTACTTTATTTAACTTTCATTTTCTCCTTTGTTATTTCACAACTTTCTAGAAATTTTAATAAAAATATAAAAATTTTCTTGTATAGTATAAATGACTCTATAAATTTCAGGGCAACTTGGCAGGAAAAGCTATTTCTTGCATTTATTCATTTCTCATTTCACAAAGGCTATCCTTTAACATCCTTTTAAAGTTACTCATCCTCATTTTTGTTTATCTTAATATAAAATATATATTTGAATTTCTGCCATTTTTGCAGTAGCAATACTGTTCAGCTTCATGAAAATTCTATGAATTTACATTTATGTGTTTATTCCTTAATGCCTTAATATCACTGGATATGTACTTCCACTGTATAATAATTATCACTCTCAAGTTACTTATTTTTCATAAATTTATCTTTCAGCCTAACTTATAACAAGTTAGAAAACTTTAAAAAATACTGACACCTACAAAATGCAAGTGAAAATGTTCATCACTCAGTCATGTCCAACTCTTTGCAAATCCATGGACAGTAGCCCACTAGGTTCCTCTCTCCATGGGATTTCCCAGGCAAGAACACTGAAGTGGGTTGTCATCCCTTCTCCAGGAGATCTTCCCAACCCAGGGGTTGAACCTGCATCTCCTACCTCACAGGCAGATTCTTTACCATATGAACCACCAAGCTCAACCTAAAGACAACAAAAAACAAATATTGGCAAGAATGTGGAGAAAGGGGAACACTTGTACACTATTGGTATTAATGAAAATTGGTACAGCCTCTGTGGAAAATACTATGGACATTCACCAAAAAATTAAAAATAAAACCACTAATTCCCCAGCAATTCCACGCTTGGTTATTTATCCTAAGAAGCAAAAACACTAATTAGAAAAGATTTCATTGCCACATTAGTTACTATAGCCAAGATATGGAAGCAAGCTAAATGTCCATCAATAGATGAATGCATAAATAGATGTGGTGTTAGTTGTTCCGTTGTGTCTGACTCTGTGTGACCCATGGACTGCAGCACTCCAGGCTCCCCTGTCCATGAATTCTCCAGGTAAGAACATTGGAATGGGCTGCCATTTCCTTCTCCAGGGAATCTTCCCAACCCAGGGATCAAACCTGGGTCTCTCCTGCATTGCAGGCAGATTCCTTACTGTCTGGGCCATCAGGGAAGCCATATATAAGACGAAGAATGAAATCTAGCTATTTGCAACAACATGGGTGGACCTAGAGGGTATTATGTTAAGTGGAGTCAGAGAGAGAAAGATAAATGCTGTATTATTTCACTCACTCACCAGTGGGTCTAAAGCTGAGAACAAAGGAACATACATAACAAAGTAGAAACAGAGTTATAGATACACAGGGAAAAATCAGGAAGTGTAGGGGAACGGAGAGAAGAAAGAAATAGGTGAGAGGGATTAAGAGGTACAAGCTCCAAGTTTAAAAATAAATGCCACAGTTGTGAATTGTACATTGTGGGGAATGTAATCAGTGATTGTTTTATATCCTTGTATGGTGACACAGCATAACTAGATTTATGGTAGAGATCATCTTGAAAAGTATAAAAATATGGAATCACTATATTGTGTAACAGGAACTAACAGAGTGCTGTAGGTCAATTATACTTCAAAAACAAACAGACAAAAAACTTAAAGAAAAAGAGAACAGATTTGTGGTTACCAGATGTGAGGACTGGGGGAAGGGAGATTGGATGAAGGCAGTCAAAAGGTATGAGATTCCAATTACAAAATAAATAAATACTAGCGATGTAAATTACAATTAACACTGCTCTATGTTATATACGAAAGTCATCAGGAAAGTAAATTTGAATAATTCTTATTACAAGGAAAAATTATTTTTCTATTTCTTTAATTTTGTATCTGAGTTAGGTGGTAGATGTTCAATAAACTTATGATAATCATTCATGATGTATATAAGTCAAATCACTGTGCTGTATACCTTAAATCTATGCAGTGTCAATTATAAATAAAAAAATACTGATGCCTAGACTCTCTTCTAAACCATGATTCTGATTTAATTGGTCTGGGGGTGTATATGAGCACCAGTAGTTTACAAAACTTTCGCAGTGATTCTTATGTATAGTCAAATTGAGAATTATTGCTCTTAACTGTAAGATTCTTAAGGGTAGGAGCCATGGCTTATTTATCCTTTCATCTGTTTAATATTGTTCCTGTCATATATATTTAATCTCAGAACATATGTTTTCTGGTTATATTTGAACAAATTCTGGGAGATAGTGGAGGACAGAGGAGCCTGGCATGCTGCTGTCCATGAGGTCGCAAAGAGTCGGACACAACTTAGTGACTGGACAACAGCAACAATTCAATTAAAAAAAAATTTTTTTTTAAAGCCAATTTTTTTTTGCTTTTATCAAGGGTTTCCTCTTAGCAATTTTGATCCTCTTAGGATTCATTTTTTTCTTTCATGGACAAAACAAAAAACAAGTAAACTATAAGTCATGTTGCCTATAATAACCAAAACTAAGTATTGTGGTTAATTTCCCTCACTGGAAAAAAAAATCATCTGGCCACTCCCTATGATCTCTCCTAACTTCTTATTCCTTCAGTATTTACTTTACAATTAAAAAAATTACAGTTTCCAATATCATGCACACACTTTCAAAATAATGTATATGTACAAGCATTTTAGCCAAAACCACACCTGAACATGATTTTAAATCAGTGGTTCTCTATCAGAAACATTTGGCAACGCCTGGGAACATTTTTGATTGTCACAACTTGGGGGAAGGGGAGTGTCACCGGCTTCTAGTGGGGAGGGTCCAAGGATTCTGCTAAACATCCCACAGGGCAGCCCCACAACAAAGAATCGTGGGTCCAAAATGTCAACAGTGCTGCGGACGACAAACAAATGCAAATCAAATGTAAATTAAACATAAGTATTTCTACATTAATTACCATCTTTCATGACTTAAAAGATACAGGAGTGGTAATCCCCACTGCACCACCATTTAATTCAAGTCTATCTCTTTACAAAGTGAGTTAAAAATAAGAGAAGCACATTGACTACTGCAAACACAGCCAAGTAGCAACCTCAGCTGAAACTGCTGCATTGAATAGAATATTTTTGCTGGGGACAATTGATTGTGAAAGGAGGATCAAAAGCAGTTCACATTTACCAGGGACAGGCAGTAGCACATATTTTTGTTTTTTGCTCTGGGGCCAAGCCAACTTTACACATAGAGGACTTTATCAATGGTACCAGCTTAATCAGACTGGATAACAAGCAGCAGCAAATACAGTGGAGTCCTTCATACAACTCATGTACTCAAAAAGGTGGGAGAAGAACCTAACAAAGATTAAAACTTAATGACTTCAGTTGATTGGGGTGTGTCTGGACCTACTCTCCAAAATAAAAACCAAATGACGATCTTATAACTTCTACCAGAAAGAAGCAAAATGCTTGGAAGGATTTTTTGGATTCTGGCCACAGCCCAATCCCACGGGAAGTACTCCCTTATTTGGTGACATGGAGGACAGCCACATTTGAATTAAGTCCAGAACAGGAAAGAACTCTTCAGCAAGTCCACATTAAAGAGCAAGCTACTGCTTGGGGCCCTGTAATCTGGCAGAACTTGTGTCCTGAAAGTACCTATGATGAGAAAATTACTTTGCCATGTTTCACCAAGTCCCAGTAAGAAAATCAACATTTAAAGAAGTTTTGAGAATGAACATGCTATCTATAAGAGAGAACTATGCACCATTCAAAAATAGCTCCTGGTCTATACTAAGTCTCAGAAGTGACTGAGTGATCTTGAGACATCGTGTGATCATATGGTCAGAGCCATACATTGTGAATTGGATTCTGTCAGGCCAAAAAGTGATAAGGTTTGAAGGGCTCAATAGCAATCCATCATAAGAGGTAAGTGTTACAGCCAGGATCAGGCATAAAAGAGGCCAGAGGCACAAATAATGGTGCATGAACAGGTGGCCCAAACCCCATACCAGCCCCATGTGGCTCCAGCGCTTTTCACCCAGCTCATACCTATGACCATACGAAGCACAACCTTTTTAACTGACTGCCAGAAGACAAAATAGTCCCAGGATGAGTTCACTTGATGTGTTAATAAAAGCTGAAAATGAATTGTTATGGCACTACATCCCTAAGTAGGAGCAGCTTTGAAAGTAGTAAGAAATTTTCTCAGTAGACAGAACTCTTGATGATTTACCTAATTATCTGTGTAGAAGTGGAAGTAGCTCGAGATAAAAATGCACATAGAATCATTAGCATGATGAATGTTTTGTCTAGTTGGTCAGGATCCTAGAAGGAAAAATATTGGAAGATTGAAGACAAGATCTGAGTAAATGGCAAGTGGACGGACACATGGAAGTGAATACAAATGTGGAAATCTTTGTATTTCATATTAATGCTCACCAGAGAAATCTGAGAGGAAGAATACTAAAAATTAACCACCTAAGCAGAATGTCTCATTTGCTGGCATAGTGGACTCCTAGACAGGGTCCTCTTGGTGATAAGAATAGAAATTATGCAAAAGCTCAAAAATTTGTCCTCTGGTAGGATAATTTTAGTCCAGACTGAGGTTCCTGCTTGCTTGGGGTTAAACACTATGCAGATTTACTACATGGAGACAATGGAGACAGACATGAGAGATTGACAGGGCTCTGTCAACCGAGTGCCAGTATTTCACATTTACTGTATTCTGGCATAATATCTGCACTCTCCTAGCCTTCAAACTGTATCACTGTTTCTCATACCTTCAAAATATCTTCCTCTTTGATAGTTTCATAGTTTAGAAAGACATTTGTACCATCTCAGCTTGTAGAGTTTTTTTTTTTTAATAGTGTTTGCTTTGCAAATGTGTGTAGTCATGTCTCACAGATCCAGCTATATGAGCATAAGTTGTCAGCTAGTATATATTAATACTAAAATCATTTGGTCAAAATACCCCTTCTACTCAGTTGTGAGAAAAAGTCTTATTTGAGGACTAGTACTTCTTTAAAGTAAGTCCATTAAACTGCCTAGCTTTTGTGTTTTGACACTAACTTACTAAGAGGGTAATTGAAGAGAACCTTTCATTTTGCTTTCTTTTTCTTCGCCTGGATGGGACTTTGACATTATTATCCCTCTACGCAATTTTATAATCATTGTCGTGAAGGTTTGGGTCATTGAAGAAACTATTGTTTTTTCAAAAGGAAAGGTTTTTGCAAGTTATGCAGTATATAATTATAATTTCCTTGGAAATGAAATGATATACAAAGTGACTTACAGAAATTATTTTATATTTATAGCATATATGTAAATTAGATACTAAAATAAATATATTAGATTTTTCCCCTATTTTCTTTTTTCTCTTAGTTATCCTTAACCCCACCTTTATTTCTATCTATACATTCAATCTGGAAATTTTGCCTTAGAAAAGTGGTATTACAGGTAGACAATAACAACAATACAGTGGTAAAATAATAGTAATGATATAGTAACAACAACAATAATAGAAATATTTGGAAAAATCCTGGTTTCAAAGATTCAAATCCAATTTAAAATGTATCCTTTTGATTCATAGGCAAATATCACCATACAAAGGTGTTTTTGAGGAAAAATCTGTAAAAAGAGAGAGGGAGAGATTTCCCCTCGAGAGGAAAATGTACACCCCTAGTTTTGGAGGAGAGAGTAATGGACTGGGGAGTGATGAAAGATGGGTGAGACTTGTGAATCCTAGAGAAAAGTGTCCTGTGTACTGTGTTGCAGGCAGAATCCTCAAGACCACAGAGAGATTGGGAATATCCCAGAACAGAAAGAACCTGAAAATGTTCTGCCATCATAGCCTTAGGAAAGCAGCAAAGCTCTTAGAGACAGAATGGCTAGGAGAGCCTGGAAGAGATGAAATCCTGAATAACAAACAGAAGCAGCACATGTCTGCCCACACTCTGAGTGTGACACTCAAGTGACAGAAGAAAATGCAGGGTGAAGAGTCTTAGTGGGCAGGAATGAGGGAACACTGGTAGACTGACGGCCATGAAAAATGAGGGGACTGAGTGTTCCCCAGCAAACATCTTCATGGACAAATAACTCACAAAACTTTGGCTATTTAGGGGCCTAAAGTAGAAATTAATTTTTGTCTTATAAAATAAAAACAGTTTGTATGATTTTTAATAGCTGAGATTCCAGATTAAAAATCATACCTGGTACAATTCTGTTTAGGAGACTGTCAGAAACTAAATACTTTTCCTAAGGTGGTACAAGCAATGGTGGAAGAGACATTCAGGCTTCCCAGATTCAAGTCAATATAATTTATCTACTCCTGCCATCATCAATATATATTTGCTTTAAAAAGTAACTTTGGTTCCCAAACTCACATTCATGAGAAAAACACAGGACAAATATGAATTGAGAGTCATTCTACCAAAGACTTAACCTATGTCCCATTTAAAATAAGACAAAAATAAATAAATAAATAAATAAAATAAGACAAGTCTAAGAAACTGACACAGTCAAGGTGAGCCAAGAAACATGATGAATAAATGTAACATGGTATCCTGGATTAAAAAATAAAAAGAACCAAAAAACAGGCAAAAACTAAGGAATTTGAAAAAAAGGATGGACTCTAGTCCATATTAATGTATCAATATTGGTTCATTCCTGAAGAAGGGAAGGGCAACCCACTCCAGTGGTAAAATAATAGTAATGATATAGTAACAACAACAATAATAGAAATATTTGGAAAAATCCTGGTTTCAAAGATTCAAATCCAATTTAAAATGTATCCTTTTGATTCATAGGCAAATATCACCATACAAAGGTGTTTTTGAGGAAAAATCTGTAAAAAGAGAGAGGGAGAGATTTCCCCTCGAGAGGAAAATGTACACCCCTAGTTTTTGGGGGCTCCAAAATCACTGCAGATGGTGACTGCAGTCATGAAATTAAAAGATGCTTGCTCCTTGGAAGAAAAGCTATGACCAAACTAGACAGCATATTAAAAAGCAAAGACATTACTTTACTAACAAAGATCCATCTAGTTAAAGCTATGATTTTTCCAGTAGTCATGTATGGATGTGAGAGTTGGACTATGAATGCTAACATTTGGCTCAGTGTTTTGGAGTATAAGGCTACTAACATAAGACTTAAAATTGTAAGCAGTTGGATGGGACTGTCAGCTTTTTATTTTTTTAAAGAAAGCTGAGTGTCAAAGAATGATGCTTTTGATCTGTGGTGTTGGAGAAGATTCTTGATAGTCCCTTGGACTCCAAGGAGATCCCACCAGTTAATCCTAAAGGAAATCAATCCTGAATATTCATTGGAAGGACTGATGCTGAAGCTGAAACTCCAATACCTTGGCCACCTGATGGGAAGAACTGACCATTGGAAAAAACCCTGATGCTGGGAAAGATTGAAGACAGGAGAAGAAGGGGATGACAGAGGATGAGATTGTTGGATGGCATCACCAACGTGATGGACATGAGTTTGAGTAGGCTTTGGGAGTTGGTGATGGACTGGGAAGCCTGGGGTGCTGGAGTCAATGGGGTCGCAAAGAGTTGCGATACAACTGAGCAACTGAACTAAGTCAACATTCCCTTTGGGAAATCCCATCTGTTGCTTGCTTGGATGGGGTACAGTTCCTTCATGGACTCTTCTCTATACCACAAGATGCTTTATTTTCCTGGTCATAAATCCAGAACTCATCTTCCAAAGCCTTAACTGAAGAAACATAGTCCTTTCTTCTCAAAGGCCTTCTCACTGGGCATACAGAATCAGAAACTTCCCCACCAAAGCACAAAGAGCAAAGAAATGGAATGGAGCTCACATCACATTAGCTATTCTCTAAAGTAATACTCTACATGTATTATCTCTAATATCTACTAACCTGATCCTTTTTATCCCTCAGTAGACATGAGAGACTTTCTGAGGCAGCTCAAGGTTTTGTACTTTTAAATTCTGCCTATGGCCCACATCTCCTTTGTAATATAGAGTCTTATGGGGTCTTGGTTCCTCAGCAGAAACTTCCAATTTAACATCTTGTTACATGTAGTACAAGTGAGAATAGTGAGGTAGTTTCCTTAATGGACTTTTATTACTATTTGTGGGCCAGCATGAAACCTTAGAAATGAGTCATAGTTCAATTAATATTGGGCCTGTTATGGGTTAAATAATCCTTTCTGCACCACTGGGAGGGTTTCATAAAATAAAAGCAATACTTCTTCAGGAAAATGAGAATTAATTGCTAAAGACAAAAATTGGCAAATATGATTTTGGAATAAACTGATTTGTACATTCAGAATTTGCTCAAATTGGTTATTGACCTGCTACTCAAACCTTCAAAGAATGACCTTGACTTAGTAGCACATAGTTTGAAAATATCTGGCTAGAGCCATGGTTCATGTTGTGATCTGAAAACAACTGTTATCCTTGAATTGAGAAAGCTGGAAGTCCCACCCAACTGCTTACAATTTTAAGTCTTATGTTAGTAGCTTTATACTCCAAAAAACTGAGACAAATGTTAGCATTCATCCAGGAAAAAAAATCTTTACAAATCCAGAAAATCTTTAGCTTGTGCATGCTGAAATATATCTATCTAATTTATTTCAATCATTCAACATGACTTAGTTCAGTTTAGCTTCCTGAGTGAATTTGAACCCTGGAAATCTATGACACTGAAAGCAGACAGTTTCTGCAATTCTTGTGGTTCTTTGTACTTTGGAACCTGCTGATAAATATTTTAAAATTTATACAACTTGCCTATCACTATCTCTAATAAAAGATAATATAAGTTAGTCCTTCCAAGGAAGACAGATGCAGCCATATTTTATGGGAGGAATATTTTCTTGAAGCTTTACATAATTTGAAACTCACATAGTTCAAAATTATTTTTCCCATAGGAATAAACATAAAATGAAAATTTCATGATTTCAAATTTTGCATCAAGTTTGAAAACCCATTAATATTTTACATCACAGTATTTCAAATTACCACAACCAAAATTTACATTAAATATGACCTCACTTTTCATATGTGAGAAGTGAGGTTGCAGGTGTGTGTGGGTGTGTGTGTGTGTTTTGAATAATGGGGTGAGATAGCTCTTCAGTTTGTTTTTTACAGATATTAATAATAGCAATCTCTCTAAATACTGAATTAGGGATATACTTCATTCACCAAATTTCACTACTCTTTATGTCCAAAGCAAAGGGAAAATCTTCCTGATCTCCGAGTTTTGAGCTCAGTAGCCGTGTCTCTGTGGTAAGAGAACTCTTAAAGTTGCTTCTGATGTTAATGATTTCACCAAATATCTCACTCAGGGAGAACTGAGCACTGACTGGCAGCCAAGAGCAGAAAGTTTGTGAAGAGTGCCTTAATTCTATCAGAATATGTATTTTGCGGTCTGTTAATATTTTGCATTAAACCAATTTTCAGCTATTAAAGTTTCTCTGTTCATTTTTTTTTCAAGTTTGCTAATCATCAGGAAGCATTCATTTTCTTCTGGGATTTGTTTGCATTGATTGTATTTCCTCTGGTCCTGTACTTCATACAAAGCTTTCAGAATGAGAGCTGGGGGTGGCTGCAGTGCAGAGTTGTTGCAATACTGACTCCAACTGCCTGCTCACCCCGCTTCCCTGACTGTGTACTCCTTTTGCTTGTCTTTAGGCTCATGAAATTAAAAATAGAAGCATAATGCCAGACAGCTGGGAAAATATTTCTACTCATGTAAAGGGACAGACTTGCTCCTATTCCTTAGGAGAGCAGTTCATCCTGTTCAATTATGTTGATTTTTCTTTCTTTCTTTCTTTTTTAAACTGTAGGCATATTGAAGTATTTTCCACCTGAGTTTGAAGTTCTTTTTCTGAAGATCTGTCACATGTTGGCTTCTTTTTTTCTTCATGGTTTAGACTTTTCTGTTCCATCAGTTGGGCCTCCATCATGAAACATACAGTATATTCAAAGTGCTCTAAGTGAGAACAGTTTAATAAAAAGACCAGGATTAAGAGAACCAGCCAGAGATGTTTGAGGCACTGTAATACATGTGAACATTGGGAAGATATTGCTATTCCTTGGCATGAAGGAATGAAAAGAAGGGACAGCGTTACTGGGGGTCCAAGGAGAGATGGAACCATTGAAAATGACCTGCCCAGATATCCAGTGGGAAAAGAAATAACCAACATTTCTCTTCTAGTCCCTCATATCTTGCCTATACATCCACCATTCATCCCCAGTTGATTGAGCTCAACTGGAAGCCCAGTACAACAATAACAATAATAACAAACCTGGCAACTGGGTCCACAGAAGCTAGTTTCCACGGTTACAGAGTAGGGTGAAGAAAGGCAGGAAGGAATCTGGGGGATCCCTGGGGAATCACCAGCTCATTTGCTGTCTCATCCCTTTTAAATCAACTATTGATTATGAATTCCCTTCATCTGGCCCTCTCCTCTTCCCATTGGCTTCTCATTTCAAAACAAGGTGTCCTAGCCTGTTTGGGCTGAAATAAAAATATGTCACCAGCTGGGTAGCCATAAACACAGAAATTTATTTCTCACATTCTGAAGGTTGGGGAAGTTCATGACTGAGCTACCAGCATGGTTTTGTTCAGGCTTCCCAGGTGGCCCTGGTGGTAAAGAACCCACCTGTCAATGCAGGAGATATAAGAGACACAGCTTCAGTCCCTGGGTCAGGAAGTTCCCCTGGAGGAGGGCTTGAAAACCCACTCAGTATTCCTGCCTGGAGAATCACATGGACAGAGGAGCCTGGTAGGCTATAGTACATGGGGTCACAAAGAGTTGGACATGACTGAAGTGACTTAGTGCATGCATGGCTGTGTTCTGGTAAGAGCCCTCTTCCTGTTTTATTGCTGGCACTCTCATATGAGGAAAGGGATGGGGGATCTCTGAGGTCTTTTTTATAAGGACTCTAATCCCATTCATGAAGGCTCCATCCCCAAGATCTAAGCATTAATTAAAGGTGTCATATCAGTATACCATCATCTTTTGAGATTAGGATTTCAGCATATTAATTTTGGGGCAAACAAACATTCAAATCATAGTGCAAAGTAAGCCTATTCATTCATTTTTTATTTACTGAGTGCAACTATACAATAAACTCTATGCTAGAACTGGAAATTTTTTAAAAACAAAACATACAGTTCTTAATTTGGGGGGGAAATGTCATGACAAAGGGCTTGAAAAGGAATGTGAATTGGACCACACCAACATATCCACTACTCCTCCATCATCTCTACACATCCACACCACCCAGTCTTCAGGTATCTTTGTTAGCAACTCCCTCTGCTCAGGCCCATTTCTTTACATGGACCCTACCATCCACCAGAAAACTGAAACTTCTCTGTCTCTCTATCTCTGTCTGTCTCTGTTTCTGTCTCTCTGACTCACTCTCTCACATACACATATTAGATTTTGGAATATAATACTATAATGTTAAGGGAACCAGTTAAAAGAAAACAGAAAATGGGAAAAAAAGGAAAATAATGTACCTTTACTTCTTGTCAATTCCCCAGTATTACTAGGAAAAATAGAAATAGAAATATGCGTGTACATACGCAGGCATATGTAATCTTAAAAAAAAAAACCCATTGAAGGTGCTTCAAGCAGTATTGGTACATAAGAGAGTTGACACACAACATTTTTTTTTTTTTGAAAGCACAAGGGAGCCACTGATGAAAAGCCTCCTTCTCAAGACTCATTTCCAATACCCTTTTTTGGAACCATCCAAGTATACTAGCTCCTGATTGACTGTAGCCCTGTCTTAAGCTGCTGGAACTACTCTCACTTCTACTATCAAAAATAAGCTGGGGAAGAGGAGAAGGGCCGTTTAAATACCTCCATCCTACTGGAGAAGGGTCATTTAAATACCTCCATCCTACTGGAGAAGGGTCATTTAAATACCTCCATCCTACTGGAGAGTAGGAGGGATTGCTGTTTAACTCCAAAACATTTTGCCATAGACACAATGTTTACACAACACAGCTGCTGGGATGGCTCTGATGACAGGAACTTATTAAGGCCTTTGGGGGATGATGAGATTTGTTGAAATCATGATGTCTGTTGGCTAACCTTGATTGATGTGCCATCACCAGTCCTAGGCTTCAGGCATACTATGGCTTACACAAGTTTTCTGGGCTGAACTGCAAGCTTATCCCTGCTATTAAAAACAAATCAATCCCTTGTTTAAAAGTTTTTGATGTCTTCTATAGCCTGAAAAATAAAATTCCCTAAAATTTAAGCTCCTTAACAATGTATACAAAGCTTCTTATGATTTGGCTTCTGTCTCCACAACTCTCCCTTCTGGAAACAAATCATCCCTACCCAGTCCTCATAAGCTGTTTCTTTTCCCACTTTACTTCTCTGCTTAGAATGCCTAATCTGCCCTTTAAACGGAGAAGGTGATGGCACCCCACTCCAGTACTCTTGCCTGGAAAATCCCATGGATGGGGGAGCCTGGTAGGCTGCAGTCCATGGGGTTGTGAAGAGTCGGACACGACTGAGTGACTTCACTTTCACTTTTCACTTTCACTTTTCACTTTCCTGCATTGGAGAAGGAAATGGCAACCCACTCCAGTGTTCTTGCTTGGAGAATCCCAGGGACAGGGGAGCCTGGTGGGCTGCCGTCTATGGGGTCACACAGAGTTGGACACGACTGAAGCGACTTAGCAGCAGCAGCAGCAGCCCTTTAAAACTCCTGCTTATCTTTAACACTCATCACAGGCACCACCTCCTCCCTGAAGTCTTACTTGATAACTTCCCCATCCCCATTTAAATTGTTCTTTATAAAGCTCGTGAAGATCCCCTGGAGGAGGAAATGGCAACCCACTCCAGTATTCCATGGAGCATGGAAGGCTACAGTCCAGGTAGTCACATGAGTCAGACATGACTTAACGACTGGGCACACACACACACAAGTCCGATATTCTGATATTAATCTCTTTTATATATATATATATATATATGTGTGTGTGTGTGTGTGTGTGTGTGTGTGTGTGTGTGTGTGTGTGGTTTTCCTATACCACCAAGCAATTCTCCTACATCAACTGGGTGTCTTACAATTCAATTCAGTTCTAACACTATCTACCCTGAGACAGCATCAGATTACACAGTTTAAAGGCTTGGTCCCACAAGATTGTACTCCACTTCATATGCCAATTGAAAGCCTTGGTGTTTTACTTGTGTTTTTGACTGACTGGCTGTAAATCAGAGGTTTCTATGACTTCCTCTTTGTGTTTATTAGTTTGCAAGAGTGGCTCACAGAACTCAAGAAACCCATTTATTCACTAGATTATCAATGTATTACAAAGCATATTAAAAGATGCACATCAACAGCCAGATGAAGAGATATACAGGGAAAAGTCTTGAACATAGGAGCTTCTGTCCTCATGGATTTTGGGGCCTGTCTGATAGCCATGGAAACATTCTGATTCTCCAACCAGGAAGCTTTCAGAATCCCATCCTTTTTAGGTTTTCATGGCGACTTCCTTACATAGGCATGATTGATTAAATCATTGATCACTGATTTAACCTCCACTCCTCTGAACTCCTGGGACTGAAATGTCCAATCTACTAATCACATGGGTGGTTTTCCTACCAACCAATCCCATCCTTAGATACAAAAGCAACTTGATAAGCACTCCTTTGTAGTTCTTATCATGGAGTATATTCCCAGAGTTTTAGGTGGTCTTGCAGAAACATGGACAAAACCAAATGTGTGTGTGTGTGTGTGTGTGTGTATGTGTGTGTGCACACGCACACACACACGCAGGCACTCAGGTGTGTCCAACTCTTTGTGACCCTATGGACTCTAGCCCACTAGGCTTCTCTGTTCATGAGTTGCCATTTCCTTCTTCATGGGATCTTTCCAACCTAGGGATCGAACCCAAGTCTCTTGCATCTCCTGCATTGGCAGGAGAATTCTTTACCACTAGCACCACCTGGGAAGTCTGAATCTATATACTTGTTATAAACTGCAGTGTCACAACAGGTATCTGTCACTGACAGATGTCTTACAATGAGAATAAGATTATGCTTATGTGTGTTTTCAGCTGAATGCAAAATTTTATCCTTCAAAAGTAAGTCATTTTTAAAATTTACTTCAGAGTGGGGAATGAAAAGGTATATGTGTATGGGAGTCATGCTGCTGCTGCTGCTGCTGCTGCTAAGTCGCGTCAGTTGTGTCCGACTCTGTGACCCCATAGACGGCAGCCCACCAGGCTCCCCTGTCCCTGGGATTCTCCAGGCAAGAACACTGGAGTGGGTTGCCATTTCCTTCTCCAATGCATGAAAAGTGAAAGTGAAGTTGCTCAGTCGAGTCCAACTCCTAGTGACCCCATGGACTGCAGCCCACCAGGCTCCCCTGTCCCTGGGATTCTCCAGGCAAGAACACTGGAGTGGGTTGCCATTTCCTTCTCCAATGCATGAAAAGTGAAAGTGAAGTTGCTCAGTCGAGTCCAACTCCTAGTGACCCCATGGACTGCAGCCTACCAGGCTCCCCCATCCATGGGATTTTCCAGGCAAGAGTACTGGAGTGGGGTGCCATTGCCTTCTCCAGTATGGGAGTCATAGTAGGATTTAATTTAGTAATGAACATAGTAAAAATTTTATTTAGTACTAGCTTGTTTACACTGTTGTTCTCAATGTTTTACAAGGAAAAATAATAAATACTACCATTTATTGAATATATGCTATATGCCAAATGCCTGGATAAACTTATTGCTTTATATGTTGTGAGCATGAAATCTAGGGAAAATGTGAAGATATTTCCGATACAGAAGCATATTTTTTGTTTAATGTCATAGCTAATAAAGATCAAAAGGGGTGGTGCGTCCCACAAAGTAAACCAGGTTCCAAAAATTCAGGAGAGATCTCTTCAAAACTGTTAACTTTTCTTACATCACAAAACTGTAAGCATTTAAAATCTTCATAAGACTTGATAATCATTACCAAAGTAGCAGTTTCCCAGAACAATATTGTATTCTGAGCTGAGTATTTATATAACTAATTCTTGAAAAATACCTCCAAAAATTCTCTCATTTTTTGTTTGACTTTATGTTAAATTATTTATTTTCCAAGTCCAAAATAAATGCTAGAATTCATCCTTTGGATATGAAACCAGTATGGCTCACCCATGGTTGATTTGTTCCTTGGATTTATTTGGTAATCCAGTAACTGGGTTTTTCACTTTTCACTTGACTTAAGGAAGAGTGAACTCAATATTTTATTCACTATTTCTGTTCAGATCACTTCAACTGGGAAGGATGCATGTGCTTACTCTCTCAGCCTGTCCAACTTTTTGCAACCCTATGGACTGTAGCCTGCCTGGCTCCTCTGTCCATGGGATTTCCCAGGCAAGAATACTGGAGTGGGTTGTTATTTCCTCCTCCAGCGGATCTTCCCCACCCAGGGATTGAACTTCTGACTCTGGTGTCTCCTGCACTGGCAGGCAGATTCTTTACCACTGTGCTACCTGGAAAGCCCCAGCTGGGAAGGATAGGTCTTAGTAAAATGCCTACACTGACCTTTCATAGGATTGAGCCTTAGAACCCTTGAACTCAGTGGCACTATTCTCTGTACACTGTGATGTCAAGCGGGTGCTCTGCTCAGAAAATTAAAAACAAAATTCTTTCTTCCTGGAGTGCCAAATATTTCTCCATTATGAAATTTCCACAAAATTCCATGGAAAGTCTCTCCTGTAAAATGAGACTCCATACTTCGGCACAGCTGCAGTACCTGGCAACTTCCCTAGCCCTGGGACACTCATAAAGCAAACAACAACTATCCTGGCTGTGGAAACCGTGAACAAGTTCTGGAAATGGCGGTGTAACAGAGCTCTCACCCCAGAATGGGAAGAACACATCGATACATCGACTTTATTACCTGTGTAGTCTCCACGATTGGCATGCTACTTAAAGGGCAATCAGAACAGTCATTTATTACAGGAGAGCCACGTGCCTTGATAGAAGCAATTGGTTTTTGTTTTCCTTTGCTATAATCCTTGACCCTCTCAGCAAGCCTGACTAAGCCACACTAATTGAAGAAATCACGAGTGTGTGCTTAGAGAGTGTGAGAATTCAGTCAGCAAAGATGGGCCCAAGTGTTCCCTAAGAGTCTTTCTTCCTTTCACTTCCTAGGAGAGCAATATGCCATCTTGTGAACTAGAAACGCCCCTGACCGGCACTGAAAATTAAAGATGAATGTTCTGCGTATCAACTGCAATACAAATCACTCTGTTATCCTCTTGAGTTTGCAGAGAAGATAACTCTTACTTCATTTGCTATGGGGCGGTGTATCTTTCTGGCATCTTCCACAGTACTGTGCTATTCTGGACTGTGTCCAGAGTCAACAGCTGAGCAGCATGATGTAGCCTATGATTCAAAGGCCCAGGGCAAAAGGGAAATAATTCCCCAGTGCCACGATGTATTATCTTGCTTTTTACATAAATAAATCAACGTTCTCTGAAAGATATTTGACTGTGTAGGTAGTAAATTTAAGAAGTTCGCTTCATGTGAAGATGAAATGAGTGATATTGTGTCCTTTAAAAAATTGGTCACTGTTGAGAGAAAAACCACACATGTCAGAAATTATTTTTAAGATATGTGTTTTGGAGAAAAAAAAAATCACCCTTATCAGAATGTCAGGTTCTCCCACAATGGATTTTTTTTTTCCACATTTTAAAAAATTATTCTAAAAATATAACTGCTTTAGAGAGGAAAAATTCACACACACACACACACACACACACACACACACACACACTTGCATTTTCCTAAGTACTAGATATTTCATTCACAGACCTTAGTAAACAGGTTTAAAGATGTACTTAGAAGTAACTTTTTAATGCATTTAAAATGAATGTTAACCTGTGACATACAAACCTACAGCAGTCCAGGTTTCTAGCTGTGCATTGGAAAATTCATATTGCATTAGACAAGGTAGATATAACCCAATTCATGATAGTTAAGCAGACATGACATTTAGTGTTGGAAACATATAGGATCTGTTGCTACTAGTTAGTCTAGAAAGAAGAAAATGTGTCTTGGGTCCACTTTTCAAATTATGAAGTACCATAAATTTTTTGGCATTCTGAAGATGCTCCCTTTCTAATTTGGAAAGGTTTAGAAAACTCAGTTTATGGTCAAGTGTGCTCAATAGGATCTAGAGCAAGGCATCTCAATATTGGCACTTTTAATGTCTGGGAGCAGAGCATTTTGTTGTTGTGGCTGTAGTCTGTGCTTTGTGGTACTCACCAGTCTCCCTTGCCTCTACTTACTAGGTGCCAATAGCACCCGTCCAAAATGTTTCCAAATTTCCAAATTTCCAAATCCAAAATGTTTCCAAAATTTATCCAATGCTCTGGAAGGGGAGGGGCAAAATCATTCCTGGCAGAGAATTTCAACTCTAGAGGAAGGAAAATGGGATTTGTGACCTCACAAAACCTGTGGAGCCCTTCTCCATCCTTTCATGGAATAATCTCTGCCAGGTTGGCTTTGCTGACTCAGTGTTGAAAAGACTTTTCCTTTTATCTTCTTTGTGGTTACTGTGCCTCTTCTCTTCATCTTCTTTCAAGTCACATAACAAGTCCAATACTGTTTAACTCTAGACCCCTATTTTCTACTTCTCTTTTCTTCCACTAGGTAATTTCATCCAGGACTATAGCTTCTTAATACTGCTTTTCTTCTAATTCAGACTTTTCTAAGCTCCATGTTTCCACTTATCTTCTGGCAATTGCTCATTGATACTTGAAACTTACTGTAAGTAAGGTCCATATACCTAAAAATGACCTCATTTCTCCAAGTCCCTTCATGCTTCCTGTTCCTTTAACTAGTATTGCCCTTACCAGCTTCCAGCTGTCCCAGGTTTTCAAATAGGGAGTTGTCTCTTCCTTATAGCCAATACACAAACATACACTCATAAATTTACTTATACATCCTGTCTAGTCATTTCTACCTTGGAAAGTCTTCTTATACTGACACTCTGTTTCAGGGATCTGGTCAGGATCTATTTATTCTAAGCTGGGTTATCACTGCTACTTCCCTCAAATTTAATGATATTTCACCAATTGCCTCACTGTCATTTCCTGCCTCTCTTTTGTCTACTTCTTTAAGAGGATCCTTTCTAAAGTCTAATTTCGACTATCTCATTTCCTTCCCCAAACTAAACTAGTTGCTCCCTTGTCGCTTGACTATTAAGACCTCCATGATCTGGTAGTCCAAATCTTCTAATTCTCTTCTCAGTATTTCTTCTCCAGTTATAATATCAAAACTGCAAGTGTTCCTTGAAGATACCTTTGGGTTTTTTTTGTTTGTTTGTTTTGCTTTTCTGTCTTTCCTCAAGCACTTTTCTTTTGCAAAAGTTTTTTTTTCCCTCTCTGTTCCTATGATCCTATCTAAGCATCAAGATTCATGTCTGGATAGGGTCTTTTGTGTATTAACAGCCAGTTCTCCCTGCAAATAAAAGCTGTACTTTCCTTTATCACAACCTGGTGTCAGTGGATTTCTTAGGGGAAGCACACTGATTGAAACTGCCCACCCTGGCCAGGCACCATAGTAACCATTTGCATGAGTTGTTTTATGACAGGAGATCCTGATAAGGAATATGGAACTAATAAGCCACCATCAACTGGAAGAGTTCAGGAAAGGTCTAAAGGAGACACTGTGTGTCCGTCCACTTCCCAGAATCCCTCTCGCCAGCATCCATCTTGGCTGAGCGATGCATGCGCCACCAGGAAAGACTCTGAATTACAACAATTGGCCAAAGACCACCCGGAAACTAATCCTATCACCATAAAACCTGAGACTGCGAGCCACGCAGCAGAGCAGTTCTCCTGGGTTCCCTTACCCTACTGCTCTCCACCAGGGTGCCCTTCCCCCCAAAAATCTCTTGCTTTGTCAGCACATGTGTCTCCTCGGACAATTCATTTCCCAGTGTCAGACAAGAGCCCAGTTTCGGGCCCTGGAAGGGGTCTGCCTTCCTGTAAGAGATTGACTTTACTGTGCTTTGGGCAAACAAACCCAAGTTTGATTCAGTAACAGTGGTTTTTGTCACTGCGATAGTGGACCAGTCAGTTATCCTCTCGTCATTCCTAACAATTACTGAGCTTTTTTCTCTTTCACTGTCTTACACAACTTTTGTATCCTTTATTGAATTAGAGTTGAAACACTACTTTCAAATAGAGTAACTTCATCAGTCATGAAATAGCCAATTTTATAATTAATTTTATTAATGGACTTAGGAGAATGAGGGTGCCTAACAATATCATGTATGGAAACATACTTAAAAAGAGTCAAAATACATTGCTTTCTGTTTCTTTGAAGTACAAAGATTGATTAAAAAGCAAAACAAACACTCATAATCCGATGAATTAGGTATTATTGTTATGGCTGAATGGGATATATTTTTCCTTTATTTACACATTTTTCAAGACACAAAAATATTTTATGGTATGTTTCGTTAGACAAAATTTTGTTTTGAAAAATATTCAATTGATATTACTACTTAAGGAATTGGACAATTGGATTATTCACAAAATTATGAATCAAATCTTATTTTATGATTCAGACATATATATGTGTGTGTGTGTGTGTGTGGTGGTGTGGTGATGTTGGTTTAGTCATTAAGTCCTGTCTGACTCTTGAGACCCTGGACTGTAACCCACCAGGCTCCTCTGTCCATGGGATTTCCCAGGCAAGAATACTGGAGTGGGTTGCCATTTCCTTATCTAGTACATATTTATAGTGATGTTAAGAATAAAAATTATAATAGCAAATATTTACCAAGCATTTACTTTATACCAGACACCGGTAGACATTGTTAAACTCGAGAGTTAGTCTCTCAAATTTAGGTGTTAAATCATTCAATCCACACAATCACTCTATGGGATAAGCACTTCAAATTCCTCCCCCCCTCCCCTCTTTTTTTTTCAGTTGAGGAGAGTCTCAAGAAGATTCAGAGAGAAAGTTACACAGATATATTTATGTTCACTCTCGACATATGTTTGTAAGTGCTCTTTTGTGTTCTTTGTAAGTATAAACATACACACATGCATTAACACCATCATGTCAACTTTTCTGAAGGAAAGACATACCACTATTTAACTAGCATATTTTCTTCTTTGTTTTACAATAGATAAAATCCAGCTCCTGCCTTAGTTGTCTTGCCTACAAGGCCCATTTTTCTTCAGGAATTGTCTTTGAGTTGAATGTTCTAGCTGAGAGGCTTACTGTTAAAACAGTTCCCACAACCACCAGTACATTAGCTCCAACTGCTGCTGTAGCCATTGCCATTTCCAGTTCTCCCAGGAGAATTCAGTTGAAAAAAGGAAACTGTTCGTGCTAAGTGTGTGCCGGGTTTGAATATAATCTCAAACACATTCTCGCTGAGCTTAGAAATGAGAATATCTTCTGTATTTTTCAATGGGCAAAATAATAAGTTATAGAGTACAAAAGCCGAGCACATTACACTAAAAACAGTGGTTTCATAAAAATGCGCACTTATTGAGAACAGAAAAGATTTCATTTGGAACATTAGTTTTGAAACTAGACTCTTCTTTCTTAAGTTTAAGTACTAAGAAGCCAAAGGGGCAAAAATCTAATTTAGTTACTGAACCCTGACTTTTTCCAGATTGCTCTAAATTCAACCAAGGAGTTTGGGTTAATTCAAAAAGAGCATTTTAATAGACTTCAATTTTATCTTAACATTTCCTCTCTTATCTCAAAGTCATACATGTGAATACGTATGTACATGCACATACATATTTGTCTATATTCTTACTTCAGTTCTATGGAAAGTTGATTTCAAAGTCACAAGAAGAGCTTCAGGAGGATCCTAAGCCAATAGAACTGGGAGTCATGCAAGTCTTTGGAAATTACATCCTTTATCTTTTAAATGTGGTATTATTGCTTCTGAATGAGAGTTAAAGGCTGAAACCTGCTGCTAAATAACTCTGCTCAATATGTTTGTAGGTGCAGCTTAAAGGAATCCAAGGGATTTCCTCCTGGTTTTTGTGCAAGTCATAATGCTTCACAGTCAATATGGTGAAGTCTGACACATTCCATAGAGAGGGGATGCTGCAATGCGAGCTTGAGCACAATGGGAAAGGTATAATTAGATAGTGGAATCAGAATAACTGAAAAAATATGAAACGTAAAATAATAAAAGTAAAGCAGAAAATGGTGCATAAAGATTCTGGGAAAAGATTAAAACTAAATAAAAGACATCTTAATAATACCCAGCAAAACCACAACCTCCTGGAATTTTACATCAGAAATATTATAGCAGAGTAAACCCAAATATAAATGACTTCAATAACAATTTCAGAATCCCACAAAAAATCCATCCACGTTTCCATTTATCCACTTATCGGTGTAATTGGTAAACCAAATACAGTATTGTGCCTCTCTGACCATCTGAGACACCAGAAGTCATATTTTTCTAAATCACAAAGGTACTATTAAAAGCAATATTGAAAAATTTAATGAGATGGGATAATGCAAAGAGCCCGTCTTTGTAAATGATTAATTGACTGTTATGTTTTTATTGGGTTTAGTGATTCTGGTATGTATATTATTATAGTGGTGTGTAAAAGTGATATGAAAGGAATTACTTTCTTCTAAGGTAATTTCACCCTTTTATTTCTGAACAAAATGTGAAACACTTTGTTTTACAACTCTTACCAGTCTCTCACATATTTTTCTTTGTGTTCTACATTCTTCTTTTCTTAAAGTTCCAAACTTAAGGGAGTTGATAAATGAATGCTCATGGCTGGGAAGTACAACTAAATTTGAGAGATATTAAAATACAGTATTAAATCATTGCAATGAATTGTACTTCTTAACATAACCCCAGGAATCAGACATATGTAGCTGTGGAAAACTGATAGCACTGCTGGTCTGAATATTTGAACCATTCCCATATCCACACCCTGTGTCTTTTCTCTGCAAAGAGTTGAGGTCTATTTGCCCATTCCTTGAATCTGAGCATAAATGGATGATTTGCTTTAGTCAAAAGGATGTCAGCAGGCTTCATATAAGCAAAGGTACCAAAAACTACTCTTGCATCTCTACTTAATCCCTTGGAAGACTGCCATATCAGGAGATGTAGAGGAGGATGAGAGACCCAGTAGGGTTCAGTTCAGTTCAGTCTCTCAGTCCTGTCCGACTCTTTGCGACCCCATGAATCACAGCACGCCAGGCCTCCCTGTCCATCACTAACTCCCGGAGTTCACCCAGACTCACGTCCATCGAGTCAGTGATGCCACCCAGCCATCTCATCCTCTGTCGTCCCCTTCTTCTCCTGCCCCCAATCCCTCCCAGCATCAGAGTCTTTTCCAATGAGTCAACTCTTTGCATGAGGTGGCCAAAGTACTGGAGTTTCAGCTTTAGCATCATTCCTTCCCAAGAAATTCCAGGACTGATCTCCTTCAAAATGGACTGGTTGGATCTCCTTGCAGTGCAAGGGACTCTCAAGAGTCTTCTCCAACACCAAAGTTCAAAAGCATCAATTCTTCAGCACTCAGCCTTCTTCACAGTCCAACTCTCACATCCATACATGACCACAGGAAAAACCATAGCCTTGACTAGACAGACCTTTGTTGGCAAAGTAATGTCTCTGCTTTTGAGTATGCTCTCTAGGTTGGTCATAACTTTCCTTCCAAGGAGTAAGCGTCTTTTAATTTCATGGCTGCAGTCACCATCTGCAGTGATTTTGGAGCCCAGAAAAATAAAGTCTGACACTGTTTCCACTGTTTCCCCATCTATTTCCCATGAAGTGATGGGACCAGATTCCATGATCTTCCTTTTCTGAATGTTGAGCTTTAAGCCAACTTTTTCACTCTCCACTTTCACTTTCATCAAGAGGCTTTTGAGTTCCTCTTCACTTTCAGCCATAAGGGTGATGTCATCTGCATATCTGAGGTTATTGATATTTCTCCCGGCACTCTTGATTCCAGCTTGTGTTTCTTCCAGTCCAGCATTTCTCATGATGTACTCTGCATAGAAGTTAAATAAGCAGGGTGACAATATACAGCCTTGATGTACTCCTTTTCCTATTTGGAACCAGTCTGTTGTTCCATGTCCAGTTCTAACTGTTGCTTCCTGACCTGCATACATATTTCTCAAGAGGCAGGTCAGGTGGTCTGGTATTCCCATCTCTTTCAGAATTTTCCGCAGTTTATTGTGATCCACACAGTCAAAGGCTTTGGCATTGTCAATAAAGCAGAAATAGATGTTTTTCTGGAACTCTCTTGCTTTTTCCATGATCCAGTGGATGTTGGCAATTTGATCTCTGGTTCCTCTGCCTTCTCTGAAACCAGCTTGAACATCAGAAACTTCATGGTTCACATATTGTTGAAGCCTGGCTTGGAGAATTTTGAGCGTGACTTTACTAGCGTGTGAGATGAGTGCAATTGTGCAGTAGTTTGAGCATTCTTTGGCAATGCCTGTCTTTGGGATTGGAATGAAAACTGACCTTTTCCAGTCCTATGGCCACTGCTGAGTTTTCCAAATTTGCTGGCATATTGAGTGCAGCACTTTCACAGCATCATCTTTCAGGATTTGAAATAGCTCAACTGGAATGCCATTACCTCCACTAGCTTTGTAGAGTTTAGTTATTAATGTTGATGTTCTCTCCAAGATCAAGCAGTCCTTAGACTACTAAACAGCTGAACAGAGACCCATATAAGAATACCAGCAGAGTCCTGCAGATATCAGAAGAGATGAACAGAATTTCTAGCCTATCTATAGACATGTAAGAAACAACAAATAATTGTATTGAGCTACTAAAGTTTTGGGATGCTTGTTAAACAGCAATAGCTAACTTGTACAATATTTCAAAGATTTATATTCTGCATCTTTAAAAACATCTTTTGGAACTTCAGTGAGGAATAGATCTGGGCATGTGTCAGATACTACTTTAATAACATTTTAAAGTAACATATTTTATCATCCTCAGAGTACATTAAAATTAACATTTTAGAATTAGAAAACTGAGAAAGATAAAGATTAAGTAATTCCTGCAATATCGCACATAGGTCTGGCTAGCAATCAGGAATTTGGCTTCAGAGAATTGGATTCTAGCTACTAAACCATAGTAAATAAGAGTACCACCATTCTGGTATTAACTTTTTCAGGCATAGACTAAAACTACTGCTTCTTTTATTTGTCAGAATTATCTTCCATGAGAGATCATTTTTCTATTACTTTAATATTTTTATGTAAGGCCTTGAGACAAATCCATTGGATTGTTTCCTAGGATCAAAAACAAGCTGATAAATGGATAAATCTCATTTTTAAAAATTGGCCTAAGTATCTAATGAGTATGGTCTACCTTTCTACTCCAGCATCCTATGAATATGAATTCTTATCAATATATCAAAACATAAATATTTGATCATTATTGAGAATGGATTTCAGATCTAAGCAATATGATTTCCTCTGCTCCCAGTTTCTGTTTTTTGTTTAATTGCTTTTGAGAAGACAGCTTAAGCAAGTATCCTATAATATACTAGGTAAGAATCCCCCAGTTGACAGAATCCACTGGCCATGTAGCAGTGAAGCTAGAGAAACATCCATATGGGAATGTAATGGGAAATCCTGACACCTGACTTACTCCACCTGTTCACCCTGACTCATTTCAGACACAGCTGAGGTGATTAACAGAATATCATGTCCACTTCCTGTGTAGGGTCTATTTCATGGCTCCAGGGATTTCCCCTTTCTTGGATTATTTCCCAATGTGTTAGGGAAGATATATACTAAAACCTATGGTATCACTAGGGAAGCCTGAAGAAAATATCAAAAATAGCTGAGAGAGTAAAGAAAATATTGGAAACAACTGGGGGAGAGGAAGAGACCTGCATTTTAAAATATGAAATAAAAAGTGTGCACTTTAGGAAGAGACCAGTTTTATGTGTAGAGCTGAGTCAGACCTTCAGAGTCAAATGACAGTTGATCATTCCCTCCTACTCACTGCAGTGTGGAATATGAGAGCAAAGGGACCCTCATTGGATTTAAAGGGCAATAAATACAGACCAAATAAAAAGAAATATTTTCTCACACAACATATAGTTAACCTTCAGAATTTCTGTCTCAGGGGGTCATTTAATTAAATAATATACAAGATAGAATTAGGTAATTTTATGACCACTGATAACATTTTCAGTGCTACCAAGTGAATATGATAAAGGTCAATCAACCCTCATCTTTCAGGCATAAGATCATAGTCCATTGAAGATAATAAGATTTTCTTTCCAATTTCAAGTAACATTGGACCACCCAGTAAACCCCACTGACTTCCTTATGAGGAACAGGAGAGAAACTTGAAATAACCTTTCCTGTAATTGTGAAAAACTCACCTCCATTCAAAATATAGCATTGATGCCAAAAACATTAATGGCTGAATCCATATTGGCAAGATTTGGGGATAACTATTTTCTCTACTATGTTTTATACTGAAGTAAAGATTTATAGCAGAAAAATCTATGAAAGTGGTGAAAAATAAATTAGAGAAGTAAAGGTAGATGTGAACAGTTTCAATTATACAATAAAAAAGTAGAGCTTCATAACCTACTGCTGCTCAAAGTTTTGCCTGTTTCTTGACTGCCAACTTTATTATTGAAATATGAAGAGACAATTTTTAAAGAAGAAAACGTAATGATATTGTATGCAATAGTCAGCTCAGGCTGCCATTAACAAAATATCATAGATTGAGTGGCTTAAACAAAAGGAAATTATTTTCTCACAGACCTGGAGCTTGGAAGTTCAGCATCAGGGTGCCAGAGTGGTCGGACTCTGAGGAGGTTCTCTTCCTGGCTTTCAGAATGCCACCTTCTCACTGTGTCTTCAGATCATAGAGAGAGGAGAGCAGGCTTTCAGGTGTCACTTCTTAAAAGGCCATCAATCCTATTTCCATCATGAGAATGCTGCCATCTTTCAGGTGTCTCTTCTTATGAGGTTATGAATCCTATCCCTTCATGAGAACCCCTGCCCTCCTGTGTGTGTGCGTGTTAGTCTCTCAGTCATGTCCGATTCTTTGCAACCCCTGTGGACTGTAGTTCCACAGGCTCCTCTGCCCATGTGATTCTCCTGGCAAGAATACTGAAGTGGATTTCCATTCCCTTCCCAGGGGATCTTCCCCCTGACTCAGGGATAAAACCCTGCCTTGCAGGTAGATTCTTTAATGTCTAAACATAGTTACCTCTCAAGGGCCATATCTTCAAATACCATCAATGAGAGTTATGGATTGAACTTATGAATATTGGGGCACAATATTTAGTCCTTAGCACTGTATGTTTCGGAGAAGGCGATGGCACCCCACTCCAGTACTCTTGCCTGGAAAATCCCATGGACTGAAAATCCCATGGACTGAAAATCCCTAAAGCCTGAAAAAAAAAATCCATCTAGATTTGTGTTTTCAGTTTAGTTAAGGAAGTACATACATAGAACAACAGATTGATTCCAAATAGGAAAAGGAGTCCGTCAAGGCTGTATATTGTCACCCTGTTTATTTAACTTCTATGCAGAGTACATCATGAGAAATGCTGGACTGGAAGAAACACAAGCTGGAATCAAGAGTGCCGGGAGAAATATCAATAACCTCAGATATGCAGATGATACCACCCTTTTGGTAGAAAGTGAAGAGGAACTAAAAAGCCTCTTAAGTGAAAGTGGAGAGTGAAAAAGTTGGCTTAAAGCTCAACATACAGAAAACAAAGATCATGGCATCCGGTCCCATCACTTCATGGGAAATAGATGGGGAAACAGTGGAAACAGTGTCAGACTTTATTTTGGGGGGCTCCAAAATCACCGCAGATGGTGACTGCAGCCATGAAATTAAAAGATGCTTACTCCTTGGAAGGAAAGTTATGACCAACCTAGAGAGCATTTTCAAAAGCAGAGACATTACTTTGCCCACAAAGGTTCATCTAGTCAAGGCTATGCTTTTTCCTGTGGTCATGTATGGATGTGAGAGTTGGACTGTGAAGAAGGCTGAGTGCTGAAGAATTGATGCTTTTGAACTGTGGTGTTGGAGAAGACTCTTGAGAGTCCCTTGGACTGCAAGGAGATCCAACCAGTCCATTCTGAAGGAAATCAGCCCTGGGATTTCTTTGGAAGGAATGATGCTAAAGCTGAAACTCCAGTACTTTGGCCACCTCATGTGAAGAGTTGACTCAGGGACGACAGAGGATGAGATGGCTGGATGACATCACTGACTCGATGGATGTGAGTCTGAGTGAACTCCGGGAGTTGGTGATGGATAGGGAGGCCTGGCCTGCTGCAATTCATGGGGTTACAAAGAGTCGGACATGACTGAGCGACTGATCTGATCTGATCTGATATACAAGTAAATGATCCTAAATAACGTAGGTGTACATCATAGAGCCTATAGTTAACACTGATATGTATACATAATAATTCGCTAAGTGGGTAGATCTTAAGTGTTCTTATTAGAAACATAATAATGAAAATAAATAAAAAGGATGATAGATGAAAATAAATAACATAAAGTGAGGGTATGACCAAAGTTTTGGGATCAGAGAGGTGAAAGAGGGAGTTAGAGAAAATTAGCATCTAGGTTCAGAGAGGGCAATGGCAACCCACTCCAGTACTTTTGCCTGGAGGATCCCATGACAGAGGAGCCTGGTAGGCTACAGTCCATGGGATTGCTAAAAGTCGGACACGACTGAGCAACTTCACTTTCACTTTTCACTTTCATACATTGGAGAAGGAAATGGCAACCCACTCCAGTGTTCTTGCCTGGAGAATCTGAGGGACGGGGGAGCCTGGTGGGCTGCTGTCTATGGGGTTACACAGAGTCGGACATGACTGAAGTGACTTAGCAGCAGCAGCAGCATCTAGGTTGGAGCTTAAAGTATGAGTAAGAACTTGTCAGACCTGAGTATTTTAGAGTTGTGGAGTTAACTGAAATTCCATAACCTGGCAAGGGGAAAGAATATGCCATATTCAAGGTATGGACAATAATACAATGTGGCTGAATCGTATTGTGAGTGACAGGGAATGGATGATATTCATCTGAAAAGGAAGATTGAAATAAAATGTGAGCCCCTTAAAATGGGCTGGTTTCTGCAGCCCATTATAAAGTCACATTTCTAGACTAGAAGATAAGCAATAGAAAAGTACTGTTAGTAAAAGAGGAAAGCTGTTCATAACTGTCCTCCCATTTTCCACAAGTACTGAGGAATGTCCTGCAAAGTGACAGGTCTGCAACTTTCACTCCCCCAGAATTTTGCTACTGCATTGATAAGAAGAGAATCTGTGGCAGCTACACATTTTGGGTGCATCTACACAAAAAACTAAATGTGTTGTGGAGACATGATTACCAACTGCTGGTAGTTAAGCTTCATACAATTGTTGAAAATGAAGATTGTTGGAAGTAAGTCATATTAAGAGGGGAAGTGACCAAATTGAATCAAATCGAATGGACATGGGCGACTGAAAATTCCTTCTGATTTACATTTATACCCTATTCACACTGCCAATAAATTGGTTCTTTGCCAGGTGCTAGATTTATACATCTGTCAAGTCACATGCTGGGTAGGGCATTCTTGGTTATTTTGAAGGTTCATTACAAGGTCTGACGAAAAGAAAGGTAAATATTTGAAGTCTTATAGTTCAAATGACTAGATAAAAATTGATTCACATTATGAGTCCTCAGAAAGAATATCAAACATGAGAGCTTTGTATTATAGATGTGGCTTGAGTCATATGTATGTTTATTACTATTTTTATTGATGAAATAATTTGTAATTTTTCTCCTTACTGCAGTAAACTTGATTATAATTACTGGAACCAACACAACAGAATAGATAATTAAAATTTTGTATATGTTTTTCTTCACATTAAAGCATAAAACAGAAAAGTAAGTGAAACGGAGGTATTATCATTCTTTGTTTCACATTTGTATCTTTAAAGAAAGAAATTCTGTTGTTTTAAAGAATGAACAATTTTAAACTATGAGAATATCAATGTTAAGAGAGTCATCCAAAGAAAACCATGACATTTCATCATCTTTTGTTCTTTTTACTCAGCCCATCTTTTTAAAGCTGTGGGTTTATTTTTTTTGTTATACTCAAATAAGCAAAAGCACTCTAGAACTATGTGTTTAAATAAAGCTTTGGCCATTTGGTCTATAATTTATACATATTTTTTCCTGTATCAAATAAGCACCATCTGCATCCTTAACTTACTGCTATAGTTTTCTGTAGGAAACACATATATCCATTTACCCTGGATTACCTATTTACGTATTTTTTAAAAATCTGTACCTTCATCATATTTAGCTCCATCATATAAATGTAAGTTGTCATGTTTCTAAAACTGTAGAGCATGGTTCTAAAAGATTGAAATTTAAAATGTCTAAAAATATCAAACAAAACAAAAATATTAAAGTCCTATTATGAAGCAGAAATCATATCTCACAGAGGATGTTTTATGTGCAATCTTATTCAATGATTTTTGAAGAGACTCAACTCTAATTCTACTTTCTGATTGTTGCCATACTTACCATAAGCAAAAATTTTGCAATGCTAACTGTAAAGGAATTTAGGGGTGCTTATAGGAAACTCACTTGTTACCCCTTTTAAGCATCAAATTGGAATTTAGAGTGTCTATAATCATTCTCTTTTGACTGCTTGCTTCTCTTTTTCCTATTTAAATTGTAAATTCTATTAAAGAACACAATAAGGTTATGTAATGGAATTTAAACACATTTTATTGCAGCAATATAAGTTCCATGTACAGTTTTAACCAATATGGCTGTATTTAATAATTTTATATTACAAGCATAATTGTGGTATCAAATTAGTAATTTTCACAAAGTACTTGCATTAGAAATTTGTATGATACAATATATTTCAATTCTCAGTTGCACAGGAAGATAGCCATTTGTTTAATAGGAGGACTGGGGATACAGTTTATACCCTTAGATCTGATTGTCGTGCTTTATACAAAGCCTAGACTCCTAGTCATAGAATTTTAGAGTTTGAGGAGAACTTAGAGATCAAACAGTTCAACGAGTTCATTTTATGGAGAAGAAAATAGAAGTTAAAGGAAATTATTTAACTTAAAGTAACACAGAATGTTTGTGAAAAAACTGGAATGAAAACTACTTTTTAACTTTCTCAGGACCATGAAAGGAGGTTGGTGCAAAAGAAACAGATTTGGAAATCTCATCACAGAAACGGTGCTCAAAGCCACTGGATTGGACTCAGTCACTAAGGGCTTGAAGAAAGGGAGCATCATGACCAGGAGTTGTTAAACGGAAGAGGAAGAACCAGGAAGGAAGGCTGCAGAGGAGCATCTGGTAGAATGACAATAAAACTGAGAGAATGTAAGATCACTGAATTCAAGAAAAGAAAGAAGGGTTGCCATCCAACGCTGCTGAGACATCAATTAACAAACCCCAGCATAAGTGACCATCAGGTTTAGTGACATGGAAATCACTGACAACTGAGCTTGGATAGGGTGATTAGAACCAAAGCCTTTTTTATCTGAGCGGATATAGCTGATAAAGTGACTGGAGACATTCAGCTCGGCGTGTTTTTCTATGATGGCAGTAGCTGAGGGTCAAGGAGAGTAAACGCATTAAGCTCCTTCTTCAAATTTGTACTCCCAGTAACACAACCAACACCAACAAATATTAAATTGCTGTAGGAAATTGGCCTGGTATATTCTATAGGCACAGCACTTTGTTTAGGGATTAGAGTGAAAGTATTAGTTAATCACCCATCCTAGAATGAAATGTGTGCTAACTTTACAAACTACTATGGAATCCCTGGGGATTAAGGATAAAGCTACATCCTCCATTCTGGTCATAAGCAAGAGTCCTAGCCAAACCCTCAGAAAATAATCAGCATTCCTCTCCACAAAACTGTCACTAAGACACTCCATATCTGAAGCAGTCCACCTTAAAAACTTGTTTCTTTTCGCAGGAGCTCATCAATATCTGCACAGCCTCGAAGGCAGCTAGGAGGCCCCTCCATTAATGAAATGTTAATGACTGAATTAGACCTGTAATAACTGAAGTAGGGGCACTGCTGTGAGTCCATTAGCATCCCCAGACCCTGCTGAGGAACAAGTAAACACTACACACAATGAGAAAACTTTCCTGCACAAGAGTTAGAAGGGTTACACAGGTGTTTTCACATGGAAAATGACATTTCCCTGAAACAGGATTAGTTTATTTAGGAAAGCTAATCCCAGTCACTATATTTCTTCAGACAAAAATAAAGACTATAAGATGGATGATGTACTTATTCATGAGTGTTTTGATTTTTTAAATTCCAATATTGCACAATTGTTTTCACAAAACTTTTTAGGATAATTTACATTTGTCAGGTGCCAATTATTCCCAAGAACTATGACCCTTATTTTCCTCTTGCCTGGTTCTTATAATGGTTTGCTTTTGTTTTCTTATATTTCCTTCTTTTCAACTATTTATTGTTTTTATGCTTCAAGTAAATCCTACAGTCTTTGCCATACCATCTATCCATGTTTAAAAAGAGGGAAAGCATCAGAAGATTTAGGACACTTTTTTTAGCCTTGATTAATATAAAATGATTGTGGAATTCACTCCTGAGATATAAATATAAATCATATAGCATATGAAGTGAAAGCTGTTATGTATTAGCATCTAGCTCAATTCAATAATATATGGTTCTTGTAATAAGCTTGAAGATTTACCATTTTTATTTAAACATATATTGTAATTCAATAATACTTGAATTGTAGCAACTTGATGGGAGGTAAAAGTAATTGCTATCTCAAGTTATTACAGAAGACGGAATAGCGAAGGCTAATTCTATTAGATTTCTTTATAGTGTCTACTGTGGGGCTTATTATTTTCCCATATTCATATTTAGATCTCTAAACACAGTTAAAAATAATGTATATGTGGTCTGAGGATTGGACCTTAGGGTTTACTAGATGTGTACTTTAAAAATACACATAAAAAAGTTACAAACAATCAGTATCATGTTATTGGGTTCATTACACAAGATATTGTATATCAAATAAAGTAGTTCAATAATATGTATTACATTTGTGTTTAACCTCAAACATCATTCCAGGTCCTCAGTTCTAGATTTACTGTTAACTAGTTGTATGGCACTAGACAAATCCTTTAACCTTTCAGGGATTTTTTTAATCTTATAAAAAGTTTTATAAAGGATAAGAACTATAAATATTTAAACTTTAAATTTATATAAACTTAAAATTTATATAATTATGGCTTTTGATATATTAAACACTCAAAGGTGGAAATTGGAGATGAGAGAGTGAATTTAAAAGGTACATTACAAATCCATCAGCAAAGTCTGTCCACAAAAAAAGAAAAGTTTTATCAGGGGAACCCAAATTCACAGGAAAAAAACAGAGTCTACATGAGCACAAAATAAATATTTTAACAGAATTCACAAACATAACAAATCATAAAACATATTTGTTTGAACAAACTGTGCTGTCGTACAGACCTTAAGAGGTTGGATTAAAGGGACAAGTGAAAATACCAGCATGCTTCTTTTCCAGAACCTAAATGCTGGTTTATTATGCAAATCAATGGCTCCTTGATTTACACATCTGGAGTGTTGTGGTTAACTTTTAGACTTTAAAAATACAGACACGTGGCACTCCCACATGCACACACATACCCACACAACATCTTGGTTTTTGAAGTTTTTGTCAGTGTTCTTATTTTATTTCTGAATTCAAAGGGAGAAGTTCTGCACAGTATTTGCAAATAGCAAGCATGACACTTGAGTTGAAATTCAGACCATGCAATGAACTAGCTTATAAAGATGAGATCAGTGATAAATAGTAACACCTGACAAAAATTATCATTTTGATTACAGCTAATGGAATGCTTTTCTTCATTTAGAACTTCCAGAGTCTGTAAACATGGCCTTACACTTTTAAATGGACAAGAAAGAGAAATCCATCAAGCCCTCATGGTACAGTGATAACTATGAATATGTAATTTATGGATCATCTATTGAATGTATTTTCTGGAAGAGCCAAAGTTCAAGTATGGTACATTCTGGTAGTATAAACACCATATGAGCTACTACAAAATAATAGGCTCATAAAATCACTCACAATAATAATAGTGAGTTTAAAGGCAATTTGAAGCAGTAGGTTATGAGCTTTGCGCTGAATTCAGCATTTAAGATTGGATTTTTACCTGGACAACTATTGATTCCAGAATCAAATATCAAATGGCTTTTGTAATGCGAAATGTATTCCCCAAAGTTTTGTGTGTTTTTGTCTTTAATTAGGTATTAATTATTTTGTAGAGTAATGAATGGCTTATCCCTAAAGACTTCATCAGTACAAAATTTCAAGAGAAAAGTCTGAACATATCTATTATTTTTCAATAACAATAAACTCCTGCTAGCAATATATGTGTAATCATCCCCTATGTCAAAGAATAGGATTGAGGTTATTAAAAAGTATAGAAAATGTCACATGTTATAAAAGTTTGTATAATTCTAAAATGTTTACCATGTAGTAGAACACACAAGTATCTTTTTATTATGGAATAATAACATATGGCTTTGCTGTTGGTGTTAGTTGCTAAGTCATGTTTGACTCTTTGAGACTCCATGGACTCAAAGGAGAAAGGGAAAAACTTTTGACTTGCTGCTGCTTAGTCACTCAGTCGTTTCTGACTCTTTGTGACACCCTGAACTGTAGTCCGCCAAGCTCCTTTGTTCATGGGATTCTCCAGGCAAAGACACCGGAGGGCGTTGCCATTCCCATCACCAGGGGATCTTGCAGATCCAGGAATCGAACCTGGGTCTCCTGCATTGCAGGCAGATACCTTACCACCTGAGTCCCCAGGAAAGCCCATATATGGTTTAACCCACTATTAAAAATAGCACAAAAGTTTCCAAAATGAGATTGATCAGGATTCAATTAACTTTTCACCCAAAGGACTGATGAAGCTGAAACATATCAGACAGCTTAGTAGAGATACCAGGGTCCATGAAGCCCAGATGATATTCCTCCTTATTTGGAACAGTACTGGTCCTTTTTCAGACTGCTATGTGAATATCCATTGGCCCGTGCTCTAAAAAAATTATAATGTAGAAATTACAAATGCTAATTAATTGTAATACAGAACTACCAGCAATGATACTTTCTGTTTTCCTTATAGTATTAATACTTGTAGAATATCTCTCTAATACACTAAATTGTAGACAGAGAATAAGGCCTTTCAACTAATCAAATAGCTATTTTATTAATTCATTTATTCATCCATTCTTTTATAAATTATATTAAGCCCCTATTGTGTACAAGGTAGTTTATTTTTATGTGCTGGTGGTTTACTGCTCTCAAAAATTTTTAAGTTCAAGAGGTGGTATTCATTCTTTCATTTATCCATTTGCCATATTTCCTGATATTCCAAGTACTGCTGTAAATATCAGAGACAGACATGAAGATAACTGCTAGAGTGTCTACTTTCATAAGGTTCATGTGCTAAGCATGGGGAACATAAAAATCGTTCTTCAAATGCTATAAGAGATAAAAGTAATTTAATAAGAAGGTTAGAAAAATGACAGAATGTCTGACTTCACAAAGAGTGGAGAGATGCTGGAGGAGATGGGAAGGTTAAGAACCTGTAACCAAAAGGAAACTGTGATATTGTGTTGTTGGCAAATATAAAACCTGTGTAATGTAGGAGTCATTGCATATACTCTCTCAGCTATTTAACAATGGAATGCATCCTATACCTGTGTTTTTCCTGTGGATTATTAGTAGGTGGAGTAAGATGACTTGAGACACATAAACTTTATTAGGAACAAAGGAAACCTTAACAGAAAAAGGAGGCTAAGAACACTGGTCAGAGGACAGGAAGCTGGGGAACCAGTAATAGTATCAGACTTGAACCTGCATACTTGTCATTACCCAGTATTATGTGTGATCCTCTAGGTTAATTCTACTCAGTAGAACTTCTCAGTGGTGAAAAGAACTGTGTTTTAAAGTAGAACTTCTTGTGTTCGGGCTTGGCAATTGATCAGTATCTTACTGAAAGTATAACTACTGAATTACCAAACATTCTGGTTATATTCCAGCAAATCTGAGAGAAGTTCTGGGGTGAAACAGATATAGATGGTTTCTGCATCTCACTATGACTTACCTTCTATCCAGAATTTTGTTTTTGGTGTATTTTTCTCCTTGCAAATTTGAGTTCATAAGAGCCTAATGACTACTGCTTTCTCCCTTATCTGTTACTATTCATACTTTCAAGACGAAATTTGAATGTCAACCCAACTAACTCTAGTAGAAAGGAAGTCATGTAGTTAGTGCGTCTACTAAGGGTAGAGAAGCAATGGAGTAAGGTTTTTAACAACAAAAGCAAAGGCATAGTTCTTTCCCTCGTGTACATTTCCAACAAAAGAGGTGAGCACAGCTCAATCCTCTCTATGAGGAGACAGGGAAGGGCAAGGCAGAGAAGGACTAAGAGGAAATTTTGCACTATGGACTAGATGGCTCCAAACTGGATACAAACAGCAATCCTCATATCAGAAGCTTAACCATACTTTTTCTAATCCTATAACTTTGGGCCAAGGGGACACATTCTGAAAGAGAAAGAAAGAGAAGGTAACAGGAAACATATGTTCTTTGCAAATAACCCATTTCCCCTAGCATGTGTATGTCTGACTCTTTGCAACTCTATGGACTGTAGCCTGCTATTCTCCTCTGTCCATGGGATTTTCCAGGCAAAAATAGTAGACTGGGTTGCCATTTCCTCTTCTAGTGGATCTTCCCAATCCAGGGATTGAACCTGTGTCTCCTGCATTGGCAGGCAGATTCTTTACCATTGAGCCACCTGGGAAACCCCATTTTCCCTAGTAAATCTCTATAAATAGATTAATTCCTCATAAGCTGTGAATGGAGGAAAGGCTAACAATTATTTGGTATTGTGTTCTTTATATACATAATTTCATTTTATCTACACAAATCACTACAAATTGCTGTCTATTTTGACATGAAGAAACTGAGGCTCAGGAATTTAGTCAGCTGAGAGTTGAATTGCTTGGCACTAAATACCCAGTCCTGCTCACTAGACTTTATATAGTATAGTTTCCTGTTCTGTGGCTCTGAGCATTCTGACTAAATGGGGTTGAGGAGGGACCCAGGAGTCTATATTTAGTAAGCTTTCCAGGTGATTCCTCAAACCAATTAATTTTGTCAATCATAGGGACAGGGTGTGCTGCTTCTCAGAGAGCAAACATCTCAGTGTGTTGAGAAAAAAGTTGTAAAGACAATACATCAAGGATACTGCTCAATAAGTAAAATAAGTTATTTTTCTAAATCATCAGAAATATGTCTTCAACTCTACAGGGCAGGACAATGAATGAACATGCAATTGCAAAGGGAAAGATATAAATAAGAGAATCCCATGATGGTGACCCTGAGCTATACAGAGATGTGCCTTAGGAAGTCAGAGAAAATAGAATAGATGTTGTAAATTTCAAATGGAAAATGATTCTTTGCCTAAGAGAGCAAAGAGAGAAAGTGAGGTGCTGATTGGTAGTATAAGATGTTAAATCCTCTCCTCTTCAGTCCCGTGTCAACGACTTCCTAAAAGGTGGAAAGGAAGAGGATCACTCTGATACCAAACCAAAGAAATGGAGCTGATGCCTCTGTGAAAGAGAGATATCAATTAGCCCGAGGGGAGGCTGAGTTTTATCATATTCAGTGGAGTTACTGAGAGTGCTGGGAGGCTGAACATCGAACCAAATAGAGCTCAAAGGTCTTGCATGCCCATCAAGAAAATAAATAAAGCTTAAGGGGTTGCAAGGGATGTGAATGGATTATGCATTTTAACCCTGGAAGCTTTAGTGTTTCTATGCAATCATTATACTTCAAGTATGGTTACATGATACTTTATTTCATTTTAATTTTGTTAGACATCTGTGGAGAGGGTGTTCTTCAGTTATTTCTGGGAGGATGCAGGAAGAGGAAGTGTCTCAGCCCTCTCTTTACAGATCCCACTCATCTTTTTTAACAAATCTCCATCAGATCCTCTTGAGGCTAAAACTACAACCAGGAAAGCCAGCTCATAGAGGCTTCCATCACTCCAGGTCAACTGGACAGGAGCAGACAGGGGCTATGACAACACTGAAATCACAGCTATGAAAATGTTCATGAAGCAGTTCCCAATTTTGCCTGCAATTACAGTGTCCAGGCCACAGCTCAGACTAATTAATTCATAATCTCTGGCCGTGAGGTTCAGGCATTAGTATATTCAAAAGTACCCAAGATGATCCAAATAACTGGCAAGTGTTGAAAACCACTAGTGTGAGACTTTGCCTGTTTCTCTCAGAGGTCAAAGATTTTATCAACGTACTACAATGTACAAAATGAGATTTAGTGAAAATGACACCCATAAATATAGTTAGTAGTTATTTGTTTCAAAAACAGAATGTATTCAGGCATATCATTCTTTCTCTTCTAAATCAGTTTTATTTCTTATGTCCCTATTTAAATATGTTAAAATATTTCATATTATCCAGCAAGAAATGAATTAATGTTAAAGAAATTAAATGACCATACATTCATGACCAGGTCATCATTGGTAAAGGTGGCAATTACACGAGTAGTACCTATACAGAAAACCTCTACTATCTAGGAGATTTAGTATTATAACATTTAAAATAAAAATACAGTGTTAAATAGTTATAATCATTTATTCAGTCTATAGTGTCTATAGTTCTGGATCAGCCAGTGACCCAATTTCATAATGTCACAGGGAGAGAGACTCCAACGTGATCTTTTGTACCTGATTTACTGGAAAACTACATTTTTTTCTCTCTCTCTGTTTCCACTCTTCATGTGTTTGTTATGTGAAGTTTTTTGGATGGAAGGCTGTTACAAAGAGGTCTGGTGAATGATAACATAGTATGGATAAAAACAACTTTGTCCCATAGTAAGCCAGTTTATTAATATTCCAGGCTCCTAGATGTTCAGATTTCTCATTCAAATGGTAAGGAAAGTATCAGATCTGGGACTTTGAGGCCCTTTGGCACCATGTACTTTTCAAAGAAAAGAAATCTGGTTTAGGAGCCAAGTGCTAGGACAAGTAAACACACACTGGAGTTAACAACTTGTGCTATCTTGAACAAATCATTTAACCAATTTCTCTGACATCAATTTTTTCATCTGTCCACTAAAGGGCTTGGATGACACTGAAAGGCTTAGTCCCTTCTAACTTCAACTTCTTTGGCATAATTTTAGGTCTGTGACCTATGGAAATAATTGTGTTATGAGGAGTTTGATGGCGATTCATTTCATTTGTTATAAATCAAATGCAGAATGAATAAACAAGTTATGTAGGGTTCCCAGAAGAGACTGGAAAACATTGCTTTCCTGTAACTGTGCTTTTTATAATTGCAGGTTGCACAAATTTCCATATTATTTCAGTTGCAGAAGGTCTGTTCAACATTGATTTAGAGCATTCACATTACATTAAATATGTATGTTCTATGAAATGACATTATGTGTACATATAATTAAAGATTCTGGTGTGTGTTTTTGGATAAAATGTTGTTGCTGCAATTAAAAAAAAAAAAAGGAAAGAAAGAAAGGGGGAAAAGGCTGAATCCCAAACCAAACAAAACCTCAAACACCAAAAACTGCATAAATCAGAGCTTAAAATCTGACTGGTAACAGCAGGACTAGATCTATGAGTATAAACTGAAGGAGGTGTGGTTTCCAAACCTACTCAATCCGCTTGTATACACAAAGCTTGAATTTATTGGGCTTTGCAGCAGTGACCATTTGCTTCTATGGCTCAACTTTTGTTTCCTTGAGGGTTTCCCAATCTGTCTCCTTGAGCAAACTGCACGAGATGTGAGTTTTTGGTCCAAGCCATTTGCATTCCTTTTAGTCTTTCTCCTTTTAAGGTAAAATGGGTTTTAATTCATGTTAACGCCAATGAAATTTGGCATGTTCTTGTTCTAAGGCACAGTTTCTTTCCATATTGCTTTTGTAGGGTGCATGCATGCATGCATGTGTGCTCAGTCATGTCTGACTCTTTATGACCCCATGGTCTATAGCCCAGTAGGCCTTTCTGTCCATGGGATTTCCCAGGCAAGACTACTGGAGTGGGGCTACCATTTCCTACTCCAGGGGATCTTCCTGACACAGGGATCAAATCTTTGTCTCCTGTGTTTCCTGCACTGGCAGGCAGATTCTCTATATATTTGAAAGCCAGAAGAATCAGGCTTAAAGACTTTGAAAAGTCATCTGAGCCACATTCCTGCTTTTACACACATATCTCCAGAACAGAGAAATTAGCTTCTCAAAGCTGTCCCCCACTGACTCTGCTGAGAAAAGCCAAGCTTCATTTGAACAAATCATTTTAAAGGATGTCAGTATCTACTTATTCCTGGCACCTAAATGATGGTCAGAAATACTGGACCATATGGAATGACAGGTCTGGATTAGGAAGCAAAGGAGAAACACACTCTTCCATGTCTGCCACTTTGACCCATGCCACACATGTGAGACTTATGCTAAGTGACTCACATCTTCTGATCCGCTTGGTTTCCCAGAGAAAATCTGTACACTTGGTGAATGTTAACATGATGCTGCACATACTTGGTAGTTCAAAGATGTCAGCTGCATATACTGTGCTTATACTCTAAGTCACAGTTCTTGGAAGGGCCATGCTTGCAGCTATTGGATAAAAATGACAATTCTTCCTACATAGTATTTTTGGGTAGTATGCTGAAGTACTTTTTATTTTTTTAATATGTTTTAGGCTATCTTGTTGTGGATTCTGCTGTGTATTCTGTCACTTCAGTCGTGTCTGACTCTGCAACCCTGTGGACTGTAGCCCACCAGGCTTCTCTGTCCATGGGATTCTCCAGGCAAGAATACTGGAGTGGGTTGCCATGCCTTTCTCCAGAGGATTCTGCTACTTCAGACCTATTAGAATCCAGAGTCAAACTAATGCTGATTTTCAGCTATGCTTTCATTTAGGGTTACAAGCAGAAAATTAAAGACCTTGGCTTCTCTCCTTCCTATCTGGATTCAGATTCCTGTCTGAATCCAACTCTTCTCCAAACATTTGCATCAGAAAAAAATTACAGTCTCTAAAATAAAAGGCATGTATGATAAAAGAGCATATGAAAAAATGCAAGTCTTTTAGCCTGCCTTTTATTGAACCTTTTATATATGTATTAAGAATGTCCATTAACATCGGAAAAAATTCAAACTATGTACTGGTTTTGTAGATAAATGTTACCTGTTTTATCTTTAGGTCTCATTAAAAAAAAAATAGTTAAATAATCTGCGCTTGTCACTGTGACTAAAATTTGAAGCTATATATATATATATATATGGAGGAGGAAGTGGCAACCCTGTATGGCAACCCACTCCAGTATTCTTGCCTTGGGAATCCCATGGACTGAGGAAACCGGCTGACTATAGTCCATAGGGTCACAAAGAGTTGGACATGACTAAAGTGACAGCACTCATGCACACATGTGTGCATGCACACACACACACCCATATATATATACACACATGTATGTATGCATGTATACACACACAAATATACACATTGTCTCCATAGGACAGGAGATCAATGATATTAGAACATCTAACCTACTGTACTCTGAGTTGAAGAACTTTGAACTATTGACGCTGTTTGGTCTGAAGGCAAAGAAGTAGTTTAGCTCTAAGCAGGCACCATTTTTTAAAACCCAAATCACTTTTTCTCTTTGAGATATTGTTTCTTATATATTTCCATGTCTAAATGTCTCTAATTTTTTCAAAACAGTGAAATTGTCAGCTTTTCTGTAAATCAGTTTGGCTGATATTGACAGACTGAAACAATCTTCCTAAAGACTCCTATAATAATTTATCTGTATTCTTTTTATATTACCTCTTGCTTTTGGTTTTGTTTTTGTCTCTGTGTATTTACACAAAAAGTTCTTTGAAATCATCATCATCATCATCCTTATTCATCTCATCAGTTTTAACATTTTAAACAATGCCTGGCACAATATGTACGTTTTCGACACAGGAAAGGAAGAGATATAGCACTGTTTATCTGTGTTATAGTGTGACAGTACCTCTATTGCACTTCTTAACATTGTTTCCACCCTAAAAAAGGAGAAACAGTTTGTTCTTTAGGATGTAGCATCCTGCTCCAACCTCAAATTCTGAATTTAAATAAAAATCTGGCTTCTTTGGAGTCAAGAATTACTTTGTTTCATTCTCTGTCTTCTTCAGAGTTTTGAGTTACTGTGAAAATTCCCTGGGATCCTATCAGATGTGCAGTGACAGCAAGTGCTTATAAACTGGCCACTACAGATATTTCTAGGAATTAAGTCCATAGTCTCCTGAGCTATGTCAAGTAACACAGGATCATCCACAGGCCACATGATGAGATTATAACCAGGATTTCCACTTAACAACAGCCCCAACAAACCAACATTGTCCAGAATACACATATGGTTAAGAAGACAAATGGCTGCCTTTGTTTCTCATAGAAGTCTTCTGCGTGATCCATAATCTTATCAAGGCTCTCTGAGTGAACAGTCACCAGGCTCTCAAAATCAAAAGTTTATTTTATTTTTTGTAATTCCTTAGGTTAGAGAAGAACATTAGCAGATACCGACTTTATCAAAATATAAAGCAAATATACATACAGTTATCAGCCACTTGAAATTTGGTTCTAAGCTATCATAGTTCTCATTTGAATTTTGAAAGCCTCATTGCTTAAAAATTGTCAGTATGGATCTAAGATAACAAATAAAATCTAAATGTGATAAAGGAAAAGATTAATCATTTGATTAAATTTCTGAAGTCTTTAACTCATAAGAACATGACAAGGTACATATCATACTAGGTTAAATTATTTGCTACATATAATTGATACAGTCATATAATCTTACATATAAAGTGTACAATTCAATAAAAGTAAAGATTTTAAAACTGATTAAATATCAATAGGCAATTCATTGTAAGACTACAAATAGGCAATACATTGAAAAGGCAACCCATTTGAAAAGGCAACCCATTTCTGTTTAAATAAATTGACTTTTTAAAAAAGCTTCTTTTCAACTATCAAGTGAAAAATATCATAAAGTTTGAAAATATCTGGAGCTAATATGGTTGTAATCACTTTATAATGATAATAAATCCTAAAAGTGAATCTACATGTCCTTTGACTCAGCCTTCCTACTTATACCTATGGCTGATTCATGTTGATGTTTGGCAGAAACCAACACAATTCTGTAAAGCATTTGTCCTTCAATTTAAAAATGATTAATTAAAAAATATACCCACAATACAAGCACACGTATGAAACTATTGTAGTATAATGTGTAACAATACAAATTTTTGATGAACCAAAGTGATAAATTAAAAGTGAAAGTCGCTCAGTTGTGTTTGACTCTTTGCAACCCCTTGGACTATTCAGTCCATGGAATTCTCTAGGCCAGAATACTGGAGTGGATAGCCTTTCCCTTCTCTAGCAGATCTTCCCAACCTAGGAATCAAACTGGAGTATCCTCCATTGCAGGCACATTCTTTACAAACTGAACTATCAGTGAAGCACTCCCTGTGAAGTGTCCATCAATGGGGAGAATTAAAATAATTCATTAGATATTCATATGATGCATGGATATGATATCTAAATAATGTGAATATTGTAATTTTATCTTAAAGATTAAGGTAGATAACTTGAATTTTTAATACATAAAGTATGTTGAAGAGCAATATAGATAGTATAATTTCATTTTCTATAAAAATCAGGAAACTATTAATGTACACATACAAATAAAAATTAAAGGGGATATGTACAAACCTTCTTGAAAAGGAACCTTTTCATGAAGTAGAATTATTGAACACATTCAATATCTACAATATATTTGTCTATTGTTTGAATTTTGCACGCATTTGTATTATTTGTTTTAGTCTGAAAACGATATATGTATTTGTTCAAAGAATTTAAATAACATCTAGCAAAGTTCTGTGAACATTAAAATTGGTACAAATTATAAGAAATATATTTTAAAATGAACCTTTTATATGATCATTTGATGAAATATTTAGTAGTTTAACTCATATATTTTAGGACAGTAATCTGTGGCAAGATACTCAATACTATTAAAGAATTAATAGAATGCTTACTGTTTAAGATTTTTAACATTTAATACCTTTTTTAAAAGTCAGTAAGGTATAGTTAAACTCTCTTCTTATAAAATTAAGATTATTTCTCCTACTAAGTGTAAACTTAGAAATATGCTGTGTTCTATGATAAAATCTAAAGTACTCAGAAAACTGATTGAAATATTTTTTAAAAACTCTAAGAAAAGACCAATGTTATGCTTCAAATCTTTCATAATGATTACTCTCTTGATTCACTGTATTTTAGTCACAATGTACACCAATATTAAGAAAAAAAACAAAACTTAAAATGTACAGATGCTTTTGAAAAATCAAGTTTTAGGAGTCTTATTTCACTCTCCCTAAAACTGTATTGCCTTCAGTGGCTGATGACTTTTAAGTTGACTTTTAAGTTGGCAGAGGTTATCATCATTCTTAAGGAAGGCATAGATACATTGTACAATCAATATTCTCTTTGGAATTAGTCTATGAGTAGAACAGTATTCTACCTTTTTTTAGGCCAGACTTTAAATAAATTAGACTTCCCTGGTGGCTAAGAGGGTAAAAGCATCTGCCTGCAATGTGGGAGACCCAGGTTCAATCCCTGGGATGGGAATATCTGGAGAAGGAAATGGCACCCCATTCCAGTATTCTTGCCTGGAAAATCCCATGGAGGGAGAAGCCTGGTAGGCTACAGTCCATGGGGTTGCAAAGAGTCAGACACAACTGAGCAACTTCACTTTCACTTTAAATAAATTAAAAAAGAGATGTTTTGACCAGTCTTTTGCCTCAACGGGATTTTATAAGCCTCAAAAATATATTTAAATACATGTAAAATGAAATATAATACTCAGACTTTAACATAACTTCAAAAGCTTACCAAAATAATGATATTTTAATGACAATAGGTATGCCAAATATTATAATGCTTTTATAGTCCATGGGGGAAAATACCTTCATATATTTAATACTTTTTAACCACAAGATAACAGGTGATTTTCACTTAAATGCTGTCTCTGAGATAATAAAATTATAAAACAGAATGCAATCTCTATTGGGTAGCATTATCCTTTACTCAATCATTAAACAATGAGAAATATTGGGCTGTTTTTGTTATGGATGAAGAAAATGCTTTTGGAAGCAGATAAACATTTGTCCCCGCTGGAAGCTCCTTCAGTGGTAATGCATCATTATGCCTGACCAGCCCTAGAAACCTTGGAAAGACAAAATATGTACATATTGGTTGTTAAGCATATGTGATATGTTTTGCTTTGTCACTTGGCAACCAGAAGATTTTTGAACTTTGCCAAAATTCAAACTTTTGAAACTCTTAAGCTGCTTAATTTTTATATTCATAGAATGTAACTCAAGGTAGAGTTTTTGTTTGGAAAACAAATTAACTTCTTGAGTTGTGATAGATTTTGTTTAACTTAGTTTTGTTGAACTTAATTGTTAGGCGTGACAACTTCAATTCCAATGCTAGTTATTTAGACCTACATGAATGGTTGATGAATTTTAAAAGTCACATCAATTTCATGTCTTTATCATGACTTGATGTAGCCATGAAAGTGAAGTAACCACAGACCTGGAATCAGAAGATGCGTGTTCTAATCTCGCTTAGCTCTATTATTTAAACCAGCTTTAAGACTTCAGAAAATCACGTAATCCCTCTGGTCCCAGTGTCTTAATTTGTAAATTAAGAAGATTCAATGAAATGTTCAAAGAATCTTAAAAAGTGTTTGAGGTATATATTCCTTCTTTTGAATGGGAGGAATGTAAAAGATTTCAGTCTAGTGACAGGTGACCACATAAGCCTCTCATCTTTACTCAGTCAGTTCTTGACCCCACATCCCATCACCTAAACCTCCAGAATGCTCTGATATATACCTTGTAATTCTAGAATATAAATCCTATGAAAAAGACAATAGAAGTGTCACAAACTTTTTTGAAGTATTTCTATGTTCATTATTATTGTTCACCATCAAAGATATTGAACCATTTTTTTTTAATTTCTTTTAAAATTTGTCCACTCTTTCCCCTTATTCCATTTCCAAAATGTGCCAGGGGTAAACCATGCTACAATATTCCAATTTAATTTGGTTACCTGAATTTTTCATAAACAATGGACCCTCCTGAAGGAACTAAACTATGGAACCAAGTGACTGTAATTGACAAAATTTCTATAAATATCAACTTTATAAGGCATCTATATTGCATCCTCAAATAATACCTCATATAAGGATGGATATTTTCACTGTCTTTAACATCCAGGTTAGTGATGTTATATCAATAACTGTGACATTCAAAGGATATGGGGCCCAGAAGCAAATAATTGTCACTGGAGACCATCGGCCTATGGCAAAATAGACATCAGAGTGCTACATAATTTGTGTTTGTTCTGAGAAAGACTATTCAGAATTTTATTATCCTAATGATAAAAAAAATCGTTCTTGCTACTTGTTCCAGTAAAAGCGAAAAATATTCTTAAATGCTAAAACAATAGTAGCTCCTTTGGCGAGTGATGCGCCATTTAGTAATAACGCAGCACATTTGAACAGATCTGTAGTTTTTCAAAGACAAACATCAAATAGAAAGAAAAAGGTTATGTCACCTTCACCCTCACAGTACTGTCATTTATATGCTATCAGCTCATTAAATTCACATTAGGATACTCCATGGGACTTGAGTTGCTATTAGTGCACCTAAAATGGCATAACAAAATCTCAGTTCACTTTAAGAGAGATGGCATTGCGACATTTTGTATTTCATCACTGAATTATTACAGTCTCAGATGCATTCTGCTGTGATGGTAATGGAAGGAGGAGTGCAAGAGAGGAAAGCTGTCCATTTGTTGTTCCCCAGGGAGAGAAAAAGCAAAGTTTGATTAAAAAAAATTTAAGGAAGTGAAAGTAAAGCATTAACAATTTAACCCCTGTATCTAGGCTGAAAATACACAAGGAAAGGCAAATGTTACATTTTGAGAGAGGCCCTAGGGAAATTAGGGTAAAGCAAAAGTAGAGAATGCCACAAGATTTTGGTTGCTTAGTTGGTTATGGTGACAGGTGGATGACCTTCAGATTCTGCGCTACCTTTATAAAGTTCTTCCTGGTAGCACAGCACTGTCCTTTTCTATTATATGCTCACTGATTCTATCTTTGTGAAAAAAATATAGGTAGTCAAAGGTAAATGATCCTGTGACAAATATTGTGAATATTGATAGTTTTCTCCATGATAACAGAAGACTTTTATGTTGACAGAAGCTATTGTCTCCTATTCTGACTTCCATGTTCCCATGCAAGATTTCGTGAGGCAATTTTAGCAGCATTTGCAATGATCAGATGGTGAATTTGTCAAGAAAAAAAGTCACCAGTGGAAGAAGCCTGGCTTAGCCGTGATTTACATATGAAACCAAGATTAGCGTTGCTTCCAAAAACCAGTACACTTAGGGGAATTTTGCAAATATTCAACCAAAAGAAATAAGCAGAGTATGTGTCTGGTATAAAATGTTCATATAATGAAAAAGAGATATAGACATATTTATTGAGACAAAATTTGGTAATAGCACAGCACACTCTCTTACAAAGATGATTTCTTAGTCACTTATATCACTACTTGCACAATATTTTAAATTGTAGTTGTGCAGGCATTTGAGGCTTCATGACCCTTTCTTCTTCATCACTTGTTATGCAAAGTAAAATATGTACTGAATATGAGGAAAAATGAATACTGGTTGCTTGATAGGAAACATGGGTTGTAGTTAGAACTCTGTTGCTGAGTGTGTGATTGGTAACTCCAATCGCTTGAATACAGGTTTTCTCATCTAAAAGAATGAAAGTGTTTAATTAGAATATTATTTAAGATTCCCTATAATTCTCACAGAGAAGGCAATGGCACCCCATTCCAGTACTCTTTGCCTGGAAAATCCCATGGATGGAGGAGCCTGGAAGGCTGCAGTCCATGGGGTCGCTAAGAGTCGAACACGACTAAGCGACTTCACTTTCACTTTTCACTTTCATGCATTGGAGAAGGAATTGGCAACCCACTCCAGTGTTCTTGCCTGGAGAGTCCCAGGGATGGGGGAGCCTGGTGGGCTGCCGTCTATGGGGTCGCACAGAGTCGGACACGACTGAAGCGACTTAGCAGCAGCAATAATTCTCAACATGTGTGTTATAGAACAGAGCAGAGTGTTAGAAAAAGAGACCCAACAGGAGTCTGGGGTATTGGTCCTTGAAAACTGAAGTGAAAGTGTTAATCACTCAGTCGTGTCTGACTCTTTGTGGCCCCATGGACTGTAGCCCGCCAGGCTTCTCTGTATAGCGGATTTCCCAGGCAAGAATACTGGAATGGGTAGCCATTCTCTTCTCCAGAGGATCTTCCCAACCTAGGGATTGAATTCATGTCTCCCATTTTATGGGCAGATTCTTTACTGTCTGAGCCATGAGGGAGCCTGTTAGCAACCTGAGATCTAAATTACTCAAGTCATTTATTTAGTCCAGGCCTTTGTTTACCTTTTCATAAAATAAATGAAAAATACTTTCTGGTCTTGGAAACATCCTGAGATCTAAATTCTTTATTGTTGTTGTTGTTGTTTTTTTAATTCTCCAATCCCTTTCCAGCTCTATCACAGTTTTACCTTGTGATATTAAACAAAGTATTAAAGCATATGGGCTTCCCTTGTGGCTTCCCAGTATACTGCTGAGAGTTTAGAAAATGTTGCTTGATTCCAAATGAACAGTTGCAACCCTCAACTAGCTGCAAACTTGTAAGGCATCTAGGTTTATCTCTGCCTCTTTAATACCACAGTCTTCCAAAACTTTTCAAACTCTTAACCTCAGTTCAATTCAATCATTAGGTTATCTGCCTAACAGACACAGCTATCCGAGTTCATAACCATCCTAATAAGATAAGGAAAATGAGATCCACACAGGATAGATGACTTGTCCAAGGCCACATAGCAGAGAACTAGGATCAGGGTAGACTCAAGTCTGGTGACTTTCAGCACGATGCTTGCCCAGCCAGTGTCCTACTGAATTAGGTTTCTCACCTAGTGTTTTTTTATCAGCTTTCACAAGGCCACAGCAGGGCAAATTCTTTGAGGGAGTTTTGTATTCACTACAAAGTAAGTTGTTATTATAAAATGATAGGACTTTAAGATGTGAAGAATCAACTAGCAATGAGAGAGAATTTTTCAAAGGAAGCCAATTCATTTCTGGAATCCTCTGAAATGAGTGAGCAATAGATAGTTGTTTGATCAACCTGAGAGGGTGTTCTGATCCATATTTAATGCAGGCAATGTATATTCAATATTGCACTCTAACTTCTCTTTTTCTTTATATCCCCCAAGCCAACTGCAAAGCCTGGGCATAAAGTAGAGACCTTATAAGCATGTTCTGTATTGAATCATTAAATATGATCCTTTCAGAATGAGGCCAGTGTCTGCAATTGTGGTCCCCTCAGGTGTGTGTGTGTGTGTTTTAAGAAAAAAAATGTGTGTGTGTATGGGTGTATGTGTGTAAAATCTCTTCATCAAGCAATGACAGAGTTTAGTTATGTAGCCAACACATTGATGTGATGCTCTTTAAATAGAAACTGTCCTAAAATATATGAATATGGTCATTACATGTCAGCTCATGAGTTGAAGCTGACATCATTCAACACAAAACAAATGAGATTAGCCATTTGTAGAAGTAACCCTCCCTAAGAGACTAAGAGACTATTTTACATGTCTTGATGATGAGATAAATAGGTCTCCTAAAATTGAGCAGGGAGCCTACGGAACTTTCCCAAAACCCAATGGAGACACATTAATCTGAAATGTAAGTAATGAAAGATAGGCTAGAAAGTAATTAATTGTGTGAAATACCCATCATAAAGAAATATTAAAATGGACTATTTTGTTAACTAATCAGGAATATTATTTTACTCTGTGGGTTTATTTTTTTTAATACAAACTAAAATCTGTCAGTGCTTACTCAGAAAAGACTCAGAAGGAAGGTAGCTGTGTTGGTGATGTTGTTCTTAACTTCTTGTCAGGTATAAACCTAAAAGGCAGAAGGATGCAGCTCTGCCACTAATTGAATGTAATATTTCCCAATTTGAGACAGTTCTTTTTATTTTGATTCTTGACTCACCATAAAAATCCTGCTCTTATTTTGATCTCCTAAGAAGACTCCCCTTGCCTCTGCCCGCACTGGGAAGGTGCATGTTCTTGCCAGCTGAAGCAAGTGCTCTTTTTTGTGATACAGTGCACTGTTCTGTTTAAGTGAATAAATTGGCATTTTGGTTCATAAATCTGTTTCCTGTAAGCTGATTTAATATTAATCAGAGTCTGACCATCCCTGGGAAAACTGATAAAATAGTACTCCTGACTAGGCAAAGCCAAGGCCCACACCCGAGTCTGAAGTAACAACAGCAAACATTATTTGTCACAAGTTTCTACCGGAAGCAGCATTTCAGTCAGTCTCTGTCTTCAGTCTTGCTAATTAGAAGTGAGATAAGTTCTTAGGATGAAGACTCCCAAGATGAACAAGACTAGAAATATATTCATCTCTCAGCGATTCACAATGTATTTTACATCACGTGTGCATACTCAGTCACTAAGCCATGTCTGGCTCTTTGCAACCCCATGGACCATATCCCACCAGGCTCTTCTGTCCGTGGAATTTTCCAAGCAAGAATATTGGAGTGGGTTGTCATTTCCTATTCCAGGGGCTCCTCCTGACCCAGGGATCAAACCTGCATTTGCTGCATTGTCAAGTGGATTCTTTACCACTGTGCCACCTGGGAAGCCCATTTTGCATCATAATGGATTGTAAAAGATACATCTGATTAATATTGTGCAAACCAACATTTCTCAATACCCCAGCATTTTTATGTGACATATATTAAGCTTTCTGGGAATGCACTGTGGAGACTCTGGGGGATATGATAGCCCTAGGGATCCTGAAGAACACTTGGGAGCAGAGCTTCTCATCTGGGATTTCTATTTCATTTGCACCTAGATAATAAGGAAAATTTTTCACTATATTTATCCCAATAAGAATAATGTCTGGAAATGTTAAATTAGTTTCAAGTGGAACCTGCATTGATTTGCTTCACAATAGCACTAGGAAGGGACTTGACATTCTTCTGTTTACCTTTCTTTCTCAACAAAGAACCGACAATGTATATTTAGGGTTCAGTTCAGTCGCTCAGTTGTGTCTGACTCTTTGTGACCCCATGAATCGCAGCACACCAGGCCTCCCTGTCCATCACCATCTCCTGGAGTTCACTCAAACTCACCTCCATCGAGTCGGTGATGCCATCCAGCCATCTCATCCTCTGCGTCCCCTTCTCCTCCTTCCCCCAATCCCTCTAGTTGTAAAATATTATTTAGAATGGTTCGGCTACTGATCTTTATTAGAGTAAAAAATATACAAAATCACGGGACTTCTCTGGTAGTCCAGTGACTGGGACTTTGTCTTCCAATGCAGCAAATGTGTGTTAGACTCCTGATTGGGGAACTGAGATCCCACATGTAACAAATTCAAAAAAAGACTTTAAAAATGGTCCACATTAAAAAATATAAAAAAGAAAAAAAACCAAAATCAGTCCTCTAATACTGTGCTGGACTTCAAGGGGCACCCAAGAAACATCAGCCCTCCTCCCTATCAGAGTTCTGAAAAACAATAAGGAACTAAAATAAAAGAATGGCAGGTGAAATCCACTTATTACCTTATGTACTGATGGAGGCCAGGTGGGAGGGCTTGATTAGATTGACAGCCACTTGCACCTGCCCAGTGAATCTTTGAACTTAGATTGAATTATTTACTTGCACTCAGCAGATTGGACTGGACAGGTGGAGAAAAGGCCACCACTGATGGAGTAGAAAGACTGTTCTCCCTGTGGGGAGACAGGGTTGGAGCTGTCTTGAAAACACCTACTTATTTCTCAAGTGCCACCATCCAGGGTGAGTGAGCAAGGCGATGTAGAGAAAGTCTTCCTCTAGGTGGAGAAAAAATCGGAAACAGAATAAATTCTTTCTAATATATTGTTTCTAGCGGTCAGAAAACTGAGATATAAGACCTAAAGTGTGAGTGAGTGAAAGTCGCTCAGTCGTGTCTGACTCTTTGTGACCCCATGGACTATCCAGGCCATGGAATTCTCCAGGCCAGAACTCTGGAGTGGGTAGCTGTTCCCTTCTCCAAGGGATCGTCCCATCTCCGCAATAGAACCCAGGTCTCCTGCATTGCAGGCGAATTCTTTACTAGCTGAGCCACCAGAGAAGCCCATAATACCTAAAGTAAACGTTTAAAGGAGAAAAGAAAAAAAACAAGCAAACTAGGATTTAAGTGTGGTGCTATACTTCTAAAAGACATAGCTGGCACAAATTAGTTACCTGGACAAGAAAATTGTGTAAATGTGCCCATGGCCGGACAAGAGGAAAAAAGACAAAAATAGGATGAGATAAGAACTTCCATGGAAAGAGAAATTTAAAGGGATTCTTCTCCTTTCCTACCAGTAATGCACTGAATCAGAAGCGATGACTTTTAAGTGGTGTGTTTTCCTAGGATTTATATACCATTCTTTTGTCTTGGTTTGTTTTCATCACATTTACTCTGTTTTCACATCATTCAAAGAATCACTGGTGTGCAAATTAGGGATTGTAAAAATCTGAATATTAAATGTTTCAGCTTAGACTATTGGGTTTTCTGAAATTAACTGAAGTGTCACCTTAAATGGCAGTCAGATGAATGATTTTAAAAAGTGGTCACAGATTTATTTACAAGTCATTTCATTAATAGTAACAAATTTCCCTTCTTTGTGTACAGTGCATATTTTTCAGTCTTATGCATCTCCATATGCTCAGTAACCATTTATTATGTCCCTGATTATAACATGCCCTGTATTATAATCTAAAATTCAAAATTAAATATGACATAGTTTTGCACCCCACTCCAGTACTTTTGCCTAGAAAATCCCATGGATGGAGGAGCCTGGTAGGCTGCAGTCCACGGGGTTGCTAAGAGTCGGACACGACTGAGCGACTTCACTTTCACTTTTCACTTTCATGCATTGGAGAAGGAAATGGCAACCCACTCCAGTGTTCTTGCCTGGAGAATCCCAGGGACAGGATGCCTGGTGGGCTGCCATCTATGGGATCGCACAGAGTCGGACACGACTGAAGCGACTTAGCAGCAGCAGTTTTTGTCTTTGAATTTTTTTGATTCTCCCAGGAAAAGAAGAAATCACTGATAATCACATAGTATGAGAAATTCCTGGGTAGTGCCATCTACAGGATGCTGTGGGAGACATAGCATCAACTTTGACCGACATCAATAAAACTGGTCAAATTGTGCCTGAGCTCAGGCTTTCCTTTGTGGGTGTGGTTTTTTCTAACTTTCATTTTAGTGTCATTTCAAGCAGGTTGGTTGTGAATCATTCAGCAGTAAATTGAAATAATGGCTCGTTATATTAATATCTGTTTCCAAAAAACAGAGATATTCTCTTTCATTAGAACACTGCTATGATCAACACTAGGAAACTGAACGCTGAGACATTTATAGAGAACTATTACCTAATCCACTATGCAGATTCAGATTTTGCTGATAGTTCTAATAATTTGATGTGTTTATTTCCTCTTCAGTCCAAGATCTATTCTGAAATCGCTTGCTGTAATTAGTTGTCATGTCTCTTGGGCTCCTTCTTTTCAGTCTCTAGCTTGACCTTGATATTTTAGAGAGATACGAGACAGTTATTTTGTAACTCATTTTGGGTCTGTTTGATGCTTGCAATTTAGATCATGATTCTGTCAGGATTACCAAAGGAGTTATGAGATGCCCTTCACTCCTTTGGTAGTCTGTGATGTCTACTTTGCTCTACTATTTGATCATTAGGTTAACGAGCTCTTCACTAGGTCACTACCTTGTGAAGCTACTCTTTTTTCTCATTGCAAGCAAGAAATATTAAAGCTTACACTTCCCTGGTGGCTCAGACGGTAAAGCTTCTGTCTACAATGCTGGAGACCTGGGTTCGATCCCTGGGTTGGGAAGATCCCTTGGAGAAGGAAATGGCAATCCACTCTAGTACTATTGCCTGGAAAATCCCATGGACAGAGGGCCCTGGTAGGCTACAGTCCATGGGGTCGCAAAGAGTCGGACATGACTGAGCGATTTCACATACATTCATTCATTCAATGATTGTAGCAGGAGAAATTTGGGCAGTTAAAAACATTTCATTTTACAAATATTTCTCCATTTTTTGCGTGTGATAAATAAACCTGCTGTGGAGAGTGCTAGAGTAATTTTCTGTTTGTACTGCATCATCAGGGAAAGTCTCACTGATAAAGTGATTTAAATTAGAAGAAAATAAATGTCCTTCATGTGGAAATCAATTTGAGTCAGAAAAGTTTTTCTTGTATAAGTTAGAATGTACAAATTAGAGTACTGAATTGAAAATGGGTTAAATAATGGAGGCTTTATTATCTATTGTAAGAGGTCTAGAGGGCTTCCCAGGTGGTGCCAGTGGTAAAGAACCCACCTGCCAGTGCAGGAGATATAAGAGATACTAGTTTGATCCCTGAGGTTGGGAAGATCCCCTGGAAGAGGGCATGACAAACCATTCCAGTATTCTTGTCTAGAGAATCCCATGGAAAGAGGAACTTGGCAGGCTAAAATCCACAGGCTGGCAAAGAGTTGAACAAGACTGAAGCAACTTACCACATACAAACACTAGAGGTCTGGAAGTAGGCTATCCCAGGACTGATCTAATGGCACAATTTTTTCATCAAAGAATGAAGTCTCCATACTTTGGAACCATGATTCTTATGTATTTGCTTTGCCTGAGGTTTGTTTTGTTATCATCATGAGATGTATCACCACCCTGCACCCACCCCACTGACCCTCAACACCTCATTTGGTTATTGAAGAAAGCCAAGTGACTGTTAAGTAGAGGAAACAGTACTGTCTAAAGGAGTTTTTCTAAATGAGAGTAAAAGTATGGAAAGAGATATTTTTCTACATTCTTCAAGCAATACGCTCATTACAAGAAAGTATTTGCTTTGAGGCCTCCACTTCACACTTTTATGTGAAACTAACCATTATGCCATAAAATATTAATAGAAATGGTGGCTACAGTTTGCTAAATGAAAATGTTCTCATTTGCTTCAAAAATGGATAGCAAGAAGTTCCCTTATTTATCATGTTCTTCACAGATTCATATTAATTACCCCCTTTTGTTACATTATAATCCTATCTGGTTATGTTCTAAAAACTAAGATGTAATTTAAAAAATAAATTTATATGTTTTTAATTGGAGGATAATTGTCTTGCAATATTGTATTGGTTTCTGTCATACATCAACATGAATCAGCCAAAGGTATACATATGTCCCCTCCCATTTGAACCTCCCTCCCACCTCCTACCCTACCCCTCTGGGTTGTCACAGAGCCCCAGGTTTGGGTTCCCCATATCAACAGTCAGAATAGCTATTATCAAAAAATCTACAAACAATAAAGGCTGGAAAGGGTGTGGGGAAAAGGGAACTGTCCTGCATTGTTGGTGAGAATGTGAATTGATATATCCACTATGGAAAACAGTACGGAAATTCCTTTAAAAATCTAGGAATAAAACTACCATATGACCCACAACCCCAACTACTGGGCATATACTCTAAGATGCAATTTTAACTTCATTAATGTATCTTATAAAAATAATGAGGAAAATTAAAGAGAGAAAAAAGAAAATATGCATGATTGTTTTCATCACTATGTTAGACTTGCTTCTTTCACTTAGCAATTTTATGTCACCTTTGTCCTCAGCCCACATTTGAGATGATAAAAGACCCATCCCTTGGCTCTGGAGATGATCCAGATCTTTCTTCTTTGGTGTCCCATGTTCTAAGAACTCTACTATAAAAACTTGTTACCAGTTTCATAAGGTTTTAAGTTATCCCTGGTATAGGATTCTCCCTTTATGTTATCTTACAAATGACACGAAGTAATATAGTGAACCATTGCGTCATAATTGTAAGTAAAATAATTAGCTATTTGAACTGTGTCCTATAGAGCATTATCTTGAAAAGAAACCAGTAAATGACAACACAACACTTCGAAATTAGTAATTCTATTAGGAATTAAAAAGAAGATGGAAAACTGCCCCAAGCTCAGCTAATCTGATTCTTTTGGCCAAATATTGTGAACTAGGACTAAGAGATTCCAGTTTCAGTCTGGATGGGTCTCTTGAACAGAGAAGATATAAAAACTTGAGATGGTAGTGTAATGTACTTTAACATATACTGAATGCAGAGGAAACTAAGGTACTTTAACATATACTGAATGCAGAGGAAACCATTACAGGTTTCCTGACAGAGACAGAAAGAGAAAGAGAAGACAGGGAAAAGAGAGAGCTTCCCTGGGTCTGATGGCATTTATACAGAATGTAGCACCTGCCTCTAGTATTTCTAGAGAAGTTTCGGTTAATTCTTATCTTTATATTATAAAATTCACATTATACTTACAGATAGCCTCTTGTCTATATTCCCTTTAAAATATCTACTTAAGTTATCTCAGGTTATTGTATGTTACTTGCATTCAATGAGTTTTAACTCATACATGTCTTTCTAAGTTATTTTAGCCTGGACATCCATCTTCTGCCTTTGCAAAATGTGAAAATATTCCTTCAGTAGTTAAGAAAGTATCATATTTTACCTTATCATATGAAATTATTTTGCCCATATGATTTTGAAAAATTAACTTCAACTCTGAAAGATAAAAGTTTAGAAGTTTAGATACTTCTCCCATCTGTTTTTGTTGTTGTTGTTGTTGAAATAAACTTCTCTCATTCTAAAACAAAAATAAATGTTTATTCCAACAACAACAATGAAAAAAGATGGGAGAAGCATTTACTCATTAAATCTGTATAAAAGGCCTACAATCTCTAGAACATATCATAAATCTCTGTAGAATAGAAAATTTTATGAAATTTAAAAAGCACTGTGTCTAACCCACAAGGGGGCTATTCCACACATAGCTGACTGAGAGGTGACCAAATTTCAATATGGCAAATACTTTTACTTAAAAAACAGAATGGGGATCCTAGAAGTATCACTTGGGAGAAGTGTGGTAGAATTTAACTATGTGTACAACATTCAAATTCAAGTCAGATGGGATAACTCAGAAGTTTGGTTATTTATTCTGTTTAAAGGCTCTAGCAAATATGTCTAAAAGCAAATGGGGAAAATTAAAATATTTATTATTTTTTCCATTGGAGCTTTTGGTCTCCCGATTGCTTTGTTCCAGGTGGCTTTTTTGAAAAATCCCTCACACATTCATCTTAAATTAGAAAACACATGACAAAAACAGTTTTTTTTTTTTTAATTTTAATGTTTTTTTTTTTTAATTTAGGAACTAGCAATAATTTTTCAATGACAGACAAAAAATCAAGAAAATTACTTCTCAAATGAAAACTCTTTCTTGTAATACCATAACCATTTGTGGTCACGAACTAGGCTTTTTTCATTAACTTATTTGTGACACTGTCCAGGCTGTTGACCTACAAAAAGTTGTACTAGCTATTTTTTTTAAATGAGCGTTTCATTGATTTAACATGTGTTGGACATTCATGGTTGTATTTATTTTACTTAATTTTAATCCCTTTGAACTTTTGCCCTGAGGTAGTTTTAATGTGATGGCCAAAATCTGAAACATTTAATGAAATAAATAAATTTTTTTAGCAACATAATATTTTCCTGGAAGAATAAACATGTTTCCCAAAATAACTCACTTAATCATAGATATACCTTTTAGGTTGAGATAATCAGAAATAATTTTTAAAAACTTAATGTATAAATGGCAACCCACTCCAGTATTCTTGCCTGGAGAATCCCAGGGATGGGGGAGCCTGGTGGGCTGCTGTCTATGGGGTCGCAGAATCGGACACTACTGAAGCGACTTAGCACTAGCACTATAAAGTAGGAACTGGAAATATAATAGTGAACAAGTTAGTTATGATTTTACTCTCACCAACCTTATTTTATAGTGGGGATATGAAGAAAAACTTTCAATAAGCAGTGTACATTGCAAAAATAATAGGGAAATGTTGGTAAAGGGGATATATGTTTACTTAGAAACAAGTCAACTCTATGATGTAGTTCTTACTTTCCCCTCCAGTCACATAGTGCTCACTCATGATTCTTGGAAATAAACAATTCTCCTCCCCTAACCATACTCAATTATTGCATCAAAAATATTGGGTTAGTCATAAAGTTCTTTTGGGTTTTTCCGTAAGATAGAATAGAAAAATCAAACGAACTTTATGGCCAACCCAATTATTTAATTCTTTTAAAACTACACACGGATTATTTCTTATACCTGGAATGTCCGTATTTCCAAATCTCATTCGCCATGTAAGACTCAGGTTTTCTTCTACTTCCAGTCATGATATTGGCCCTGGACTTTCCCTCCAACCAAAATATACAAGGCAGCTGTTTTAGACATGGGGCAATAGGTAAAATGTATCCTGAAGAGAAGAGAAATATGTTGAGCCCCAAGATCTCTCCAAATTTCAGATTGGCGGCAGGGGGAGAGATCAAAGTTCAAGGCTGCAAAGAAGGGGCTGACAACTGAGGGGGCAGAAGCCTTGAGAAAAGAGGCTAAAGGAAAATGACCTCAGATGGAAAGTTAGAGACAAAAGTGATAAGGAGCATCAATTAAAATGAACAGTAGAGGAAGATGGCAGAGGAATAGGATGGGGAGACCACGTTCTCCCGCACAAATTCATTTAAAGATCATTTGAACGCCAAGCAAATACCACAAAACAACTTTTGAATGTTGGTGGAGGACACCGGGCACCCAGGAAGGCAGCCCATTGTCTTTGAAAGGCGGTAGGACAAAAGATAAAAGATAAAAAGAGACAAAAGAGTTAGGGAGGGAGACCCATCCCAGGGAGGGAGTCTTAAAAGAGGAAAAGTTTCCAAACACCAGGAAACCCTCTCACCGGTGGGTCTGTGGGGAGTTTTGGAATTTCAGAGAGCAACATAACCAGGAGGAAAAATAAATAAATAAAACCCATAGATTACTCTCCTAACTGCAACTCCCAGTGGAGTAGTAGCCCAGGCACTCGTGTCCACCACCAGCAAGCGGGAGCTGAACAGGGAGGCACGGGCTACATTGCTTAGGGTAAGGTCCGGGCCTGAATACCCTGAGGGCAATCTGAGAGAGCTAACGTGAGATAGCTACCCAAACTGTGGGATAGCCAGAGAGGGGGGGAAAAAAAGCAGAGTAAAAAGAGAGAGAACTTTCCCGTGGAAAGCTCTAACCTAAGGCACTGCTGGGTCCGCTCACAGAACAAAGGACTGAGCGAATACCACAGGAAAGTTAGCTGGCTGTGGACTGGCCGATCCCCTGCTGGAGGCAGGGAGGAGGCGGGTGATAGCCAGAGCTGGAAGGAAAGGGGCAATCTTGACCCCAGAGATGGCATCCCCTACCAAAGTGCGAGCAGGCTGGCTCCTAGTTGCTAACCAAGTCTTCCTGGGATCCTGGATGGTTGACATCCATCAGGAGGGTCGCAGCCAGAGATCAGCTCCCCAGAAGAGACACATGGCACACCTGAGACGGTGCTCCTGCTGTGCACCCAGGAAACCAAGCGGCTGAGACCAGGGAGGTGATAAAACGCACCACCCAGCTGGGAAGAGTGCGCTCGCCAAGCACCTGGTTGCCTGAGCTGCTTGGACCTGGGAAGGACACAAAACTTAGACCCAACTGAGTCTGTGCCTTTGTGGAGTACCACAGAACCTGCACCTGAGCAGCATAGATCTGGGAAGTGCATGCAACCCGGGGCCCACCTTAGACAATTCCCTGGCAGAGCAACCTGGAGCCTGAGCAGTGTAGACTGGAAAAGCACACACACCATGAGTGGGGGCAAAGCCAGTGTGGACGAGACACTGCGAGCACTCCACACACATGCCAGTGATATTTGTTTGCAGTGTTCCTCCCTCCCCACAGCACAGTTGAACAAGTGAGCCTAAATAAATGACCACCTTCACCCAATGTATCAGGGCGGAAGTTAGATACTGAAGAGACTTGCAAACAGAGGAAGCCAAAATAAACAAAGAAGAGGGAATGGCTTTGGAAGAGACAGGTGCAACAGATTAAAACCCTGTAGTTAGCACTGGCTACATTAGAAGGGCCTATAGACCTATAGATGCTTACTCCTTGGAAGGGAAGTTATGACCAACCTAGATAGCATATTCAAAAGCAGAGACATTACTTTGCCAACAAAGGTCCGTCTAGTCAAGGCTATGGTTTTTCCTGTGGTCATGTATGGATGTGAGAGTTGGACCGTGAAGAAGGCTGAGCGCCGAAGAATTGATGCTTTTGAACTGTGGTGTTGGAGAAGACTCTTGAGAGTCCCTTGGACTGCAAGGAGATCCAACCAGTCCATTCTGAAGGAGATCAGCCCTGGGATTTCTTTGGAGGGAATGATGCTAAAGCTGAAACTCCAGTACTTTGGCCACCTCATGCAAAGAGTTGACTCATTGGAAAAGACTTTGATGCTGGGAGGGATTGGGGGCAGGAGGAAAAGGGGACGACAGAGGATGAGATGGCTGGATGGCATCACTGATTCGATGGACGTGAGTCTGGGTGAACTCCAGGAGTTGGTGATGGACAGGGAGGCCTGGCATGCTCAATTCATGGGATCGCGAAGAGTCGGACATGACTGAGAGACTGAACTGAACTGAACTGATAGACCTTGAGAAGAAGTATAAGGTGGAACAAGGAACTATCTAAAACTGAACTGACCACACACTGCCCTCAACAGCTCCAGAGAAATTCTTAGATATATTTTACTATTATCATTTTTTAATTTTCATTTTTAAAACCTACTCTTACCTTGAAAAAAAAAAGACCCTAATTTTAAAGCAAATTTCATTTTCTTTATATATAACTTTTGCCATTTTGTTTTGTTTTTTTAATATTGTATTTTTGAGAGTCTAACCTCTACTCTAGATTTTTAGTCTTTGCTTTTTGATATTTGTTATCAATTCTGTACCTTTAAGAATCCAATCTTCAATACCCATTTTTACCTAGGAGAGTGATAACTGGTTTGATATCTCTTTCCCTGTTTGACTCCCCTTTTTCTCCCCCAGGTTACCTCTATCTCCTCACTCCCCTTTCTCTTCTCTACTTAACTCTGTGAATCTCTTTGGGTGTTCTGGGCTATGGGCTAAGACAAAACTTAGAGAACTGATCACAGGCTAGATTGGTCTCTTTCCTTTTGAATCCCCCTCATCTCCTCCTGGCCACCTCTATCTTCTTCCTCCCTCTTCCTCGTCTTCTCTATGGAACTCCATGAACCTCTCTGAGTGGTCCAGACTGTGGAGAGCAAATAAGGAATTGATTATTGGTTAGAGTGCACTCTCCCCTTTTGAGTCCCCCTCTTCTGCTCCTGGTCATCTCTATCTCCCTCCTCCCTTTTCTCTTCTTCATGTAACTCTGTGAACCTCTCTGGGTGTCCCTCACTGTGGAGAATCTTTTCACCATTAACCTAGATGTTTTATCATTGGAGCTCTATGGAAGGAGAAGTCTTGAGGCAACTATAAGAATAAGATTGAAAGCCAGAGGCAGGAGGCCTAAATCCCAAACTTGAGAATACCAGAAAACTCCTGACTCTAGGGACCATTAATTGACAAAAGCTCATCCAAAAGTTTTCATATCTACACTGAAACCAAGCTCCGCCCAAGAGCCAACAAGTTTCAAAGCAAGACATACCAAGCTAATTCTCCAACAATGCAGGAATATAACCCAGAGCATTAAAATACAGGCAGCCAAAAGTCACACCAAACCCATAGACACCTCAGAACTCACTACTGGACACTTCATTGTAGTCCAGAGAGAAGAGATCCAGCCCCACCCACCAGAACACCGACACAAGCTTCCCTAACCAGGAAACCTTGACAAGCCACTCATCCAACCCCACCCACAGGGAGGAACCTCCACAATAAAGAGGAACCACAAACTTCCAGCATACAGAAAAGCCACCCCAAACCAGCAACCTAAACAAGGTGAAAAGGCAGAGAAATATTCAGCAGGTAAAGGAACATGATAAAAGCCCACCAATCCAAACAAAAGAGGAGGAAATAAGGAGTCTATCTGAAAAAGAATTCAGAATAATGATAAAAAAAATGATCCAAAATCTTGAAAACAAAATGGAGTTACAGATAAATAGTCTGGAGACAAGGATTGAGAAGATGCAAGAAAAGTTTAACAAGAACTTGCTGCTGCTGCTGCTAAGTCACTTCAGTTGTGTCCGACTCTGTGTGACCCCATAGATGGCAGCCCATTAGGCTCCTCTGTCCGTGGGATTCTCCAGGCAAGAACACTGGAGTGGGTTGCCATTTCCTTCTCCAATGTATGAAAGTGAAAAGTGAAATTGAAGTCACTCAGTCGTGTCCAACTCTTAGCAATCCCAAGGACTGGAGCCTACCAGGCTCCTCTGTCCATGGGATTTTCCAGGCAAGAGTACTGGAGCGGGGTGCCATTGCCTTCTCCAACAAGGACCTAGAAGAAATAAAAAAGAGTCAATCAATAATGAATAATGTAATAACTGAGATCAAAAGCATTCTGGAGAGAATCAACAGTAGAATAACTGAGGCAGAAGATAGGATAAGTGAGGTGGAAGATAGAATGGTGGAAATAAATGAAACAGAGAAGAAAAAAGAAAAGAAGAATTAAAAGAAATGAGGACAACCTCAGAGACCTCTGGGACAATGTTAAACGCCCCAACATTCAAATCATAGGAGTGCCAGAAGAAGAAGACAAAAAGAAAGACCATGAGAAAACACTTGAGGAGATAATAGTTGAAAACTTCCCTGAAATGGGGAAGGAAATAGCCACCCAGTCCAAGAAACCCAGAGATTCCCAAACAGGATAAACCCAAGGGAAAACACCCCAAGACATATATTAATCAAATTAACAAAGATCAAACACAAAGAACAAGGGAAAAACAGCAAGCAGCAAGGGAAAAACAACAAGTAACCCACAAGAGAATCCCCATAAGGATAACAGCTGATCTTTCAATAGAAACTCTTCAGGCCAAAGGGAATGGCAGGACATACTTAAAGTGATGAAAGAGAAAAACCTACAACCCAGATTACTGTACCCAGCAAAGATCTCATTCAAATATGAAGGAGAAATCAAAAGCTTTACAGACAAGCAAAAGCTCAAAGAATTCAGCACCACCAAAACAGCTCTTCAACAAATGCTAAAGGATCTTCTCTAGACAGGAAACACAGAAAAGGTTTATAAATTTGAACGCAAAACAACAAAGTAAATGGCAATGGGATCATGCTTATCAATAATTAGCTTAAATGTAAATGGGTTGAATGCCCCAACCAAAGACAAAGACTGGCTAAATGGATACAAAAACAAGACCCCTATATATGCTGCCTACAAGAAACCCACCTCAAACCTAGGGACACATACAGACTGAAAGTGAAGGGTTGGAAAAAGATATTTTATGCAAATGGAGACCAAGAGAAAGCAGGAGTAACAACACTCATATCAGATAAAATAGACTTTGAAATAAAGGGCATGAAAAGAGACAAAGAAGGACACTACATAATGATCAAAGGATCAATCCAAGAAGAAGATACAACAATTATAAATATATATGCACCCAACATAGTAGCAAAGAAATATGTAAGGCAATGCTAACAAATATGAAAGGGGAAATTAACAATAACACAATAATAGTGGGAGACTTTAATGCACCACTCATACCTATGGATAGATCAACTAAACAGAAAATTAGCAAAGAAACACAAACTTTAAATGATACAATGGACGAGTTAGACCTAATTGATATCTATAGGACATTTCACACTAAAACAATGAATTTCACCTTTTTTCTCAAGTGCACACAGAACCTGGCCCAGGATAGATCACATCCTGGGCCATAAATCTAGCCTTGGCAAATTCATAAAACTTGTAATCATCTCAAGCATCTTTTCTGATCACAATGAGGTAAGATTAGATCCTTACAAATAACTGTGAAAAGAAGACAAGTGAAAAGCAAAGGAGAAAAGGAAAGATAAAAACATCTGAATGCAGAGTTCTAAAGACTAGCAAGGAGAGATAACAAAGCCTTCCTCAGCAATCAGTGCAAAGAAATAGAGGAATACAATAGAATGAGAAAGACTAGAGATCACTTCAAGAAAATGAGAGATAGCAAGGGAACATTCCATGCAAAAATGGGCTCGATAAAGGACAGAAATGGTAAGGATCTAACAGAAGAAGAAGATATTAAGAAGAGGTGGAAAGAATGCACAGAAGAACTGTACAAAAAGGATCTTCATGACCCAGGTAATCACAATGGTGTGATCACTCACCTAGAGCCAGACATCCTGGAATGGGAGGTCAAGTGGGCCTTAGAAAGCAGCACTATGAACAAAGCTAGTGGGGAGATGGAATTGCAGTTGAGCTATTTCAAATCCTGAAAGATGATGATGTTAAAGTGCTGGACTCAATATGTCAGCAAATTTGGAAAACTCAGCAGGGTTTCAGTGAAAACTGAAAAGGTCAGTTTTCATTCCAATCCCCAAAAAAGGAAATGCCAAAGAATGCTCAAACTACTGCACAATTGCACTTATCTCACACACTAGTAAAATAATGCTCAAAATTCTCCAAGCTAGGCTTCAGCAATACGTGAACTGTGAACTTCCAGATGTTCAAGCTGGATTTAGAAGAGGCAGAGGAACCAGAGATCAAATTGCCAACATCCGCTGGATCATGGAAAAAGCAAGAGAGTTCCAGAAAAACATCTATTTCTGCTTTATTGACTCTGCCAAAGCCTTTGACTGTGTGGATCACAATAAACTGTGGAAAATTCTGAAAGAGACAGGAATACCAGACCACCTGACCTGCCTCTTGAGAAATCTGTATGCAGGTCAGGAAGCAATAGTTAGAACTGGACATGGAACAACAGACTGGTTCCAAATAGGAAAAGGAGTCCATCAAGGCTGTACATTGTCACCCTGCTTATTTAACTTATATGCAGAGTACATCATGAGAAACGCTGGGCTGGAAGAAGCACAAGGTGGAATCAAGATTGCCGGGAGAAATATCAGTAACCTCAGATATGCAGATGACACCACCCTTATGGCAGAAAGTGAAGAGGAACTAAAAAGCCTCTTGATAAAAGTGAAAGAGGAGAGTGAAAAAGTTGGCTTAAAGCTCAACATTCAGAAAACGAAGATCATGGCATCCAGTCCCCTCACTTCATGGAAATAGATGGGGAAACAGTGGAAACAGTGTCAGACTTTATTTTTGGGGGCTCCAAAATCACTACAGATGGTGACTGCCACCATGAAATTAAAAGACGGTTACTTCTTGGAAGGAAAGTTATGACCAACCTAGATAGCATATTCAAAAGCAGAGACATTACTTTGTCAACAAAGGTCCGTCTAGTCAAGGCTATGGTTTTTCCTGTGGTCATTTATGGATGTGAGAGTTGGACTGTGAAGAAAGCTGAGCACCGAAGAATTGATGCTTTTGAACTGTGGTATTGGAGAAGACTCTTGAGAGTCCCTTGGACTGCAAGGAGATCAAATCAGTCCATTCTAAAGGAAATCAGTCCTGGGTGTTCATTGGAAGGACTTATGCTAAAGCTGAAACTCCAATACTTTGGCCACCTCATGTGAAGAGTTGACTCATTAGAAAAGACTCTGATGCTGGGAACGATTGGGGACAGGAAAAGGGGACGACAGAGGATGAGATGGCTGGATGGCATCACCAACTCGATGGACATGAGTTTGAGTGAACTCTGGGAGTTGGTGATGGACAGGGAGGCCTGGCGTGCTGTAATTCATGGGGTTGCAAAGAGTCGGACATGACTGGGCTACTGAACTGAACTGAACAGAAAAAAAAAAAAAAACATTAAAAATACAAACATATGGAGGCTAAAAACACACTTCTGAATAACCAACAAATCACAAGTCAAAAAAGAAATCAAATATGCATAGAAACGAATAAAAATGAAAACATCCCAAACCTATGGGATTCAGTAAAAGCAGTGCTAAGGGAAAGGTTCATAGCAATACAAGCCTACAAGGAGAAACAGGAGAGAAATCAAATAAATAACGTAACTCTATACCTAAAGCAACCAGAAAAGGAAGAAATGAAGAACCCCAAGGTTAGTAGAAGGAAAAAAATTATAAAAATTAGGGCATAAATTAATGCAAAAGAAACAAAAGATACCATGGCAAAAATCAACAAAGCTAAAAGCTGGTGCTTCAAGAACATAAATAAAATAGACAAACCATTGGCTAGACTCAATAAGAAACAAAGGGAGAAGAATCAAATCAACAAAATTAGAAATGAAAATGGAGAAATCACAACAGACAACACAGAAATACAAAGGATCATAAGAGACTACTATCAGCAACTATATGCCAATAATATGGACAACTTGGAAGAAATGGACAAATTCTTAGAAAAGTATAACTTTCCAAAGCTTAACCAGGAAGAAATAGAAAATCTTAACAGACCCATCACAAGCATAGAAATTGAAACCATATTCACAAATCTTCCAACAAATAAAAGCCCATGACCAGATGGCTTCAGAGCTGAATTCTACCAAAAATTTAGAGAAGAGCTAACACCTATCCTACTCAAATTCTTCCAGAAAATTGCAATGGAAGGTAAACTTCCATACTCATTCTATGAGGCCACAATCACCCTAATACCAAAACTGACAAAGATGCCACAAAAAAAGAAAACTATAGGCCAATATCACTGATGAACATAGATGCAAAAATCCTTAACAAAATTCTAGCAAACAGAATTCAACAACATATTAAAAAGATCATACATCATGACCAAGTGTGCTTTATCCCAGGGATGCAAGGAATCTTCAATATTTGCAAATCAGTCAATGTGATACACTGCATTAACAAATTAAAAGATAAAAGTCATATGATTGTCTCAATAGATGCAGAGAAAGATTTTACAAAATTCAAGATCCATTTATGATATAAACCCTCCAAACAGCAGGCATAGAAGGAACATACCTCAACATAATAAAAGCCATATATGATAAACCCACAGCAAACATTATCCTCAATGGTGAAAAATTGAAAGCATTTCCCCTAAAGTCAGGAACAAGACAAGGGTGCCCACTCTCACCACTAGTATTCCTCATAGTTTTGGAAGTTTTGACCACAGCAATCAGAGCAGAAGAAGAAATAAAAGGAATCCAGATTGGAAAAGAACAAGTAAAACTCTCACTGTTTGCAGATGACATGATCCTCTACAAAGAAAACCCTAAAGACTCCACCAGAAAATTATTAGAGCTAATCAATGTAAATAAAGTTGCAGGACATAAAATTAAAACACAGAAATCGCTTGCATTCCTATACAGTAACAATGAGAAAACAGAAGGAGAAATTAAGAAAATAATTCCATTCACCATTGCAACAAAAAGACTAAAATACTTAAGAATGAATCTACTTAAAGAAACAAAAGACTTATATATAGTAAACTATAAAACACTGATGAAAGAAATCAAAGATGACACAAATAGATGGAGAAATATACCATGTTCATGGATTGGATGAATCAATATAGTGAAAATGAGTATACTACCCAAAACAATCTATAGATTCAATGCAATCCCTATCAAGCTACCAATGGTATTTTTCAGAGAATTAGAACAAATAATTTCACAATTTTATGGAATTACAGAAAACCTCGAATAGCCAAAGCAATCTTGAGAAAGAACAATGGAACTGGAGAAATCAACCTGCCTGACTTCAGGCTATAACTACAAAGCAACAGCCATCAAGACAATATGGTACTGGCACAAAGACAGAAACGTATATCAATGGAACAAAATAGAAAGCCCAGAGATAAATCCACACACATATGGACACCTATCTTTGACAAAGAAGGCAAGAATATACAATGGAGAAAAGACAATCTCTTTAACAAGTGGTGCTGGAAAAACTGGTCAACCACGTGTAAAAGAATGAAACTAGAACACTTTCTAATACCATATACAAAAATAAACTAAAAATGGATTAAAGGTCTAAATTTAAGACCAGAAACTATAAAACTCCTAGAGGAAAACATAGGCAAAACACTCTCTGACATAAATCATAGCAGGATTCTCTATGACCCGCTTCCCAGAGTAATGGAAATAAAAGTAAAAATTAAAAAAAAATAGGACCTAATTAAAATTAACAGCTTCTGCACAACAAAGGAAACTATAAGCAAGGTGAAAAGACAGCCTTCAGAATGGGAGAAAATAATAGCAAATGAAGCAACTGACAAAGAATTAATCTCAAAAATATACAAGGAACTCTTGCAGCTAAATTCCAGAAAAATAAATGACTCAATCAAAAAATGGGCCAAAGAACTAAATAGACATTTCTCCAAATAAGACATACAAATGGCTAACAGACACATGAAAAGATGCTCAACATCACTCATTATCAGAGAAATGCAAATCAAAACCACAATGAGGTACCATCTCACTCTGGTCTAATGGCTGCTATCAAAAAGTCTACAAACAATAAGTGCTGGAGAGGGTGCAGAGAAAAAGGAACCCTTTTACACTGTTGGTGGGAATGGAAACATAGCACACTATGGAGATCAGTATGGAGATTCCTTAAAAAAAAGTGGAAATAGAACTGCCATCAGTTCAGTTCAGTCGCTCAGTCATGTCCGACTCTTTGCGACCCCATGAATCGCAGCACGCCAGGCCTTCCTGTCCATCACCAACTCCCAGAGTTAACTCAGAGTCACGTCCATCGAGTCAGTGATGCCATCCAGCCATCTCATCCTTTGTCGTCCCCTTCTCCTCCTGCCCCCAATCCCTCCCAGCATCAAAGTCTTTTCCAATGAGTCAACTCTTCGCATGAGGTGGCCAAAGTACTGAAGTTTCAGCTTTAGCATCATTCCTTCCAAAGAAATCCCAGGGCTGATATCCTTCAGAATGGACTGGTTGGATCTCCTTGCAGTCCAAGGGACTCTCAAGAAGAACTCATACAACCCAGCAATCCCACTGCTGGGCATACACACTGAAGAAACCATAATTGAAAGAGACATGTGTACCCCAATGTTTATTGCAGCACTGTTTACAATAGCCAGGACATGGAAGAAACCTACATGTCCATCATCAGACGAATAGATAAGAAAGCTGGGGTACATATACACAATGGAATATCACTCAGCTATTAAAAAGAATGCATTTGAATCCATTCTAATGAGGTGGATGAAACTGGAACCTATTATACAGAGTGAAGTAAGCCAGAAAGAAAAACACCAATACAGTAAGTTAATGCATATATATGGAATTTAGAAAGATGGTAATGATGACCGTACATGTGAGACAGCAAAAGAGACACAGATGTAAAGAAAAGACTGTTGGACTCTGTGGGAGAAGGCGATGGTGGGATGATTTCAGAGAATAGCATTGAAACATGTATATTATCATATGTGAAATAGATCACCAGTCCAGGTTCAATGCATGAGGCAGGGTGCTCAGGGCTGGTGCACTGGAATGACCCTGAGGGATGGGATGGGGAGAGATCCAGGAGGGAGGGTCAGAATGGGAAACACATGTACACCCATGGCTGATTCATGTGAATATATGGCAAAAACCACCACAATATTGTAAAGTAATTAGCCTCCAATTAAAATTAAAAAAAAAAAATTAAAAAGGAAGTCCTGAGGTATAAATCTAACTAGAAAGGCACAGCACTTATATGAAAACTGTAAAATCTTTGAAGGCTATAAAACAAAATGTGAATAAATAAAAAAGATATGGCTGTATGGGAAGACTTAAAATGATTAAAATATCCATTCTCTAAATAAAATAAAATGAACAATAGAGCATTAGAGCATTGCTCAACATCTGACCTCTTCCATATTTACTTCTCTCATTCATTTTCTGCCCTTACAATGCACATAAACTCTGTGAAGGCAGGGCCTTTGCTCTTTGATTGGTGTTGTATCCTTCAGTTTAGTTTAATTCAGTTCAGTCATTCAGTCGTGACTGACACTTTGCGACCCCATGGACTGCAGCACGCCAAGCCACCCTGTCCATCGCCAACTCCTGGAGCTTACTCAAACTCATGTCCATCGAGTTGGTGATGCCATCCAACCATCTCATCCTCTGTCATTCCTTTCAGCTTCCACCTTCAATCTTTCCCAGCATCAGGGTCTTTTCCAGTGAATCAGTTCTTCCCATCAGGTGGCCAGTGTATTGGAGTTTCAGCTTCAACATCAGTCCTTCCAATGAATATTCAACATTGATTTCCTTTAGGATTGACTGGTTGGATCTCCTTGCACTCCATGGGATTCTCAAGAGTCTTCTCCAACACCACAGTTCAAAAGCATCAGTTCTTCGATGCTCAGCTTTCTTCAGTCCAACTCTCACATCCATACGTGACCACTGGAAAAACCATAGCCTTGACTAGACAGACCTTTGTTGGCAAAGTAATGTCTCTACTTTTTACTATGCTGTCTAGGATATTAAAAGTTATGACCAAGGTCATAACTTTCCTTCCGAAGAGTAAGCTTTTTAATATGCTGTCTAGGTTGATATAGATTTTCTTGCAAGGACCAAGTGTCTTTTAATTTTGTGGCTGCAGTCACCATCTACAGTGATTTTGGAGGCCCCCAAAATAAAGTTTGCCACTGTTTCCAGTATTTCCCCATCTATTTGCCAGGAAGTGATGGGACCAGATCCCATGACCTTAGTATTCTGAATGTTGAGCTTTAAGCCAACTTTTTCACTCTCCTCTTTCACTTTCATCAAGAGGCTCTTTATTTCTTCTTTGCTTTCTGCCATAAGGGTGGTGTCATCCGAGTATCTGAGATTATTGATATTTCTCCCTGCAGTCTTGATTCCAGCTTGTGCTTCATCCAGCCCAACATTTCACATGATGTGCTCTGTATATAAGTTGAATAAGCAGGGTGACAATATATAGCCTTGAAATATTCCTTTCCTAATATGGAACCAGTCTTTTGTTCCCTGTCTAGTTCTAACTGTAGCTTCTTGACCTGCATACAGATTTCTCAGGAGGCAGGTAAGGTGATGTTGTTATTCCCATCTCTTTAAGAATTTTTCACAGTTTGTGATCCACACAGTCAATGGCTTTGGCGTGGTCAATAAAGCAGAAGTAGATGTTTTTCTGGAACTCTATTGCTTTTTCCATGATCCAGTGGATGTTGGCAATTTGATCTCTGGTTCCTCTGTCTTTTCCAAAACCAGCTTAAACATCTGGAAGTTCATGGTTCACTTACGTTGAAGCCTGACTTGGAGAATTTTGATCATTACTTTGCTAGTGTGTGAGATGAATGCAAGTGTGTGGTAGTTTGAACATTTTTGGCATTGCCTTTCTGTGGGATTGGGCTAAAATCTGACCTTTTCCAGTCCTGTGGCCACTCATGTGTGTTCCAAATTTGCTCACATATTGAGTGCAGCACTTTAACAGGATCACCTTTTAGAATTTGAAATAGCTCAACTGGAATTCCATCACTTCCACTAGTTTTGTTTGTAGTGATGCTTCCTAAGGACAATTTGACTTCGTAGTCCAGGATGTCTGGCTCTAGGTGAGTGATTACACCATCGTGATTCCTTAGCACAGGCTTTTCCCTGCGGTCTGAAAGTGGAACATTCCTATGACAACTTTTGTAAGCCCAAAGACAGTAAAGCAAAGAAGCAGTCATCTTAGGACATGTCTTGCTAATGGATGCACGAAATACATGGAGATAAAGCGCAGATGCTTACAGAGGGAATGACATTCAAAGCTATGGGGCTTGGTTAGATATAGTGTAGTACTGGGGAAAGACTTAGGTGATATCACTTTTGATGCTCAGAGAATGTTCTACCTCTGTAAATGGCTTGTGACAAAACAAATGGCAAACTTTATTTTCACTTTTCACCTTTTGTTCATAAGAGCAAAACTTTCTTTGGATTTCTTTGGGTTAACTCAGATAGTTACTGATGTAGGTCTTTCATAAAAATGAAGTTCCTTAAAGTGAATTTTCAAAAATCAGGGGATGCCTTTAGATTGATGAGTATTAACACCTGCAGGTAGAAATAGAATTAATTTTCCTTGATTCATACGGGTTGTATGGAGGAAGACTGGAAATCTGAAAAGCATCAAATTCTTTAGTAAGATCTAAGGGCACAATGAATCTCATGTAGGTAACCAATATTGTCCCTTGTATGTATAGATATGTGTTTTTGTTGCACATTATTTTCAAAGAGTTTATTCTTAGCAATGTAACAAATATTAAAATAAAATGGTCTAAACAGAATAATTTATTTATTGAGCAGAAAATAGCTATTTAAAATGAAAAATGCCTCAATACATCTTGGAGAGTTTTTTTTATGTAACAAGAACCTATAAACTAAACACTTTGACTATATAGATCACAAAAAACTGTGGAAAATTCTTATAGAGATGGGAATACCAGACCACCTGACCTGCCTCCTGAGAAATCTGTATGCAGGTCAGGAAGCAACAGTTAGAACTGGACATGGAACAACAGACTGGTTCCAAATTAGGAAAGGAGTATGTGAAGGCTGTGTCACCCTGCTTTATTTAACTTATATGCAGAGAACATCATGTAAAATGCTTGGCTGGATGAAGCACAAGCTGGAATCAAGATTACCGGGAGAAATATCAATAACCTCAGATACTCAGATGACACCACCTTTATGGCTGAAAGCAAAGAAGAAATAAAGAGCTTTCTTGGTGAAAGTGAAAGAGGAGCATGAAAAAGTTGGCTTAAAACTCAAAATTCAGAAAACTAAGATCATGGCATCTGTTCCCATCACTTCATGGCAAATAGATGGGGAAACAATGGAAACAGTGACAGACTTTATTTTGGGGAGCTCCAAAATCACTGCAGATAGTGACTGAAGCCATGAAATTAAAGACATTTGCTCTTTGGAAGAAAAGTGTGACCAACCTAGACAGAATATTAAAAAGCAGAGACATTACTTTGTCAACAAAGGTCCATCTAGTCAAAGCTGTGGTTTTTCCAGTAATCATGTATGGATGTGAAAGTCGAACTACAAAAAAAGCTGAGTGCCGAAGAACTGACACTTTTGAACAGTGGTGTTGGAGAAGACTCTTGAGAGTCCTGTGGACTACAAGAAGATCAAATCAGTCAATCCCAAAGGAAATTAATCCTGAATATTCATTGGAAGAACTGATGCTGAAACTGAAATTCCAATCCTTTGGCCACCTGATGTGAAGCTGACTCACTGGAAAAGACCCTGATACTAGGAAAGATTTAAGGCAGGAGGAGAAGGGGACGACAAAGGATGAGATGGTTGGATGGCATCACTAACTTGATGGACATGAGTTTGAGCAAGCTCTGGAAGTAGGTGACGGACAGGGAAGCCTGCTGTACTACAGTCCTTGAGTTGCAAAGGGTCAGACACGACTAAGCAACTGAACTGAACTGAACTTACAAGATAGTAAAGTCCCCTACATATTAATGCATTCCATTCCAAGAGCTCGTTTGTAAGGCAGGTTGGTTCATAAGTCCAACAAAGTTAGCCTAGGTACCCAACTTTTACAGATAACACCAGGCATGTGGACTAACATGTTACTGGACACACATATGCATTTTCCATCTTTGAAAGTTTGCAACTTAAAGGTTCCTGCATAGAGTACTTACTGTATTAGAAAGAGTGAACTGAATCTCTGTCTGTTTTTTCAACATTGTATCCATAGTCCTAAGCACAATCCTTGATACAAAGCCTTTGTTCAATAAATACTTGCTGAATGAATGAGTTTACGTATCTATTTTTGTATAGAGAAAATTGTGAAAACTATAGAAATACACCTTGCATTCAAGTAAATTTGTTTCTAAATTATAGTTGTACATTTAAGTTATGGTTTATTAGATTGATTCTAGAGAAATGTAAGACTAGGGGATTAAAGTTGGCCATCTTGCTACATGGTGCTTTATTCCTTCTATATGTTACTGATTTTCTCTTTTGCTTTCTCTTGGGTTAATTGAACATTTTGTATTAATTCATTTTATCTCCACTGTTAACCTACTATTTATAATTTTTTTAATATTTTTGTAGTTGATTTATGGTTTGGATACACCATATGAGTGGATATACCAAATGAGTCAGTTAATTAGACTCATTTCAAACAATACTGTACATATTTCATAAGTAGATTAAGGCCCTTATAGCTGTATATTCCAATTCCTCTCCCTCACCCTTTATCCTGTTACTGTCCTACATTTCATTTTATACCTGCTATAAACACAGAAAACATGGCTTCTATTTTTCCTTTTAACAGTTATCCTTTAGGCTTTTTAGATCAATTTAAAAAACTATTTTACTTTTATTTATCCCATTCCTATTTCTCTTTGTTTCTTGATAAATATTCAAATTTCAGTTTGCTATCATAGTCTTCCTACCTTACAAATATTTTAATATTTCTTGTGTAGTATAGGTCTGCTTACAATGAATTTTCTGTTTTTGTTGTCCTTAGAAGAAAACCTTATTTATGCTTCTTTTTTGAATGATCTTATTTTCTGAGTAAAGAATGATGGAAGGAGAGTATTTCTTTCCTTCATGCTTTCTGATGAGAAATCAGCTACAATATGTATTTGTTTCTCTGATTGTAATGCAACAGCTTTAAAGAGTTTTGCTGGGTTTTGTTTTCAGCATTTTAAACATGATATGCCTAGGTGTGTTCACTCAACCTTATCATCGTATGGGGTTTTTGTTTTCTTTGAGATTCCTGGATCTGTGCTTTGATGTCTATGATTAATTACAGAAAATTTGTGGCCATTATTTATTTATTCTGTTCCATTCTGTCCTGATTCTCCTTCTAAGATTCCAGTTAGACAGATTTTTTTCTTTTTATATCATCTCCCAACTATTGGATGCAATGTTCTATGTTATTTTTGTTTATTTTTGCCTCTTTTTTTTCTTCTTGTGGTCCATTTTGGGTTATTTCTACTGCTCTATGTTCAAGTTCACTGATTTCCCCACTGTGTTGAGTCTGCTACTAAGCCAATTAAAGGCAGCCTTTTATCTGGATTGCTAAGCTACTCATTTCCATTTTATTTTTTCTCATGGTTTTCTTCTCTTTGGTAAAACTATTCATCCAATTTTTGCATGTTGTTCACTTTTTTCATTAGAGTTTGTATAACATATTAATCATCATAATTTTAAATTCCCTGTCAGATAGTTTCAATATCTGTGCTATATCTGAGTCTGTTGGCCCTATTGATTATATTATCTCTTGCAGTCTCTGTGTGTGTGTGTGTGTGTGTGTTACCTTTTCAAATTCTTTATACTTCCTTTTTTCTAGAAAACCATGCATTTTGTATAAGAAAGTAGAGATTTAGGTGAGTAGTTTTTATGCTCATAAATGGACAGAACATTCCTTTTGCTGTTTTTAGTGTGAAGGTTTGTGTTAGTCTAGCCAGGAATTCATAATTTTTGAACTTACTGTTGCTATGTTTACCTTTAGTGAAATAACCTTCAATTTTCCCAATCAATAACTTGTGTTTAAAGCAGAAACTGGCTTCTGAACATATTTTCCTTCATTTCTACTCCACCTTCACCAATCAATCTTCCCTTTGGGGCTGGACCACAGAGGGGCCTCCTCTCACAGCTTGCCCAGCAGGACTCACTGTCAACTTTACTTGATGATTCTTAGCTGCGTGGCAGGAAGTGAAGGCGATACAAGCCCCTGGGGCTCCAGGATGTGACTTCCATATTCCGCCTCCTCCCCAGCTAGAGTTCTGGTTAAGAATGTATCCCTGTCCCTTTTCCAGGCTGGAAGGTTGTTTCTTATTTCCTCTGCAGGTGCAATGGGTTTTCATCAGTACCCTAAGAACAACCGTTTTATTGTCCCTCTCTCTATAGATTAAGGTTTTGTTTCATAAAGGACACAGTGGAGAAAAGTGGGGTGAGGTGGGGTGTGAGGAATATTTTCATGTCTATCTTCCTTGTCCTACACAAAGGAAGCTGTTTCTGGGACTGTCCCATTTTTCCCTGTTAGCATATGGTGTTCATGGGCAAAAATACTGTTGGAATCTGAGTTCCCCTCCCTCATATCTGTGCCCACATCACCCCAAACTTCACCTGCCACCATTCTGAACTCTGTCTTCAATTTAACATGTATTCCAGTGAATTCTTGGTAGTGTTCAGTGACATCTGCCTTAGGTAGGCCAGTGTTTGCATGATACCTCCTTCTATAGGCATCTACTTCTCCCCAGTTTTCTGGTTAGTTGTTATTTTCTGATCTCAGCTCTCTGATAGGTTCAAGAGAAAAACTGAAATGTCAATCTATCCAGCTTTTTTATTTCTGTAATGGCACTATCAGTACTCCTAGTTTTTTATGTCCTGGAGCAGAAACTTCAATAAGACTGGAAACAAACTGTGTTTAAAAGAATTATGAATTGTGCTCAAATTATATTTTTTCTTTGTGATACTATACATATCACCTATACTGTACTTTCTGTAAAAAGTATTTCAGCTTAAAAAAGAAGTGTTGTTCATGATTCATATTATTATGAACAGCAAGATTGTTGGATAGGATGTCTTCTAAAAAAAATTGAAATTTCTAAGAATTGTTGCAGAGGTCTAATTGAAAAAAATGGAAAATGGCATATGTTTCAATGTTTTAGATGCAGTGGCTACTTAGGGTCTACCTGGATCTTCTGGCTTATATACAATCTTTGGTTTCTCACTTGACCAAATCAAAGAAACAACGCATACACTATGAGTGTGAAGACTGTTGACTTGACAAGAAACTAAAGTAGTTTAATGAGTGGGTAGAAGCAGTATACACAGAGAAAACAAAAACAATTTAAAGCATAAGTGGTGACTATAGCTATTTCCTGAGCCCATTTTATCTTTTTATATAAAGCTTCATTCCTCCTATTGTCCCTGGACACTGTTTTGTATTAATGGACACTGGAGAGCTATGTATTTAAGATGTTATCCTGGTGCAGAGTACATCATGAGCACATCAGTGCAGAGCACATATCATATGCAGAGCACATCATCTGAAATGCTAGGCCGGATGAAGCACAAGCTGGAATCAAGACTGCAGGGTGATATATCAATAACCTCAGACAAGCAGATGACACCACCCTTATGGCACAAAGTGAAGAAGAAATAAAAAGCTTCTTGATGAAAGTGGAAGACGAGAGTGAAAAACTTGGCTTAAAACTCAACATTCAGAAAACTAAGATCATGGCACCCCATTCCATCACTTCTTGGCAAATAGATGGGGAAACAATGGGAACAGTGACAGACTTTATTTTGGGGGGCTCCAAAATCATTGCAGATGGTGACTGCAGCCATGAAATTAAAAGACACTTGCACCTTAGAAGAAAAGCTATGACCGACCTAGACAGCATATTACAAAGCAGAGACGTTACTTTGCCAACAAAGGTCTGTCTAGTCAAAGCTGTGGTTTTTCCAGTAGTCATGGATGGGTGTGAGAGTTGGACTATAAAGAAAGATGAGTGCAGAAGATTTGATGCTTTTAAACAGTGGTGTCAAGAAGACTCTTCAGAATCCCTTGGACTGCAAGGAGATCCACCAGTCCATTCTAAAGGAAATTAGTTCTGAAGATTCATTGGAAGGACTGATGCTGAAGCTGAAATTTCAATACTTTGGCCACTTGATTCAAAGAGCTGATTCACTGGAAAAGACTCTGATGCTGGGAAAGACTGAAGGTGGAAGGAGAAGGGGATGACAGAGGATGAGATTGTTAGATGGCATCGCCGACTCAATGGAAATGATTTTGAGCAAGCTGCAGGAGTTAGTGATGGACAGGGAAGCCTGGTGTGCCTAGTCCAGTTCAGTCAGTTTGGTTGTGTCCGACTCTTTGCAACCCCATGAATTGCAGCATGCCAGGCCTCCCTGTCCATCACTAACTCCCGGAGTTCACTCAGACTCACATCCATCAAGTAAGTGATGCCATCCAGCCATCTCATCCTCTGTCGTCCCCTTCTCCTCCTGCCCCTAATCCCTCCCAGGATCAGAGTCTTTTCCAATGAGTCAACACTTCACATGAGGTGGCCAAAGTACTAGAGTTTCAGCTTTAGCATCATTCCTTCCAAAGAAATCCCAGGGCTGATCTCCTTCAGAATGGACTGATTGGATCTCCTTGCAGTCCAAGGGACTCTCAAGAGTCTTCTCCTACACCACAGTTCAAAACATCAATTCTTTGGTGCTTAGCCTTCTTCACAGTCCAACTCTCACATCCATACATGACCACAGGAAAAACCATAGCCTTGACTAGACAGACCTTTGTTGGCAAAGTAATGTCTCTGCTTTTGAATATGCTATCTAGGTTGGTCATAACTTTCCTTCCAAGGAGTAAGCGTCTTTTAATTTCATGGCTGCAGTCACCATCTGCAGTGATTTTGGAGCCCCCCAAAATAAAGTCTGACACTGTTTCCACTGTTTCCCCATCTATTTCCCATGAAGTGGTGGGACCGGATGCCATGATCTTCGTTTTCTGAATGTTGAGCTTTAAGCCAACTTTTTCACTCTCCTCTTTCACTTTCATCAAGAGGCTTTTTAGTTCCTCTTCACTTTCTCCCATAAGGGTGGTGTCATCTGCATATCTGAGGTTATTGATATTTCTCCCGGCAATCTTGATTCCAGCTTGTGTTTCTTCCAGTCCAGCGTTTCTCATGATGTACTCTGCATAGAAGTTAAATAAGCAGGGTGACAATATACAGCCTTGATGTACTCCTTTTCCTATTTGGAACCAGTCAGTTATTCCATGTCCAGTTCTAACTGTTGCTTCCTACCTGCATACAAATTTCTCAAAAGGCAGATCAGGTGGTCTGGTATTCCCATCTCTTTCAGAATTTTCCACAGTTTATTGTGATCCACACAGTCAAAAGCTTTGGCATAGTCAATAAAGCAGAAATAGATGTTTTTCTGGAACTCTCTTGCTTTTTCCATGATGCAGTGGATGTTGGCAATTTGATCTCTGGTTCCTCTGCCTCTTCTAAAATCAGCTTGAACATCAGGAAGTTCATGGTCACATATTGCTGAAGTCTGGCTTGGAGAATTTTGAGCATTCTTTACTAACGTGTGAGATGAGTACAATTGTGTGGTAGTTTGAGCATTCTTTGGCATTGCCTTTCTTTGGGATTGGAATGAAAACTGACCTTTTCCAGTCCTGTGGCCACTGCTGAGTTTTCCAAATTTGCTGGCATATTGAGTGTAGCACTTTCACAGCATCATCTTTCAGGATTTGAAATAGCTCAACTGGAATTGCATCACCTCCACAAGCTTTGTTTGTAGTGATGCTTTCTAAGGCCCACTTGACTTCACATTCCAGGATGTCTGGCTCTAGAGTGATCACACCCTCATGATTATCTGGGTCGTGAAGTTCTTTTTTGTACAGTTCTTCTGTGTACTCTTGCCACCTCTTCTTAATATCTTCTGCTTCTGTTAGGTCCATACTTTTTCTGTCCTTTATCGAGCCCATCTTTGCATGAAATGTCCCCTTGGTATCTCTAATTTTCTTGAAGAGATCTTAGTCTTTCCCATTCTGTTGTTTTCCTCTATTTCTTTGCATTGATCACTGAGGAAGGCTTTTTTATCTCTCCTTGCTATTCTTTGGAACTCTGCATTCAGATGCTTATATCTTTCCTTTTCTCCTTTGCTTTTCACTTCTCTTCTTTTCAAAGCTATTTGTAAGGTCTCCCCAGACAGCCATTTTGCTTTTTTACATTTCTTTTCCATGGGTATGGTCTTGATCCCTGTCTCCTGTACAATGTCATGAACCTCATTCCATAGTTCATCAGGCACTCTGTCTATCAGATCTAGGCCCTTAAATCTATTTCTCACTTCCACTGTATAATCATAAGGGATTTGATTTAGGTCATACCTGAATGGTCTAGTGGTTTTCCCTAGTTTTTTCAATTTCAGTCTGAATTTGGCAATAAGGAGTTCATGATCTGAGCCACAGTCAGCTCCCGGTCTTGTTTTTGCTGGCTGTATAGAGCTTCTCCATCTTTGGCTGCAAAGAATATAATCAATCTGATTTTGGTGTTGACCATCTGGTGATGTCCATGTACAGAGTCTTCTCTGTGTTGTTGGAAGAGGGTGTTTGTTATGACCAGTGCATTTTCTTGGCAAAACTGTATTAGTCTTTGCCCTGCTTCATTGCGTATTCCAAGGCCAAATTTGCCTGTCACTCCAGGTGTTTCTTGACTTCCTACTTTTGCATTCCAGTCCCCTATAATGAAAAGGACATCTTTTTTGGGTGTTAGTTCTAAAAGGTCTTGTAGGTCTTCATAGAATCGTTCAACTTCAGCTTCTTCAGCATTACTGTTTGGGGCATAGACTTGGATTACTGTGATATTGAATGGTTTGCCTTGGAAACAAACAGAGATCATTCTGTCATTTTTGAGATTGCATCCAAGTACTGAATTTCAGACTGTTTTGTTGACCATGATTTCTACTCCATTTCTTCTGAGGGATTCCTGCCCGCAGTAGTAGATATAATGGTTCTGTGTTAAATTCACCCATTCCAGTCTATTTTAGTTTGCTGATTCCTAGAATGTGGACATTCACTCTTGCCATCTCTTGTTTGACCTCTTCCAATTTGCCTTGATTCATGGACCTGACATTCCAGGTTCCTCTACTATTGCTCTTTATAGCATCGGACCTTGCTTCTATCACCAGTCACATCCACAGCTGGGTATTGTTTTTGATTTGGCTCCATCCCTTCATTCTTTCTGGAGTTATTTCTCCACTGATCTCCAGTAGCATATTGGGCATCTAATGACCTGGCATCTACTGATCCTCTTTCAGTATCCTATCATTTTGCCTTTTCATACTGTTCAGTCCAGGGTGTCACTAATAGTCAGACATGACTATGTGACTGAATTGAACTGAACTGAATCCTTGAGTACCTAGAAAAATACTTCATGATGCTGATGCAAAATAAAAAGAAAAATGGGTACAATTTTTCTCATGCCTAGGTCTCTACAAACAATTGTGGATCAGATAAGCATTCCTTAAATATGTGGTCTAACCAACTTGAGGTTTAGACTACATGCATAGCAAGTGTTTGTATATTAAAAATTACTGTGAAAAGAATTATGTCTTAGAAAAAGAGAGACAATTTAAACATCAAGCTAGGGGTTTTGTTTCTTGAGTCTAGTTTAAGAGAGAAACACATAAGGAGAAAAATGAATCAAAATAGTTTAAAATATTATTCTGGAATCCCTCTTTCCATTGGAATTAATAGGCAAAGCTAAAGTTCTTGGTTTGTTAGTGGAAAGATAGGCTGTCACTCAAATGAAGATGGCCAAATCGTCACTCAAATAGAAGGTCAAGCTTGATTTTCAAAGTTCAGTGAAAGGTAATCAGATGCACTAGAATATTTATGATTCAGTCAAGAGGTTCATAGTGCATTGCATCAAAATTTAGAGAGATTAGTAGAGCATATATTTAGACACAGTATTTAAAATTAAGAGATTAAAAAACACTTACTCTTTAAATTCATAGAAACTATAAAGATCAAGTCTAATCACACCAAAATATGTTCCATGGATCAACCTCACTGGAAATACATGGAAATATTTTAAATTTTAGGATATTTTGGCCTTATCTGTAAGATATGTGTCAGTATGTATTTTGTGATTGCCTACAGGGTAACCCTCAGTTTGGTTTCTTAATCAGAATGTAAGACAATTACCTGGAGTTCAAACTACATTCTAATTCTCTAATTCCAATTTATAACTTTAAATTACCAAGATTTAATGATGTAAGTTAGTTATAGTTTGGTATAAACAATGTTTAAAGTGTTAGAAAAAAAATTAACATTTATGGCTTTTCCCCACACAAGGCACCTGAAGAAAAGTGACCTAATTTGCAAGATCACCATCTAGTGGAAATTTGTCACACTGCAAGCACGTAGTCCCTAGCGCCCAAGAAGGATTTCTAATGATATATGGCCAGGCAAATCCATCTCAGATACAAGATAGGTGATGTAATTTTGACCGTATCAGACAATATTGCACACATAGAAATATTACTCCTGGATTTATAAATCATGAACCAATAGCTTGGAAAGAAATAGAGGACACATACTACATGGTTAAATTAGGTAATTAAATGAAAGGAAACCAAACAGATTGTTTCATTCTACCCCATTCACACTGACAAAGTGTCATACTCCTACTTTCATGAAGATAAATTCAGGAAACAACTATCAGGAAGCAGGAGTGAATGCTAGGAATAGGGATTTTTTTTTTTTAGTAGGTTTACCAATTCTTACCACCTACAGAACTGGGTGGAAAGAGACCCCCTGAAGTATAGTCTATACCTATTCCTTCTCTTAAATTCCTTTAAAATATCTTGGAATCTTCATTAGTAACAGAAACTTATCCTCTGGAAATATGTCAGCACTCCCATCCCCGCAAAGCAAGCTGCTTGTTCAGTTCAGTTCAGTTCAGTCACTCAGTCGTGTCTGACTCTTTGCGACTCCATGAACTGCAGCACACCAGGCCTCCCTGTCCATCACCAACTACTGAAGTCGATCAAAACCCATGTCCACTGAGTCAGTGATGCCATCCAACCATCTCATCCTCTGTCGTCCCCTTCTCCTCTTGCCCTCGATATTTCCCAGCATCAGGGTCTTTTCAAATGAGTCAACTCGTAGCATCAGATGGCCAAAGTATTGGAGTTTCAGCATCAACATCAGTTCTTCCAATGAACATCCAGGACTAATCTCCTTTAGGATGGACTATTTGGATCTCCTTGCAGTCCAAGAGACTCTCAAGAGTCTTCTCCAACACCACAGTTCAAAAGCATCAATTCTTCAGCATTCACCTTTCTTTATAGTCCAACTCTCACATCCATACAGGACCACTGGAAAAACCATAGCCTTGACTACATGGACCTTTGTTGGTGAAGAAATGTCTCTGCTTTTCAATATGCTGTCTAGGTTGGTCATAACTTTCCTTCCAAGGAGTAAGCATCTTTAAATTTCATAGCTGCAATCACCATCTGCAATGATTTTGGAGCCCCCAAAAATAAAGTCAGCCACTATTTCCCCAACTATTTGCCAAGAAGTGATGGGACTGGATGCCATGATCTTAGTTTTCTGAATGTTGGGCTTTAAGCCAACATTTTAACTGTCCTTTTTCACTTTCATCAAGAGACTCTTTAATTCTTCTTCACCTCTGCCGTAGTGTGGTGTCATCTACATATCTGAGGTTATTGATATGTCTCCCTGCAATCTTGATTCCAGCTTGTGCTTCTTCCACCCAGCATTTCTAATGTATATGCAGATGTATATTTCTGCATATACATTTCTAATGTATATGCAGATGTACTCTGCATATAAGTTAAATAAGCAGGGTGACAATATACAGCCTTGACGTACTCCTTTTCCTATTTGGAACCAGTCTGTTGTTCCATGTCCAGTTCTAACTGTTGCTTCCTGACCTGCATACAAATTTCTCAGGAGGCAGGTCAGGTGGTCTGGTATTCCCATCTCTTTCAGAATTTTCCACAGTTTATTGTGATCCACACAGTCAAAAGCTTTGGCATAGTCAATAAAGCGGAAATAGATGTTTTTCTGGAACTCTCTTGCTTTTTTGATGGTCCAGCAGATGTTGGCAATTTGATGTCTGGTTCCTCTGCCTCTTCTAAATCCAGCTTGCACACCTCCTGGAAGTTCATGATTTACATATTGCTGAAGCATGGCTTGGAGAATTTTGAGCATTACTTTACTAGCATGTGAGACGAGTGCAATTGTGTGGTAGTTTGAGCATTCTCTCCATTGCCTTTTTTGGGATTGAAATGAAAACTGACCTTTTCCAGTCCTGTGGCCACTGCTGAGTTTTCCAAATTTGCTGGCATATTGAGTGTAGCACTTTCACAGCATCATCTTTCAGGATTTGAAATAACTCAACTGGGATTCCATCACCTCCACTAGCTTTGTTCGTAGTGATGCTTTCTAAGGCCCACTTGACTTCACATTCCAGGATGTCTTGCTCTAGTTGAGTGTGAGTGATCACACCATCATTATTATCTGGGTTGTGAAGATCATTTTTGTGCAGTTCTTCTGTGTTTTCTTGCCACCTCTTCTTAATATCTTCTGTTTCTGTTAGGTCCATACCATTTCTGTCCTTTATCCAGCCCATCTTTGCATGAAATGTTTTCTTTTTATCTCTAATTTTCTTGAAGAGATCTCCAGTCTTTTCCATTCTGTTGTTTTCCTCTATTTCTTTTTATTGATCGCTGAGGAAGGCTTCCTTATCTCCCCTTGCTATTCTTTGGAACTCTGCATTCAAATGGGTATATCTTTCCTTTTCCCCTTTGCTTTTCACTTCTTTTCTTTTCACAGCTATCTGTAAGGCCTTCTCAGACAGCCATTTTGCTTTTTTGCATTCATTTTTATTGGGAATGGTCTTAATTCTTGTCTCCTGTACATGGCACGAACCTCTGTCCATAGTTCATCAGGCACTCTGTCTATCAGATCTAGGCCCTTAAATCTATTTCTCACTTCCACTGTATAATCATAAGCGATTTGATTTAGGTCATACCTGAATGGTCTAGTGGTTTTCCCTAGTTTCTTCAATTTCAGTCTGAATTTGGCAATAAGGAGTTCATGATCTGAGCCACAGTCAGCTCCCGATCTTGTTTTTGCTGACTGTATAGAGCTTCTCCATCTTTGGCTGCAAAGAATATAATCAATCTGATTTCGGTTTTGACCATCTGGTGATGTCCATGTGTAGAGTCTTCTCTTGTGTTGTTGGAAAAGGGTGTTTGCTATGACCAGTGTGCTCTCTTGGCAGAACTCTATTAGCCTTTGCCCTGCTTCATTCTGTACTCCAAGACCAAATTTGCCTGTCACTCCAGGTGTTTCTTGACTTCCTACTTTTGCATTCCAGACCCCTATAATGAAAAGGACATCTTTTTTGGGTGTTAGTTCTAAAAGGTCTTGTAGATCTTCATAAAACCATTCCACTTCAGCTTCTTCAGTGTTACTAGTCAGGGCATAGACTTGGATTATCATGATATTGAATGGTTTGCCTTGGAAATGAACAGAGATCATTCTGTCTTTTTGAGATTGTTCTAGATAAATTTGGGGTTGCTCCTTTTGGACCTGGAGCAGTTTTTTTAGCTGGAGTCAGCAATCACTTACATGACAGGTGGAGTTTGGAGAAACTAAGGCTATTACTTTTTGGTCAAAATGAACACTTGAACTAATATTCTATTTTGCCTAAGATTCACACAAATTAATGTTGCTTGATTTCTAGGAATCCCATATTTTTTACCTCTCCCAAAATCTCATCAGTTGTAAGATATAACATTATTTTATGTACAACCATGGTAGAAAAATACTGTCAATTTAATGATGAGAAGTCATCAATTCTAAGATGCATCCCAATTTCAAATATTTTCAATCATATTTAAAAATATGTTTATACCCTTGAAATATGGTGAATAAAAATGATCATAATAGAGAAAGTATTGAGAAAGAAGACTGTAATAATATTAATTCAACACTGAGGTACTGATGTCAACCAGCTAAAGCAGAGGCTAAGGAAATGGAACACAGAATAGTTGTGTTTTTATAGAAAAGGAGGAAAAGAAAAACTCCAACTGCTTCACAAGGTTGAGTAAGCCCAGCTTTATTTAGACCATACAACCTCCTTTGAACAACTCCTTTTAGCAATGTTTATTTAAAGAGGTCACTATTTGAAGTTAGCATACTGAATTCCATAGCTGTTGACCCTTTGGAAAAATAACTGACTCTGAGAAAGGTTAAGAAAGGTGGGAAAAGTCTATGAATAAAACCTTTTCAAGCTAGAAAGAGGTCAAAGTACAGCATGATCAAAGACACAGATGAAATGCAGAAGAATGAAGATAAAGGTAAAATAATGAGGACCCGGAGACACTAATAAAAAGAGAAATGCTTTCTTACGTGGCTAGGTGCTGCTGCAGGAACAGGAAAATGCTCTCAGACTCCGTGTGGAAGGACTTCACTCATCCCAGCCTGTACACGGCAGCAGTAAAGAAAACAAATTAAACAACAACAGTTGCTGAGTTTCAATTCTAAAATGGGCTGACTTACACTGGATGTCAGATCTCACAGTAGAGTTATGGGGACAGACTCCTGTTTCTTCTTGAGCTGCATATTAGGTTTTATAGTAATACAACATTCTTTTTAAGTCAGAGGGTGAAAATAGATATAACCCAGAAATTCTCCCCTCAAAAGAAAAGAAAAATTTGTAAACCGAATTGATGTAAGGGACAAAATAGGATATTATTGAGGAAATGTTTCAAGGAAATATCCATGCCTAATACTGGAGAAGGAAATGGCAACCCACTCCGGTATTCTTGCCTGGAAAATCTCGTGGATGGAGGAGCCTAGTAGGCTACAGTCCGTGGGGTCACAAAGAGTCGGACATGACTGAGCAACTTCACTTCACTTCACTCATGCTAGGAGAATAACACAGTATCTACATGACATCCTTTGAAAGATTAAGAAAATATTTATCTTTCTTGCTTAATTGTTCCTCTGAGTCTGAAATTTATCATCAAAGTATAATTTCTTTGTGTGTGTGTGTGTGTGACTGTGTGTGTGAGACATCAAAATTCTAACAAAATTAAAATGTCCTGGACACAGGATGTTAACATATTATGCCATATTACTTAGTAGGTTTGTTTTATTTGATGAAGTTATTAGGTAATTTGAAAATCATAACCACAACTCATCTGACTGACTCTGGTTGGTAAGAGTTGTGGGGAGAGGACAGAAAACTGGTGAGTTGAAATTTTAGAACTTTAAAACAGATGTGCTGCCAAATACTTTACATATAATCTCTTAATTCTCATAAGAATGCTGTTAAATAGTTGTTATCATTCTCATTTTACATAAGGAGAAACCGAGTCTCAACCATGTTAAATAAATGGCTGAAGACAACATACTTAGTCAGTGGAGAAATTGGGTCCATTCAAGTCAACTCACCTCAAATTCCTTACAAAACCAAATCAAGATATGTGGGAAAACAAAAATATTGAATGAATCACTTTTATGTGCATCAGAATGTTTTCTCAGAGTAACCCATACATTGTAACGTTTTGAAAAACAAAAATGTAGATTTTCCATATTAAATTTATGTTTGCTGAAAGTTTTGGTAGGATAGATTAAACCATAGTTCATCTTATTTTGATTACTCATCAAAATCATGATTAAAATATAAGTGTTTTAATAATCTTCATACAATTAGTACATGATAGAACCAAGACTTTTACCTCTTCTTATGATTTCAGATTCTGGACATCTTTCAATAACCTATAATACCTCGAGTGTATGTTTCAACTAGACATTGTTTAAGATCTCATGAGCTCTTTCAAAATCTTTAATAATGAACATAGCAGGAACATCTATCCTTCCCATCCCATCCTGCTCTGCAGCATCATGCACAGCATAATTTTAAATCAAATTTTATGACTATAATTTCAAAAATTCAAATTCCTGTGGTGTGAAATTGTTTTTATCTAGACTTAATCCAAGGTTGATGGCCAACAATCATTCAGTTCAGTTCAGTCGCTCAGTCATGTCTGACTCTTTGCGACCCCATGAATCGCAGCACGCCAGGCTTCCCTGTCCATCACCATCTCCCGGAGTTCACTCAGACTCACATAAATCACCATATATATTACTGTTATTTGAAATGAAGTTTCTTTAGGAGAACACAATGTTAGACACTAAGTTATAAAGAACATTAACATTTTTAAAAAACATGAGTATATAGAGTCAGAGTATGCCATCCAGCAGACATCTCCAAGCATTTGCAAGTATTTATTGAACATTTCATGTGCCACATACTATTATATGTTCTGGGAATATAGCAACAAACAGTATGTTGAAAACTGCTGCCCCCATGGAGCTTACATCATGTAGAGACAGACAGTAATGAAAAAACAAATAAAATGCATTGCATGCTACATAGTGATAAATACTGAGGGGAAAAATGGGTAGGCAAAATTTTTCTGTACAGGGACAAATAGTAAATACTTTAGGATTTGTGAGCCAGACAGTTTCTGTCATGACTACTTCACTCTGCCATTGTGGCATGAAAGCAAAACAACTATAGCTGATATGAAAATAATCAAGGGAGGCTGTGCTCTGAAATACTTGTATAAAATAATGGAGTTGGTCATGTGGATATTTGAAAGAAAAGTTTTGCAGGAAATATCAATACCTAGGCACTGAGACAGAAGTTTACCTGGTGGTGTGTTAAAAAATCAATGAATAGGCCAGTGCTGTTTGTAGAACAGAGTGAGCTGGAGGCAGCAGGTAGGTAACAGAAGGTAGGTCAGACATGTGAGGCCTTAGAGAGCAGAGTAAGACTGTCAGAGTTTATTCTGTATGAAACAGAAAGCCATGGAACGATTTTGAAAAGAGAAGTGGCATGGTATGTCTTACGCTTTACACAATCTTTCTGGCTCCTGCATGAATAGACCAAAAGGCATCCAGGAGCAAGAATGATTACGTTGTGACTATAGTCATTTGTGTCTTGGATCAGAGAAGGTGTTGTCTAATCGATGAGAAGTAGTAGGAATAAAGGAAATGATGAACAAAAAAACAGTCAACACAAAGTCTGACACAGTGTTAATAGTAAATGTGACATAAAAACTTGATGTGTTTATTGTTATCAATTATGAAGAAAAGTAAGGATGCTTCAAACCTATTGCCTTTAATTAATGAAAGGTAATACTCATTCAAAAGGTATCAGGGACTTCTCTGGTGGCTCAGTGGTAAGGAATCTGCCTGTGAATGCAGGAGACACAGGTTCTATCCCTGGTCTTGGAAGATCCCACATGCCACAGAGCAGCTCAGCCCCTGTACTACAACTATTGACTCTGTGCTCTAGAGTCTGGGAGCCACAACTCCTGAAGCCCATGTGCCCTATACCTGTGCTCCGCAAGGAAAGAAGCCACTGCAATGAGAAGCCCTCACGCTGCAACAGAGTAGCCCCTGGCTGCCTGCAACTAAAGAAAAGCCCACACAGCAACGAAGATGAGGTGCAGCCAAAAATCAGTACTTTTTTTTTTAAGGTATTCAGGAATATATAGTCTGCATGTGCATTAACTTTGACTCTATAAAATTTTTGATCTAGGAGGTTTCTCAGTCTTCAAAAAGATAAGGACTCAGGGATTATTTGAAAAATTTTGCTTCATATATTTTCACAACTGAACATTCAAGCCCTCCAAATAGGCTTGGCATTAATTTTGTTTTGCTTTTTTATGTCTTTTTTTCTTCTTTTAAACATTAGAGGTAGGTAGGTTATCGCTGGAGAAGGCAATGGCACTCCACTCCAGTACTCTTGCCTGGAAAATCCCACGGACAGAGGAGCCTGGTAGAATGCAGTCCATGGGGTTGCTGGGAGTCGGACACGACTGAGCCACTTCACTTTCACTTTTCACTTTCATGCATCAGAGAAGGAAATGGCAACCCACTCCAGTGTTCTTGCCTGGAGAATCCCAGGGACAGGGGACCCTGGTGGGCTGCAGTCTGTGGGGTCGCACAGAGTTGGACACGACTGAAGCGACTTAGCAGCAGCAGCAGATTATTGCTAACTGATAGCACAAGGAATATAGGACAGAAAAAGGCAGGAGAAAAAGGAAGAAAGGAGGTAAGAGACAGAAGGAAGAAGGATAGAAGGTTGGCAAGGTTACACTGAATAGGAAACAGTGTTCTGAGGGTTGAAAGTGAAAGTCATTCAGTCATGTCCAACTCTGCGACCCCATGGACTATACAGTCCAGGCCAGAATACTGAAGTGGGTAGCTTTTCCCTTCTCCAGGGGATCTTCCCAACCCTTCGACAGAACCCAGGTCTCCCGCATTGCAGGCAGATTCTTTACTAGCTGAGCCACCAGGGAAGCCCTATAACATAAATAATACTAACGTGGGCCTCGAACCCAAGTCTCCTGCATTGCAGGCAGATTCTTTTATCAACTGAGCCACCAGGGAAGCCCTATAACATAAATAATACTAATGTGGGCTTCCCTGGTGGCTCAGTTGATAAAAGAATCTGCCTGCAATGCAGGAGACTTGGGTTCGATTCCTGGGTTGGGAAGATCCCCTGGAGAAGGGAAAGGCTACCCTCTCCAGTATTCTTGCCTGGAGAATCCCCATGGACAGAGGAGCCTGGCGTGCTGCAGTCCATGTGTCTTAAAGAGTCAGACACAACTGAGTGACAAAGCACAGTCCAGCGTAATTTTATTTTCACAGAACTTCCTTCTTCTCTATCCTCTCTTCCAAATTTACCACGTATCAGTTTGCAACTGATACTTTGGGTGATAAACTATGAGAAATAGACCGAATTAATTCTCAGTGCAAGCAGAGTCTCCTCAGTGGTTTAATTACTTGGTAAAACAGAATGATATATTGATGTTTCTTTTTATAGAGCATCTAAATATTTGTGTCACCATACATTAGGGAATGGTAGTGATGGTATTTTCATTTATAAACTTTGCATTTTAAAATATTATTTAAGCTCATAATGCACATTATTTGTGTTGAGAGTCCATTCAAAGAAATTTTAAGGACAAAAATATCCAAATATGAAAACAAATTACATAGACATTTGCTGAAATGGAAGTTCAATTTCCCAGCTTCACATGGTCCAATAAAGATTATTGAAGATATGTTAGAACAGCATCTGTCACTTTTGATCTTGGCCTCGTCTTATTAACATACCTTTAACATCTTAAATAAACAATAAACAACAACAGCAACAAAAATGATACCTGGCAAACAGAGGGACAGCAGTACAGAAGGCAAATTTTTAAAGTGCTGGAATTCTGAGTGTAGTTTTGAATTCCGGCTTCATGACTTACAATGTGACATTTGAAAGTTTTTTAACTTATCTGAGCCTTAGTTTTCATATTTGTCAAATAATTACAAAAATATCTTAAAATTGGATGAAAGGATTACATGGAAAGCAAAAGTGAAATCCCTTATAAAAACTGTTGTTCTGTTGTATTAAATTCATCTTACTTAAGGAAATAACAACCATTACTCTTATTTTTAAAGAATATTGCAAACCAAAGTTGGAAAACTAAGCTTGATAGTTAGATTAATAACCATGTTAACTAATATATTTATTATAGCATTTTAAGTAGTCAAGATTTCTTTTCTTCCAAAGAAAATGTTTCAATATTATTTTTTTCTTAAATTAAATTCTCATCTGTTGCTCCTCCCCTCAAGTAAAACTGTATGAAATCACCATTGAGTTAGAGCAAAAACCTAATTTGGTGTTTTCTAATCACATGTACATAAAAATTAGGTCTATGAATACAGAGAGCCTCTGTAGAACTGGGGCACTAGTGTGTGCCAGAGAAGTGTGTGCACTAGTGTGGAAAACTTGGAACCATAATCAGACAACTGTGCCAATAGTTTTTAACAGATATTTTAAAATAAATTTATTTCATTCCAAATTCCAAAAAAATTAAGTCAGAAAGAGAAAAACAAATATTGTATATTAATGCATATATGTGCAATCTCGAAAGACGGTACTGATGAACCTGTCTCAGGGCAGCAGTGGAGATGCAGACGTCGAGAAGAGGCTTGTGGACCCAGGTGGGGAAGGAGAGGGTGGGATGAACTGAGAGAGTACCGTTGAAACATATACATTACCATTTGTGAAACAGATATCAGTGGGAATTTGCTGTATGATTCTGGGAGCTCAAACCTATTGCTCTGTGACAACCTAGAGGGGTGGGATAGGGTGGGAACATATGTATACTTGTGGCTGATTCATGTTGATGTATGGCAGAAACCAACACAATATTGTAAAGCAATTATCCTCCAATTAAAAATATTTTAAAAAGTCAGTGGCAATGTATCAGCTCCCAAATGCTAAGGTTGTTGGGAAAGGAAATAAGAGAGACTAATATTGAAATGAATATAGGACAACAAAATTTCAAAATTGATAACTAGTCACTATTTGCACATATTCTTCTGTATTCACCTAGTGTGTTATTATGTTAGCCCATTACGTGACTAGTTTATTAACTGGAGTTTTAATTTTATTTTTTTCCCTTCAAATAGAAAAAAAGTCAGTGGAAATTTCATTTGAAACATAACTTAATTCTGGATTTGACTTTTGATTACAGCCAGGGTTTCCTTTGATGTTTTCAAAATGAATTTCAAAGACCAATTTATTCAGTAAATTTTGAAAATAGAAACATACTGAAACTTTTATCCCACTTGGTAAGCAGCCATCCTTTAGTTTTATCCAAGCTTTCCCATGAAAATGCCAATCGGGAATAAAACTGACAAATATATTCAATCAAAGATGGAATTTTTTTGCTCTTAAGTTGCAAATGGCCTCATTAAAATAAAAGCACCACCTTAGGGATTGCATAAAGCAGAGTATTGGTACCTAAATGGTATTTATGACCAGGCTAAATGTAAAGTGAATTAAAATTTAAAGGATTATAGTCAGGTAGGCCACAGACATCTGTAGAGAAATGTCCATTAAGAAGATGAAAGAACCAGCGGTCCCTGGTGACAGGCATATGTCAGGTTAGCGGTCAGCCATACCTATACACTCAGTGCCACAGCAAATGAGAAACACATTGCCCAAGGAGGAAAGTACTTATGAGATATTTATTTTAGACTGAAAAGGAAAGTCATGAAACAAACATTTTGGAATTCATATCCGTCTTTGTCATCAAACGAAAGTGAAAAGAATGGGAGAAATAAGATGTGGGCTGATCATAAATATTATCACATATGTGTTTATAGATACTGTAGGCATTCTGACCCACGACTGTATTTATAGAATCTACTGAAAGTATAATCTTTGTAGAGTCTCATTACATCTATGGTGATGGAACCACAACGAGGTGCCACTGCCTGGCTACAAAGAAAGGCCTTGTTTAATTTTTTTTTTAAGTGAAAAAGCCTCTCGGGTGAGAATACACCAAGGGATTCATTCTTCGTAATGTAAGTGAGTCACAAAACCAGTTACTAGTGTCCTAGTCAGGATACAATGCTGTCCTGTGCATGCAGCATCTGCCTTGGTAAGGTCAAGAATTCTTTTAAATGGTCATCAAATGCCTTCAAATGATGACTCATGGACACAGGAAATCTGGCCTCATAATTAAAAAAGAGTGACTGCTTCTCTCTTCCCTCCCCTTTCCTTCCCTCTCTCCCACTAGCCTCGTCTCCTCTTCTCTCTTTCGTACTCTTCTTTCTATTCCTCTTCCCCCCTCTCCTCTCCTTTGGCATTTGATATTGCAAAAGATGGTTGAAGTTGTTCATTGCCTGATTCTCCTTTTCTGGCATGTATTCATAATCCAAACATAACTGTTTCTCACTCCATGCTTTTAAAAACAGTTGAGAGAGAACATTTGCCTTACTGAGGATGCAATTCATACTTTGGAGGAATCATGATTTCCAAATCCATTTTTCAACTAATGAGCCCTTGATGGCTAATGATCCCCAGATGTACTCATTGCCGAGGTGAAGCCACACTCAAATATGGACATGTATTCCCACAAATATAAAAACAGCGGTGCTTTACAATTTTTTTTTTTTTTTTGCCTTGAAATGAAGAGTCTTTCATTACCAATGCACTATTGCTACTTCACTGGACATATTAAATGCTCCTGGTGTGGTTTTACTTGTCTTTAAGATGAAAGTGGTTCAAAGATGCTCATCTTCTAGTTCTGTCTCTGTTGTCAGTCCATAGTCCTTTATTTCAATATAATTACTTGGTGGGTGAAATCTTGGAAACTGGGATAAGTGGAAGATGATACCTTCAACATCACCATTTCCCAACCCCAGAATCTTCTAGTTTGCACCACCCTTCTGCAACCTCTCAGCCTTATCACTAGTCTTTATAAAATTATCACCAACCACATCTTAGATTTTGTAACTAATTGACAACCTGGTGAAACAGAAGCTATAGCTTAAATATTTGTGATAAACATCATCCTTAGGATTGGATTTGGAGCAAAAACATAGTAGGTTTATTGAGGTGAGATGTGATAAATACATAGATTGGACATCTATCAGTTACCTTAGGCATACAAATGGGGTCCGGTAAGGAATAAAAGGGGGATACTTGGATTTGAGCCTCCCCCCCCCCAAAAAAAAAAAACTTGGTCCAGTTTTTATATATAGTTTTTGCATTTCTAACATATATACACTACCATGTGTAAAATGGATAGCTAGTGGGAACCTGCTGTATAGCACAGGGACCTCTGCTCAGTTCAGCTCAGCTCCATGGTGACCTAGAAGGGTGGGATGGGGGTGCTGGGAGGTAGGCCTAAGAAGGAGGGGATAGATGCATATACATGGCTGATTCACTTTATTGTATAGCAGAAACTAACACAACATTGTAAAGCAGCTATAATCTGATTAAAAAATAAATAAAATGTTGTATTTTATGATTCTAGAAAAATTTATGTCAAGCACTCTCTTTTCTGGCTTCCCTGGTGGCTCAGATGGTACATGCAGGAGACCTGAGTTCCATCCCTGGGTGGGGAAGATCCCCTGGAGAAGGGAATGGCAAACCCCCTCCAGTATTCTCCCCTGGAGAATTTCAAGGATAGAGGAGTCTGGTGGGGTACTGTCCATGAGGTCGCAAAGAGTCTAACAGGACTGAGCGAATAACACTTTCACTTTCTTCACTCTCTTTTCACATTCAAGTACCTCTTTTCTGGGGCAGAGACTCCTGAGATGGTCTACCAGCTGAGACCTCTAATATAAGCAGTTCTATTAAATTCTCTTACCCTCTCTGCCTTCAACATGAATTTGACATTGCTGGCTTTACTACAGTACCTTGCTCTCAGTCCTGTTAGGTGGTTAGTATTCAAATTACCGAGATAATGGACAAATAAAACGTGTGAGTTTTCTTCATTCAAAGTTCCAAATTCTAATACATTTAAAGCTTTAAGTTAAAAAAGTAGCAAGAACTGCAGGTAGAAAAGCTAGGCAGTAGTGGGAGTGATTTGATGCTCAGAGAATGTTCCATCCGCCCCATGCAGCTGGCTTCTGCGTCTGGATGCAGGGTTTTCCTTCCAGCCCAAGTCGACCCAGAGACGTGCTGGATACTGCATGTGCCATATGGGGCCTGCTCAATAAGCTACCTGTCCCATAAATGTGTGCTCAATAGTTTGGTCCCCAAATTCATTTTTATTAAATATAAGTCTCCTGTGAAATATCAAAAAGAATGCTGAATACATTTAGGAGTAAAGGAGATGTCTTAATGTGTTTTGGCTATGTCAAAGCGTGTGTGCTTCATAGGGGAGGATTTCATACCACTCCAGCCCCAGACTTGACTCCTCAGGGAGCAATCACAGCCGGCCTCATTAGAGAGAATTTAAACCTGGGCTAATCCCAAACAGTCTGGAATTCGATTTCTTCTCACTGTCTCTAGACATTTTAATCTGAATTAGATAAATTGCTCAGAATCTATTTATTCATTTCCCTGTTTAAAGTGTATACTGAAATGGGTGTAAAGTTATGCAGGTGTCCTCCTTTTTGAGAGTTTGCTTTATGCCACTTCACTTTTGCAAAAGAACTACATTAGTACCTGTTTTCGCTAACTGAAAGAAACCTGAAGACAAGTTTTACTTTTACTTAAAGAAAGGCAGAAGGGGAAAATGGCGCTCAGTTTGTTTCACACTGAGCTCTTACAGAAACGACAGGCACCCTGTGCAGCGAGCACCGCGTTGCTGAGTGCCTTCCACTAGAACTACATTCATGTCTTAGCACTGAGTCTTCATAGTTTTAAACCGTGTGTGTGAGCATCTGTATTTTGTCTTGATTTATTTTGTACATCCATTAACAAGGCTTGCCCTAAGGTAATTGCTTCTTTACTCCATTTTGGGTTAAGAAACGTTTTAGAATAATGCAGCCTCCTTGCTGATAGTGAATAGTGGGGGAAACCGCTATAAAATGAGTGAAAAAGAAGCGCCCTGCGCTATTAATAAAAATACTACAACCCACAAGCAATTGAGAGGCTGCTCTGAAACATGTCCTTAGAGTTTACCCAGAGGCTTAAACTTAGATTTTGTCAGACTTGGAGAAAGGAGGAATTTAAAAAATGAGAGGGCTCTCCATGGAAAATAAATGTCCTTACTAGGTCTTGTGAGAGTTCAGATTCAAGCTCAAGCCAGCCTGTAAACCTCAAAGGTCGAGGGTTCAAGGGGAAAGAAGTGATTGCCATGTCCAGGCTGCATATAGCTTGTCATCATTGTTCTCTTGAAGAAATGTCAGGCATTTCCTCTTCCCAGCCAAGAAAGAGCCTAAAGAACCAAACTTGTGTTCCCACAATCTAGAATTTCAACAAGTAATTCATTTGTCTCTGAGTTAAAAACAGTAATAAAGGAAGGTGGGGAATAATTTAAAAGAGGGAAAAGGAGTCTCTTGAAGTGGCTGTTATCTTGTGCCATGTTAATGTTCTTAGCCTGGGAAGTAACATTTTCATTTGCAATGTAGGAAGAAAATGTGTATTTTGCAATGAATCAGAAGTCTTCAGCATTCTTGGACTAGAATTGACTGCAAAAGTGTCTAGCAAAATATTGGGCACTGCATTGCAGCTGAATGTATATTTATTGAAAAATAATTTTCTCTATATCATATCTCTGTGCATGAAACTATTGTCTAAAAAGATATTTTAATAGTTTAACATTTTAATATTTAAAATGAAGGGTTATCATATTAAGATGGAGGGAGGAGAAGTAAACATGTTCTTAATGAAAATACTAACAGAATCTGCTCCTGAAATATCAAGAAATGCTATATTATTTTTATTATTTTTTTCAGAAAGAAAACCTTTAAAAAGTGTCTAAGAAAGCAATGTGTGGAACTTGGTCTCCAAATGCTTCCTCTTGAAGCTGTAGATTTGGATTGACTAGGGCCCACCTGGACTTCGCCCCAAGGTTTGGGGTCCATTTCCAGGCCAAAACCCAAGTTTCCAGTTCAGGGCCCCCAGATTCCATTAACATTTCCTGTGAATCAGGCTGGGCTAATTCAGTCTTGAACAATCAATCATTCTCACTGCATTTTGTGAGTGGAAGTGACTGATGGTTTTCTGCTGGTCATGGCTGACCCAGAGGTAGAAAGCAGACCTGAGGACCATGCCTCATGTGTGAGTGGCTTATTTGGAACCAGTCAACTGTGAGGGGCTCTCTGTGTCTTCCTGGTTCCTTCCCTAGGTAAGACACGCATCCTTCAGGTCTTTCCTATAGGTCCTCTTGTTAAGTTCAACTATTCTTGCTCTCTCCTTCCCCTCACTCTCTGGAAATCATGGTGTACGTGCCCCTCTATACTTAATTTTGTAGTCATGCATTAACTAGACCCCTTTACCCCTCCATATTCAATTATTTTCCCATTTAATCTTCACTGTTTAGAATCTTATCTGCAGATCCATCCCATCCTCACCTTCTCTTCTAAAACCTGGACTTTTTGCAGTAGTTGCCCTTTCTCTTATTTTCTCATAGAATCATTAGAGAAGAAAAAGAAACAAAATGTCATTCAAACTGCTTTTCTCCTTTTTCTGACGTTGTTCTTTTAAGCCAGGAGGGGAAAACAACACAATTCCTTGGTTTTGTGCATTAGTATGTTATGTTTGCCATGTTTGCAGCTGGTTATCTTCCCTTCTTGCAAGTATTCATGTTGCATTTCAGAGATCGGTGTACCATTTTGTAGATGTTATCATTATGGCCCTTTTGCCTAGAATTACCATTGCTGTTACAGTCACTACAAGGAAATGCTCTCCCACTCATTTCTCTGATAAGAAGCTGCCTGGCATCCTCAGGCTTCCCATGGTCTGCTGGCTGGACCGAGACATTTGCTGCAAGGGTTTCAAAGGGTGGCTAATAATGTGCACAGTTTTCAGAATTGTTATTTTTCCCCAAAACTCACTGAAGTTGTGAAAACCCTTATGAAAAATGATTAGAGAAGTTGCAAAAATTCGCAAACACAAGGCAAAACTCAGAGCAGTTCTTTTCATCATTTTGGTGAAGAGAAAAAGGGAGGGCTGGTTCTTCTTTCCCATCTCACAGTGGAATCAAGATTCCGAAGCACAACAACCACATATATTTATGAAATTATAGACAGCTTCCTTTAAAGGAGAAGCACAATTACAGTAAGCCAGAGAAAAATAGTGAGTGATTATCTCATAGGTTACAAATGAAAGGGTGATCGTAACCTATATTCATTTATTTGTTTACTATCAAGGATTAAATGAGTATATAGACATACAATCATTTGAGATAGAATATTATAAAAATATGGTATATATATATAGGCAGCTTTTAAGATTATACACAGACACACACACACACACACACACAAACACATCCCTTCATGGATACAAATATATAAATTGATGGGATTCAAAGGAGCAAAATATTTTGTTCAGATATAAACATGAGAAGAGAATCTTTTCTAGACATAGTTGCATCTCTTAGAGGAGAGAAATGTTTTTCTTGAGGGACTTTTAGGATTTTATGATTTTGTTCAAATAAAAGACGTGACATAAACATTCTGTATTCTTTTGTAAAGTCTTTTTTCACTTCCTTGGTCTCTGCTAAGAAGTGAAAAAGACAGTAGATAATATAGTTGCTTGTTTAATAAACAAACGGACAGATGAGTGAAGGGGCCTGTGCGTATTCCATTGCTACATCAGTATTTCCAGTAGGGGCTAGGCAGGTAGCCCCATGGGCGCCCTGTGCTGGGGGAAGAAGAGCAGGCAGTGTGGCTGAAGGAGCACCCGGCTTTTGCCATGTGACAGTGGCATATATGCGGCCTCCCTCCTGGCTCAGAGCAGCAGGGACCCACTCTCCCCTGCTCTGTCTGAGGGTAGCACACCTGAAGCTCGGTCAAGAGAAACCTAACCCTGAGGGGAGTGACAAGTGAAGTGCCCTAGGGCAGAAGTGGCAGCTCTGAGCAGTTTTTCTACCCACTCAAGGACCTCAGTGCTGCTGCAGAAGTAGCATTGTGAAAGCCATTGCTGAATTACAAAAATATCCCTCTATTGTTAGCCATGTTACCACTCTTAGACGAAAAGCCAGGCTACCCCTCTGGGCATGAGACCAAGAAGATTTGGAAGCTGATGGAAAGGGAGTAGATTTCTCCCATAGTATCCTAAACCCCTATGTTGCTGAATCCGTCTCAGAGAGGGAAGGTCACTGTTTCTGATTTTTTTTTTTTTAATTGAAGAATAAAACCATCTTTTGAAATGCCACTAAAGGTACACATGACTTAGAGCACAGGAAATGTCATGGTTCCTAACCAAATAAGAACGAAGGAATTCTACAGTTTTTTTTTTTTTTTTTTTTTAGTATCTGTACATCAGAATGTGTGTGTTAAAGTTATTTGCTTGAGATTATTATTAAGCAGAGTATGCTGGAGAGATATGATTGCTTTAATGCTAGGGACAGGCAGATGTGTATCAAATGTACATAAACATCTGAGAGCAGATAAGAAAATATTGGCCTTGCTTCAAATGAGATGGAAGCAAAGATAGGCAAGAATTATTTATCAGAAATGGAGTGGAAAAAGATCAGGGCCAGGTATGTAGAACCTCCAGGGTTTGTAGTTGCAAGCAAATGAACAGTAAAATTTTAGATGCAAGTTATTGAAATGCTGCCGTACTTGGTTAAATAAACAACTAATGAAAATATATGAGAGTTTAAACGGTAAAGATGTTGTCCATCGTTACCTACAAATAAAGGGTAATTGAGCATATTTTGATATTTTTCCCCTTTATAATTGTGAAGCAAGATTAATTTGAAAACTTAACTCTTCTTTCTGCATTAATGGCCTTAAATCCAGATGGCGGTATTCTTTTTCACCCAGAGCATGAGAAAAAGTTTGCATAGAATGCAGAATTTCTAAGGAGTGACTCGTCCTTAAAATTAGGCACGGCCCAGCTGTTTTGGTTAAAAGATATCATGTATATAAAATATGACCACAATGTCTTTTGATGACATATTTGATAGGTTGGTGCTCCATATATATTTCTTAGATCACAGTTTATTAACTTATATACTGTATATATCTCTCATATATGATAGACAAAATCATTTTAAAATATTGAAAGCTGTTTCACCTTCCTAGGAGGTAAGGTTTTAGTACAGCTTGAGGCAGAATTATTTTTTTCTGAGAGAAGCACATGTATGGGCTCTTTAAAGAGAGCATGGGCAGATCATTCTTGAGAAAAGCTGTGAAGTGATCACTGAGCTGAATGCAGATGTTCACTGGAGAAGCTACCTGTTCTATCTGATAATGAGGATTGAGTACAAGTTTAGTAGAGTTTCCTCATGTTTTGTATCACTAAGGAAAAGGTGTCTGTACTTTGTATGAATTTAGAGTGTCCTGAACATATTTAGAGTGTCCATCACTGACTAAATGGATGTGAGTTTGAGTAAACTCCAGGGGTTGGTGATGGCCAGGGACCCTGGAATGCTGCAGTCCATGGGGTTCGACTGAACTGAACTGAACTGAACTGAGCCTATATGGCTTTGCTTACTTGGTTTTAAGTGTTAGTCACTCAGCCATGTCTGACTCTGAGACTCCATGGACTGGAGCCAACGAGGGTCCTCTGTCCATGGGATTCTCCAGGCAAAAATACTGGAGTGGGTTTCCATTTCCTTGCTCAAAACCTAGAAGTCTGAACTGTACAACAAACTGAGTTATAGGAAAGAAAGGTCTTGAATAAGATTGGCCCAGTTCAACACTGGCTGGGGTGTGGATACTCTGAGTATGGAACTCAAGATTAATGAAACTAGATATCTATTTTGATTTTTGAAACTTTCCTGGGACTACATAATTGTATCACTCTGCATCAAATGGCTACTACTAACAAACATTTTTGGGAAAGGTCTACCTGAGGATAAGAAATGAAGACTTGAGAGACAGACCTCAAACTGGAGTTAGGAGGGACTATTTTTCTCTTTCTGGACCCTCATAGAGTTAGGGCTTGATCAATGGGAAGAGCAAGCTTGCTGGAGAATATTTTCATTGACCTTGCTGTTTGTTGATGGTCTAGAAAATATGACCATAGTAAGGCTACAGTCCATAGGATCACAAAGAGTGGGACATGATTGAGTGACTGAGCGCACGCATGCGCGTGCACATGCACACACACACACTTCCTCCCATTAGTTGTAAGCATTCAGAGAAATCCACCTTGTTAAAGATAACATCTTCCAGACTTGGAGCTTAGTACCAAAGGGGATATCAGCAGGTCCTGCTTTAAACCCAGACAGGCATCATAGCTCAGCATCTCCCAGAAGAGAGTTATATCTGGAAGCAGTAGCTGCTACTGCTGCTGTCACTTCAGTCATGTCTGACTCTGTGCAACCCCATAGACAGCAGCCCACCAGGCTCTCCAATCCCTGGGATTCTCCAGGCAAGAACACTGGAGTGGGTTGTCATTTCCTTCTCCAATGCATGAAAGTGAAAAGTGAAAGTGAAGTTGCTCAGTTGTGTCCGACCCTCAGTGACCCCACGGACTGTAGCCTTCCAGGCTCCTCCGTCCATGGGATTTTCCAGGCAAGAGTACTGGAGTGGGGTGCCATTGCCTTCTCCAGGAAGCAGTAGGGAGAAGGTGAAAAGACATGAGATGCACCATGCCATCCATTCATTCCTGATGGTCACTTGCTGCCCCAGGAGTGCTCATTCTGCTTCACCCCCGCCTGGTATACTGCAGTTCAGTTAGGGCACTAGTTTTCTGGAGTTAGCATAGACCTACTGGTTAAAGGCTCAATCCTCCTCAAGACCTCCCTGGCTACAGATTCCAGGGCAAGATCAGGGTTTCCTCAGGCCACCCATACATCTGATTGATTGACTACAAATTCAGGTTTTTCCTCAACATCTTCCAGTTGGATATTTCACCAGAATGACTCACAGAACTCAGTAAAGTACTTAATTAGGATAACAGGTTTTGTTGTAAAGGATACAATTCAGGAAAAACCAAATATAGAGAGACAGAGTGAGGTCTGGGAGGGTCCTGATCTCAGAACTTCCATGCCTTCTTCGTGTGGAATCTGGGCCTGTCACCATCTTCTGAGCATATCAGTGTGAACACCAGTCAGGGAACACCACTGAGCATGTGTCCAAAGTCTTTATTAAGGTTTTGTTATATAGGCATGATTCATTAAATTCATGTCCCATAACTAAACTCAAACTCCAGTCTCCCTTCCCTCTCCAGAGTTTAGGTTGACTCAAATTCCAACCCTGTAACTAGAGGTTGGTATTTTGAGGGACCAAATCTCAACCTGAAGCTATCTAAGGATCCACTGTGAGTAACCTCATTATCAAAAACCCAGATGTGATCATGAAAAACAAAGCTCATGCATTAAAAAAGGCATTTCTATCACTCAGGTCATCACTGCAAGGGTTGTAGAAGTTCCATGATAGGAAGGCAGGAGAAAAACCAAGTACTTTATAATGCAGCATGCCTGTTTTAAAAGTGGATGGAGTGCTCCTTGGGACTCTCTACTAGCATTCGAAGGGAGTAGAAGTCAGAGCCATTAATTTGGCAATATATCTGAGAGTGTTTGTAGTCACTTTACTGGTTATCGTAAACAAACTGGGTAATACTTGCTGCTGCTAAGTTGCTTCAGTCGTGTCCGACTCTGTGCAACCCCATGGACTGCAGCCCACCAGGCTCCCCCGTCCCTGGGATTCTCCAGGCAAGAACACTGGAGTGGGTTGCCATTTCCTTCTCCAATGCATGAAAGTGAAAAGTGAAAGTGAAGTTGCTCAGTCGTGTCCAACTTAGCGACCCCATGGACTGCAGCCTACCAGGCTCCTCCGTCCATGGGGTTTTCCAGGCAAGAGTACTGGAGTGGGGTGCCATTGCCTTCTCTGGGGTAATACTTAGGAAATGGAAATTGTATTTAAAGATTCTTCCTTTTTGGTTTGATCGCTGGTATTATAAGAGGAGGCTTCTCAAGTCAAATATAGTCTCCAAATATGAGTACTAAGCCAACTGTGCTACTCGTACAAATGTGGTAAGCAACTAGAGGATTTTCTACGTACATATCCTGCTAATCTTCCTGAGCTGGCTCTGATTTCTAGTGAGAGATCCTTACCTTTCTCAAGTCTGTATCACTCATGCATTACAAGCATGTAAACCCCTGCACTATGAGAAGATAGACACCTGGGTAGGAGAGTCACAAGCTAGGAGAACTGCAGGTCTTGTTTTCATAAATGTTTTTATAAATAAGATGTAAAGTTCGAAGAATTGCAGGAGCCTCATAGTAAATTCATTTTAAAAGCTACAATTGAAAAACTTTTGAGTAAGACCTCTGTTTTTACCTGTGTATATCCCTAAAAGCATGCTTGAAAAAACTCAACAAATTTTATCCACTACAAACCCTGTCTGGCATGTCCCAGATGAGAGTCAAACTCATGGGAGGGCCATTTTAACAAAGGAGGAAATGACTGTTCATTAGAACTGAGATAGTGCAGAAAGGTGTTGGAGGAAAACAATCTGCAGTACCGCACATTGGGCTCCGTTGGATGTTCTGTGTGCTTGGTCTTTCTCTGGCTGATGAATGATGTTCTACGTCAAGGAAACAAGACATATGGGACAGATGCTATCACTGTGCACAGGAAGCTCGCAAAAAGTCGTTAAGTGATTTTCTAAGTTTACTCAGAAAGCCAGTAGCAGGATTGGGTCAAAAGTCCCATGTTTTATTATCATTACTGAAGCAGGAGCACCTAGAAAAAAAGAGTTTGAAGGGTTAAGTACAAGGTCTTAAATTGATCATTTTTATCCTTTTGTTTAATTTTATGTCATTCTACCCTTTCTCAAGCTCCTTCGTAGATCACAAGTAGATTTATTAATGCCTAGGTACTTTTCTGGTTTTCAGAACTGGTTCATAATCTCCATTCTTTTACTTAAATTTAGTTTACCCCTCAATAAGGAAATCCTTTTTGTATACTCAAGGATTGAGAGAAGAGGGGCTTTTTAAAGTCCCCTGCTTAACACCAATTGATTCTGTGGTGAAAGTGATTAACTAATCTAGGTATGATTCTGTTACTCTCTGATCTACTCTGGTCTACTCAGTAGGGAATTTTTTTTTTCTTTAATTTTAATGAACAGTGAAAAATAACTGTTTCTTTCAAGAAAAAATTTAAAAAGTAAGTTTGGAAAAAGGAAAAGTGTTCTGTATCGACTTTCTGGGTTTCAGCCTGTTATCTTTGCTTATTTTTCCTCATTTTCTTACAACAGAATTAAATTTTATTTTATATTGGGTGTTGTTAAGTCTGACTTTTTCATCTGAAACACATTAAGTTCTTTAGATATTGAAGAGTGCATAATTACAAACGTATATCACTAAAGCAAGCTATATTAATTAATACAAAGCTGCCCTAGGGTCTAGTAGCTATTGGAGGCCCCAGCAAAACTACCTCGAGACTCCTTTGTCTAAACATGTTGATTTCTTTCTTCAATTTTAACTTTGTAACTTAACACAAAGTACATTTTGGAAATGTGCACAATTAGTTTAGAATGTAAGTCAAGTTGCTAAATAATAAGTAATAATACAGTAAAAAATAATCACAATAGCTGTGGTTCTATCATTAAGCCACCTTTTTTCTAGTAGTACACATTATACAATACATAGTTTAAGCCCAACTATTGGAATATTCATTTTTATTAAGCATTGTTTTTTAAAATCAGTCCACTACCTCAAATTCAAACAAAATTCAAACTTAATTAAAATTTCCCATAAGTTATATTTAGTCTAAGAAAGGAAAGACAAGTCTAAATGTATGAGTTGCATCAGTACAATTATTTTTTTAATTCTAATTTGCTCACTTACAAATATCTTTGGTTGTCACATTAGTGGTGATGTTATGGCAACAGCTGCTACACCACAAAACCATAAATATACACAACAAAGAATAACAAATAGACACACTAAGTGATTTTTATGACATTAACCTGGAACAACAAAAGATTATCTAGTGGAGGTTCTAGGGAACCTACTTTAATGATTGGATAAGTGTAGATTGCAATAGGCATACTGACATAAGATAAATGGGTGCTTTTAGAAATTTCTCAGCCTCAGCACTATTGACATTTTGGGATGGATAATTCTTTGTTGTGGGCGATTGTCCTGCACATTGTAAGATGTTTCACAGTATCCCTGACCTCTGTTCACTACATACAAGTAGTATTTCTTGACTTATTGTTAGAAACAAAAATGCCTGTGGCATTGCCAAATGTTCCCTGAGGGACAAAAGCATCCTGATTGAGAACCACTGGTTGAGAACCACTGGTTTAGAAGCTGCTTGGAAATAGCTTTCATTCCACATTAAATATTTTAATGGCCTTCTATGTAGGATTTACTCTATTAATGGAATCAGCAACACACTTCTTTCTAACACACATGAAGCCCACTTAGCCCAGACTCTGAGTGAATTATCTCAAATTCCAAATTGATATTGTCTAAATTAATTCATTTTGTTGAATAAACCTAATCAACATTGCATTAAGCAGAGGTTCAGATAAGTTTATAATATTTTTCAGCCTCTATCAAACAGCTCTTCTGAGTATCTCTTAGTCTAAACAAAGCTTTGCAAACTATGTTATAATTTGTGCAACAAAGGAATATGAGGCAAAATGTTAATTTTGTTGTGGTTCAGCATGTTTACCCACTGGTCAGTCTTGTCCATTATCAGATATAGTAATTGGCTAGCTTGTGTAGCTGTAGTTTTTCCAACAGAAACTAAAACAGTTATTGTTGAGGGAATATCTTTAATAAGAGTGTTCTGGGAGTTCAGTGAAATATGTGTCATTTCTACTGAAATCAGCCAAGTGTTTGGAAGAAATCGTGAGAATGTGAATGAAACTGAGAAAGGAATTGAGAAGAGTGTTGGAACTGGTTATGTGAACCACAGAAATTGTTGCTTTTCTCAGCTTCCCTTCTTTTCTGATGTCCAAAACAAGGGCCTGAGCTCATCTCTCCATTTCCCAGCTGTAATTACTTCATCCTATCTTCTGGATATCTTCACTGGCCCCTCTTTTCTTCAAGTAATTGTACAATCTTGTCTTTGCTCTCAATGCCAACATAGGCTATTTGCCAAAAGATCCTTATCTCATTGTACTGTTTTTTTATATCCAGTTTACTGAGCCTTTTTTCAAACTTCCCGTCTTAGTAGCCCTAACATTTTCAACATTCAAATTTCAGAAGCAAAGAGCTAATTGCTTATTTATCAGTTGATCTTTTTGACTTTACAACGATAACTAAAAAGACTCAAAACTACTCATTTCTCAGCTCCAGTCTTTGATAAATCATGGTGTAATAGAACTGGAATAGAACCTAGGGATCATCAACTTTCCACAGATGGGAGCTTTAAGCAAAAGGCTCAAAATCATAAAGACAGAAAATCAAACTCCACTTCCATTTTACATCATAGGGGTGACTTTGAACTGGTTCTTAAATTTATTGAGTATCTCAACATAATTCTCTTGAATGGGTATAGGAGATTCCACCTATCTCATATGTTCCCCTCATAGGAACATATGAGACAATATATTGAATTTTCTAATACATAACACATAATTAATAAATATTTTCTCTCTCATTATTACCATTGGAGTAAATACTACAGTAAGTATCTGTAACTAGAATTCTTTATCCACATTATAGCAATTTTAATTAAATTTTTTGATTAAGTAATATATGCCCTGGTTAAAAGTTCAACATAGTTGGAGAAAACTAAACTTCTCCATGAACAACTGCAGTCATTAGTTTTGTGTGTATGTGTGTGTAACCAATTAGAGGGAGCCTATGTACACACAAATGTAAATCCATGCACACATTTCTTTTTGACACAAGTTGTAGGATACTGTGCATACCATCCTACACCTTGACTTTAACATGAAACCTATTTAAGTATTAAGGTTCTTGTATTATTGCTGTCTGTATTTTTCTAAGCAATAAAGACCCTGTCTCTTTAATATATATCTACATATATATGTATGTATATATAGCCCTCTGTATATCTATGTATGTGCCTATGTATCTATTTTTGTATTATATGAATCATCTATCTATTCATGTTTCTTGCTGCCTTGATCATTGCTTTTAAACATATACTTCTCCATCAGTGATGGTCTTAATTTTAATTTCCCAAACTGAATACTATATTAAAAAATACAGACTTTTGTAGGTCTCCTATCTAATTTCCCTATATTTTTGATATAATAGTATAGTTATTAAGTATAATATTTTATTTGGATACTGTCTACACATATCTGACTTTTTTAAAAGATTTTTTTGGTGTGAAATATTTTTAAAGTCTTTATTAAATTTGTTACGATATTGCTCTTTTCATATTTTGGTTTTCTGGCTACAAGTCATGTGGGATCTTAGCTCCCTGACCAGAGATCACCCCTGCACCCTCTGCACTGGAAAGCAAAGTGTTAATCACTGGACCACCAAGGAAGTGCCCTGACTTTTTAAAATAATATTTTGTTCATAAAACATATGAAAGTTACTGAAATTATCAATAATTGACAAGAAATCATCCTTGAACTCAGGTGGAAGATTCATTAATATTTAAAATTAAATCTTCAGTTCATTATAAATTGTTTGACATGCTATCATGCAGAGATTCTTTTATCTTCATAATAATAATAACAGTGATGCAAACAATTAGCAATAATCCAACCAACAGCAGTATGCTTATACTCTTAAGCTAGGGTACAGCAGTCAATTGAAATTCATGGTGGTTTCATAGTTCTGCTATAGCTGAGATTCTAGATCTTAAAAGGGGTCCTTCTTAAAATTATGTGCTCTCTATGGTACATTAAATAAGATTCTCCTTTGTAGAGGTGACAATGATTATGGAAAGTTTCATATGGGCCTTCGGGGAAGCAATAACTTTTTGAGGATGTGTTTTCTTTTAAATTAATTGACTTCATGTCTTAAATTACCTACAGTAATACAGCCTAAATTTTGCTTTTTGCTTCAATTGACCTTGTCTATTTTTAAATTAATTATTATTCAACTCATGGTGAGAAAAGAAAACCGCCCCTCAGATAAAGTGGAGAATGTCTCACTTCTCAAATTTTAATCTAGAGCAATGGTTTACAAAATGAGGTATGAGGATCATTAAATTAAACATCTGAAGGTTTTGTGAAATATTACAATTGTACATGCAGACTTTTTTTCCAAAAGGGGGCCCAACGCTTTCAATAGTTCTCAAAGAGGGATTCATAGGAAAAAAGTCAAAAAGTCATTGCTCTCAATCAATAATCTTCTCTAGAGAAGAGAATGTAGTTCAAAGTTCTACCCATATTTCTGATAGAGACTGAAAAGAAGATTTCTTAAGAATGTAAACAGATTTCTTAAGAATGCTGTGAAAAATAGCTGTTTTCTCCTTAGATGGGTATTGTGATGGTTAGTTTTATGTGTCAACTTGACAAGCCTATGGTACCCAATGCCTTAATCAAACACTAATCTAGGTGTGGCTATGAAAGTATTTTGTAGTTATGGTTACCATCTACCATGAGTTGACTTTAAATAAAGGATATTATCCTCCATAAACTGGGTAGGTCTCATCCAATGGGTTGAAGGCCTTAATAGCAGACAAATGAGGTTTACCAAAGAAGAAAACAATCTGTCTCAAGACTGCACCATCAACTCCTGCCAGAGTTTCAAGCCTCACAGCCTGCCTTACAGATTTCAGACTTTCCAGCCCCCAGAATCATGAATCAATTTCTTAAAATAAATTGTATCTATTGATCTGTATCTCTCTCTCTCAAGATACCTATATATATATATATATATATATATATATATATTAATCCTTGTTTCTGTGGAAAATTCTGACTAGTCTGATAAATCTGATATAAGGGCCAACATTAGAAATGCAAATAATATAGAAAGGATCATTATATCAAATGAGAAATTTCTTTCAGAATTATAGCAGTGTTAGTCTTAAAGAAAATCAAAGAAGGAGGGTTGCCTAGTGTAGAACTGAGAGGCATCTCCTGAATAGGTATTCAGAAATAGCTCCAAATCCTTGCTGGACTAAAAATAAAGGAAACACTAGCTATTGAGAAGACATCAGAGGATCCCAGCTGAAAAAGTGTTCTGAACCGGAGAGGATTAGGCAGCAGGGGTAACAGTGAAACATGGTTTCAGATTTCTAGAGTCCAGAGGATTCTTATTAATACTTCAGCTCTCATGACTATCCAAGATTCAAGGCTTTGCTCTCCAGTGTTCTCCAAGCATCATGGGACATTGCAATGCTCCTTATGGGGTGGTGAACATGGTACATCTAATAAAGTTTAATATACTGTTATATTATTTTCTTGTAATTCAAAAACATTTTCTCAGAAACTTTGACAAGTCTGAAAGAATTTTCCCTTTTCATTCGTGTGGCAGAAAGTTCCCAAACTAAATTTATACAAGCTAAGAAGAGGAACAAAGAAGTATGTTTTCAACTGTAAAACAAAAGAATTCACCACTTCATATGTATAGTTACTGCATGTTCTTGGTACCTGGCTCATAAGTAATGCTCTGGACAAGTAATACAGCTAAGAAAGAGCATAAAGCACATCTTGGAAAGATTCAATATATTTGCACCACATTTGTAGTTTCTTCTCTCCCAAGCCTCCTTATTTTGCAACTCTTTTCCTAATTAACACTGTCCTGGCAGCCCTGTAAGGAAGTCCAGTTGGAAAGATGCCAAAAAACTGCCATGACCATTTCTCAATGTCAAGCACAAGCCAAAAATGAGATTCAATGTGTTACTTGAATTAGATTTGTTTAAAGTTTGGAATATGATTTGATTTGATGCTTTAAATTTTAGAAACTTTAATTTTGCTTCTTAAGGCAAAAAAGCAGAGGAAGGGGTACAGAAAGGTCACTACAGGGAGTTTTTTTTCTAGCTGTCATTGGTGAGTTTTTGTTTATTCACCCTGGGAGGGCTTTAATAACTGCACTGCTTTGTTGATTGCATGACCATGTTTGCATTGGTCTTGCTTCTGAATACCTAGGCAAGGCTCTTTCATCTGACTCACACTTTGCTCAACCTTGGATCAATGCCAAATTCCCCACCTTCATGAATGATTAACTCATGTAGCCTGTTGCTAATAATGTGTGCACTTGATGGCAGATGATATTTATTTTGGACAGGGTGAATACAGACCTTGGATGTTTGATCAGGGCAGAGCGGTACGTAGCATGTGTGGGCACTTTCCAGGGAAAAGATCAGGGTCCGTATCCTCAGGTTTCCCCTCATCTCCCCTTTGCATTGTCATAGGAAGGGAGTTTTCAGTTCACTTTATCATTCACAAGTTACCTCCAACTTAGCCTTGTCATTGCGATTCGTCACACTTACACTCTATCCTTTTATGTGCTGTATCTCACTGAATCCTCCACACACCAGGCTGCTGCCCCAGGGTATACGCCTACAACAAAGATCTCAAACATAGTTTAAAAAGAAACACCATAAAAGAGAAAAACAACGGTCACAGTTGCTACTAGAGGCTGGTTCCCACAAACCCGGCAGGTTTTCCAACTTTATCCATAGCTGAATTACAAGAGCGGCTATCAACTCAGCAGCTCTAGGTATGACTGTATGTAATTACACTATGGTGTTCTTTTTTTTTTTTCCCCTTCTGTGTCTTCTTTTGTAGCAGAAACAGGCCTGGCAACCCACTTCAGTACTCTTGCCAGGAAAATCGCTTGGGCAGAGGATCCTGGAGGGCTACAGTCCATGGGTTTGCAAAGAGTCTGACACGACTGAGAAACACACACACATACACAGCTCCTACTTAACCTTCTCAACTAAGAGATAGGAAGAACATAGTCTGTCTGCTCTTAGCTCACTGGTGAAATCCCTGAGAAGCAAATGGAGCAGGCTGCTGGGTTGCCAGAAGAAACAATGATTCTGCCCTGGGCCATGATTTTGGGCCACATTACCCATCTGGCAGATTCCCATAATTCAGCTGTCAATAACTCCATTCTTATCAAATCTGGCCATACCCAAGGTGCAGGATTCTTGAGTGTGTGCTGGGCAACTACTCAAGACTTACCTTGAGAACATGTTAGAAATTCACCTCCCTAGAAACCCAAACATGGAGACTCATGGTCAATAAATTTGGTCTGGGTTGTGAAAGTCTATACCTAACAAGCATCACAAATGATACTGACTCCCTGTCTGGCATGATGATATCTGGTTCATATTATGACATTTTTTTCAGGGTGTGTAACTCTGTAAATACACAGGTGTGGTAATGATAATACCAAGTAACAGACTCAGATGCACAGCAAGAGGGGAAGGAAGAAGAATATTGTGTATTGAGCCCTAAAACTGTGCTAAGGGGTGTGCTAAGTGCTTCATTCTTTTTTTTTTTTCCTTCTGTTTTTTTTTTAATTTTTATTTTATTTTTAAACTTTACTTAATTGTATTAGTTTTGCCAAATATCAAAATGAATCCGCCACAGGTATACATGTGTTCCCCATCCTGAACCCTCCTCCCTCCTCCCTCCCCATACCATCCCTCTGGGTCGTCCCAGTGCACTAGCCCCAATTTGTTATTGTTCAGTCACTCAGTCCTGCCCGACTCTATGCAACCCCATGGACTCCAGCGTGACAGGCTTCTCTGTTCTTAACTATCTCCTGAAGCTTGCTCAAACTCATGTCCATTGAGTCGATGATGCCATCCAGTCATCTCATTCTCTGTCATTTCCTTCTCCTTCCGCCCTCAATCTTTCCCAGCATCAGGGCCTTTTCCAGTGAATCGGCTCTTTGCATCAAATGATCAAAGTATTGGACCTTCAGCTTCAACATCAGTCCTTCCAATGAATATTCAGGACTGGTTTCATTTAGGATTGCCTGGTTTGATCTCCTTGCTGTCCAAGGGACTCTCAAGAGTGTTCTCCAACACCACAGTTCAAAAGCATCAGTTGTTTAGTGTTTAGCCTTCTTTATATAATTCTCATAAAATGCTTAGACTTGATTACTCCAGTTTAATGATATGGAAATTTTTCTGCCATTGTTTTTTTCTACCTAAATTAGAGTGAGATGAGTTTGTAAGGACTTTTCCCTATTTTTTCTTGGCATGGCCACTTAGCCAAAAAACTTAGACAGTAGGTTGGCATGGCATCCACAGTCATCACTGTGTTTTGGATGTGTGTCATTTTTTGGAGAAGAAGGTTATGTGTTTTATTAAGTCCCTATCAATGACATAAAAACTTACACACATTTAGGAGCTTAAAACAACACAGATTTATTTTCTTCCAGTTCTGTAAGTCAGAAGTCTGGGTAGTCATGACTGATTCCTCTGCTTTGGGACTCATGGGGCCAAAGACAAGGTGTTGGCCAACTTGGCCTCTTATCTGGAGGCCCTTGAAATAGAGACAGGGATTTCTGCTTATAAACAGAGCTCAGATCCTGGTGTTTGGGGGCTGAGGTCTTTATTTCCTTCTGGCTGTCAGCAAGGATCCTCTCTCAGCTCCTAAACCAATGGCATTTCTTGTCATGTTGTCCTCTTCACCTCAAGACAGCAAGAGTCATTCATGCTCGTGCTTTGAAGCTGGGACTTTCTGTTCTGCATCTCTTCTGTCTCCAGCCAAAGAAAATTCTCTGCTTTGAAGGACTCATGTGATGAGTGGACCACATAGCATAATCTTCCTATCTTAAGATCAGCAGATCAGCAACCTTAACTACATATGCAAAATCCCTTCTGCCGTATACTGTAACATAACCAAGGTTTGACCCAGAGAGCAAAGATCATGGGGACCAAACTTCTGTCTACCATGACATGGAAGAAAAAAGTTTATATTAAGATTCCCTTCTACTGATAACTTTCAGAAATTACATCCATACCCTAACTATGTAAAGACTAAGTACAATGGGATTTTCTGATGTCTGGTGCATATTAAGTGTTTTAATAAATATATTCTTTTTTTTTCTACTTGAACAAATACTATAATATATATTAACTTAAGAAGCTAAAGTCAGATGAAAAAAAAAGAGATAAGTAAGATTTCTTACAGGTCTGTTTCTCTCATGTTCTCATCACTATGCTTATGGAATACCCTTATGTTCTTTCAAGTAGATTTTCAAAGACAGTAAAACATGTAGAGCCTGTTTTCCTAATGGCCTCCTGAGACACTTCCTCCTGGCTTCCTTCAACTTCCCCCATTTTCTTTCTTTAACCCAATTAAGTCCTGGAGCCTGGCTACTTTTCAGGTAAGGCTAGGCTGAGAGAGTTGGAGATAGAGTCTTGTTTTCTTTCCTTGGAAAAATGAAGATCTTTTGGAAGAGAATGCAAGGCGGAGCTTAGAAAATACATGGTGAATGGATCAGGCCCACTGATTAGCTCTGGGAGTTCCTAGGGCTACAAAAGATTCACATTGAGAAGGAGGCTGTAGTAAATTACTACTGGGAGTCTGCAGAAGAGAAAGAAAGCGTGGGCCACCCGGCCATGGCAGTGTGACAGCCATCAAGGGGATGAGGTAAAAGAGGGCAGAACTTACAGACATCCCCTCTGGCTACTCCATTTTTGTCTAGGTTCAGCCTCACTTACTCTAACACATGGTTCATCATTTTGAGGTTGCAAACCTAAGTGGAAACTTCAGAAGCATCAAAACATCCAAAAACACATTCTGAATGATCTTTCATGCAGGAAGTTGATGAAAGGACGATGGACAGCAAGAGCATATTTTATAATCCACCTTTTAAGCTTTTGCTTTCTTCTCCCCTCAGGCACACAGTCTTCTTTGTCTGCCTTAGGCTACTTGACTTACCCTATACTGCATTCACTCAGTCTGACCAAAATCTGCATGTCTGCCTTATGGCTGGTGCAGGTCTCTTCTGCATGTGGCTGGGTTAAGGAAAACTTCACATTCAAATGAATCACAACCATTTTCATATTTGAGTGGCTGGTGTGATAATATCCTGAGTTATCTATTTAGAATCACATCTCCATATACTATCATATGTGCAATGGCCTGGGGACAGTGGTTTGGATTTTATATCCAACTTAGCATTCATTTGTCAGAATAAATTGGGCTTGAAACTTGATGGTGAGACTTCAAGCAACTATGCAACCAACGGTCTCTCATTTTACTGTTTTAGGTAGTTGGCTCTTAAATTCAAGATCCGTGAGGGGTAACAATGCTTTGTTTCACAACCACAAGAGATGAGGGCAAAGGTGAGTGCTTAACAGAAGGATGTAACAATGATTATAATATTGGGAGAAGGATTACACAAAAATTTCTCTCATCCATAGTCTTTGAACCTATGCAGGCAGATAATGATCATTCGGACTCATCTACTTGCATAAGCATATATAGAATGCATATATTTTCCCTTATATTTTATTTTCAAAATAGATTAAAAAAAAAGTAAAGTCCTTATAAACTGGGGTGCTAGTGGTGGCATGATGTTTTTAATATACTGCTTTACTTCGAACATCTTATTTTTTCCCAACCAGCCATAAAAATCTACTCCATTTTCATTTCTTTAGTGGGGAAAGGCTTATTAGGAAAAAATGGATAATGGCAAAACTAAGGAAAGCAATTAGCTTTGTGTAAAACACAATGTACCATAGTAGTGTATGCAAACTTAAATAAGGCCTTTCAGTTCAGAGCAACCAAAACACTTTTGCCAACCTAAAAATAACTTTCTTCTCATTACTTTGAGCCCACAGTCAGCAACACCTAGAAGGACAAGAAAAAACAACCCATAAATGGTTTCATAGATGTCCTGCAGAGAAGTTGAATTGTATGTTTTTAATTATATGCATTAATGTCTCCAAGAAAAAAGTTCCCAATAACAATGCTTTCACAAAGGTAATAATACTCTGAACGAGGCTCCAAAATAATCATTTAACTGGTTATTATATAGGAGGTCTTTGAAGCAGTGGAACATTTTCTAATTATCTGGCAAATACTGTTTGAATACATGCAAACATTGCTTCTGAATTTTGTTCTTCTGTCTTTACCATGTATACATGTGGTCTAATAAATTGGAAATATTCCAGCACAACGCATGATGCTTAAATATTCATTGATGAAAGACCATTCTCACACACTGGAGAATGATCAAGGCCTACTTGTAATTTAAATGCCACCTATAGACTCCATGTAAGACTATACAGAGTTCTCAAACCTGCCCCTCCTACCTGCCTTCCAGAATACAGTACCTTTAAGCTTCATTCCTTCTGAATATTTTTCCATTTACTGTAAATCCAGCCGCGGTTTAGAACAATCCTCCAAACTCTTGCTTGTTCATCCTCATTTTAATGGAATATGCCTGTGCATCATTTCAAACTGAATGTGGACTAATGGCCATGCTGTGGGTGGTATTCTTAGCGGGGAGAGATAGTTGGGGAAGGTAAGAGCATGAGGCACTACAGGTCTGGGTGGTATACCTCTGGTTTATTCTGACAGACCAAAAGCTGTACAAGGAACTTAGTACCCCAGGGACAGGGAAGGAGCCAGTAAAGGAAAGGGACTCTCAGAGAGGGAGAAGAAAAATCTCTCAACTACTTCAAAATTTTACCTGTCATAGGTCCACCCAGACTGCTCAGACTCACTCCCCACTTCCTGATAAGCTATGTATAAAAGTTATTTATGCTGCAGTATAATGCAAAATACCATTATTTTGATTCAGTAGAAAAATATCATATTTTTTATTACTTTCTTATGCATGGTGGCACTCATTCTGCATAGTCACTCACAAAGGAGCAAAGCTAGTCCTTCCTGAATGCACAGTGATATGATACTTTTGATGGAGTATCTTATTTTGTAACAGAAAATATATTAGTTAATTGTCATATTTATCAGGTTTAAAATTTACATGTCCCCATCCAAATGTGGAAAAATCTAAATTTTATTATTTCCCTATCATGAAACTAAACTTCATAAAGGTCCCCAATTTCATTGATAAACAAAATATTTCTATTTGCTCATTCAAGGGATGTGATTTATTTTTAATTTTAAAGGGTGCCATCATGGAGACTCAGTCTTTTCAAGGTCAGGGCTGCTTACTTGAATCTCACTTTCAAGGTGATGGAGTTGGACAAAATATAACAGTGGTTGGCCTATGGCTGGTCAGGCAGGATCATGGGGGAAAAAAAGAGAAACTTTTGAAATGGGCAAAAATTATTGATTGGATATTGTTCTGCCTAGCACACCGTTCTGGGTTATATGATTCTATGACACTCTCCCACTCTGCCTTTGAATTATTTTATAATATTTTTGTAGCAAGGGCTCAGTGGTAAAGAATTTGCCTGCTAATGCAGGAGATGCAGGAGACACAGGTTCAATCCTTGGGTTGGGAAGATTCCCTGGAGTAGGTAATGTCAACTCACTTCAGCATTTTTGCCATGCTTGACAAGAAAATCCCATGTACAGGGTAGCTTAGAGGGCTTCAGTTCATGGGATCACAATGAGTTGGACACAACTGAAGCAACTGAGCATGCAGTAGCAGTGGCAACGTTTCTTATTCATAGTATTGCAAATTAATTTTGTCTGGTGGGTTGTGACTGATGATTACCCTAATATTGCAGAGTTTGGCATTTATTATAAATTGATTTCAGCATTCAAGATTACTTAAATAAATGTGTGATCTTTGAAGTCTTCTTTCACACATTTGAGAAAAATTTCTCACTTCATCTATTAGTTAAATATTCGGCCCATGTACATTTTATGTATGTAGGAGAGTCATGATTTTTACTCCAACAAGTCAATCTCTGATGACCTTCACTAACCTCTACTCTAGGTGCAAGTGCACTTCCCTGGCCTCTGGTGTTGACCTTGTTCTTAATGCATTTCCTGCTCAAATGCTCAGTGGTAGTGTTACTAGGTCTGTTTTCTTAACATGATTGGAGGGCAAGGATCCCAACTTTGCTGACTTTCAAATCCACTCTCACTGGTAATGAACCCTCTAGCTAGTCCCCGGCTTTCATCTGTTAATTTACCCCTTGCCACGGATCTCCTGAACTACTGGTAAATTTGAATATTACCTTCCACTCCCTACTGGAGGCAAACATGATTTATTTGATATCTACATCCTACAGAGAAAGAAAATCCAGGCTACAACTTCTGATATTTTAGTCCATTATTTATTTTACTGCCACTTTTACTCACCTTAGAAATCATCACTATGTACAAAGCTAGTGGAGGTGATGGAATTCCAGTTGAGCTATTTCAAATCCTGAAAGATGATGCTGTGAAAGTGCTGCACTCAATATGCCAGCAAATTTGGAAAACTCAGCCCTGGCCACAGGACTGGAAAAGGTCTGTTTTCATTCCAATCCCAAAAGAAGGCAATGCCAAAGAATGCTCAAACTACCGCACAATTGCACTCATCTCACACGCTAGTAAAGTAATGCTCAAATTATCCAAGCCAGGCTTCAGCAATACGTGAACTGTGAAATTCCAGATGTTCAAGCTGGTTTTAGAAAAGGCAGAGGAACCAGAGATCAAATTGCCAACATCCACTGGATCATCGAAAAAGCAAGAGAGTTCCAGAAAAACATCTATTTCTGCTTTATTGACTAAGCCAAAGCCTTTGACTGTGTGGATCACAAAAAACTGTGGAAAATTCTGAAAGAGATGGGAATACCAGATCACCTGACCTGCCTCTTGAGAAACCTATATGCAGATCAGGAAGCAACAGTTAGAACTGGACATGGAACAACAGACTGGTTCCAAATAGGAAAAGGAGTATGTCAAGGCTGTATATTGTCACCCTGCTTATTTAACTTATATGCAGAGTACATCATGAGAAACGCTGGGCTGGAAGAAGCACAAGCTGAAATCAAGATTGCCAGAAGAAATATCAATCACCTCAGATATGCAGATGACACCACCCTTATGGCAGAAAGTGAAGAGGAACTAAAAAGCCTCTTGATGAAAGTGAAAGTGGAGAGTGAAAAAGTTGGCTTAAACCTCAACATTCAGAAAACGAAGATCATGGCATCTGGTCCCATCACTTCACGGGAGATAGATGGGGAAACAGTGGAAACAGTGTCAGACTTTATTTTTTTGGGCTCCAAAATCACTGCAGATGGTGACTGCAGCCATGAAATTAAAAGATGCTTACTCCTTGGAAGAAAAGTTATGACCAACCTAGATAGCATATTCAAAAGCAGAGACATTACTTTGCCAACAAAGGTCCGGCTAGTCAAGGCTATGGTTTTTCCAGTGGTCATGTACGGATGTGAGAGTTGGACTGAAGAAGGCTGAGCACCGAAGAATTGATGCTTTTGAACTGTGGTGTTGGAGAAGACTCTTGAGAGTTCCTTGGACTGCAAGGAGATCCAACTAGCCCATTCTGAGGGAGATCAGCCCTGGGATTTCTTTGGAAGGAATGATGCTAAAGCTGAAACTCCAGTACTTTGGCCACCTCATGCAAAGAGTTGACTCATTGGAAAAGACTCTGATGCTGGGAGGGTTGGGGGAAGGAGGAGAAGGGGACAACAGAGGATGAGATGGCTGGATGGCATCACTGACTCGATGGATGTGAGTCTGAGTGAACTCTGGGAGTTGGTGATGGACAGGGAGGCCTGGCGTGCTGCAATTCATGGGGTCACAGAGAGTTGGACACAACTGAGAGACTGAACTGAACTGAGCTGAACACTGAAATAAACTAGTTTATTTTTTATAAACAATGTTTCAGGGAGTATCTTAAATATACAATGTCTCTTTTAGGTCTAATAACATATCTATTGAAAAGTATTATTTATCCTCATTTTTATATGGTAGAAAATAAACATATGGATGTTATGTAGCTTACCTGGACTAATAAAGTTACAGAGTGACTGAATGACAGGGCTGAAATATGAATGCATAGCACTTCATTTTTCCACTAGGGCTTCATTTCCTAGTTTAATAGAAACTAAATAAAAATTGATAAAACCCATTTGTATTTGTCTATAATATTTAAATGTGCTGTAGTAGTTAGAAAAATGATCCCCTTCCATATCATGATTTTTTTTTCTTTTTAACTGAACCCATCCATATCTTAATCCCTAGAACTTGTGAATATTTTACATTTTACCATGGCAAGTTGGGGGAGGTGCTTAAGTTTTACATAGAGTTAAGATACTTAATCATCTTGCCTTAAAATAAGAATATTATCCTGGATTATCCTAAGGTAATCACATGGATCATTTAATATGCAAGAGGTAGCCATGAAATTAAAAGACACTTGCTCCTTGGAAGGAAAGCTATGACAAACCTAGACAGCATATTAAAAAGCAGAAACATTATTTTGCTGACAAAGGTCCATATAATCAATGTTATGGTTTTTCCAGTAGCCATGTACAGATGTGAGAGTTGGACCATAAAAAAGGCTGAGTGTGGAAGAACTGATGCTTTAAAACTGTGGTGCTGGAGAAGCCTCTTGAGAGTCCCTTGGCCTGCAAGGAGATCAAACCAGTCAATGCTAAAGGAAATCAACCCTGAATACTCATTGGAAGGACTGATCCTGAACCTGAAGCTCCAATACTTTGGCCACCTGATGTGAAGACACGACTTATTGGGAAAGACCTTGATGATGGGAAAGATTGAAGGCAAAAGTAGAAGGGGGTAGCAGAGGATGAGATGGTTAGATAGCATCACTGACTCAATGGACATGAATTTGAGCAAACTCTGGGAGATAGTGGAGGATAGAGGAGCTTAGTGTGCTGCAGGCCATAAGGTTGCAAAGAGCCAGATATAACTTAGAGACTAAACAACAACCACTGAAATATGTGGATATATTTGTTGCAGTAATTACTGTTATCCTAAGTAATTCTTTATAGATATTAAAGTTATTTTTACCTGAAATCAAAGGAACTAACAATTAAAAACCATATGCAATGAGATCTCTACTGCTAGTTTTATACTTTTGTCCCACATGAGTGCTTAGTGATGTCCAGCATTTTGTGCCCACCAGGCTCCTCTATCCATGAGATTTCCCAGCTAAGAATACTGGAGAGGGTTCATTTCCTCCTCTAAGAGATCTTCTCCATCTAAGGATCGAAGCCTCGTATCTTGAATGTGTCTCCTGCATTGGCAGGCAGATTCTTTACCACGGTGCCACCTGGGATGCACTGTCTTACTTTAGGATGCCACTGATTCTTGCCAGAGGAATTTACATCTTCTAATTCTGGTTCCTGATTCCAAATGCACCTTATTTCAACCCATTCCCCAAACTCTAAAGAGGTCTTCCACATAACAGTTTAATGGGGTGTCATCTCTACTACTCTCCACAGACACACTTATGTTTTAGTATTCTAAAGTATTCTGTTTAGCATTGTATTCTCACTGTTTTCTGACCATGCTTTTCAAACCTTCTTAGTTTTACATATGCATTAGAATCCCTGAGACAATAGGATTTGAAAAGAAAGCTCTGTATTCTCAATCAGACGCTAATGTTTAAAAGAGTGGACACGGGCAAGTTATAGGAACTCCCCAAGCCTTAGGAAAATAGGAAAAGAATTCCCTTAAAGTTATAGAGAGTTTCTATGAAGTAGCTAGAGCTAATAATGTACTTGGTGGTGAGAGACTGAATGCGTTCCCTCTAAGATTAGGAAAGAGGTGACGATGTCTGCTCTTACCATTCTTTTCAGTATAAAAGAGCAATTCTATCCAGTATTATTAGATAAGAAAAGGAAATAAAAGTCATAGAGATGAGAGAGAAATAAATATAATATTCCCATTTGCAGGTTACATGGTTGCAAAATTCCAAGGAATCTAGCATTCACACCCATCACTCCCCACCAAATCCTAGACCAATAACTGAGTTAGCAAGCTACAGGGTACAAGGTAAGCATACCAAAATCAATAGTATTTTTTTAACTAGCAAAAAAAAAAAAATGTGAATGCTGAAATTAAAAACATAATAACACTTATGAAAGCTCAAAAATGAAGAAATATTTAGAAAAACTAATCCAACAAAATTACATACAAGACTTTTATGCTGAAAACTACAAAAGTCTGAGAAAATACATCAGTGAAGTTCTAAATAAAGGAGAGACATCTTGTGTTCATGGTTTGGAAGACATAACATACTAAATATATTAATTCTCCTTAAATAGAATTAATATAATTGCTATCAAAATGTCAGTAGAGATTTTTATAAATATAGAAAAGATTATTCTAAAATTAACATGGAAAGGGGAAGGAACTGGAATAGCTTAACATAACTTTGAAAAACAAAAGTGGAAGAAATCAGTCTCCTCAATTTCAAGATTTATTACATTGCTACATCAAACAAGACTGTGTGGTATGAATGCATATAAAGGTATGAATGCATAGATTAGTAAAAGAAAATAGAGCACTCAAATAGGGCCACATAAATATTTCCAACTGATTTTTTACAAAGGCACAAGATGTTACCATTGGGGCAAACTAGATGAAGAGTATAAATATCTTTCTCACAGTATTTCTTACAATAGCATGTAAATCTACAAGCAAAAGTTTAATAAGACAAAATTATGATCAATGGAACAGCAACATCATCACTTAGTAGCATGCCTGAAACAAAGAATCAGAAGCCACATCCCAAACCTACTGAACCAGATATTGAAAATCCTCTGGCAATTGATGTGCATATAAAGATTGGAGAAACAGTGCTCTAGACAATATCAAAAATTTGGCATTTAAATTATTCTGATACTTCTCTGGTTTTATATCTCTGTTCACTTTTCATTTTGTAAATTAAATTTTCTTATGTGTGGCAGATACACATTCTATAAAATAAAACAAACCAGACCTTTAAAATGTTTTATATTTAGAGCTTTTTTCCCCAAGCCCTTTGATTTCCTGATTCATTTCTTTTTTCCCTAATTTTACCACAAGAAATTCTAGTTATCCTTCTAATAATACTATTAGAATTGAAAAAATATGCTTTTTAATCTTTTACTGAAAACTGCTAACTTAACAGAACACAGTTTAGAAGTTTTTGCAAAATTTATGTACCTAATCTATTAGGATCCAGAGTTGTTTTTTCACTTGAGTATAGCCCATAAAAAGAACAGTGCTGATATTTTTACTTTAATAATTTTTCTGTAATATGTTAAACTATAACAAAATACATGTATTTTCTTATTCCTTGGACACTAAGGCTATTTCAAAGACTTACACTGAAGTATTAGCAATATTCTATAATATTACTCATCACCAGTTCAGTTTCATAACTTTTTCTCTAGAGCAATGAGGCTTGTGACTCATTTAGTCAAAGTTCCCATTGAGTGTGAAAGTTTTAACCAGGTTCTTCTGTGCGTCTACCTTGACCTTCCAATCACAAGGCTTGCTTTCTTCAGAATGCTCTATTCTTCAGCCTTGCAAAGTGAAATCCTTGTTTTCCCAGGTCAAGAGTGCCTTGGGGGTTTTAAGATCAAAATAATAATGACATTATAAATAGCACTTCCATATTTGTCTCCCCATCTGACCTTTGAGAGCTTTTGTTGTTGTTCAGTTGCTCAGTTGTGTCTGATTCTTTGAGACACCACGGACTGCAGCATGCCAGGCTTCCCTGTCCTTCACCATCTCCTGGAGCTTGCTCAAACTCATGTCTGTCGAGTTGGTGATACCATCCAACCATCTCATCCTCTCTCACCCCCTTCTTCTCCTGCTCTCAATCTTTCCCAGAATCAGGGTCTTTTCTCTTTCTTCATAAATGAAGAAATAGAAGCTCACAGAGGTGAACTGACCAGCCAAGGTCAAAAGTATATATGTGAGAATCCTAGGATTCAGTCTCCAATTTGTCTGATGAGAAGACTGAGCTCTCAACCCGATATCAGAGAAAACTATTTGGTGACAGAGTAGAAATAAGGACTCTAGAATCTGAACACTAATTCAAACTGGGAAGCTCTTGAGTGAAGATGCCTGAGTTGAGGTCTTTACAGTTTATGAAAATCCAGAATTCCCCCAACACTGATCTTGGCAAAATCCTGCTGAAGACTTTTCTTTAGAATATTCACGATATCTCATTATTTTTCTTATAGCACACAATTCAAATTGTTGTGGGTTTTAGGGGATCTCAGACCCTTTGCAACATAATCACTCCAAAATAGGTCTCAGATTATCTTATTGTACTAAGGAAGTAGTCCTCCCATCTACTGCATGCATCTACCACTTTGTTTTTCTCCTGGTACGGATCTTTCAGTGCTATTAGAGCCACCGAAATGTCCCCCATTCCCAAGTGCCTACTATACTCTTGCTGCTGCTGCTAAGTTGCTTCAGTCATGTCCAACTCTGTGCGACCCCATAGATGGCAGCCCACCAGGCTCCCCCATCCCTGGGATTCTCCAGGCAAGAATCTTATCCCAAATCATCTATCCCAAAATAAGATCTCCAAGACTCATCACACTGAAATACCATCTCCAATTTTTCTACATTCCAACTGTCAGCTGATCTACTGCTCAGACATTGTGACATATTCATGCTCAATAGAAACCCTGAATAAGGAAAAGTTCCTCACACTCTTCTACTTACCCCCACCTGCTTTGATCACACTTGGACAGAGGTTGCAAAGTACTATTGCCTTGGGCTTCAGTGATTCCAGTGAAAGAGTCCTTTCAGTTTCTGGTCAGTCTTTGCAATCTTTTTGCACTTCCTTGGGAGCCAGGCATGAGGCCAACAAAGCCAGAGGACAATCTCAGTGACCTATATCCAAAACCATACTGGATTCAAAATTTCCTCTCATCTAACACTGACTCATTGTCCTTGGAATACATTTGGGTGCCTCTTGGGAGTTATTTTCCCTTTGTATTAAATACACCAGTTGAAAGACCAAGGAAGGGCACTTAAGATTGTGTTCTAAGTTGCACTTTAGTTGATGAAAAGAATGTGACTTAAGTGGGAGGTTAGGAGAATCTATCTCTTTCATGACAGACAGTTTGAGTGAAAGTTGCGGTCTCACAGGTAAAGAAAGATCAGATCAGAATTGGAGGTTCTCAAACACAGTTTTAGTGTGTGTGTGTTCATTTGCTAAGTCATGTCCAACCTAACAAATGAAGCCCGACAGGCTCCTCTGTCCATGGGGTCTTTCTAGGCAAGAATCCTGGAGTGCATTGCTGTTTCCTTTTACAGGGGATCTTCCCAGACCACAGCTCAAACCCGTGTCTCCTGCATTGGCAAGTGGATTCTTTACCACTGAGCCACCTGGGAAGCCGAAAGCTTTAGTAGTGGAATCCATTTTTTATTAGCAAATTACCATGAATAACTTCAGAATATACAACATTTAGAAGCAGAGTATGATAATGTTTCTAGTTCAGCAATCTCTTCTTGCTCTCTACCGACTAACATATTCCAATAGGGAGTACTGTAGAATAAAATTGTTAGAATAAAGAAGAGAAAATAACATTTAATGTGACATTATGATGTATTGAGTCACATATATTACCATATCTAAATTTGTATAGATTTCTCTTATAAAAGTGAAACAGAGTTAAAATAAAACTGAACACATGCCTTAGTCTTGTCTTAATCATTATATTTAATCTGCAGAGTTAACTACTTGTAGGCCATGATAACCATTTTCAATACTTCTTTAGTATAAAACTACTAATAATTTCATTTTAGAAGATAATACTTCTATTTATGTGGTATATGAATAAAAATTCATCTTTAATAAAGCTAACAATAAAAGGGGCATATCTAAATAATGTTTCTAGGTCATATTTCTAGTTCCCAATTTTTCAAATTGTTCACATTTCACTAAGTGTTTTCACTGAACTAAAATGAGTAGGCTTGAATGTAGACATCTGGAATAGACTTGGTTCATGGTGTAATTCCATGCACATTTTACTATTAAACTTTTAACTCCTCAATGTGAAACAAAGTTTCACTCTGTTGAGTCACAAAATGATCAACTCAAATCATGCTTTGTCTTGGTCCAAAATTCTTTCAGTTTAAGTGACAGAAACTCAGCTCCCACTGGACCAGTTTAAGCCAAATAGTGATGTTATTTTTTCTTCATATGACATTGTGGGAGCTCACTGAATCAAAGAAAAAGCTAAGTGAGTCAGAGAAAACCCTAAGAACCTCAGACACAGATACCAACGACTCAATGCTGCTAAAACTGCTAAGTATTTTTCTCTTCCTCAGTGACTTTCTCCATTTTCATTCTTGCTTGTCACTTTATTGCTTCATCTACTTTCACCAAATTGTGTAGAAAAAAAGTAGCTGTGATCCTACATAAATATATCCCTGTACCTTCATAATGAAAGATGCAAGAGAGTCTTTTTCCTCCAGTCTCACTAAAATTAAACAATCTAGTAAGGGGATTGATTAATCTGGCTTGGGTAATACAAATACCTTTGAGAGTAGCAGGGAAATAGGATAATATAACCATCCCCATTCCCACCCAACCTTAGGTTATAGTGTATCATTTTATAAATGGAAGGGACTAGAGGTTGATGTTGGAGAAGGCAATGGCACCCCACTCCAGTACTCTTGCCTGGAAAATCCCATGGGCGGAGGAGCCTGGTAGGCTGCAGTCCATGGGGTCGCGAAGAGTCAGACATGGCTGAGTGACTTCACTTTCACTTTTCACTTTCATGCATTGGAGAAGGAAATGGCAACCCACTCCAGTGTTCTTGCCTGGAGAATCCCAGGGACAGGGGAGCCTCGTGGGCTGCCGTCTATGGGGTCGCACAGAGTCAGACATGACTGAAGCGACTTAGCAGCAGCAGCAGCAGAGGTTGATGTTTATAAATATCATAGTCTCATCACAAAGAATCCAGAAATAACCTTTTCTTTTTTTCCCATCTTTGCCTCAACATTACATGACTATTTTATATTCTTCTCAGTTAAATTCCAAAGACAACAGGACTGCAGTATCATATCCACCTACCATTTAATGTCTAAATGTAGTCTCTTTGGGGCACCATTTTACCTACAGTTAACAATTCTTTGTGTGTTTTGTTCATGTACAACCATATGGTCTTAATGTGAAAGCTTTTAACAGCTATTTCATGTGAGGACTTACATCACAGAAAAACCTTGGTGAGTAATGTTTCTAAATTATTATTTAGCATTTTCAACCTATGGTTTTTGCTGAATCTTTGTCCATGTGTCTAATTGTCATGGCTAGTTACACTTTTACTGGTTCATGGTATTTTTTTTTCTCTTAAAGATACTCTTCATCTAGCCTAGGTTTCCTCTTCATGGGTGTTTCCTGAAAGGAGAAAAAAACAAAACAAAACAGAAAAATACCTTCAAGTGGTAATAGGTTACTTTTTCTTACTATTTTTTTTAACCATCTCTGTTTTTTCACTTTTGTACTGTAATAAGTACTAGGATGGTACAGGGTGAAGATTTTTCCCATGTTGCCAAATTAGATTACTTGAGGTCCTTGATTGTCATTTCATGTCCTAGTCTTAATATCTAAATCGCTAAAATGGAGCCATTAATGCCACTGAATTTTACTATTAAATGTGTTTTATTCATTAATTTTTTTGTTGATTTATCTCTACTGAAGGCTGAAAAATTGGATAAGAGGACTATTACACTTTAAAAGATCTCCCCCTAAATATTATTGTAAAGATGTGTTCCTTATGTCTTGAATCTCAAATATGTATAGAAAGATCAAATAGAGGAAAAAGAGGGAAGAATTTTACTTTTGAACACTTGCACGTGGAAAATTATAGGCATAACTGGAAACTGTACAAAGCCCTGCAATTATATATTGATCTACCTGTATATTTTCAAAACCAAGTAATGTCTACCACTCCAAAGGGGGGATTTTAAAAAAGCATAATAGTAGTTTTTTTGGACATACACAAATGATAAAAGCAAAGACATCAAAGTAGGTAGCCTTTCAACTCATGCTCAATTAGAATAAAAGTTTGGTTGCTGTTTTAAACATTTATGACTAACTAACTGTGACAGGCTCTCAGCTTTGCAAACGGGAAGATTTTCAGTTGACTTTTGATCTGACTGACAGTTCCTTATACACTTCAGTGTTAGTTTATAACACACAAGCCCACATCTGAATACACATGTGACTAATTAGGGACTGTTTATGGACCATCCACATAAATTTAACACACTAGAGTGAAGGCATTTTAAACCAGAAACCATGATTTTAATGAAATAGAGTTAATTAATAAAGGTGCTTGACCTATTTTTTGTATTGCTAAATTTTTTTTAAAAATGAACAAAATCTAGAGTGAAATGTGTTTTGCATGTATATCTGATGAAGCATAATAGATCATTTTGAATGTTAATATTATTATCATGAAACAAAAATTATTTAAATTTTTTTAAACTTTGGTTGCAATGTAATAAATTAACACTGCAGACAGGACCTTGGATCTTGATTTCTAAGAACTTTTTATCTTGTCCCAAGAGGCATAATGTGCTGTGCATTAGAGGCTGCACTGTACTCTGATTTTTGGGCCTAAATTCCAGCTCTGAATTTATTAACTAGGAAATCTAGGTAAGTTATTTAACTCCAATGTGCCTTACTTTCCATATCTGAAAAATGGGGATAATAATAACACCTACCTAACAGGTGAACTATTTGGCCTCATGAAGCTACCATTGTTCCACCCTAAGCACTCACTGTGAGTCTTTCTGTTTTCTGTCATAAGATCTTTGAGGTTATGGGGATCTCACTAACCCAGACATAAATGTAGTTTATAAATAAAGAAGAATTAACATGTCTAGAAATGACCCTCTACAATGTGAAATAGGAACAGATCATGGGGGATAAAGTGTTCAGACTCCTGTGTTTCAGAGATATCCTGCACATTTCTCCCAGACCATGAAAGAATGAAGGTCTTTTATACGGATTTTGATGACAGACCCTTCCTCTGTGTTTTTCTGCTCCTTCACTTGCATTTATCAGGATCACATCTTAAATAAACTACCTGGAAATAGGGCTTGTCCTTGTAAGATTTTGCTTTCACACAAGACAACCTTACATGAGTCATTCCCCAGAATTTCCCTGGTATGAGATGCTGAGTTAGGAGGCTTTTTCTTCAGGATGAGGACTGCAGTGGGAGTTTATGTGAGAGAACTGCACACCAGTTAAATTTGAATAGACATCCTATTTCTTAAATGTACTCATCTCCTTCCATGCCTAGAAACTTTCAACAACAGGCACTATTTCACCACAGGCTTGGGTCTTCCAGCAAGTTTCTTGGCTTGCTGTTGTCATTCCAAAACTCTTCTTTTACTATCCACCTTCAGTCCCCTAATTCATTTCAACTTCACAAACTGAGCAGTTTTACCTATTACCTCTTTCCTGGTTCATAATAATGTTTGTCTATGAAATGTTTCCTAACCAAAGTGTTTCCTAATCAAAGTAATCTCTATTATAACAATAGAGAAAAATCTCTGGGGCAAGAAGATGAAATAACAATGCTTCCCTCTGCGATATAAGACTTTTTTACTTAATAGAGAAATTCTATTAGAGTGTCTAGTGAAAGGGACTAAATTTTCTTTACAAGAGACAATGCCAAGAGATACCAAACAACAAGGGTTCATCATATTGGAACAGATATTTTGCAATTCTTTCTTCAGTGTTTAAATGACTCCTATTTCCCCAAGGAATAGGTAATAGAATCTTTAGTGTCTGGCATGTCTTGCCTCTATCAATCCACTGTTCTTACTTGAAAACAAATTTGTTACATTTGCATAGTGGTCCCTGAGCCTCTTGAGAGGCAATGAGAAAGACCTTAACCCATTTCTTTTTGAGAATCAATGCTTATTGAACTTCTCTGATTGACTCAAACATTTCTAAGTATATTTTGCTGCCCTGGAAAGATTACTAAGTCTTTAGAGAAGAAATAATCACAAGGAAGCGGACATCTAGAGAGCTTATCTGGGCTCAAAACCCAGAGTATGATGGCCCATATTGGGAATGATGCAGAAGGCCCTGACACCTTAGGGTTTATGCTTATAGAAGAGTCACTAAACTTTTGATTATAAACATATATTGATTTTAATTTTGCCTGTGTAGCATTCATTGGAATTGTTTGAGTTGGGAATTGGGCTAGAGATAGTACCACTGCCATTGTGGTTTCAAATCTAACAGGAATTTTAAAGCAACATAGAAGGAATGATCTTAGTTTTCCTTTTATCTCCTTGCTCTCTCTCACTCTCCAGGCATTTGGAAGCCCAGTTAAACAAGATAAGCAGTGACTGTTGTTTAGTTGCTCAGTCATGTCCCACTCTTTCCAGACCCCATGTACTGTAGCCCACCGGGCTCCTCCGTCAATGGGATTTTCCAGGCAAGAATATTGGGGTGGGTTGCCATTTCCTTCCTCCAGGTGAGAAGTAACTTGTAGTTCCTACTACACATATATTAATCTAAGTGATTAATATAAAAACAAAACAGAAAGTGATTTTGTACCCCAAGCTAGTGGAGAATTCTCTGCCAAGAGGAATATCTGTACTTTGATATTTTCATTCTATTGTCCACAATGTTGAGATGACATTCAATCAGTTCAGTCAGTTCAGTCACTCAGTCGTGTCCGACTCTTTTCGACCCCATGAATCGCAGCATGCCAGGCCTCCCTGTCCATCACCAACTCCCGGAGTTCACTCAGTCAATACATACCAAATAATGAATGCATAAATAGAGCACAGGGCCTTCCCTGGTGGCTCAGTGGTAAAGAATTGACCTGCCAAAGTAGGAGATGCAGGTTCAATTCCTGGGTCGGTATTCTTGCCTGGGAAATCCCATGGATAGAAGAACCTGGTGAGCTACAGTGCACAGGATCAAAAAAGAGCTGGACACAGTTTAGTGATTAAACAACAAAAATAGAGCTAGAGATAGATCAGTTATTCTAGCTTGTGCAAAGTTTATTCATAAAAGTAGTAAGAAGCAGATGAATTAGCAAGGAAGAATGCAATTTTGAGAAAAGTGGAAAGGAAACCAATGTGGTAAAAATCACAAAATCAAGTGAAACGAGCATGTAAAATTGAGTGATGTTGTCATATGCTGAAAAGATATATAAAAGACGAGCCACCGTAAGTCTAGATATCAGATTTGTATATCAAAATAATTTCATGCAGTGGCAAAAGCTACTGAATAGAGGGTGATTCTCAGGGTGACCCCTTGACCTTTGACCTTCCATTGTCTCAGTTTCCTCATTTGTACTCATTTAGTAGGCTTGGTATTCAGGGATAATGTAAATGAGATAATCTGTATATTTAGCATAGAGCCTGGAATGTAGCAAGTGCTGTCAACAAGTCTGTTAAAATATGTAATGAGCTTTAGCTGAAGAGTATTTTTTGAAGATGAATCTGTATGAGAGCCACTAGATACTGTATATGGAACGTTATGGAAGAGTTTGGAAATGAAATACACCTCTAGATGCCTACTGGAGTCAAAGACAACACACACTACTGGTTAGCTTTGGGTGTCTACTCAAACCATCCATGAACTCACCACCACAAATAACTTCACTGACTGCATAATCAAACACCAAGCCATCGACAATTAAAGAGATCCACTAGATGTACAGGGCCAAGATTAAAATTGTCAGTCCACTGGAAGGTTCTTTTGGTAGGCAAAGATACTATCACTGGTTCTGCTGCCAGTATTAATCTGACTCAGTATCTAATTAATGCCAGGTTTTCCTCAAAGAATGGCATGGGGCACAATTAAAACATTGACTTTAATGTGCATTATTAGGTTCACCCATGACGTTTTTCTGCTGTTGGATTGCCCAGGATTTAATTGTGTAATTTCTGGTCAGTGATTCCAGGTTTTAAATAATTTGTAAGTTTTCAGCTTTTATATAATTTTATCATCCATTGCTATTGCTGTTGTTGTTGCTGTTGCTAAGTCACTTTAGTCATGTTGGACTCTGTGTGACCCCATAGACAGCAGCCCACCAGGCTCTGCTGTCCCTGGGATTCTCCAGGCAAGAACACTGGAGTGGGTTGCCATTTCTTTCTCCAATGCATGAAAGTGAAAAGTGAAAGGGAAGTCGCTCAGTCATGTCTGACTCTTTGAGACCCCATGGACTGCAGCCTACCAGGCTCCTCTGTCCATGGAATTTTCCAGGCAAGAGTACTGGAGTGGGGTGCCATCACCTTCTCCAATGACTGAGTCTACCTATTTGTAAGAATGTGACTAATGAAAACAGTGCAATCACTAGGTTATCACACTGTGCCAGTTCAGTTGTCAAGAGGGAGCAACTCAAAGGACATCATACAATCTATAAACCAGCTGGAAGGAGCCATCCATTAAGAATTTAAAAATCATAATCCCTGTTCAGGTGTTAATGCTGGGATCCATAAGTTGTTTCATAAGCTTTTTGCTGTTTTTAGTCTTGTTTTGAAGTTTTGGGTTTATGAACTTTCTGTTTGTAGATAAGAAATCTAAGAGTAAATAGTAATAAATTTCAGTTAAGTTCTGTAATGTGAAAAATTTAAAAATTTAAATGGATTTGTTAAATTTAAAAATTTTCAAAAGAATTTGTGAAAATAAAATTCTTTGTCCTTGTGTTTTTTTAAATTAATGGTTAAAATAAAACTGAAAGACCATGATGGAAAGGAAGAACTACACAGCACAGAAAGGAGAAACAATCATTTTCACTGATGAAGAGGAGGAAAGACAAAATATTTCACTAGCATCATTTCTTATCACATAGCAGTTGACATCACAATTAATAATGTAGTAAAAATCTTGATTTGAAATACAAAATAATTGGAGATGGTTGAAAATATCCTTTTAAAAGTATTGCTGCTGCTACTGCTGCTAAGTCACTGCAGTCATGTCCAACTCTGTGAGACCCCATAGACGGCAGCCCACCAGGCTCCCCTGTCCCTGGGATTCTCCAGGCAAGAACACTGGAGTGGGTTGCCATTTCCTTCTCCAATGCATGAAATCGAAAAGTGAAAGTGAAGTCACTCAGTCGTGTCCGACTCTTCGTGACCCCATGGACTGCAGCCTATCAGGTTCCTCTGCCCATGGGATTTTCCAGGCAAGGGTACTGGAGTGGGGTGCCATTGCCTTCTCCGATAAAAGTATTAGAATGTTTCAAAGGATGTTCCATCTATTTGAGTTCACAATGAGATCACATATCTTTCAGAAAGATGGCAATGATGAGTACCATGGACAGTGTCTCCCCCAGTTTTAGGAATTTCTGTCCCTCCTTCATTTTTTTTTTGCCATAGTTACACACCACTTACACTAGTGTTTACTTAATATTTTCCTTTAAATCAACTGTTTTGAAAAAATCCAACCAGTCCATTCTAAAGGAGATCAGTCCTGGGTGTTCTTTGGAAGGACTGATGCTAAAGCTGAAACTCCAATACTTTGGCCACCTCATGCGAATAGTTGACTCATTGGAAAGGACTCTGATGCTGGGAGGGATTGGGGGAAGGAGGAGAAGGGGACGACAGAGGATGACATGGCTGGATGGCATCGCTGACTCAATGGACATGAGTCTCAGTGAACTCCGGGAGTTGGTGCTGGACAGGGAGGCCTAGTGTGCTGCAATTCATTGGGTCGCAAAGAGTCGGACACGACTGAGTGACTGAACTGAACTGAACTGAAATATTTATATTACCTATATATTGACTTTATTCCTAAACAACAATATCTAAGATTTTTAACACACTGCTTCTCTTTTATATAATGCATGTTAAAGTCAATGTTAACTATTTTAATTTTTAAATAATAAAATCTGTTCATGCAGTCCCCAAAGTCATCTTCTCAATGATCAATCATAAGCTTGCTTTACTTTGGAAAACATTGTAATAAACAATAGAAGAAAAGAAGGAGTCCAAAATAATAAGGAGAAGTTAAAAGTTATCTTGATTTATTTATGCCTAAATTTGTAGAATTCCAGGCTATCTGGGTAACAAATTATTTTCTGACTTGGGAAAACTTTTCTCACTTTTAAAAATATATCAGGATCAGGCATGTGGTGCTTCACCAGAGGGATGGTATGGGGAGGGAGGAGGGAGGAGGGTTCGGGATGGGGAACACATGTATACCTGTGGCGGATTCATTTTGATATTTGGCAAAACTAATACAATTATGTAAAGTTTAAAAATAAAATAAAATTGGAGAAAAAACAAAACAAAAAAAAAGAAATGCACACTCAACCAAAAAAAATAAAAATAAAAAATAAAATAAAATCCAGAGGTTGCTTAAAATGTGACTCCAGTAGTCTGCAAATCTAAACAAACATCTAAACATACATTTTTAAACCACTCCTTCCAAATTCTTGCATTACATTTTGGATTTTTCAAGTATCAGTATTTCTTACTCAAAACTTCAGACTTAGCTATCAGTTTTAGAGAGAAGCAAGTGAAAACTTGCTTATTCAGATCACTTCCTTAATTTTATATCTCAGGTTATTTTACATAGGTAATATTTCAGTGCCACATACTATAGAATGTCTGTGAAACTTTCTGAGAATTTGCTACGGAAAGTGCTCAAATGTATGAGGATCTAATAATATTTTCTTGACAAAATAATGCTTTCATGTCACATAAAATGAAACTGTCAGCATTTTCCTTTGTAGGTTTCTCTCAAGCTTCAGAGCAGGTCCTTGACAGTTCTAGTATTGCCTTTAAATATCTTATTGAAATGTAGATTAACACTGTAACATCTTATAATGGTTGGAAAAACTTTTCCTTTTAAGACTTGTGGATAAGTGAGTATTAATAAGTAATAACATTAGCTGCAGTATTGTAGCATTTTTCTCCAAATGTTGTTCTTCCCCAGGACCTAATATTTAGATTCATTTTAAGACACAGAAGATTACTTACAATTGTGATGCAGATTTTGCAACTAAAAGTCTATGTAGACAGATATGTCACTACTCAATCATTATCAAGGTGAAGTTAGGGATAAAAACAGTTGTTCTTTCAAACATCTGGGTTCAAAAGGATCTAAAATTGAGAAAAATAGTATACCCTGTATGATTTTAGCACAGTTCCTTATATTAGCAAGGGCTTCCCTTGTGGTTCAGCTGGTATAGAATCTGCCTCCAATGCGGGAGACCTAGGTTCGATTCCTGGGTTGGGAAGATCCCCTGGAGAAGGGAAAGGCTATCCACTCCAGTATTCTGGCCTGGAGAATTCCATGGACTATATATATATAGTCCATGGGGTCGCAAAGAGTCTGACACTACTGAGTGACTTTCACTTTTTATATTAGCGATACTCAATAAATATTTGTTCATAAATTTAAAAGTATAATCATGCCTATGGTAACATCAGTAAAAATAAAAGTCACAGACCTCATAGAGTTTCAGCATTTTCCCTGGAAGCTAAGCCCTTATTGTTACCTGTGCAGGCCAGGTGGGTCAGGCAGGATGGAGCGATTGTCTTCTACTCCAAACTTCCCGGCAGCACCTGGCTTCAGGATTCTACTTCCTTTCACTCCTGAAGTCAGAATGTTGACTAAAGGAATAACTACTAGAAGGCTAGTAATCTCACTACTTCCATTATCAGTCAGGGTATAATGATCACATTTAATATCAACTAAAGAGCTGCCAAAATAGATCTTCTAAATAAATAATTCTTATTATTTTTTTAAAGCTTGCTTTTAGTTTAATACCTCTGGCACTGTTAAATGAACTGTATAATATTTCTTAATAATCAGCAAGTTGGGATTGCTTACGTAAATGGAATAAATATTTGTGTAATTATGGAATCTTTATTTACGTCCAGAACTGTGTTACAAATTCTGAGACATGCAAAAGATATAAGACATCACCTTGCTTTTGTGGAAAATACAATCATATAGAAAAAATTAGAAGGATTTAGAAGGCATCAATTTGTATTTTGTAGAAAATACAATCGCACAGAAAAAATTAGAAGGATTAGAAGGCATCAATTTTGTGGAAAATACAATCACATAGAAAAAATTAGAAGGATATTAGAAGGCATCAATTCAACTAGGGGACTACAGAATAAGCCAAATTATCTAACCCTTAAATATAAAGTAGAATAAATAGGGACAGCAAGAGAAGATATCAGTGATGGCTGCCTTTACAAGGATTTAGGAATTAAATCATTCAGAGTCAGGATTTGGAATCAAAGTATTTCTGGATATCTTGGTGATGTCAGTTTAAGTTAAAAAGTCACTTACTGGGGACTCTAATAGAGAAACACTGGGTTTTATAAATTGACTATTTAAAATATGTCACAGCAGCTTTATATGTACTTTGAGGTTTGCAAATTCTAACTTAGCTAAAAGTAATTAATTAACCAAATATTTGATTACAATCTAGGATGGATGTTAATATATATACATATGTATATATGTGTATAATATATATACAGACACAAGGGAGGGCAGCCTGTGAATGGAAATCCTGGAGAGTATTAATGCTAGTATCCTTTTCAAAATTGTATGCAGAAAAGAAAGCTTCTGAAATACATTGCTTTTTCCACAATTATATTAATTAAATTAGGGATTCTATTTATATCTCATTTTTAAGTGGAAGAATAAAATAAAATATATAGCCATTATATATCTCTATCTATGCTTATACAAATGTATCAGTACAGACATATATATGTACATGTGGGTTTCCCTGGTAGCTCAGTGGTAAAGAACCCACCTGCCAATGTAGGAGATGTGGGTTCAATCCCTGGGTCAGGAAGATTCCCTGGAGAAGGAAATGGCAACTCACTCCAGTATTCTTGCTTGTAAAATCTCATGGACAGAGGAGCTTGGTGGGATATCACTTAAGAGATTAAAAATAACAAATATGTACATGTATGTACATATTCCTTAATTATCACATAGGTTTATTGAAATAATCTCATCAAAAATACTTAGAAATCATGACTTATTCATATCCCCAAATGATATAGCAGTTAACTAACTTATTATTATTATTTATCCATCAAAATAGATTTTGAAACATGAGCATTCTTTGGAAAAAGTGGTATTGGAGAATGTGTTACAGAAATGGAATTACTTCAGTATAGGCAGATGCATGTCATGCATGTAAATATCTAAATACAGGTAAGAAAAATTTGGGATTTTACGTGACATGAAAATAAGATATTAAAAGAAAATTTATCAGAAATGAAATGAAAAAAAAGATCAGAGCCAGGTATATAGAACCTCTAGGGATTCTGAACTAAAGAAAAAACAATTTAACATTAAAATACTCAATGAAATGACCTCATTCCTGTGGCACTTCTTAAATATACAAAAATATTGAATGTTTAAATTGTAGAAAAGAATTTGTTCTTCTATAGTGCCATAAAATGAGAACACATTAAAGCACTTCCTTCGGAAATATTTTCTCTTCTCGAATGCAAGATTAGATGTGAACTGGTTTACCATAAAGTCATTCATGTTTGAGCTTTAAAAGGGAGAAATACTTGGTCTAATCAAGGTTAAACTTGATATCTAAAAAAAAAAATCAGAAAATATGACGTAGGCAGCCTTGAGCAGAGGAACATATTTCTGGAATATATTTTGAGTTCTCAGTTAACAGGTAGTAAGTGAATTAAATGGGTAAGGATTAATTTTGCTGATTATTCTCTTTATAATCTACATCATTTGAAGACTGGTTATTTCAAAAATCCTTGAAAAAAATATAGAACATTAGAATCACCTCAAAAGTTTTTAAAAATACAAATCTGTCTTCTGAAATCCATTAATTCATCCAACATTTATTTAGCACTTATGTTCTAGTCAAGCTGATAGGAGATTGAGAGATGAAAATAGATGATGCCTGCCCTTTCAGAACTCAGTCTAGAAGTGAAAAACGGAAAAGGAAATCAACCTTTATAACTATTTTGCAATTTTAAAACAAGGAATCTGGGAGTATAAAAAAAATACAGATATTTTAAGAAGAAAACGACACAGGTTTGTACAAAGTCCAAGCTGTGTAGTAAATGAATTGAGGATAGATGTGATGAGACAGAAAGCAGGCAAATCAGTGTGCAGACCTTGTCAACAGTTCAGGTAAGAAACAACGGAAACTGGTAGAAAAACAGGGTGCAGACTATTTTGTTTGTTTTGTCCATGCCCTACGGCCCCCCCCAAATGCTGATTATCATAAATGACATCAAGGGGTTCTTTTGTCTTCTAAATTTCACTTCGGTTTAGCTAGTGGAAGATACTACCCTGAGACTAGAGAATGACAGCAAGCATGAGGCCGATGTTTTTTTCCCGTTCCTTCTTCTCTTGACTCCTGTTCTTCTAGCAAAGACCACAGCTTATCTCAGATTGCACCCACCGCAGGTCTGGCCTCTCTAGTTTCCAGTAACTGTTTCTTCCCCTTGTCCCTCCAGTCTACATTGTCAGCAGCTTCCGGTTGCTTCCAGCCATGGGGATCTTAAAGTATTTCTGGTTGGTTTCCTCAAGGCTTATCATACCTTTTAAATGTATTTTCATTAAATAATTTTTGTATTACCCACTTAGTGTGAATCATGCTTTCCTGGCAGGACCCTGAATGATACATGGGGCAATTGTGCAGAAGAGATGTAAACATATTTATGTACGTTTGGGGTGTAAAGATGACAGGACTTAGCAATGGTTTAGAACTGGGGAATGAGGAAAAGAGAAATATTAAGGGTGACATCCAGGTTTCCCAGCTTGGCCAGTAGGTGGAGGAAACCACACTTTTAAGAGATGAGCACTCTACTGGAGAATCTATGTGGGATGGGAGCAGGTCAAGCCTTCTGTCTGGGCCGTACTGAGTAGAGCTGTCAAGCAGACCATTTGAAATTCATCGAAAGTTAGAAGACTAGAATGTCAATCCCCAGTTTGTTGAGGTAAGGGCATCAGTTTATTTTAGTAGGGAGCAGAAACACACAGCAAGGTCCAAGTCCTTAGGTAGGCTGTAAGTCCACTAAGGAAGAAGATGTAAAAGAAGTAATATACTATAATACTGAATTAACACTACGCACAAAAAGTACCAGAAGATACAAGAGAAGATAATGAGAAGAAAATCTGTTTTAGAGGTGGAGAGAAATGACAGGTCAAATTATGTTCCAATAGAGACAAGTTGAGTAGGTGAAAAAAACCAGGAAGAATATTCTAGATAGTTGAAGCAATATTTGTTTTAAATCCCTGTGGAAAAAAAGGAAATTAGTTCAACTGAGAAACTGAAGTGCCCTGTGTGGCTGGAGATTAGTGAGTAAAGGAGGAAGTAGCATAAGATTAGGTTGCTGAGGTTGCAGGAGACCAGATTTTTAGGTCCTGTTAAAGATGGGTCTGTTAAGTTCTGAACTATTCTATTTGCTACCTAGAGATAAAGCAGTTTAACATTAATGTAAATCTTAAAATGACCTGAGCTCTTATGAAAGTGCCTCTGTTAGGTCTTACCTCATACATATCAGATAAAATTGGGGTATTCAATATTGTTCAAATAAATTTAAAATTAGGCCAATTGATGCATCTATTTTCTAGTAAAGGACTATTAGGTAAGGACATTGATGGAAAAGAGTATACTTGGTAAATCACACAGGAAACAAATGCATACAAGTCCAGTATTTATGTATGTCCTTATGCTTTGAATTGAACTTCATAAATTAGAATTCACGTGTTTTCCCTTTATGTACTTTTGCTCTTATGTTAATTATTACATGTTCTAAAGAATCCTATTATATAGAAATCTTGGGAAATAAAACCCTGAATATTACTTAAGGCTTATTTTGGAAATTTTCACTAAGACTTTAACAATAAATTTAATTATCCTAGTCTATTTGCAAAGTTAGGTGCTTTTACTAGTGTAGTGAGAAATGTTCATATCTGAAGCCCAGGTTGCCTGTGGTCACTTACTCTGGTACACAGACATACCAAGAAAAACTTACAGCTCCATTCAAAGATCATACATTTATTCTTTAAATGAAGCAAAAAATATCAGAAAGAAAAAACAAATATATTAATGCATATATGTAGAATTTAGAAAAATGGCACAGATGAACATATTCACAAAGCAGAAATAGAGAAACAGATGTAAAGAACAAACATATGAACACCAAGAGGGGAAAGAGAGCACAGATGACTTGAGAGATAGGGATTGACATATGTACACTGCTGCTGCTGCTGCTAAGTCGCTTCAGTCGTGTCCGACTCTGTGCGACCCCATAGATGGAAGCCCACCAAGCTCCCCCGTCCCTGGGATTCTCCAGGCAAGAACACGGGAGTGGGTTGCCATTTCCTTCTCCAATGCGTGACAGTGAAAAGTGAAAGTTAAGTTGCTCAGTCATGTCCGACTCTTAGCGACCCCATGGACTGCAGCCCACCAAGCTCCTCCGTCCATGGGATTTTCCAGGCGATAGAACTGGAGTGGGTTGCCACTACTACTACTAAGTATAAAATAGATAGCGAATGAGAACCCACTGTATGGCACAGGGAACTCAGTGCTCTGTGGTGGCCTAAATGGGAAGGAAATCCAAAAAAGAGGGGATATATGTATACATATAGCTTATTCAGTTTGCTGTATAGCAAAAAATAACACATCATTGTAAAGCAACTATACTCCAATAAAAATGAAAACAAATTTAGTAGTATTTTCAAAAGTTGTTGTTCAGTCACTAAGTCATGTCCAATTATTTGCAACCCCATGGACTGCAGCAGCCCAGGCTCCTGTCCTCCACTATCTCCTGGAGTTCGCTCAAATTAATGTCCATAGAATCAGTGATGCTGTCTAACCATCTGATCCTTTCCCTCCTCCTTTTCCTTTGCTTTCAATCTTTCCCATCATCAGGGTATTTTCCAATGAGTCGGCTCTTTGCATCAAGTGGCCAAAGTATTAGAGCTTCAGCTTCAGCAAGGGTCCTTGCGATGAATATTCAGGGTCAATTTACATTAGAATTGCCTGATTTGATCCTCTTGCAGTACAAGGGACTCTCAAGAGTCTTTTACAGCACTACAATCTGAAAGCATCAATTCTTCGGTGCTCAGCTTTCTTTATGGTTCAACTCTCACATTCATACAGGACTACTGGAAAAACCATAGCTTTGATTTCTGTTGGCAAAGTGATGTCTCTGGTTTTTAATACGCTGTCTAGTTTTGTCACAGCTTTCCTTGCAAAAATGGCTGTAGTCACTGTCCACAGTGATTTTGGAACCCAAGAAAATAAAATCTGTCACTGCTTTCACTTATTCCCTTCTACTTGCTATGAAGTGATGGGACAGGATGTCATGATCTTAGTTTTTTAATACTGAGTTTCAAACTCACTCTTTTACTCTCCTTTTTCACCTTCATCAAGAGGCTTTTTAGTTCCTCTTTGCTTTTAGCCATTAGGTTGGTATCATCTGCATATCTGAGGTTGCTGATATTTCTCCCAGCAATCCAGATTTCAGCTTGTGATTCATCTAGCCTGGTATCTTGCTTGATGTACTCTGCACAGAAGTTAACTAAACAGTAACAATATACAGCCTTGTCATACTCCTTTCCCAATTTTGAACCAGTCAGTTGTCCCATGTAAGATTCTAACTGTTGCTTCTTGACCCATATGCTTCTCAGGAGACAGGCAGGGTGCCCTGGTATGCTTATCTCTTTAAGTATTTTCCACAGCTTATTGTGATCCATACAGTCAAAAGCTTTGGCGTAGTCAATGAAGCAGAAATAGATGTTTTTCTGGAACTCCCTTATATCTCCATGATCCAATAAATGTTGGCAACTTGATCTCTGGTTCCCCTGCCTCTTTGAAACCCAACTTATACATTTGGAAGTTCTCGGTTCATATACTTGGAGAAGGCAATGGCAACCCACTCCAGTACTCTTGCCTGGAAAATCCCATGGATGGAGGAGCCTGGTAGGCTTCAGTCCATGGGGTCGCTAAGAGTTGGACACAACTGGACAACTTCACTTTCACTTTTCACTTTCATGCATTGGAGGAGGAAATGGCAACCCACTGCAATGTTCTTGCCTGGAGAATCCCATGGATGGTGGAGCCAGATGGGCTGCCGTCTATGGGGTCGCACAGAGTCAGACACAACTGAAGTGACAGCAGCAGCAGCAGCATCGGTTCATATACTACTAGAGCCTAGCTGAAGGGTTTTGAGCATAATCTTGCTAGTCTGTGATCCATAAAGGAGATTTTCCAAAGTAGCTAATTTCTATATAGTGTTGCTATATCCCAAGGCACTGTTATAAATTCTTCACATACATTAAGTCTTTTAATCCTTATAACAATTCTATGAGGCAGATTCTCTTATTATCCCTATTTCAGAGCTGAAAAAAGTGAATTACAGGTGGTTACTTGTCTGAAGATGTACAGCAAAAAGCTGTTGACTGGAAGTTAAATGAATCAGTCTTGCTTTAGAATCTGCAGTCTCAGCTCTTATGGGTTGCTGTTTTTCTTTAATGAAAGAAAATACATTGAAAGACATGTAAGCTATCGTATTATGCAGTAGATCTTGAGTCACATGCTTATCCGAAATCTTTTCTTCTGTGACAACATCAGAGATTTAAAAACTTATGCATGTTATAGACATTCATGAACCCGGTCAGTATTTCATATAACTGGAAATATGTCACGACTCAGGTAAATTGATACTCTATCATTTTTTCTTTTCAATTAAGCATGTAAGGAAGAAAATTGAGTCAATATGTTGAAGCAATGGTGGCTTTGATCTAAACATTTTTAATGAAGTCAAATGTGGATTTAACTATCTTTTAAATGATAACAGGGAAAGCTAGAAAAGTAAAAAAGAAAAGTGATCTATCTATATCTCTTCCACATATATTTCTTCAAATATTGGAATTAAATAAAAACTGAGTTTAATGAATATCTATGAATATTTGGCTACTTTAATTTTGAAAAATAAAATTTCAATAATCCTCTAGAGTTGATTCTCAATTTTAAAATGCCTATGAATATTAGAAGGCACATAAACTTAATTTTGTAAAATTTTCATCCTAACTGTCAAGATGATTTGTTTGGAGAAGCATCCGAGGGTCTCTAGGCCACCTACCATTTTAATAACTCTGATTGTTCTGTATATCAAGTCACTTTGTCCAGTTTGGACAATTTTATTTTATATAACTATAAATTTTCCTCTCTGTCTTTATTATGAGTTTATCTCAGTAAGAAGATGATCATCACGGTTTTAGGAATGAAAAAAGGCTCAACAAAGCATAGACTTCCAAAATGTAGCTACATACTTCTAGGTATACACTTTTATGTTTGATTCAAAATATCATTTTCATCCTTTATATTTTCCATTTTATGTTTCTGCTATAAATATAAATATTATATCCACTGAGAAATATATCTCGACTATTGCTAAGCCATTTCTTTGAAGGTTGTTGTCATTTGGAATTTCTTTGCTGTGAGATATTTTGATGTTCAGGATTTAATTCTAGGATAAATTGTCAAATATGAGGTTGCTAGCTACATAAATACTAACCCTCTACCCCCAATTCAATTTCAAAGAGCAATTCAGGTGAGAGTAAATAAATAAATAAAAGGTTTGGTTAATGTTGGACATTTGCTTGGTAGCATGTCATTCAAAGCTGTTTCCATTTAGAAACAAAATTTGCCTTGACATATGAATGATGTATAATGCAGTATAATTACTTACGGGGTCCTTGAAAAGAGAAGCCCCCTTTTTTCCAAGTGATTTAACTTTTAAAAGGAATCACTTCACATGCCTAACAAATACTATTAAACAGCATTTTATGAGGCTTTTTTTCCTGCATATTTCTACACATGGACAGACTATTGTGTGTTCTAAAACCTGTATTTACATGACACACTTTTATGGTCCAATGGGCAAACACTACTTAGTCCTAAAATAACATCACAGTAATGACTACAGTCAAGACAGCAAGAACACTCCACCATTATTATCCATATCAGACTGCACCAGATGGGGTATCTGTGGTAGAGTGCTGACAGTGGCGAATGCTGAACAACTGTTTCTGGCATTTCTGTGTTCTCTTAGGCACAGCAGTACCACATTCAAAATGGGGAGTGTATAAGCACTTTCATTTTGAAGAAATCTATTGTATCATATATGTTTTTCTTCCTCTGGATCCAGTAGAGAAAGAGATGACATAGAGAATTAAAGATGAATTACATTAAGTGGAATTAAGCCAGATTTCACTGGGTCGAAACAAGTTTTCTCAGCTTCAGCAGTATTGATCTCTTTTTGTGTTGGGACGTTCTTTGTTGCAGGGACTGCCCCGTCCACTGTAGGCTGTTTAGCAGTACTGTTGGGCTCTACTGACCAGAAGCCAGTACCAATCCCCAGAGACTTGTGACAATCAAAAATGTTTCCCCACTTGAGAGATGCTGACCTAAAGGAATGAGCTCTTGAACATACACAAACTCTTTAACCAACTAAATTATATTCCATGGCTTTGTCAATATCAGATTTTTATTAGTTTTAAGAGACAAAGTATAATTTTTTTTCTCAAAGTATGCTTCATTTATGTTTTTTCATCTGTTTGTTTTACCTTGTAATCATGGCTATGGTAGGCAAGTATATGTGTGTGCAATATGATTTCACATATTTTATATGGACAGAGTGTAAAGGGTTTCCTTTGTGGCTCAGCTGGTAAAGAATCCACCTGCAATGCAGGAGACCTGGGTTTGATCCCTGGGTTGGGAAGATCCCCTGGAGAAGGGAAAGGGTACCCACTCCAGTATTCTGGCCAGGAGAATTCCATGGACTGCATAGTCCATGGGGTTGCAAAGAGTTGGACATGACTGAGCAACTTTCACTTTCCCTCACATACTGACAGAGAGAAAATAAAGTGGGAAATATGGAGTCAAATAACACAAGGAGTCTTCTTTTAGAGAAAAGCCTCAAGTGTCTATTGGGGAGGGAAGATTGGCTCCCACAGGACCCCATTGGGCCACGTACTTCTGGAAGCCTTCAGCTCTGGGATAATTTATGCCCATTGTTAAAAAAAAAAAAATTAGACTGGGGAAACTTCATGACAAAAGGTGCTCCCTCCTAGAATCAGTAGGGTTTTCAGTTACTTTTTTCATCTCCTTATGCTTTTGGAATAAAGAGGCTGCTTCCAAGAAATTGGGTAGGTGAAAGAGAAAGGGGCAAGATTATTTACCACATCGCTAATTATAAACATGATTCAAACAATAATAATAAACAGTAAAAAGTCAGACTCCATGCATCTGTATTATTGTGCGTGTCCACCAGTGGGGCTAATTATTATGCTAGGACTGTCAGTTCTGTCATTACGTGTAGTCAGGGATTCATTGTTTTAGTTAATCAAAAATTCTGCTTTGCAGGGAGTAACCATATATACATGAATTATCAATTTTCAAATTGCTACAGTATAATAAAAGTCTATTTATTATGACATTTTCTTCTCATATTACTTCTTTCTATGATAATTTAAAAGGGATTTCAGGACATTTTGTTTGCTTTAGGGTTATCACTATAAAGCTAAGTTATCACTGTAGCTTTGAAAAAGTACCTTCTGATAAGGATTTCTGGCTGATATAATGCCAGGAAAAATATCTTTTAACGTTCAGTACTGACATTGGAATATTGATCAGCACTAAATGAATACAATAGCTAAAATAATTCTGTATTATATATGTCATTGTATTTTGTAAAATGCACAGTGTCTAATTTTAGAACATTCAATAAATATTGAAAAAGTTCAACTTTCACTCACCTATAAGTTCCCAGTAAGTTACTACTACGTATTTAATTGCTAAATATTATTTAGTATATAGTAAATAGAGAAAAGGAATGTGACTATTTGTATTTCAGGAAGTATATGTTTAACACTAATTATTATTTTTATATTACCCTAATTTTCAGCATGTATGCAATGTTTCCTTAAACAAAATTGTTTAATGTGCCAAGTACCTACCTATCATTTTATAGTTCTCAAGACCAGTAATCCAAAATAATTTGACCTATTTATTTAGGACTATCAAGTCTTCTCTAATACTATAAGTGTAAAAAATACCAACCAAAGTTTTGGTAGTCTAGGAAAGAGAAAAAGATTTGTTTGAATGAACAAGCACCTTAATCATCTAAATAAATATATATTTTAAGAGATTGAAATAATGAATAGGCTTGATCAATTCTTAATTTACTTTAATTTTCAATGCCGTTTTCTTTTTAATTCTCAAAACATTTTCTTATGCATAGAGAACAAAAGAAGAATCACCCTGCAGTTAATTTTTATAATTTCATCAGCTGGTAGCAGAGGACCAGTTGCTTCGTGGATAAAGCATTGGCTTTATATTCTAAAGGACAACTTCAAATCCTGTTAAGGTTATATTTTTATTAAAATTTCCATTAATTTTTCCATCAATGTGATTATAGATTAATATTAATTAATTCTTACCATTTTTTGAAGAAATAAATGGAGCCATATCTGATTCAAAGTTAAACAAGACACTATTCAGGCTTTCTTGGTAACCCTTTCCTGGGTTCAGAATTGGTTGGGGAGAAAGGGAATAAAATATCTTTAATGGCATTTTATTGAACTTAGCAATTTAAATGGCCTACCCTGATTCTTGAAGATATCAAATTACCATACGGATGATGTCTTTCTCATCAAATCTGCTCTTACTGTTTACTGAGGAAATGACAAAGGTAATTTTTAATATTGGACGTGGTACTTATGTGTATGAGTTGCTGATATTAATGAGAGTTCTGGGATGAGGTTCTCTCTGTGCTAGAAACTTCTACATCAACAAATAGATTAATATTATATAGAAACTGGCAACAGAAATCACTGGCATTGCTTTTGTGTAGTTTTACTTTATTATTATAACAAATGAAAAATATATCCTAGGAAAGAGTATAATCTTTATGCCCCTTGGGAAATACTGGGATTTAGAATGGGCCACCAGGCAGCCTGTTTGTATAAATACATTCAAAATTCCTTTGAGAGATGGGAAGAGGACTTTGAAACTGATGTGTACAGCTCTGGGCGCTTGGAAAGAGATGTGGCACAAGGGTTATTATAGTTTCTGGGACGGAATGTTACTCAAAGTGAAATGCAAAGTTACCCTAACAGTTGAAATTTTAGTGATTAATATGAACATCCCATTTTCTGAAGTATGTCAGGATGGAAGAATGCTCACACTCACCTCAGCTTGGTCATTTGACAGTGATGGGAAGTTTGTAGTATCTTAGGATTTAGAGGGAGGGTACATAACTTAAGTTTTGCAGCCTAGCACTGTGATATCAAAGGAGAAGTCTAGAGACTAATATTTCTCTATATATTGCTTGCCTGATTTTTGTTACCTATAACATCAAGAGAGATTTTTAATTTCTTTAGGAAAAAAAAGAATGTTGGAGAAAAACATGAAAATAAACCCTAAATATGATAGATAAGAAAAGGCTGAAGCCCCCCAACACAAGCATGCATGTGGTAAATATTTTATATTATATATTAAGATGTTTTTACAGAATTAGACTATTAGCTATTAGACTATGTTTTACCAATAATATTAAGAACTGACATTAATTAGACATTTTCCTTGTGCCAGCACTGTCAAGAGTTTTAGTCTCATGGGACTCTCACAGCTGCCATAACAGGAAGGCATAATTATTTTTCCCATTATAAAGATAAGTAAACTGAGGTTTAGGGAAATTAATCACAAAGACTAAACGTCCAGCAAACAACAGAATCAGGCAGTGACAATCTCAAAGTGTTCTATGTAGAAATACTTAAAAGTAAGAATTGTGTTGCAAAGATCATTGACAGCAGTGTTTCCAGAGAGGACAAAAAAAAAAAAAAAAAAAAATGAGGACATATTAATGGTCCAAGTCATAAATTGAGAGAAGAGGTGCAGATTAGCCTCTTGAAACAGCCTGCAGCCAAGATTATAACATTACAAATAAAATGTTCTAGCAACCCATAGATTGACATCCCTAAGCAAAAGAGTGGAGAAAAAGATCATCATGCCCACATCGCCTCAGAAAACACATGCACTCCATATGGGGTTGGGTGATCCCGAGCAAGGTTCAGCACTTTTTCTTTAAGATTAGGTTTCATTTTGCTAACAGTGTGTTGGCTGAGTGCCCACTAGCAAGCAATTAAGACTTTGTGCTTGCCTGCATTTTAGTAGCTCTCCTCCTGAAACATGCATCCACATGGGAGCAGAAGCTCTGCTAGCAAGGGTCACGGTCTGGGAGCAGCATCAGGAGAGTGTCTCTCCTTGAAGGACTCAGTGTTCTGGGAAGCTGAGGAGAGGATCGATGATTGATTGGCCATGCCTGTGAGAGAAAATCCAGAAGGGAATCGTCAAGAAATGGGAACTACAGGACGATATCAAAAGTGAAGTTACGAGAAGAAAGCAACATGCTACCTAGTAATCTAAGGAAATAGGAGATAAATCCATGTCTGAAAATTAAGAAGCAATTGGGTTGAACAAAAAGGAGCAAAAACTGGATGGCTGGTCAGAGTTTCTTAATCTTTGAACTTGGATGATACCCTCATTAATTTGTTTTTATAAGAAACAAACAAGTGCTGAGAACCTCAGATGTGCCAGGATTGAGGCTGGGGACACAAAGATGAGTGAGACATCTTCATGTGAGGGGAAGGGGAGAAGTTGAGCCACTGTACTTGTTTCAGACTAAATAGCTGATGTACCATCCATACAGATTTATGGAAATGGCAACAGTGCAAACACAACAATTTCCTTTCCCCCATCTCACTTAGCTTTGTGTCTGGAAAGAAAGCATCTTGACTCAGGTTGGCTGAAGGTGTACCTGAAAGAATTAGAAAGTTTTATTCAGAGAGGAACTAGCCTCCTTGCAAAGGGCAAGCTTTTCACATTTGAAAATAAAATAGGCCAAATAAGTGGTTTCAGATCTGATTGATTACTCAATGCCTCCTGGGCATGATTTTACAGTACAGAACAGAACTCCTGCTCCTGGAAATTCTGGTTCAATAGGTCTAACCAGATGTATTCTCGCGATGTAAATGCTGCCCTGAACAATTGTGAAGATAACTAAAATCACAAAAATAATATTTTTCTCTTCACAGTAGACTTTGTTAGATTAAAATTAAAGGAAGAACTACTGTGTTGCTGGCAACACCTACATATAATTTATAAAAATCCAAATGTACAGAAAAATATCCTTCAAATTATTAATATGGCCCCTGAAACAAGCAATTCCACTGGTGTATATAAAAGCAAACTTATACACATTATTTTCAGGGATGAATCTATTGCATTAACTGAAGTACAAATATATACAGTTAGTAATTTATACTTTCTAACTACTAGGAAAGTTGAACATAAACTAGGTTTACATGGAGAACTATTCTTATCATTAACTAGGTGTTTTGTCTTTATGGGCTTATAGATGACATGCAAAAATTACAATTTTATGAAAACCATGGTCTGGATCAAAAAGAATTTTAAAATATATTTAACATGCTCAAAGATCTGAGTGATAAAAATTCTTGGGTTTGAAACATTATTTTTCAATAATATCAATTTTTGCTTAAGTTAAATCTTATGCAAATGTCTAACATATCAGAAAAGATAAGATTGGAATAGCTGAAGACAGAGTAAGTGTAGGTGTCCAGTTTCCTTTTTGGCCATCATATTATCTACAACTCCCTCTTCAAAATCCTGGAATGCCACAGAGCACAGATGGAAAACAGAGTACCCATTCTGAATTTTATTTCTGAGTAAATCTCCACAAATTGAGCATTATAATGGATTCCAACAGATATGTGAGGTTACTCCTTAACTGGGAATCCATTTGAGTTAAAGCACCCCAATGGCTCAAGAGGGCTTCCCAGGTGGCACAGTGGTGAAGAATACACCTGACAATGCAGGAGACACAAGAGATGTGGGTTTGATCCCTGGGTTGGAAGGATCCCATGGAGGAGGAAATGGCAACCCACTCCAGTATTCTTGCCTGGAAAATTTCTTAGACAGAGGAACTGGTAGGCTATAACCCATGGAGTTGCAAAAAGTCAGAGAGAACTGAGAGTGCAGGCAATGGCTCAAGCGATCTAAGGAACTGTTCACATTCAGTTGAATCTGGCCCACTGGGTCATTCCAGTGGGCATGTGTGTGTGTATGTGTGTGTGTTAGTTGCTTAGTCATGTCTGACTCTCTGCAACCCCATAGACTGTAGCCCACCAGACCCGTCTGCCCATGGATTCTCCAGGCAAGAACACTGGAGTGGGTTGCCATTTCCTCCTTCAAAAGGAACTATAGAAAGAAAGAAAGTGAAGTCACTCAGTCGTGTCTGACTCTTTGTGACCCCATGGACTGTAGCCTACCAGGCTTCTCCATCCATGGAATTTTCCAGGCAAGAGTACTGGAGGGGGTTGCCATTTCCTTCTCCTCCAGTGGGCATACCAAGTGACATAAACAGGGGTCCGTCAGATCCAAATTGACCTCTAATTTCTATTCATCAGTTAGGTTAACATGAGCAAGTTAACAAAACTTTCCCAGTGTTCTTCCCATTGCCTGTAAAGTGGGGATAATGTCTACCTTTCACTCTGGTGGAGACTGGTCTTTAGCAACACACTTGGTTGTTGCTTTTCCTGTTTTCCTGCAAACAGGTCCAGTTAGGAATTTGGAAAATCTCTTTAACTCTGTTAGGCCTTTTCAGAGTGTATTATTTTCACTTCTCAGCATTAAATGGACTCCTTTTGATACAGAAGAATTAATAATGGGGTCTTATGAGCAATCAATTGCTACTACTTTTGCCATGAATATAAAGAGAATATCTTATTAAATTCCAAGTTCTCAAGTAAGTTGTTTACATTTAGCATATAATAATTAGTTGCCATGGTCTTGAAATATATTTATCTATGAACAATCATATGAGGTAGATTTTGTCACAAATTACTGCATTTTCACTTCCAGCTAGTCAGATAAATCTAAAGAGTGACAAAGGGATAATATAAAACTCTCTAGGTAAAGTACAGAGTACTGTGTGTATAAATGAATGTGTGTGTGTGTGTATGTTTGACTGTGCAAGTGCCTATCCCCTGGGGACCATAGGGAAAACAACTATGATAACAAAAATAACAACTGTGAATGCCCCAGAGGTGGGAATTCCGCCTTGTTTTTAAATTTATTTTTACATTGGTCCAGGCAAAAAAAAAAAAGGATTGTTAAGCTCTCACAACCTGCTTCACGTTCTTTCCAAAGGAGGTGGTATAGTGAAACCTGGTACATATATGGCTTTTGTATAATGATGAAATTTTTTGGAAACATAACTGTAATATAACTAAAAGCTACTGCAATGGAAATAATCTATATTTTCTTCAGGTAAGACACCATCACCTGTTTAATCAAGTAGTTCAATATGGAGAGGCAAACTCCCCTGAATTCTGCCCTATTCATGCACTTTAAAACAATTTTGCAAGGCACCCAGTGCGGAGAACCCAAACATTTTATCTTGGCAAGGGAAGCTTTATAGAAATATTTGCAATATTTTGTGTTAATCCCTTCACAAGTCACTTTGGTGTGGCAAATATTTGTTCTAGCAGACTTTTCTACAGTTACGGAGTACATCAATCTGTTGTTTTAACCTTTTGAAAATAACCCTGGTGTCTTCTTGAAGGAAATAAAGAGTCATTGATGAAACCTTTTAAGTTTTCAACTTCTTTGCAATAAGGTGCCTGGAAGAGAAATCAACACATTACCTCAAGGGAATGGAGTGCATCTCTGCTTACTTTCTTGGCTCATCTCTTTATGGATATGAGGGACCGAAAAAGTAAATGGTGGTCAAAAAGAACAAACACATTTATTAGAGCAGTTAGAAAAGACTGTTTTGATATTTTCCAAGTTCCTTCTCAATAACATGTTTGGCAGCTACCAAATGACATGGCCTGCCCAGAGTTGATTTTGACGAAGCCTCTGGGATGTGTTAAAAAGTAAACCAGAGCAAATCACGTACTGGAAAGCATAACTCAATCAAGGAAAAATGTATGATTAAGGGTGACATGGGCAAGGAAAGCTTTGCCAGAGCTCAGGGTAAATATTTGTATCAGTGTGAAGAGAAAGCTTCGTGCTGCTGATGTCAACCAGCTGGAATTTTCATTGTTTATAAACTTTTGTTGTTAGAGTTGAATTCTGGCAAAAGAGGTACCAAAGAAGGAGCAGTTTCCCAGCATGAAAGTTTGAATTCTGATAAGGCAGCTTGACCAGATATGAATGCAACGATGCAGAGTGTCAGCCACTTTTCCTTCCAGGATTCTCTTGCCAAGAAACAACCTCCTGCTTTAATCCCACTTTGACAACATTCATCTGATTACCAGAAGGACAAGATGTCGTGTTGTTTTGTTTGGTTCAAAGGATTTATGGCGTCTTCTTTCTTAGTAGAATGATCAGAAAATGGGTGAGAATCTAAATGGGTTTTTTTTGATTCATTTATTTTTTTCTACAGAAGAACATTACCACGTATACCAGATATTGTAATGATTGAAAATAAATGATTTGGCATTGAAACCACATTTTTGAGGACTGTCCATTAACTTTATGACACTTGGCAACTTATTTTTGCCTCATTGTAGGTCATTTCATATTTTTAAACTGCATGGTTTAAGTTAAAGAATTTGGGTACTTTTATTTAACTCACCAACTAAGGAATCTGTATTTTCATACTCAACTATGTTTTGTTGTACTTTTTGAAATACTGGAGATAGTTAAAAGTTATGAGTCAAACAATATTACAAGGACATGGAGTTGCATAGAGATTTACAGTAGTTCAGAACACTTGAGTCAACTTTCAGAAGAGAAAGAGAAATTGGTGGAAACTGACTTGTAACACATAGGCCTTCCTCTCTGAAAAATAAGCACAGACACAGTGCTCTTATTGGCAAAGATGGACACACCGAGATTCTCCATTTTCAGATACAGACTTCTGCCAGAAACCTACTCTGCAGCACGGGAATTCTGATAAAGGCACCCGGTTTCTCTGTCAGGGTGACCTGAAATCTCCAGTATGAACCATTTTCAGTGAGGATTGTATGTAGTGAGATCTACTGAATGGGAAATAAAGAGGACTCCAAATTCCTATCAAGTTATATTTTCTTTTAATAACTGCATATTTTACTTATTTATTTTTTAAACCTTTGGAAAAATTTTTAAATAATGATTTATTTATTTTGGCTGTGTCCGGTCTTGGCTGCAGCACTTGGGATCTTGGTTGCAGCACGCAGGCTTCTCTCTGGTTGTGGCACACGGGCTCTGCAGTTGAGGTATGAGGGCTCAGTAGTTGCAGGTGAGTGCCCTTAGCTGCCCTGTGGCATGTGGGATCTTAGTTCCCCAATGAGGGACTGAACCTGAGTCTGTCCCCTTCATTGGATGGTGGATTCTTGGCCACTGGACCACCAGGGAAATCTCTGAGAATTTTAAATTTAATTCCATCTGATTGGCCTAAGACATAGTACAATAAGACTTACATAGTTATGTTGTTTTTGAAAAGGTCCATTGCATCCATTCAGGAAGATCAAACTCTTAAGACCCTCCACTGGCCTCCTCCATTCCACAATGAATTGGCAGTCGTCCCTGCCAATGCATAAGCAGGACACACCCCAAATATAACCATGTTACCCAGTTGCTCTAAGAATAGAAACCAAGCCCCTGCTGGTGTAATTAAGAAATCTTCTTTTCCAGCTCCTGGGCTTTAGAGACCTGGATCACTAACTAATTCTAATTTAGAATGCTTTTTTGATAAGGGTATTTGTAAACTATGAAGGGAGCTGAACATGAAAATTCTTCATTATAAGTTTCTGAGCAAATGTGTCCCTCTTGTGAAGTAGAGTTGCTGGTTACACTGGCCTAGAAATTAGCCTTCAGAGTGTGCATCTGTCTGGTGCACTGACATGATGGCATCTTTTCAGAGGCTGAAGAAGTGCCAAATTCTTATACCTGAAATTTGCACATTACATGGCAGTGCCCTCACAGCCCGAGGAACTCAAAGGAATGCACAAAAAATAAACACCAAACTCAAAGCTAGAAATCCTACTGGGTCAGAGCCCTGGGCTAGGACACACTTAGATTTCAGTTATATTAAGGTATGTACAAATATAAAAGTAAACCAAATTGTCAATGAGTCATTCCTTTCCTGCCTCTCAATGACAGGACATTCTCTAGGTCATTCTGTCTTGTGGATTGGGACCCTCTGGCATTATATTTTAATCAAATGGTCAGATTATTAATGTGTGAAAATCAGTCACTGCAAATGTTGAGCTAACCATTTTTTCATACATAATATGTCCATATCAACACTATAACATCCATATACCAAAGATTGACATGGTCACTTTAAAAAAAGAAGCCTTGATAAACATTTGAGTTAAAGATTCTTAGGATCATACCAAAGGACTAAGAGGTCAGATCTCATTGCTGATTTTTACCCCTGAGGTGTAAAAACAGAAAACCACTCAGCTCCTCTGCTTGTGGGTCCAATGGAGATTCAATAGAGGAAAAAGGTCCATATGTTCATGGTTTACTAACATGCATTCAACATTTTGTTCAAAAGGGAAGGGATTCTGAATAACTTAAAAAAACCTATGTGTATAGCCTAATGCCACTGGTTTTGCAAGCCTAATAATATCTCTTCTTTATGGAATCCCACCACCTATATCTTTCGAGATTTTTCCTGCTTTCAACCATTTGCTACTATGGAAGGCACCAAGTTAATACAGTTTTTACCTGTTGCCTAACCATGTTTGATTGGTCCAAGTTAAGGAAATCAGAGTAGTTTCTAGGAATTTAAGTTAAGAAATCCCATTTACGTTTAGATGCTCTCTTGAATAGAAAAGAAATCAAACCTGTTGATGTCCTTGTCCCTCACCGTAGACTTGAGAATGAGAAAAAGCCAGACTGCAGCAAGAAGGAAGGAAGATATAAGGAGTAGAGATCCACAAAGAATTAAGAGGTGGTTTCTGATTCCCTACTACCAGCCTACCTAGGCCTACCTATATGCCTCTCTAGGAGATACTCCAATATTGTGAAAAATACAAAAAAATCCCTTAAGCTTAGGTTAGTTAAAATGGGTATCTGTTATTTGCAGCAACAGTTAGGGCTTAACACCTAAACCCACTGACCTCAAAGAAATAATAAAGGAATTTGCTAAATACCTAGGCATTATCTCATGCAATCCCTTTAACAAACATAGAACTTTAAGTAACCTTATTTCCATTTTATAGGGTGAAGAGGCTGATGATCAAAGAAGTAAACTACCTTATTCATGGTCACACTGTCCACCACACAGAGTAAGTCCAAATGCCATTCCCTTTTGTGGCTGGCAAATGTCCTTAGAAATCTGGCTAAGGAAGAAAAACTCCCTTAAATTAATAAATAATAAATTTCAGAATATTGTTAGTGATATATTATTACAGATAAAGAAATGTAAAATGTAGAACAGACTAGCAAAGAGAGTATCGAGAAATACAACTCTCTCAGTTACAAATGACAGAAAATTCACCCAAACTTACTGATTCATGAACTCAGAAGTGCAAAGGTCAGTCTTGCTTCACACACAGCTGGACCTGTGACTCAAAGAAGCTCACTGAGACTCTGCCTTGGTTTCTTGACTCTGCTTTTCTGTTAGCTGCTTTCACTCTCAGAATACTTTCTACAAATAGTGTCCCTAAGCATGTTCCAAACACTTGCAGGGCCTGCAAATTACACTTGTGGCTCATATAAAATGGGGACCTCTGACCTGAAATCCTTTGCTCTTTCCCCAAAGATAGAGCCTAGGGAAGAGGCTATCATGATCCCTGAAGGTTGACAGACAGCTATTGGGCAGAAAGTTGCAAGGTTTCAGTACTGAGTAAAGTCAAGTCAAGTCACTCAGTCGTGTACAACTTTTGCGACCCCATGGACTGTATCCTACCACGCTCCTCCATCCATGGGATTTTCCAGGCAAGAATACTGGAGTGGGTTATGAGTATGGTATAAAAGACAAGCAGTGGGCTTCAGGAGGACATATCTCCTTGGCCTCTCAAGGAAGGACATAGCCAAAGACCAGGACTAGCCTCTGTACAGAGTTCCCAGTTATCCACATCTATGTTACCTGATGACATTCAGCAAACTTCAGACTTGCAACTACTTAAAATAAGTCCAAGGGAAGATAATGAACAAAGAAATGAACAAAGTCCTAATACACCTCCAAATTGAATCCTATTGACCAGATTTAGGTTACATGCTCATCCTTGATTCAATTACTATTGCTAAAAAATTGGCCTATTTTGATTAGCTGGTCCTGATTCTGAGTACACATCTGCAATCGGGTGTTGAAGTCAGCACCACAGAACATATAGATGGAGAGTGTCTGAGTGGTTATAGTGTTACCCAAAGTCGGGGGTTAGTGCTAGGCAGGCAAAAGAAAAACAAAAACAAAAATAAAAACAAAACAAAACAATACAAACCACAGCCTGACCACATAAGGCTTCTCAGGAGAATTATAACTTGAGATGTTAAGAACAATTATGATAATATATAATAATATAACAATAATTATTATTATTATTCTGAGATAATATTTATTGAGCATTTAGTATGTGATAACCATTTTACTAAAGTCATAAAATATATCATTTCAGGTTGTTTATTTAACAACCCTGATGTATAGATACTATCATCATTATCATTTTATAAATGAGGAAAAACTAAGGCTCAAAGAATTTAAGCAACTTGCTTTACTATAAAGCCTGAGTAGAACTCAGGACGGTGTAACATTGCTGTCTTGCTACACACCACTACAATGTATGTGGAAATTTTTCATTTCTCACACGTTTAGCCACAAACATTTGATGTTATGAATAAAATATAGATAAACGCTTGCAGAATTGTAATTCTACATCTCAAATCCTGTGCAAGTCAAAGGAAAATACAAATGGGGTGACGGGTACAAGGACTTTTTCTCCTTGAACCTGTTTTTCCCTAAGATGACTTCCTTAGTCCAAGAATGTCCATCTGAAGATGCAAAAGGATTCTCACCAGGCAGACTCAGAAGATGTTTTTTGGTTATTTGTTTGTTTGTTTGTTTCTGTTTATTTTCTTCATGGGTTTGACAACACACTGTAGAAGTAATTTTGTTTGTCTGGGGAGTGCTTTGGGCTGGATACAATAAGCAAAGTTTAAAAGTTCTGCTACTCTTTGGAGAATACTGTTATCCTCTTTCAAATTTCAAGGCTGAGAAAAAAAATTCTTATTATTTTTTCTGTTCTAGCTTTTATCACTACTAAAATAATGGTAACAATCTTGAAATCATTTTAAACAGTATGTCATTTGTGAATAGTTAATACTGTCACTGGTTCAAAACCAAAATGATTGCCCACACTGGGAAGCCCTTTTTTCTACTAATGTCCCCTCTGTTCCCTATAGGTCATAATTTAATCACTTTGATGGTTTTTTTTTATAGCTTTCCATGGTTGCTAAATTCATAATGTAAAAATATTCCATCTTAACAGTTACAACGTTCAGGTTCCCATGTTCCTTACCAAATTTTTCCATAGGGAAATCTTGCAAAATCAGAGATTTCATACCAGAAGAGAAAAAAATGGGTGAAGGAAACCCAAGCCATAGCTGCAGGTATTTCATACCAATTTTTCCCCTTGAAATCTTGCAAAGTTGGTCACATTTACTCTTCAAAATATGGAAGTGATATTTTGGGTCCCAATAATCAGTGCAACTTCAGGTGCACATTTTTTTCCCTTTAGGTTAAAGAATCCCACCACCATGGACATAGCTGACACTCCTGATGAATCCAGCAGCCAACTACTGTCAAGTATTTGGAGCTGTGGGAGTAAAAGAAATAAGATCCTTGAAGTGTGCAATAAGTCATTTACTGACCCCAAGGGCCATCGTGTGAAAAAATAATATCACATGAGGACACAAGTGGTGTCACCTAAGACTTAGGATTGAGGTTAAAATACCAGTTTAATAGGAAAAAAATAAAAGGGGATGTAGGCCTCTTAGGGGAGAGTAAATGAGTTGACAAAGTATGAATGAATCTGTAGAAGAATAGAAAGGGGATATGACGATTTGACGAGAGCCTCTTGACGAAAGTAAAAGAGGAGAATGAAAAAATTGGATTAAAACTCAACATTCAGAAAGCTAAGATCATGGCATCTGGTCTTACCATTTCATGGCAAATGGATGCGGAAATAATGGAAACAGTGAGAGACTATTTTTGGGGCCCTAAAATTACTGCAGATGGTGACTGCAGCCATAAAATTAAAAGATGCTTTATCCTTGGAAGAAAAGCTATGACTAACTTAGACAGCATATTAAAAAGCAGAGACATTACTTTGCCACAAAAGTTTGTCTAGTCAAAACTATGGTTTTTCCAGTAGTCATGTATGGATGTGAGAGTTGGACTATAAAGAAAGCTGAGAGCCAAAGAATAGATGCTTTTGAACTGTGGTATTGGAGAAGACACTTGAGAGTCCCTTGGACTGCAAGGAAATCCAACCAGTCAATAGTAAAGGAAATCAGTCCTGAATATTCATTGGAAGGACTGATACTGAAGCTGACACTCCAATACTTTGGCCACCTGATTTGAAAAACTGACTCTTTGGAAAAGACCCAGATGCTAGGAAAGATTGAAGGCAGGAGAAGAAGGGGATGACAGAGGATAAGATGGTTGGATGGCATCACCGACTCAATGGACATGAGTTTGAGTAAGCTCCGGGAGTTGGTGATGGACAGGGAAGCCTGGCGTGCTGCATTCCATGGGGTCTCAAAAAGTCAGACACGACTGAATGACTGAACTGAACTGATGACGATTTGTGACAAAGTTGTCTGGGTGTGATATCAAATTCTAGTCTCACCTCCTATGACGGTGTTAATACTCTCTAGTTGATAAAACTCTTGGGGAAAGGATTTATGACAATTGAGCTCCTTTCAGAAGATTTGTCTTTAGGTCCATAAGGGAAATTCAGAGAAGATTCCTCCCTGCATTTGCTGGTTTTCACATGCCTATGGCTCAAAATAACCAATATTAAATAAATATGGAATAGGCTGCCTGTGAGAGGAGGGAAACCTTCTTTGAGGTAGTCAAGCAGAACTCAGATCTTCACGTTGGGAGAATGATGAAGAAGAGTGTGGCTTCCTAGAATGCACAATGGAAATTGCCTGCCAATACAGCAGACATAGGAGAGGTGGGTTCGATCCCTGGGTTGGGAAGACTTAATGAAGAAGGAAATGGCAACCCGCTTCAGTATTCTTGCCTGCAATATTCCATGGAGAGAGGATCTGGCGGGCTATAGTCCATGGGATTGCAAAGAACTGGACATGATTCAGCGACTGAGCACGCATGCACAGTGAAGAAGATGACCTGTAAGTCTCCATCCAACTTAAGATTCTATGATTCTCAGAATAATAAAATCAGTTCCTAGTTGGATTCCTCTACGAAAAGGCAGGAAATGTACAGCACATAGAGAACCGTTGGCTCAGGCCCCACAGGTGGTCTGGGAATCAGGTATTGTGCTGAGGGTTGGGATCCTCTGGGACGTCACTGTTAACTGGTGGACTGCCTCCGATGTCAGAAATGGAGCTTGGTGGGCTAAAGGATCTGAGTGGAAAAGTAAATAAAGTTTATGTCAGCCACAGTGCTTTTCCATATTCCCAACAAAAATGGTGTTTCTCCCCCCATGCCCACAAAAAAATGAGAAAATGAAAGTAAAAGTAGGCATATAGTCTTGGAAACATGAAGAAGAAAAAAATAAAATAAAATAAAACAAAAGCCAACACTACCAGAAGGAATAAAAGTAGACTAGGAAATAGTAAACGAAAAACAAATGGGAACAGCAGTCTGTGTTTCCATTGCCCTCTTTAACTGAACTCTCCAGTTAAAACTTCTCATCCAGTATCTGAGCAATGTGGTAAGTACCTGTAATTGGTTTCTTACTAAAAAATCAATGCCGTTAAAAACTCACTTGTCTGAAAAGGAAATCTAAATATAAGCCTAATATAAATGGGTCTTTATATGTGATTGTAATTTCTTAATTGGTCATAAATACATGATTCTTTCTTAGGGGTGGGCTTCGCATGGGGAAGAGAAGCAGTACCCCTGGGCTCTGGGACTGATGTGAGCCTGTAAGCCACTTCAGCTCCTCTCTGCAGCAGCCTGGTCCCCATCAGTTCCTGCCCTCTCTTTAATCACACTGAGCTCCTCTGCCAGTTGTCTCACTAACAGGGATAGGCGCGGGGACTCTGGCTGGAAGAAGCCACGGAGAAGCCAATGGGTTGTATTGTCTCTGAATTTCCCTAGTTGCCATTCCTCTCTTTACCCTCCTGCAGCAAGCATTTCTCCTCTTATAAAACAAAGGAAAGAAACAAAGCAGTAATTACTTTTTCATAGCCTCTATTAATATGAGCCCAGGAAACACTCCTCTTTTCCCCAGATTTCAGTAAGCACAGATTTGGGATCCAGCAAGCATTATTTTAAAAGGGTCCTATTTATTTGGCTCTGGGAATTGAAACAACAACAAAACAAACTAGTCCCTGTTCAGATCTTCTGAGTACTCGAAAACGTGGTGCTCAGTAGCCTGTTATTCCTTCTCTGAGAACTTCACATGTGAGGGGCTGAGGATCCAATGCCTAGGAGGTTTAGGGTGTGTGGGGATAGATGAACCAGGGCCCAGGACCATCAGAAAGTCAGAAAAGCTTTATACGTCTCTTCCCATCTCTCCCTCTCTCTCTTCTTCATTATTCCATGAAGAGGCAGCCCAGACAGAGCGTGGACACTATTTCTGTGCATGGCCGAGGTGGTCTGCCTCACGTTTAGGCTGAAGTTCTAACAGCCAACTTGTCAATGAAGGCCATTAGCACAGACGTGCCACAGGCACTCAGGGACTGAGCGGCGGGCAACCTCAGATCAGTGCGGGAAGAACAGACATCGGGTGGTAACAACTTTCAGTCATTACTGACCTGGGCTCTATTCAAACCAGTGACCTAGAAATGAAGGTCTCCAAATCCCATTACTAATTCCCCGAGCCATCAAGTCTCCCCTATGGCCTGGATCTTGTCCTGAAACCCAGGTCTCCTGTTGAAATAACATTAGACAGCAGCCACTGCATTGGCAGGCAATGGTTTTAAAATAAAGGGGGGAGAAAGAAGGGGAAAATGTGCACTTACAGAGTTGGCTTTAATTATTACTTTAAAGTTTTTCAGCTCCTTTAAACCTAAAAACCTGAACCTTCTTTAAAGTCAAAAGCTTGCCAGGAAATACAAGAAGGGTGTTCAAATAAACACAGCCTTCTAGTTTGCTTGAATGGGGAAAATACACATGCTCCCTCCCAAACCGAGGAATAATGAGAGGAAACCAAATGAGAGGAAGTTGTTGAAAAAGAAAGAAAGAGATTAAATGAGTATTGCAAGGACGAGAAGAATATTTACTGCCAAAGTAAGAAAAAGGAGCTAAATGAAAGACCCCTTGAACAGCTTTCCCCTCTCACTTGTTATCTGTGTTGCGCTCTCAATCCCTTTCATCAAAGAGGGACAATTATTTTTCAGTAAAAAGTAAGGGTTTTTGTGAGTTAGGTGAAGCCGGTGCAGGGTGAGCTGGATAAAAATGTCAAGCAAAGTTCTGTCTTGCCTTTTAAGCAAAAAGCTCCAGCTTTGCAAACAGTCCTGTAGATGGAGCTGCACTCTGCGATTCTAAGATTGCAGCCCCAACAATGAAGCAATTGTTTCCTGTCTCCACTTAGCAATTCCTCCCTCTCTTTCGGTTCTTTCTGGTTGCATGTTCTATTTATTTTAATGTATACCTTTGTGTAAAGCCTGTCTCTGAGTGGTTAGATACCCCGTTGATATGTGGCCTTCAAGGGGGAAAAGGGAGTGCAGCCTATTCCCATGACATCCTAGGGCTTTGTAGAGCCAAAAAAACCTTCTCAGGAACACCTAATCCTTGGGCTCTGGCCAAGTACCACAATCCTTCTGTACAACTGACATGGGCCACTTGGGACGCTTGAGAGCTTTAGGTGTGTCTTTCTGAAGTCAGCCCCGGCCAAGCATGAGGCAAATGTGCCCGACCAAAGAAAATAAATTATGTGGACTCCAATTTTCAGCAGTTATGAAGTATTAAATTACACATGCAAAGAATTCACTTTGGGATTAACCCTTTGGAACCGAAATACAATCTTGTCACAACACTTGTAAAAGGAGCATGCTCTGAGGAAGGCCTGCTTTTCAAAAGACACAGAGGTGGCTGATCAGGAGGCAGAGATGCTAAAAGAAACAGAATGGAATTAAATACAAATATGTCAGGCTGCTACCTGGGCACTGGAGAGGGGGTGTGTTTTGGGGGTTCTGTCCTATTCTCTTAGGGTATGCTGCTCCCTGGGTACAGAATATCCTGCTGATACTGTAAAGTTTGTGAATGCACAGCGAATGCCACGTTCAGCTCTTAATCAGAATGAATTTCATCCTAATTCACACAGCCCCTGTGGCTGCTTCTTCATTCAGATTTAGAGAAGTGGTTGAGAACCACTGGAACTTGAGTGAAATCACAACTACAGAACTCCTGATAAGGCGTTTGTCTTCTGTGACTCAGTGAGCGATGGCAGAAGACATCCTGCCCTGCCCCTTTCAAGAATGCCTGGTTCCCTACCACCATCTGAAGCTCTAAGCTCTTTGTACGCGACATGGCTGAAATTTTACACATAAACTTGGCAGAAGGAAAACAAAACGCGGCTGTTTGCTTCCCCTTTAAAGCTATTTATTTACCAAATGACCATAGAAAGCAAATCTTCAATAATAACAGGAGGAAATCAATCTCGAAGAATTTAAAAAGATTTTTTTAAACAAAGTTAAGTTTTCAGAGGGTGTGCATTTTAAATATGCAGAGCAAGTTTAGGGGGCAATATGCAACTTCACTCTCCTCCCCTTGTTCATTATCTGAGAGCCTGTGATCAGCAGGAAGAACATTGTATCTGAAGGCTGGCTCTGAGTCCCCCGAACAAATCGCTCTCTGACCTCACATATATCCCTGGAAATATAACGACACAGTCACACATCTGAGACACTGCAGGACTCATTCACTTGCCTCCTTTTAACCAAAGAGGAAACTGAGGCTGGCAGAGCAATCATGAACTGCTAAAAGTCACACAGCTAGGACTGTAAGTTTTCTGACTTCCGGTATAACTTCTTGTTTTTAACATAACACATTTCCAATTAGAAAAACATCTCCATTTCCCTGTGCCTCAGCTGCTCCCATCCACACAGAGAATATCCTTTCAGACCTTTGCTATTTACAAGCCTATGGAATATTTTGAGACACACGTAGAGATTCACTAAAATAATTTAAGTGATAATAAATGGATGTTTGTGTGTTTGTATGTGTAAAAGAGAGAGCATGAGTGAAAAAGAATAAGACGGAGAGATGAAGACAGAGGAAGAGATGAAGTTCCTGACATCATAGGGTTGTTGGGTGGAGTAACTAATAAAAGTAATTGCTAAGCACTGTGAGTTTAGGCTGTTGTGTACAGCTAAACCAGGATGAACCCGAATTTGCAAATGTCATGAGACTTTTATTTTCAACAGGTGGCATTTGAGAATGCAAACTATAAGCACCCAAATGAGAACTTGGCGTAAAAGGGAAGAATTGTGGGGATTTACACACTTGTGATATCTGGGCGACTGAAAAACATTGCTTCATGTTTGCAGTCCTCTACAGAGGCATGTATGGAGAGGAATACTTGATGAGAGATACACTTAGAAAATGCTTCTCTAATTTCTATTGGTTAATATAGAAGAAGAAGAAAAAAAAAGATAAGAAAAACTACCACACAAGGGGAAAGCCACTGACACTGTTTGTGGACAAAAGAGTGTGAGTCAAAAACCCCAAATGAGGAAGGTAATAAAACAATGCAAAAGCCCACCATTGCACCCATCATGATACTCTATCTAAATTGCTTTGCCTATATCAGATCCACCTCATATATTTACTGAGAAAGGAAAGAACTTTTGCTGGCAAGCACCCTGAGTTTGATTTATCATTTACAACCTTAAAAAGCTGCCAAGCAAGCCTTTATAATTCCCAGTTCTTAAAGTTATTATTGTCATTGGGCATGGAAATAAGGCTCAGAATTGTAGGTATGGACACACTACTCCTGGCAATAAGGCTAGTTTGTTGAATATGGTTTTCTCTACCAAAAATGGGTCACAAAAGGGGTGCAACATCCATGTCAGATCTAAAAAAATATTTTCTCCAAGCTTGCATCTAGCATGGGATCTGTGTAGCATGACAGATGCCATAAAGGATAAACTGCTTCTACTTAATAAGGGATGTGGACTAAATCATCCAAATGATAAAGATGTTGATCTGAATTACCTGGTAAAGAAATAAAAACTTTCATCCTCAGAATCACTCCAAGTATATTTCTGTCTGAATTCTTCACCAAGTGTTGGATAACTAATTTGACTAACTGTTAACTTTGAATATTAGTAATCTAAGGGGCATGCCAGCTTGTACTTCTTCCAGCCCAGCGTTTCTCATGATCTACTCTGCATATAAATTAAATAAGCAGGGTGACAATATACAGCCTTGATGTACTCCTTTTCCTATTTGGAACCAGTCTGTTGTTTCATGTCCAGTTCTAACTGTTGCTTCCTGACCTGCATATAGGTTTCTCAAGAGGCAGGTCAGGTGGTCTGGGATTCCCATCTCTTTCAGAATTGTCCACAGTTTATTGTGATCCACACAGTCAAAGGCTTTGGCATAGTCAATAAAGCAGAAATAGATGTTTTTCTGGAACTCTCTTGCTTTTTCCATGATCCAGCGGATGTTGGCAATTTGATCTCTGGTTCCTCTGACTTTTCTAAAACCAACTTGAACAACTGGAAGTTCACGGTTCACGTACTGCTGAAGCCTGGCTTGGAGAATTTTGAACATTACTTTACTAGCGTGTGAGATGAGTGCAATTGTGCGGTAGTTTGAGCATTCTTTGGCATTGCCTTTCTTTGGGATTGGGATGAAAACTGACCTTTTCCAGTCCTGTGGCCACTGCTGAGTTTTCCAGATTTGCTGGCTGTATATTGTATATTGTCAAGGCTGAATATTGTCACCCTGCTTATTTAACTAATATGCGGAGTACATCATGAGAAATGCTGGGCTGGAAGAAACACAAGCAGAAATCAAGATTGCCGGGAGAAATATCAATAACCTCAGATATGAAGATGATACCACCCTTAAGGCAGAAAGTGAAGAGGTACTAAAAAGCCTCTTGATGAAATTGAAAGAGGAGAGTGAAAAAGTTGGCTTAAACCTCAACATTCAGAAAACTAAGATCATGGCATCTGGTCCCATCACTTCATGGGAAATAGATGAGGAAACAGTGGAAACAGTGTCAGACTTCATATTCTGGGTCTCCAAAATCACTGCAGACGGTGATTGCAGCCATGAAATGAAAAGACGCTTACTCTTTGGAAGGAAAGTTATGACCTTGGTCATAACTTTTAATATCCTAGACAGCATAGTAAAAAGTAGAGACATTACTTTGCCAACAAATGTCCATCTAGTCAAGGCTATGGTTTTTCCAGTAGTCATGTATAGATGTGAGAGTTGGACTATAAAGAAAGCTGAGCACCGAAGAACTGATGCTTTTGAAATGTGGTGTTAGGGAAGACTCTTGAGAGTCCCTTGGACTACAAGGGGATCCAACCAGTCCAACCTAAAGGAGATCAGTCCTGGGTGTTCATTGGAAGGACTGATGTTGAAGCTGAAACTCCAATACTCTGGCCACCTGATGCGAAAAGCTGACTCTTTGGAAAAGACCCTGATGCTGGGAAAGATTGAGGGCAGGAGGAGAAGGGGACAACAGAGGATGAGATAGTTGGATGGCATCACTGACTCAATGGACATGGGTTTGTGCGAACTCTGGGAGTTGGTAATGGACAGGGAGGCCTGGCCTGCTGCGGTTCATGGGGTCTTGAATAGTTGGACATGACTGAGCTACTGAACTGAAGGGGCATTCAAGAATTTGCCCACAGTGAGGAGTTAGATGTGATTTTACCATGTTTATCCAACTCTACCCTCTGCAAGAAATGTATACCTTATAACTGGGGATGTTTAAAGGATACTAAACTAGGCCAGATTTAAATGGGTGATGCAAGAAACTTAATGGAAATCAAAGAGAGCTTGTTAAAAATCCTAACTTCCCAGCCCTTGCTTCACTGTATTATAAAAGAGGCCAGATGTAAGGCTCTCCGAACTCTAGTCTTGATGGCATTCTTTTGAAAAATAATTTGATTTCAATCAACAGAGAGCCCCCCTCAGACATGTACACAATTCTTGTACATATGTATTTCTGATTTGAGGTTTTGGCCTGTTATCATTAAAAATAATCTTTAGTTTCTCTTCTTGTCTCCTTTGTTTGTTTGAACTTACAGTGAAAAATAACTGTTAGAGCTTTTTGGTAGAGCGCATATATGACTTTTTTTTTTTTTGGAACAGACAAAGGCATTTTGACCAATGTGTATTATGAAAGCAGATTTTATATAAATATATATGTATAAAATAAGCTCATTTGCACATGGCTCAAGGGAAGCTAAACTCACTGCAAAAAGTTTCCTAATGTTTACTTCAGCCTAGTTTTCATTTTCAATATGTGTAGAGAAAATAAAGGCAAGTGGATAATTGTATAGAAAAGAAGGTGATGGCCTATAACTTTCATTTGTTTTGCTGTAATGCACCCAATAGACTGGGGCTTCCATGGTGGCTCAGAGGTAAAGAATCTGCCTGCCTGCTAATGTAGGAGACACAGGATATGTGGGTTACATCCCTGGATAGGGAGGATCCCCTAGAGAAGAAACGGCAACCCACTCCAATATTCTTGCCATGGGAAATCCCATGGACAGAGGAGCCTGGTAGGTTGCAGTCCATGGGATCCCAGAAGAGTTGAGCATGACTTAGAAGCTAAATTACAACTGTAACAAGAGACTGACAGGCCTGTGGTGCATTTCTTTACCAATGAGAGACCCAGACCTGCTGGTGTTCTGTTGCAGAATGCTACCCAATAGTACAGTTCTTGCAAAATGCCACTGAAATATGTGACTCTTAATGTGTTTAAATCTATTTATCTATTTACCTATTTTCCTCTCTCTATAAATGTATTTTTGTTGTTGTTGTTGTTGTTGTTTTTCTCATTCCAGAAAGGAGGTAATGTAGCTTATACAAATACGTAAAATCACAATGTAATAAAGTAAAACTAAAGATTGCATGGTTTAGGGAATAGAACAAAGGTAAAATAACAGACAGATAAGATGAAGGCAGAAGTGAAATTGGTACATACAATGTCTTCCCTCAGGGACTTGTGCTGAAGTGTCTAGTGAATGTTCTCAGGAACAAAAGTAAAAGGGGTGCTTTACACTATTTTGGATAGTTCGTAACATCCATAGTGTATTAAGAGTTTCTCAGGAGAAATATAACCATGCATGGTTCTCAGACTAGAAAGAACTTTCTATCCTAGGGCTTTGAAAAGAACATAGGAACTTCAAGAAACACTCACCAGTAGCTTAACATTAGAGCTCAACTGATAAAGCCACTCTTTGTCTGACTGGTTTTCACGATCTTCCCCAAAGAACCTCACCCATGAAAGTCCCTTTTTCTGATTATTATGGCTCTTTGGTAATTTCATCGAGCCTCATTACTTTAAATATATTTTTTGCACAGACCACCCTAAAATATATCTATCACATTTTATTGCCTATATTCTCCAGGCAAGAATAGTGGAGTGGGTAGCCATCCCCTTCTCCAGAGGGGTCTTCCTAACCCAAGGATAGAACCCTAGTCTCCCACGCTGTAGGCAGATTCATCATTGTCTGAGCCATCAGGAAAAGGACATTATTTGGGGAAAAAACAGTACATAATTTCAAATGTTAAGGGCAATAACCTGAGAGTTATCCTTAATTCCTCTCTTTCTTTTATATTTCCCACTAATAATTTCTATTATGCTTTCTTTCAAGGTGCTTTTAATTGTTTCATTCCTCATTACTTTATTGCCACAAGCCCAGACTAAGTCACTGTAACTTCTTTCCAAGAACACTTCCACTTTTTTCTCACTATATTTATTCTCTACTTAGTAATCAAAAGTGTTCTATTTAATAAGTAAATCAGATCATGTTACTATCGTGCTTCAAACTTTCCATTGACTTCCATCAAATTTTAAGTAGGGCCCAGGTTTCTTCCCATGGACTGTAGAGCCCTGCTTGATAGAACTTCTGTTATTATCCTTGACCTCCTCCCTAAGCTCACTTTGCTTTAGCCATGCTGACTCCCCTGCTATTTCTTGCCTATGCCAAGCACAGTCCTACCCAAGGGTCTTTGCACTTACTGTGTTCTCTACCAGATATGTTCTTCCCCTAGTAAACTGTATGACTTTCACTCAGATCTCTGATGAAAAGCCAAATTTTCAGAAATGACTTGCTTATATACTTGCCTCCTCTGCCTCTAGCCCTCTTATCTTACCCTAGTTCTACTGGTTTTCAGAATACTTAGCATTAACAGATGTGATTTTTTTAGCATGTTTGTTTATTTTCTAGATTGTATTCTCCAAAAGGGCAAGGATTAGTGTGTTTTGCTCACTGGACAAATCTCATTGTCTGAAACAATGTTTGGCCTCATGGTAGATGTTTGATAGAAAACAAATGAATTAATTACTAAATGAACCAAGGAATATATTTTGAATTATAATTTTTGAATTATTTTTAAATTAGAAGAATGGATAACATGCATATCCTTTGACTAATTATTGACAAATGTTTCCCTCACTTCACTTCTTATGAGTGTTGGCAAGCAGGGAATTTGAGGTCATTCTCCCTCAGAAGTTACTTGGAGTGTAGATAGCTTTTACATTAGGGCTTCTCTTGTGGTTCAGCTGGGAAAGAATCCACCTGCAATACGGGGGACATGGGTTTGATCCCTGGGTAGGAAAGAACACCTGGAGAAGAGAAAGGCTACCCACTCCAGTATTCTGGCCCAGAGAATTCCATGGACTGTATAGTCATGGGGTCGCAAAGAGTCGGATACGACTGAGCAACTTCCACTTTCAGCTTTTAAATAAAGCTATATATCAAGGATGTGTCCACATGCTTTATCAAGTATCCACACTAGAATTTTATTTGACATCTGTTGAGAATATGCAGAACTTAATAATGACATATACCTGAACAGAAAGACAACTGGCCTCCACCTGGACAAGACCCAAGGGATTTTTGGGTACAGAGAAAAGATTCTGCTTCAAAAGCAAAAGTAGAGTAGAATGAGCATTAAATCACCAAATTTCCTGTCATAGAGCATGACTTTGGTGATTTTAACTTAATACATTTTCAAACACAAGTAACCAAATACCTGCCTCAGACATTTAAAACCAGTGCACAATTAACACCAAAATTTTAAAAACAAAACTTCTGTAAATGGACGTTAAAGTAATTGAAAAATATACACCCAGGCATTTGCTGGAGTTAATTTGTGTATAAAAATCACTGATTATAACTCACTAAAATATATATTAAATGACCCTATTAAATGAGGCTTCCCTGGTAGCTCAGATGGTAAAGAATCTGCCTGCAATGAAGGAGACTGGGGTTTGATCCCTGGGTTGGGAAGATCCCCTGGAGTAGGAAATGGCAACCCACTCCAGTATTCTTGCCTGGAGAACTCCATGAACCGAGGAGCTTGGCAGGCTATAGTCCATGGGATCGCAAAGAGTTGGATACGACTGAGTGACTTTCACTTTTCACCCTATTAAATTACTATAAACATAAAACCTTAAAACAGCACCTATTTATTAATAGAAGTCAATTGGACACTTCTAGCTTCTCTACTTTGAGTCCTAGAAAGCTAAAGTCAAGGGGTCAGCAAAGCTGCATTCTTTTTTGGACGCACAAAGGGAGAATCCATTTCTAGGCTCATTCAGGTTTTTGGCAGAATTCAGTCCCATGCTGTTGAGGACTGAAATCCCTATTTCCTTACTGCATATCCTAAGTTCCTTTTCAGCTTCTAAAGCCTATGCACATTCCTTGGCCTGTGGCCCCAGTAATTTTAATGTCATCAGTGATAAGTTGAGTCCTTTAATGCTTCCAATCTTCCCTATCTCTTTTTGAGTCACATTATCTTTTGCCACATTTTACTTCAGTGGGGAGAGGCTCTCTGCTCTTAAAGGTTCATGGTGTTCTTACCTAGATAATATAGAAACACCTCCTTACTTTAGTTTTTATAAGCTTCATTTCATCTGCAAAGTCCATCTTGCCACAGAATGTAACATCTTCACAGGTGAAACACCAGGGGACAATAATCATGGTGTCAACAATCCTGCCTGTGCGTGCATGTGTTCTAAGTTGCTTCAGTCATGACTGACTCCTTGCGACCCCATGGACTGTAGCTCATCAGGCTCCTCTGTCCTTGGGATTCTCCAGGTAGAATATCAAAGTGCCCTCCTTCAAGGGATCTTCTCAATCCAGGGATAGAACTCACGTCTCTTATGTCTCCAGCTTTGCAAGTGGATTCTTTACCACCAAAGCATCAGGGAAGGCCCCCCAATCCTGCCTACTACTGGCCATTTCAAAAATATAATCTTAATTTTAGAACAGTTGATTGGTAGCTCTTGTTTTTGAAGACAAATTGCATTTAATGTTTTATTTTGACCAGAACACTTGCAGTTTGGGAAGACATGGTATCACATGACCAAATGTCTGTTTCTATACGCTCAGTGCTATGAAGCAGTCTTCATGACTTTCTTTTTGACCCTTAGTAAAACCAAAAGGGAAAGGGATAATCAAGTTTATTTACTAAGTCATTTCAGGGCAAAGCCGTGGTGCCTTTGTACACATTACAGTGTTTATATCATGTATCTTTTCTATGAGTCCAGGATGGGAGAGAGCAGCCATGCCTGGTGATATGACTAAATTTGCCTATTCAAAAATTTATACTTATTTAATACAAGAGGTCTGTTTGAGTAAGGAAACATCTTTACTGTATGTCTATACTCTTTGACCTAAGAAAAATCACTGAAATTTTTGTTTCAGTTCAGTTCAGTCGCTAGTCGTGTCCAACTCTTTGCGACGCCATGAACCACAGCGCATCAGGCCTCCCTGTCCATCACCAACTCCCAGAGTTCACCCAAACCCATGTCCATTGAGTCCGTGATGCCATCCAACCATCTTATCCTCTGTTGTCCCCTTCTCCTCCTGCCCTCAATCTTTCCCAGCGTCAGGGTCTTTTCCAAAGAGTCAGCTCTTCGCATCAGGTGGCCAAAATATTAGAGTTTCAGCTTCAACATCAGTCCTTACAATGAACACCCAGGACTGATCTCCTTTAGGATGGATTGGTCGGGTCTCCTTGCAGTCCAAGGGACTCTCAAGAGTCTTCTCCAACACCACAGTTAAAAGCATTAATTCTTTGGCCCTCAGCTTTCTTTATAGTCCAACTCTCACATCCATACATGACCACTAGAAAAACCATAGCCTTGACTAGACAGATCTTTGTTGACAAAGTAGTGTCTCTGCTTTTTAATATGCTGTCTAGGTTGGTCATAACTTTCCTTCCAAGGAGTAAGTGTCTTTTAATTTCATGGCTGCAATCACCATCTGCAGTGATTTTGGAGAAATTTTTGTTTAGGAGCCCAGAAAATAAACTTAACTCATTGGAATTAGTAAATTCAGAACTTACAGTGCCATGCACCTGACTTATAACTCTATCAATTTCTCTTCCTTTTAAGTAGTTTACTTTGCTCTTCTGACACACTTTGTTTACTTTCTTACAGTTGCACATATTCAAGGCTCTACATCATTCCCTTCAACTTCATGAAAAAAAGAGAGGAAAATCCAAGTATTTATGGGTATCAAAAACATTGAGTAACTATGTAGCATTTCCTAATACCTTCTTTCTTTCCTTCCTTCCTGTCTGCCTAGCTGCCTGACTTCTTTTCGTCCTTCATAAAATACTGATGAAACACATTATATAAGATTGTGCTTGTTTCTAAAAATACATATATGAGGAAGACATAGTTTTGTCCTCAAGGTGTTCACAGTCTAGAGGCAATGTCAGGTGTATCTTTGGAGCATAACAGCAAGAGTACCTGAGTGTATCAGGAGATTTTAAAAGGAGGGAGATGTGTTTGAATAGTATTTCAAAAATGAATGGAGGCAGTGGAATGGGTAGTCCAACAAAAGGAAGTGTGTTCAGGAAAATTCTCAAGGAATGAGTGGACAATTAGTGACTAAAGAGTGACAGCGGTTGAGTCTGGACAGGTAGGCATGGGTCCAATTATTAAAGATGAGTGAGAATACCAAATCAAAATTATTAGGCAATTGGAGTTAATATTAAGAATGCATTAAGAAATAAAAATGGACACAATGAGATGTTGGAGAGCCTAGGAAACCTTCTCAACCAGATGCACATTGGGACTCACAAGAGAAACATTTAAGATATGAGAGCTGACTTGCTAGCATACTACTCTCTTAGGATTCAGCTTCTCTTTGCTGCTACATTTGAATCCTAGCAAGAAACTACGTTCTCCTTCCTGCTCATAGCTTCCCTTTACTCACAATGGTGTTGGTTTAGTCGCCAAGTTGCATATGACTCTTGCAACCCATGGAGCCCACGACAGGTTCCTCTGTCCATGGGATTCTCCATGTAAGAAAGCTGAAGTAGGTTGCTATTTCCTTCTCCAGAGGATCTTCCGGACCCTGGAATCGAACCCAGGTCTCCTGCATTGCAGGCAGATTCTTTACTAACTGAGCTACAAGGGAAGCCCTTACTCACAGTGTACTCACTTATGTTTTATGCCTCTACTAGCTGCCTTCTACGTAGGTTTTTATATTTCAGTGGTACTCACTTGTTCTCTCTCTGTGCTTCCCATGTTAAAAATCATCAGGAAAAAGAATATACCTGGATTTGTTAGGATTCTATCCATGACATAAAATACTCCTAGAGAACAGCGGTCTCAGGCCCTCTGCCAGGGAGGCATGTACTTGCCAGAAGACAACATGGCGCAAAAGAGCCCACAGCAAAGATGTTGTTGTTGTTTAGCCTTTAGTCACTAAGTTGTTTCTAGCTCTTTGGCAACTCCATGGACTGTAGCCCACCAGGCTCCTCTGTCCATGGGATTTTCCAGGCAAGAATACTGGAGTGGGTTGCCATTTCCCTCTCCAAGCACAGATATGAGAGGCTGCAATGTTTCTCAGAAATACCAGCCATTGAAAGATTCAGGATATTATTGAATAAATAGGATTAATAGGATTAGAAGAATTTGATATTTATTCTGTAGCTGATAGGGATTCATAAAAGAATATTAAGAAGTTGAATGATCGTGTTTGTATTTGGAAGCCATCATGCAACATTGAGAGTGTCTTGTGTCTGGAAAGAGGTAGAAACAGCAAAAGAAGAGGAACAAATTGGGGAACTATTGCAATAATCTAGAAAAAAATAAATTGCAAGGGCCTGACTGAAATGGCAGCATTGTGAGGTGAAGGGGGAGGAAAGAGACAGGAGGTGAAACATTTTCAAGATTCTGTACTCTGGAATCAGAGAGACATGTGTTTTGAAACTATGACACTAACTAGCTCTGTGACTACCGTCATTCCATCTCTTTCAGCCTCAGTGTCTTTGTGAGTAAAATGGGAATAACCCTAGTTATTGTTAAACTACATTGTTAAACTACAGTAATAGTTTACTGAGGTTAAATAGGAATATTCATATAAAGTATTTAGCAAAAAGCCTGATATTCAGGAAGCATTCCATAATGTCAGTTTGTGTCAGTGTTAGAACATTACTCTCAGGCTTTATGACTTTCTGATGGGAAGAACAGTTATTAAGGTAAGGAAGCATTTCCTCCTAGAATCCTGAGCTCCTGGCTTGAAAGTCTAAATCAGATCATATGCTGTCATCGTTTCTTCAAACTTCTGGAGGAGATAATAAATCTATAGCAAAGGCAGATGTAAACACATAATGGTTTGGAATTTTATATGATTCTTTTTTTTGGAAGAAGGTACCAGTTGAAACCATGACTGAACTGCAATAAAAAAAAAATATTCAAAATGTCCAGATATTTTAGAGTTATCAATTAAGGTATCAGTATTCTGCAATGTAAAGGCATAATTCAAGAGCTCCTTGTCACAAATACAGCAAAATTTTAGAGGAAAAAAAGTGAATATTCATTAACTCAACAATGAAGAGATTTTCCAAATAAAGTAACACATGGTAGGATTTTAGGAAACTTTATCACACTTTATCCCCACCAAGAAGACTCTCACCTTACATTCTGTTAGTAATGGTTCTAAATAGGTTGTGCATGCTAAGTCATTTCAGTCGTGTCCTAGTCTTTGCAACTGTATGGACTGTAGCCCGCCAAGCTCCTCTGTCCATGAGATTCTCCAGGCAAGAATACATGAGAGGATTGCCATGCCCTCCTCCAAGGGATCTTACCAACCCAGGGGTCCAATCTGCGTCTCTTATATCTCCGGCATTGGCAGGTGGGTTCTTTACCACTAGCTGCTGCTGCTACTGCTGCTAAGTCGCTTCAGTCATGTCCGACTCTGTGCAACCCCATAGATGGCGGCCCACCAGGCTCCCCCGTCACTGGGATTCTCCAGGCAAGAACATTGGAGTGGGTTGCCATTTCCTTCTCCAATGCATGAAAGGGAAAAGTGAAAGTGAAGTCGCACAGTTGTGTCCAACTCTTCGAGACCCCATGGTCTGCAGCCTACCAGGCTCCTCCGTCCATGGGATTTTCCTGACAAGAGTACTGGAGTGGGGTGCCATTGCCTTCTCCACCACCTGGGAAATGTCTCTAAATTTCTAAAGCAGAAATCTTGGGATAACACAGGAGAAAGCTATGAGGAAGAGAGACACATCTTATGCTTTCTCCTCTGTTATCTCAAGATTCCCCTTGGTTGACACATTTTCTTTTCCTTCATGACTCTAAAAAGAACTAGAATCTCAAAAATTCTTGTTTCTTTCTTCCCTCCACAAACTTTTTTAAAGTCAAATGCATGTTTATTCAATAACAATTTACATCCAATTCTCCCTAGCACTAGGCTAGGCACAAGACTATAAAGAAATCATTAGTTCTGTCCATAATTTATGTAATCCAGTATCAACTGATTTTAGGGTTTGAATCAGGTTAATAATGTAATGTAAACAATAATTAAAAGAATTTTGAGGTTCCCAATGCCTTCACTTGTATGAGAAGCATTCTGTTTGAAGGTGTCAGGGGTGTTCTTCCATAGTCATGGATTCTTCTAAAGAAAGAAAAATGGAAGTTTTCAATCCTGTAGCCCTTTAATACATAGGATTTCTCTTCCTTTTTCTTTCTTAAAAATGTTTAGTGTCACGTGAAACTGATGTAGAAATCTTTTCCTGGGAACCTTTTGATGATGCTGCTTGAGAGAGCAAAGGAGTTGCAGTAAAGGACTTTTTGGCTGAACAGTTTGAGTTTGTCATACACATAAAAGGTAGCCTTGAAGGAAGTAGAGAGGCAGGAGTCAGGAAGGAGACTCAGAGGAACTGGAAGTGTCCTCTCACGGGAATAACTTCTCCATTCAGTAAGATTCTTGGGTCCCTTTTGTCATTTGTCCTCATTACATTTATGTCACAGTTGTGCTACATTAGAAATTAATCAGGTGGGTTGAAACAGTGAGCACTACTACTGTCAGGCCGAGTTCAAATTGGACTATTAAAAAACAACTAGGCATTGCACTGTAGGAAGAAAATATTTTGGAAGGGGCTTTGAATTTATACATAGTCTTTTTTTTTTCTATGTCTAATGACTGCTTTTAGGTTTAACTTTAAATTCAAAAGTATCATTACTTTTCACAGTAGAAAATATCACTATTGCTCAACATTCACTTAGTAATCATTTATGTGGAGTTTTCCACATTGTTCTAGGCATCATAGTAGATGGAAATGTAGAAGTTAAAAATATATAGTCATATACACTGGAAATGTAGAAGTTAAAAATATATAGCCCTTGCCCTCAAAAGTCTAAATAACAGTGTGAAATTATTCTGTAGCTAAATACTTAATAACCTGAAGTCATTGTTGTAATGAATTAATAAATTGAAAACCTATAAAATTCTCTCCAGCAATTTCTACTTCTGAAGGGAAGAAATACAAAACTTCTTCAATTGTAAGACTATTGCTCTTGTTACTATAATTTAGAACAGACTTTTTTTCATAGTGAATCATATTGCATTGATTTCTCAATGAAGGTACAGAATATAATTGTGAAAGAAAATAATATGAACAAAATGAAGTGATTAAATTGTCTCTGCATAATTAAAATTAGCAACTTACTGTTAAAACGAAGTCTGGGTTGACATCCCAAATTGACTCATACTTAGGCTGTTTTCCTTCCTTCTCTTTCTTGGAAGAGGTCAGTTAAGATGGCGGTGCCAACCCAGGTTTTGTAGATTTAAAGAAACTTACATTGTTGTTGTTGTTGTTGTTTTTAATTTAATTTTATTTTATTTTTTAACTTTACAATATTGTATTGGTTTTGCCATATATCAAAATGAATCCACCACAGGTATACATGTGTTCCCCATCCTGAACCCTCCTCCCACCTCCCTCCCCATACCATCCCTCTGGGTCATCCCAGTGCACCAGCCCCAAGCATCCAGTATAGTGCATCAACAGAAATATAGATCAATGGAACAAAATAGAAAGCCCAGAGATAAATCCACGCACATATGGACACCTTATCTTTGACAAAGGAGGCAGGAATATACAATGGATTAAAGACAATCTCTTTAACAAGTGGTGCTGGGAAAACTGGTCAACCACTTGTAAAAGAATGAAACTAGAACACTTTCTAACACCTTACACAAAAATAAACTCAAAATGGATTAAAGATCTAAACGTAAGACCAGAAACTATAAAACTCCTAGAGGAGAACATAGGCAAAACACTCTCTGACATACATCACAGCAGGATCCTCTATGACCCACCTCCCAGAATATTGGAAATAAAAGCAAAAATAAACAAATGGGACCTAATTAAACTTAAAAGCTTCTGCACAACAAAAGAAACTATAAGCAAGGTGAAAAGACAGACTTCAGAATGAGAGAAAATAATAGCAAATGAAGCAACTGACAAACAACTAATCTCAAAAATATACAAGAAATTTACATTGTTGAAGCATTTTTATTTCTCCTGATTATGGCTGTAATGATTCAAATATTAACATTGAACTTCCATGGATGTATTAACCCTGTTCACACTGAAACTCATTATAGAGGTCTAAGTCAGATGTTTGTAGAAAAACTCTTCCCCAACTATAGATATATTTCAAGCAAAAAGTTTTCTTTTGGCCTAAATTGTTGAGCTAAGTATTTCAATTCTCCCCAAACTTTATACATGTTTCAGCACTGCCATGACCCACAATCTTTAGCCATTCAGAATTTTTTTTCTACTTACTATGAGTAGTTGTTCTTAATCTATGTCTATCATAACTGTTTATAAACAGCTCAGTTCTACTTCCCTCCTCATAGTAGCAGATCTCCATAGGAAGAATGCCTGCTACATTGAAGTCATAGTACAGACAGAGGAGGGAATTCAAAACCTATATTCATAAGTCATGCATTTTGGTCAGCCTGGCAAACATTTAGCCAAAACTACTGCAAATGCAGTTATTATTATTTTTTAATATATAATGACTATTCCTTTTCTTCTTTCTTTTTAGTCACAAGTTGATTTTAATTCTATAATGATATCTCATATCACACCACAGTTCTGTTGAGAAAAAGAAAGGGGTAAGTGGACATTTTAGTGGATACATAAACAAGAACTTAACCTGAATAAACTAAAGATAAACAACATTCAGATTATGTGAAGATTACCTGGGGCCCCTTGAAGGATGAAAATAATGTAGCAACATTACTCAAATCCAGAACAATAGGGTGCTTCAACAATCAATAAGAAGGATCCAGCAGTGGAAAAATGCATGTGAAAAATGTATTGGAAAATTAAGACCATGAAAAAAAAAAACTGACATTGCTTAATCTAGAAAAGAAATGGTTTGAGGGAAACAATAGAAATTTCATCATAAGAAGAAATATTTTATAGATGATGGGGTCCAGATGTTTCCCTGTCCCCTCAGCTAATATAGAATTATGCAACAAAAAATTTAGGTTAATTATTATAACTTTATAGGCTAAGAAACCCAGAAATTGTTTATCAAGAGATGTACATAAGAAGATTTATTCAGCCATGAAAATTGACACAGGGCCAGGTACCTACAGGGCCTTTTTAAAATTAACCTTCAAACAAGAAGTTGAGGGTTTGATGGCCCCAAGCATCGCAGATATATGCATATATGTAAAATAAATTAAAAAAAAAAGAAACTTGGTATCTATCTCTTTAAGATTGTTCAGGATACTTATCTTACTTTAACTATAGTTATATAGTAACATATGAGAATGGTCATTCTTGTTATGTATGTTTTTTTAAATGTTTTGCAGTGGTTTCAACTGAACAATTCCATAACCTAAATATCTAGGAAAAGATTCCCATTCGGCATATCTAGGTAGAGACATTTTCAAAGTAAAAGTAGGAAATGTACTCTTACTACATGTGGAGTAGTAGGACTTTCTCAAGAATGCACTATCACTGAAATACACAGGATAAACTCACTGTTACTAACTTAAAGCGAAAGCTGGACATTTGGGGGCACTCAACACTTCTTTTTGCATGGAATGGCCCCTTTGATACTAAAAGAAAAAAATTAAAATGAAAAGAGGCAGTAATCCAGAAGAAGCAACTTGGACACCATCATTCCATCACTGTGATTAATGTTCAAATCTAATCACATTAGGGAACATTGCTTCTGTGGGCAGTGTGTCCCGCCACCAGTCTATGGATGGTTGGGCCATGGAGGAATTTATTCCCTTAATGTTCTGTTTGGGCTTGAAACCTAGCCCCACGTCAGGAGTTGAGTATGGCTCCTTGGACAAAATACTGAGTGAAAGTGGACGTGTTGGTAGCTCAGTTGTGTCTGACCCTTTGTGACCCCGTGGACTGTAGCCTCCAGGCTCCTCTGTCCATGGGGATTCTCCAGGCAAGAATACTGGAGTGGATTGCCATGCCCTCCTCCAGGGGAGCTTCCCAATCCAGGGATCAAACCCAGGTCTCCTGCATTGCAGGTGATTTTTTTTTACCAGCTGAGCTACCAGGGAAGCCCCAGATGGGCTACAGTAGAATCTAAAAAAGAGTGGATATACGTACCATTTGTATAACAGATTCACTTTTCTTTACACTTGAAACTAACACAACATAGTAAGTGAAATATACTCCCTACCAAATTAAGATTGCTGGGAGAAATATCAATAACCTCATATATGCAGATGACAACACCCTTATGGCAGAAAGTGAAGAGGAACTAAAAAGCCTCTTGATGAAAGTGAAAGTGGAGAGTGAAAAAGTTGGCTTAAAGCTCAACATTCAGAAAACGAAGATCATGGCATCTGGTCCCATCACTTCATGGGAAATAGATGGGGAAACAGTGTCAGACTTTATTTTGGGGGGCTCCAAAATCACTGCAGATGGTGACTGCAGCCATGAAATTAAAAGACGCTTACTCCTTGGAAGGAAAGTTATGACCAACCTAGATAGCATATTCAAAAGCAGAGACATTACTTTGCCAACAAAGGTCCGGCTAGTCAAGGCTATGGTTTTTCCTGTGGTCATGTATGGATGTGAGAGTTGGACTGTGAAGAAGGCTGAGAACCAAAGAATTGATTCTTTTGAACTGTGGTGTTGGAGAAGACTCTTGAGAGTCCCTTGGACTGCAAGGAGATCCAACCAGTCCATTCTGAAGGAGATCAGCCCTGGGATTTCTTTGGAAGGATGATGCTAAAGCTGAAACTCCAGTACTTTGGCCACCTAATGCGAAGAGTTGACTCATTGGAAAATACTCTGATGCTGGGAGGGATTGGGGGCAGGAGGAGAAGGGGACGACAGAGGATAAGATGGCTGGATGGCATCACTGACTTGATGGACGTGAGTCTGAGTGAACTCCGGGAGTTGGTGATGGACAGGGAGGCCTAGCGTGCTGCAATTCATGGGGTGGCAAAGAGTTGGACACGACTGAGCAACTGAACTGAACTGAACCAAATTAAAGAAAAACAAATAAGATTCACCCATTTAAAATAAGTAAAGAATATAAGGAAGGAAAGAAAAGAATATTAAAAGATATTTAAAAAGATTAATGAATTGCTTCACATCTTTTGCTGACACATTTGTTGGTCAGGTAGTATGATGTTGAATAAGGATTTTGTAAGCCTTAGACAGTGATGCTGACAGAAGCATGGTGGTACCAAGGCAAGTGATATCAAGACTTAGAGTTGTGTACTGTGACAACAAATGGCTCTTCTCTCCTGGCGAAGAGAATTCATCTAATGAAGCTCTTGATACTACTAGGGGCTGGATGCTTCCCCAGGTGCTTGAAGCCATAATGAAAATTTAGTGATCAGAATCAGAATCTTCCTTTCTCCTGTTGTGAAATTACCAGACTAGAGGGAGAAAAGCCATTTAAGTCTTCCTGAGGGCTGGAGAAGACTCTTACAACTCACTTGGACTGCAAGGAGACCCAACCAGTCCATCCTAAAGGAGACCAGTCCTGGGTGTTCATCGGAAGGACTGCTGCTGAAGCTGAAACTCCAATACTTTGGCCACCTCATGCGAAGGTTGATTCATTGGAAAAGACCCTGATGCTGGGAGGGGTTGGGGGCAGGAGAAGAAGGGGATGACAGAGGATGAGATGGCTGGATGGCATCACCAACTCTATGCATGTGAGTTTGAGTGAACTCTGGGACTTGGTGATGGACAGGGAGGCCTGGCATGCTGCAATTCATGGGGCCGCAAAGAGTCGGACACGACTGAGCGACTGACCTGAACTGAACTGAAGGGAAGTCTACGTTGCCAAGCCCATGCATAGTCTCCACCCTTGGCTCTGTGGCCACATTATGCTTTAGCTCAGTGACTAAGCATTAGAGTGTCTGGAAAAAACCTGTAATCAACACCACAGTTTTGATCATCTTGTTTTTCTGATTACTGAGATCTTCTTATAAAGGAAATATTGTTTATTGATCATTTTCAAAGGATATAAATATCATTACACTATGTACCCATTCCAAAAGATCTATTTGAAAACTCTACTTTAAGAATGTCGTATTACCAAACTTCCAGGATTGGTTAAACCAATCTTCTGACCATTTGGCCAAACTATTAATCACTGTTTTTCAATTAGTAAAGACCTGGAATATTCAGCTCTAAAAGGAAATAGCTATCAAGCCATGAAAAGACATGGAGCAACCTTAAATGCATATTGCTAAGTGAAAGAAGTCAATCTGAAAAGGCTACCTATTGTATGATTCCAACTATATGACATTCTAAATGGGTGAACTATGGATACCAAAGGTCAGTGTTTGTCAGAGATTGGGTGCAGTGGAGAAAGAGATGAACAGGCAGAGAAAGAGAATTTTCAAGGCTATAAAAATACTCTGCATAATATTAAAATGAGGCATACAGTTAACTATAGATTTCTCCAAGCCAATAGAATGTACAACACCAAAAGTAAACTCTAAGGTAAACTATGAACTTTGAATGATTTTAATGTGTCAACACAGATTCATCAATCGTAACAGATGTCCACTCTGTGAGTGATAATGATAACGGGGAATACTAAGCATATATGAGTCAGGGGGCATAGAACTGCCCTAGAAGTGCTATAAAAATAAAGTATTTTAATATTAAATAAATAAATACAGTATGGTGAAATTAAAAAAATAAAATTAACAACAACTATCTGAAGATGCCAATAAGTAAGCACACAAAGTGAAACTTTTGGATGAGAGAGAAAATTCTGAGAAGCAAATAAGTTTCCCCTATTTTCTTTTTACTTATGAATAAAACTTTAAAGAAACCAAAAACAATATAAGAAGGATAAAGGGCCCCTGTTGACCAAAAGGTATAGGTAAATCCCTAAAGTATAAGATTTGAGAAGAGGATATGTAAATTCCTATATGACTGCATACAGTTCTCAACCTAACCCATGAACTATCAATCATAAAGGTTTTCAAAACTGAACTGAGATTTGAGTCATCCACACAAGGCTCAAAAGGGCCTTGAACTATGGATGTACAGATAGGCCCCAAATCAGCATAGCAAATGGAGAAAATGGAATTGAGATTTGAACTGCATTGGCTCAAAGGAAAAGGGACAGAACTTCACTCTGAACAAAATCAGGCTGATTAGTATTGGTTAGTGGCTGAAATAAAAATACCTACAATCCCAAGAGGACTATAACAAGACTGTCTGTACAACATAGCATTTTTAATATCCAGAATATAATTGAATATTACCTGCCATGTAAAGAAAAAGAAAACTCAAAAGCTAGAGTTATAGACATAATTTTTACAACAGCTATTTTAAGTATATTTCATGAGATAAAGGAAAAACACCCTTAAAAATGAATGAAATGATAGGCATATTTAACGCAAAAATAAAAACTAAAAAGACAAATCAATTGGAATTTTTAGAATTGAAAAAATAAAATATCTAGAAAATAAACTTAATACAGAATGGGATGGCAGCTAAATGAAGAAACTGAAGATAGATTAGTAGAAGGATTACATCTGAAAAGCAGAGAGAAGAAAATATAATTTGAACATAACCTCAAGGATCTGTGGGACAATATCAAAAGGTTTAAAGATATACCTGTGGAATCCCAGAAGGAACTCTGAAAAGAGTAGGTATAAGGCAGAAAATATATTTGAAGAAACAATGGGTAAAATATCTTAAGTTATATGAAAGCACACATTCATAAATTGAAAGAGCTGAAAAAATTTTCAACATGATAAGCTCAAAACAAACCATGCCTGCATGGGTGTTATAAGCTGCTGAAAACCAAAGGCAGTGAAAACCTTGTGAAAAGAGCTGGATGCAAATGCCACATTCTATATAGGAAAACAGTGATTAAACTACCTTGGATTTGTCATCAGAAAAAATGGAGGTGAGGCAATACTAGGAAAGCATCTTCATATTAAAAGTACTGTCAATCCCCAGTTCATTCCCATTAAAATATACTTAATGTATGACTGCTCAGTTGTATCTGACTCTTTGAGATCCCATGAACTGTAGCCTGCCAGGCTCCCATGTCCATGGGATTTTCCAGACAAGAATACTGGAGGGGGTTGCCATTTACTACTTCAGGGGATCTTCGTGACCCAGGGATTGAACCTGTGTCTCCTGCATCACCTGGGAAGCATATATATTTCAAGAATAAAGCAAATAAAGACATCTTGAGGTAATGGAAAACTAGGAAAGTGTGGCTGTTAGACATGTTCTATAAGAAATGCAAAAGGATGCTCCTTAAGCTGAAGACAAAAAATATTAGAGGAAACTTTGAATCTTCAGGAATGAAGAAAAACAACAAAAAAAGATCACATCTGCAAAGCAGAGAGAAAAAAAAATTAGTTGAATATAATATCAAGAACCTGTGGTCTAATATCAAAAGGTCTAAAAAAATATATCTCTGGAACCCCAGATATATTTGGGTATTGTAAGTTCAGTTCAATCGCTCAGTCATGTCCGACTCTTTGCAACCCCATGAGTCGCAGCACGCCAGGCCTCCCTGTCCATCACCAACTCCCAGAGTTCACTCAGACTCACGTCCATCGAGTCAGTGATGCTATCCAGCCATCTCATCCTCTGGCGTCCCCTTCTCCTCTTGCCCCCAATCCTTCCCAGCATCAGAGTCTTTTCCAATGAGTCAACTCTTCGCATCAGGTGGCCAAAGTACTGGAGTTTCAGCTTTAGCATCATTCTTTCCAAATAACATCCAGGGCTGATCTCCTTCAGAATGGACTGGTTGGATCTCCTTGCAGTCCAAGGGACTCTCAAGGGTCTTCTCCAACACCACAGCTCAAAAGCATCAATTCTTCGGTGCTCAGCCTTCTTCACAGTCCAACTCTCACATCCATACATGACCACTGGAAAAACCATAGCCTTGACTAGACGGACCTTTGTTGACAAAGTAACGTCTCTGCTTTTCAATATGCTCTCTAGGTTGGTCATAACTTTCCTTCCAAGGAGTAAGCGTCTTTTAATTTCATGGCTGCAGTCACCATCTGCAGTGATTTTGGAGCCCAAAAAAATAAAGTCTGACACTGTTTCCACTGTTTTCCCATCTATTTCTCATGAAGTGATGGGACCAGATGCCATGATCTTTGTTTTCTGAATGTTGAGCTTTAAGCCAACTTTTTCACTCTCCACTTTCACTTTCATCAAGAGGCTTTTAGTTCCTCTTCACTTTCTGCCATAAGGGTGGTGTCATCCACATATCTGAGGTTATTGATATTTCTCCCGGAAAAGGTAATGGTAAATATAAAATATTAATTTTAACTCCTTAAGTTGTTTAAAAATATGTATGACTACTTAAAACAAAAATCACAAAATTTCCTGATGAGATTTTCAGTTTATGTAAATGTATATTTGACAACAATAACTTAAGGATCAATGGGAAGCAAGGTAGACGTTCCTATATGGTTTCAGGGTTTCAACAATGTATATCAATTTGTATAATATTGGCTCTACAAGTACTCTATGAATGTGTAATGTGTGTGCATTTCAATTCTTGGAGCAATCTCTCACTCTAAAATGCACACACACACAAATACAAACTAGAAGGAATATAGCTAAACAAATGAAAAATTATCCTCATATGTTATTCACTGCTTCTGAGACACCTATTATGTATAGACAAATGGCATGCTACAGTCTATGAGGTTGCAGTCGAACATGACTGAGCAACTGAACAACAATAATATACCTAAAAGGATGACTAAGTCACAGTGTAATACAATTCTGTTTAACTCTAAGTTTTGTTTAGAGAATGAATTCTAGAATAGGTTAGAGGTAGTTGTAGTTTAGTGGAAAGATAAAATTAAAAAAGTAAGGTTTTAAACTCTGGCTCTACAAAAGATCAATTAGGAATAATTTTGTGACAATTTTGGTCTAAAATAAATATTTAGATAAAAATTTTTTTATCTAAAAAATAAATACATTTCTCATTATTGGGATAATCATATCTCACAGGTTTATTGGAAAGACATATAATTATTACAGTGTACATGATACATCTTAAGAGTAAGATACATCTTAAGAGTGTCATACATGTTTATCTTTACTTTCCTGTCACAATATACCTCCATCATTTGAGTTTGTTCCTTGGGCTCAGATATATCTAGCTATTCACATCTCCTCCTTTAATATATCTTACAAAATCCATATATAATTCAGAGACATTATTACATCAAATAAAATCGATTCATGGCAGTCAGGGTCATATTAGAGCATTTAAAATTCAGGATGGAAGAAATGCCATCAGAAAAAACAGATGCATTAGAATAGAGGATGCTGCAATGATAGGTTATCTCTAGGTTTGAGAATAGTTAACTTCAGGTGAAACCAGGTGTCATTATGGCAACACAGTATTTTAAGAGAAACCTCCTTTTAAACTTGTATAGAGAAGGAAAAAATATTGCTAGTTTATGTCGTCCTGCCGCTTAAGAGAGATAAAAATGTCTGACACTTGCAGGCTATTTCCTCCGTTTGGAGACCACTGGCCTTCCTGCCTGTTACCCTCTCAGATGAACTTAATTTTTGTTTTAATCTGGGTAACTTCACATCCAGGACCCACGTGACACAGTGTAAAGAATCCACCTGCAGTGTGGGAGACAAGGATTTGATCCCTGGGTCAGGAAGATACCCTGGAGAAGGAAATAGCAATCCACTCCAGTATTCTTGCCTGGTAAATGCATGGACAGAGAAGCCTAATGGGCTACAGTCCATGGAGTCTCAAAAGATTCAGACATGACTTAGCAACTCTAAAAGAACTTCACATCTAGCTTCTTCTTTTAATCACCTTGGTCTTGCCAATACCGTGTTAAGCAGTGCAAGCAGATATGGAAAATGTCAGCTAACCTATCATATTTTTTACATTTGAGTTACTAAGGATTTAGATAAATGCATGGAAATTTATAAATCTGTAGTAACTAAACCAAAGCAACAAACTACTGCTATTCTTGTGATTGTCTTTTATCCAGATAGGAAAAACCTTGAAATAATTATTTGCTACCCACACATTAGCTATATATAACTATATCTAACTCTCAATATAACTATCTATCAATATATTGTGTGATGTGTGTATACACACACATATTTATGTATATATATCTATATCTATCTATCTATCTATATACATGTATATGCATATATATATCCCATGGAGAAGGAAATGGCAACCCACTCCAGTATTCTTGCCTGGGAAATTCCATGGACAGAGGAGCCTGGTGGGCTACAGTCTATGGGTTCACAAGAGTTAGACACAGCTTAGCAACGAAACCACCACACACCATATAAAATTATATATATATAGAAAGATAGATAAATGCATACATATATACATACATAGATGAGAGTGATTTCTTCTCTAATATTTACTGAGCACTTTGTATATACCAAGTACTGTAGTGGATATTGTGTTAAGTATGATTAAAACAAAGAATAATGACTAGGAGCTTTGGTGATTTGTATTATAAACCAAACTCTCATTTTTCAAATTGCCTATAAATAGACATTTGGAGCCTAACTGTTAGTTTATTCAATATAGTTTGCTAAAGATCTATCACTTATTATTTGGTAAAAGTTCTGTATCCTTTCTAGTGACAAGAGAAAATGAATGAAGGCGGTCTATAAAATGACTGCTAAAGTATTTTACATCTAAAAAATTCTATGCTTCTACAAAATCAACTTCTTTGCAGTCCCTGGCATAAAATATTAATGTACAAGACAATTTTTAATATCAAAGTCTTCAACTAATGTAACTATCAAGTGAAGACTAACAAACAGGCCCAAACAATGTATTATTGCTACCTTCTTATCTAGGCAGTGTCAGGACTACTTGGTTCCTGCAGTACCGCCCAGTCTACATACCAAGTGGCTTGCATTAAGATACATTGGCCGCAGTCTCTTTCCAACATCATCAAAGAACTGCAGCCCCTGTGATGAATACTTAAACAATGCAATACCTACAACCCCTGTGGCAATGGCAGATCTAGCAAAAAAGCAGGCGTTGAACCTCAGATGACACTGAGAGTCTGACAACTGACATTTACAACAATGTTAATGATTCACAGTTTTCAGATCTACACCATCATGAGAGCCTCCAGTGATGCCATCTCCTACATGATTCATATGCTGTCTTCCCCAGCACTAAATGGGGAAAATGGAGCTTCACATTGCTGGAGAATTAGGGGCTACTTAACTCTGCCAATCTCTTGTTACTGAGAGTTGTTGACAAGAAATTGGGTAGCAATAACTCATTTGCAAAGCTTCCACTTTGTATCTTCAATTAGAATGCAATAGAAAGCAAATTTATTTTGTTTTAAGAGGTAGGGTACAGAAAGTAGTGTAAATCAATGTGATCATCTCTGGGATGTCTGACATTTCAGTAATATTATTCTCATGGGAAATCTGCTCAGTGTTGACAACAATTCTTGGATTTTCCTTGACACCACAATTTCTGTTGCTAGTCAGAGGCAACTCTAGTTTATTCTCAAGTCTTATCTTTGTCTCTGAATTTTTAGTGAGGGTAACTTGCAGTGATCTCAATGGGCCCTGGTCTAATAATCATATTAAAATTCTTGGATTTTGTACATAAAATTAAGATTCCTGAGTGATAATATTAATATTACTAAATATATCATTCATGTGATTTATGTCTATTTCAGACTAAAATGAATATTTAAAAAGTTAAAAGTAAAACCATTAACAACATAAGCTTCACTGTATTTTCATGATGCCTATAGTATATTGGTAAATATGCAGTGTTAATAACAATAGTAACAATTGGTACGGTTTAGAGAAGGACTGTTTTATGTTATGCAGTTTGCATGTCTTTGCTCTAATTTTTATAATTATCTTTAAAGATAGGTGCTGTCATCCTTATTTTACAGATGAGGTAATTAAATCTGAGAAAAGCTAAGTAACTTGCTAAATCCATATAACTAGATGGCTGTGTAATCAGGACTCACACCTAGTTTTATATCATTCTAAGTCCTGTGCGAATTATGTTACATACTGTGTTTCCTGCTTTAATATTCTGAGAATACAAGGTGTAATACTGGTGACACATTACATGTTTATCTCTCTATATATTATATATGTTTTCACATGTAATATCTGCTCTATTTCAACACGTAACACGGGTATATTGGAAATTAAAATGTAACAAGGGTGCTTATTGAAACATAAACTAAACACTGTCATCTTTATGCATATATAATTAATAGGAAGTGTAATCCACACAATGGGGCTTCCCAAGTGGCACAGCAATAAAATATCTTCCTGCCAATGCAGGAGACGCCAGAGATAAAGGTTCAATCCTAGGGTCAGGAAGATCCTCTGGTGAAAGAAATGACAACCTGCTCCAGTATTCTTGCCTGGAAAATTCTATGGACAGAGGAGTCTGGTGGGCTACAGTCCATGGGGTCGCAAAGAGTGGGACACAACTGAGTGAATGAGCATGCACACATGCAATCCTTACACACCTATCACATAATATACACTAATTTTTCATGGAAATTAAATATTAATAATGAGCATATTAACAAATAAACATTATATATATATATACACATACACACAATTTTATTAACTGCATGTTTGATCTTTGGGGCTTCCCTGGTGGCTCAGATGGTAAAGAATCTGCCTGCAATGCGGGAGACCTGGGTTCAATCCCTGGGTTGGGAACATCCCCTGGAGGAGGGCATGGCAACCCACTCTAGTGTCTTGCCTAGAGAATCCCCACAGATGGAGGAACCTGGCGGGCTACAGTCCTTGGGATCACAAAAAGTTGGACATGATTGAGCAACTGAGCACATTTGATCTTTATGCCTTGGAGACATTCAGAATCAAAGTCACTTATTTTATTTGACTTATTTTTGATATAAGTAAGAAAGATAGGGTTCAGATAAGAGTTATGTTTCCATTAAAATAAAATGTTTTAGAACTCCCAAGTATTCATTGAGATGAGATGAGATGAAGTCACTTAAGTCATGTCCGACTCTATGCGACCCCGTGGACTGTAGCCTACCAGGCTCCTCCAACCATGGGATTCTCCAGGCAAGAATACTGGAGTGGGTTGCCATTTCCTTCTCCAGGGGATCTTCCCAACCCAGGGATTGAACCCAGGGATTGAACTCAGGTCTTCTGCATTGGAGGCAGACACTTTAACCTCTGAACCACCAGGGAAGCCCCAGGTATTCATTAAGGCAAACCAAATATTTCACTTGTATCACTTTCTTGGTCAAATAGACACATCTTTCAGTATTTCCCTATCTATTTCAGAGAACACAATCAGGTTATTTGTGTGTTGTGAAAAGGCTGATCAAAATTTGAAACCACTCAATAGTACTTCGGAAAAGGCAATGGCAACCCACTCCAGTACTCTTGCCTAGAAAATCCCATGGACAGAGCAGCCTAGTAGGCTGCAGTCCCCGGGGTCACTAGGAGTCAGAACATGACTGAGCGACTTTACTTTCATGCATTGGAGGAGGAAATGGCAACCCACTCCAGTGTTCTTGCCTGGAGAATCCCAGGGACGGGGGAGCCTGATGGGCTGCCGTCTATGAGGCGCTAGGAGTCAGACACAACTGAAGCTACTTAGCAGCAGCAGCAGCAGCAACAGTACTTAGATTATTCTGACACTGTGGATATACTGTTCCTTGTTGGGTGAAGTAGTGAGAAACACTTTTCTATTCTACAAATCTGTTTTCCCCACCAGGAAGAATTACATGATATCAGGACACTAAACAAGTAGGTCCTCTTTTCTTACATTTTGTTAATGGCTAAAAATCACACCATTTATAATTTTGTATTCATGTGAACCATGATTTTATTGCTTTCTTACACAGGTTTTTCTTTAAAATTTCTATTAATTTCCTAATGGGATGACAATAACTTTTATCATAACTTTTGTCTTTAGCTTTTATCATTATGAATTTCTAATGTGTCAATTATTCTAAATTTTGTATACTCTTTTTTTTAAAACTGAAATTTTTTCCCACTAATTTTTCAGTTTTCTTGTTTCAATCTGAGCTCTTTTTTCCTCTCTACACCTGTGACACACTTGACTTGGTGAAAATCTACTATTTCCTAGACCACATATCTTTTTATGTCTCCCTATGTCTTTTCTTCTTGATGAAGTACACTTTCAACAAACTTTTTAAATTCTTTTAAAAGAAAAATCACATGTATAAACATGTCCCGATTGTTATCAAGAAATCAAATTCTATGTTCAAATTCATTTTACTTTAAAATTTTATAAAATTTGCTTCATAATCCCTTAAAATCCAAAGTCGTGATTGAAAAGTTCATTCTGTCTCTGATTGTTTTATCTTGTGACTGAAAAGTTCATGCTGTTTATGATTGTTTTGTCTTGAAATTAAAGTCTCCTCTTCCATAAGGCAGCAACTCTGAGAATGGATTTTTTCTTTTATATTCTGGTGGGCATATAGTAGACAATTCCAAATTGGAGCTGTATCCTTTGGTTCTTGGAAAGGGCTCCTTCTGTTCAATGATCATTCCTTTTTATGATAGTATTTTTGCTCTATGGATATGATAACCTCTTGGTTGTTGTTCAGTTGCTAAATCATGTGCGACTCTCTGCAACATCATGAACTATATAGCACACCAGAGATTCCCGTTCTTCACTATCTCCTGGAGCTTGCTCAAACTCACATTCACTGAGTCAGTGATGCCATCCAACCATCTCATCCTGTCACCGCCTTCTTCTCTTGCCCTCAATCTTTCCCACAGGGTCTTTTTCAGTGAATCAGATCTTCACATCAGGTAGCTAAAGTGTTGGAGCTTCAGCTTCAGCATCAGGCCTCCAAGTGAATATTCAGGGTGATTTCCTTTAGAATTGACTGGTTTGATCTCCCTGCTGTCTAAGGAACTCTCAAGAGTCTTCTCCAGCACCACAGTTCAAAAGCATCAATTCTTTTGGGCTCAGTCTTCTTTATGGTTCAACTCTCACATCTGTACATGACTACTGGAAAAACCATAGCTTTGACTAGACAGACCTTTGTTGGCAAAGTAATGCCTCTGCTCTTTAATACGCTGTCTAGGTTTGTCATAGCTTCCCTTGCAAGGAGCTAGCTTCTTTTAATTTCATGGCTGCAGTCACCATCTCCAGTGATTTGGGATCCCAAGAAAATAATGTCTGTCACTGTTTCTACTCTTTTCCCATCTATTTGCCATCAAGTGATGGGACCACATGCCATGATCTTAGTTTTTTGAATGTTGAGTTTTAAGCCAGCTTTTTCACTCTCCTTTTTTACCTTCATCAAGAGGCTCTTTAGTTCCTCTTCACTTTCTGCAAGTAAAGTGGTATCATCTGCATATATGAGGTTGTTGATATTTCTCCAGCTTGGGATTCATCCAGCACATTTCACATGATGTACTCTGTGTATAAGTTAAATAAGTGGGGTGACAATGTGCAGACTTGATATATGCTTTTCTCAATTTGGAACCTGTCTGTTGTTCCATGTCCCGTTCTAATTGTTGCTTCTTGTTCTGCACACAAGTTTCTCATGAGGCAGGTAAAAGTGAAAGTTAAAGAAAGTCTCTCAGTCACGTATGACTCTTTGAGACCCCAAGGACTATACAGTCCATGAAATTCTCTAGGCAAGGATAGTGGAACGGGTAGCCTATCCCTTCTCCAGCAGATCTTCCTGACCCAGGAATTGAACTGGGTTTTCCTCCATTGAAGGCAGATGTTTTACCAACTGAGCCATCAGGGAAGCCCTCGTCTGGTGTCACCTCTTTAAAAATTCTCCAGGTTGTTGTGATCTATACAGTCAAGGGCTTTAAAGTAGTCAATGAAGCAGAAGTAGATGTATTTTGAAATTACCCTGATTTTTCTATCATCCAGCAGATGTTGGAAATTTGATCTCTGGTCCCTCTGTCTTTTCTAAATCCAGCTTGTACATCTGGAAGTTCTCGGTTCACTTTCTGCTGAAGCCTACCTTGAAGGATTTTGAACATAATCTTGTTAGCATGTGAAATGAGCACAATTTTACAGTAGTTTGAACATTCTTTGGCATTGCCTTTCTTTGGGATTGGAATGAAAACTGACCTTTTCCACTCCTGTGGCCACTGCTGAGTTTTCCAAATTTGCTTGCATATTGAGTGCAGCACTTTAACAGCATCATCATTTTTAAGGATTTGAAATAGTTCAGCTGGAATTACAACAGCTCCCCTAACTTTGTTCACAGTAATGCTTCCTAAGACCTTTAAAACTACCTTAATATAGTCACAACAGTTATTTTGAAGTTCTTTTCTGTTTCCAGAATAAACTTTTATTCTTCAATGTTCAACTTTTTCTGCTTATCTTTGTATTCTCCTCCATTTTGTGGAATTTTCTAATTTTGGGGAATTCTTGGCAGTTCATTTGTATTTAATGTTTAAGCATTTGGTAACTAATGTGAGATTCCTCTACTATTTTGTAAGCAAATACATTCTGTAATATTCATCTCAAATAAATGGGAAGTATGCCTGGAATGGAGTATCAGCTTTAGGCTTTGCTTGGTTTTGAGTAAGCAAGAAACTGGCTTTCAGATTGGAACACTTATATTTCAATTTGAAGGCTTTGCACTTGGGGAAATACCACCTACACTGAAATTATAAATATACTTTTTTATTTACTGTTTTAGGATCTACCTGGAAGATGGCACCAACCCGATTCCTTTTGCTCATAGAGATAAGAAAGTAGAAACATACTAATTCTTCGATATGTAGATCTTAGATCGTTCCCCTTTCAGCTCCACTTTTGACTCCTGTTCTTCATCACATCTACAAACTCAGTGCTTGAAGTCCCTTTGGGGATCTGGCAGAAATATAAACTTGTCAGTGTACAGTCAGGTTGTGGTTTCCTCCTATTCCCACCTTTTAAGTTGTCTAAGTATAAGTTGAAAACTCTCATCTACTTATAAATAACTCTTACCAGTTCTCTTTGTAATTATGGGGTTTATCATGTTTTTGCACTTTATTACCTGCCTCTTGATAAACCTATATGCAGGTCAGGAAGCAACAGTTAGAACTGGACATAGAACAACAGACTGGTTCCAAACAGGAAAAGGAGTACATCAAGCCTGTATATTGTCACCCTGCTTATTTAACTTATATACAGAGTACATCATGAGAAACTCTGGGCTGGAAGAAGCACAAGGTGGAATCAAGATTGCCGGGAGAAATATCAATAACCTCAGATATGCAGATGACACCACCCTTATGGCAGAAAGTGAAGAAGAACTAAAGAGCCTCTTGATGAAAGTGAAAGAGGAGAGTGAAAAAGTTGGCTTAAAGCTCAACATACAGAAAACTAAGATCATGGCGTCTGGTCCCATGACTTCATGGGATATAGATGGGGAAACAGTGGAAACAGTGTCAGACTTTATTTTTGGGGGCTCCAAAATCAGTGCAGATGGTGACTGCAGCCATGAAATTAAAAGACGCTTACTCCTTGGAAGGAAAGTTATGACCAACCTAGATAACATATTAAAAAGCAGAAACATTACTTTGCCAACAAAGGTCCGTCTAATCAAGGCTATGGTTTTTCAAGTCATGTATGGATGTGAGAGTTGGACTGTGAAGAAGGCTGAGTGTGGAAGAATTGATGCTTTTGAACTGTGGTGTTGGATAAGACTCTTGAGAGTCCCTTGGACTGCAAGGAGGTCCAACCAGTCCATCCTAAAGGAGACCAGTACTGGGTGTTTATTGGAAGGACTGAGGCTAAAGCTGAAACTCCAGTACTTTGGCCACTTCATGGGAAGAATTGACTCATTGGAAAAGACCCTGATGCTGGGAGGGATTGGGGGCAGGAGGAGAAGGCGATGACAGAAGATGAGATGGCTGGATGGCATTACCGACTCGATGGACATGAGTCTGGGTAATCTCTGGGAGTTGGTGATGGACAGGGAGGCCTGGTGTGCTGCGATTCATGGGGTCGCAGAGAGTCGGACACGACTGAGCAACTGAACTGAACTGAACTGAACTTGCATTTCATTTGATGAGAAGCAAACATATCTGTTCAGTCATCTAGAATTCAAAGGTGTCATTTTACAATGGCTGCTGCTGCTGCTGCTAAGTCACCTCAGTCGTGTCTGACTCTGTGCGACCCCATAGATGGCTGCCCACCGGGCTCCCCCATTTCTGGGATTCTCTAAGCAAGAATACTGGAATGGGTTGCCATTTCCTTCTCCAGTGCATGAAAGTGAAAAGTGAAAGTGAAGTCGCTCAGTCGTGTCCGATTCTTCGCGACCCCATAGACGGCAGCCCACTAGGCTCCTCCGTCCATGGGATTTTCCAGGCAACAGTACTGGAGTGGGGTGCCATCTCCTTCTCCTTACAATGGCAAGTGATACATTTAAACAGTTTTTGAAATTGTAGATGTCATTTTCCTAGTTGCCCAATGTATCAAGTGAGGAAATTCCCATCCTTAGGCTTTGTTGTAGCATTTCTTCTCCATCCTTTACCTCAATTTCTCTTAGTTGTTTTGTAATTTTTACATTTCCAAACATATAACTTTCATAATGCTACATTTTTTGTGTGTTTTTACTTTTTTGTGCTTGGTATATATAATAATTTCTTTGAAAATGAAAACTAGGAAACAGTGTTAATAAGTTGTATAATGCAGATGTTGATAATTGAGGGATTTTTTTTAAAAACAAAGGTACTACCTTATACATGTGAAATACTGATGATAAATTATCTCTTATTTCTCCAAGTAGTCTTCATTATTTTCATTAAAATGAGAAGTTGGTGAGAAAGCTGTTGTTGTTTAGCCATTCAGTCAAGTCCAGCTCTTTGGAACCCCATGAATTATAGACCGCCAGGCTCCTCTACCCATGGAATTCTCCAGGCAAGAATACTGGAGTGAGCTGTCATTTCCTTATCCAGGCAATCTTCCTGACCCAGGGATCGAACCAGTGTCTCCTGAATTGCAGCAGATTCTTTATCGCTCAGCCACTGGGGAATCAATATTATACATTTTTCATTGTTATTGGTCAAGTTCCATTGCTAATACCCAAACATAGACTTCTTTTCTGACACTTTCCTCCTCAAACATCCTCCATGGCTTTGACAGCCTTATCTTCTCCTGGTTATCATTATAGAATCTTCTGATTCCTTATCTCTCAGACTTATCTCTCTTCCTTAACATGTATTTTTATGTAATAATAAGTCAAATTCGTTACTTGGAGCATTTGTCTTTGTTTTTCTCTCCCCGAGTTTGACATCTAAGAGCCAAATCTGCATTTTGAAGCTTGACAGCTATTATTTGTTGAGCTTATAAACTGAACTTCTTATTGCCAGATTTTTCACATACATATGCAATGGACAACCAAATAGAATTAATTGTCACTTTCATTCCTACCTCCACACTGACAACACTTATCTTTTGAGTGTTTCGTGTTTCATTTATTACATCACCTTTACCATCTTCCAGGCTAGAAACTTCCCTCCTACTCACTTCTCATTAGAATTGCCTAGTTTGTCAGAGTGTTTCTTTGATCCATCTCTTCTCATCTGTTTTTCAATGGATATCCACATTTAGCCCACATCATATTTTGCCCATTTTAATGCAACAATCTCCAAACTGGTTTTTCTAGCTTCTGTCACAGTCTTTCTCAATGAATTCTTCATACTACCATCAGAGTTAGCTTCTAAGACTGAATTATATTACTACTCTTTGTTCCAAAGCATTCAAATTTTCCCTCTTGCCCTCAGAATGAAGTCTAACATTTTGACCTTGGAACTTAAGAATTCACTGCTATGTCTGCATCTTTCTCATGCAGCCAGTTTTCTGGTCATAGGCTTGTCTGTTTGAAGTATCTTCTTTTACAATCTCTACCTTTCAAATGTCCAGCTCTACTTGGTTTCAACTCACAAGGCCTTCTCTGATACATCTTGATTGAAGTTTATCTTTCCTTTTCTCATTTCACATTTCATTTTATATCTCTAGTGCACTAATTCTCAACTCAAAATGATTTTTCCTCCCCCATAGAATATTTGTTAATGTCTGGAGATATTTTTTGACTGTCTTAGTTCTGAGAGAAGTGGACAGAGAGAAATACTTCTAGTAACTTTAGGATCAGGCCAGAGGTTCTACTAAACATCCTGTCAAGCATGAATCATCTCTCCAAAATAAAATATAAATTTAAATGTACTGAAGTTGAGGAACATTTATTTACTATCACACTTGTTATATTCTTTTTCAACTAAAACTACTTATGATATACTTAAATCTTTTTACTAAAATATAAGTGACATATATAACAAGGACTGAGTCATACTCTAATTTCTCTTATTGCTCAAGCATAATGATTTTTTTAAAAAGGAATTTAGCAAATGCTTGTTGAATTGAAATGTGGATTACTAAAAACTGCCCGATAGATCTTTTATAATTTTTCTGGTCTTAACTTTCTCTAGCTTCTCACTCTTACATAGTTTTCTAGTTAGGTATGTCTCTTCCTCTTTGCTTATATTTCTAGCCCTTATAATACTGCATTTAAATATAATACTATGTTTAATTTTTTTGATTTACTCAATTTCTTTTTATAGTGCCACCTCATTATGGACAAGGGCAATATGCCTTCATCAGGGTAACTGTAGAGCCAAGGACAGTGTCTGCAGGAGACAATAAATTATGCAAAATAATTGAACAGAACAACTATAGAAAATATTTTTAAGAAAATATAGGAGCAATTTCTATTGTAAACAAGTTTTTCTCTATGATGAAAGTTGTAACCTTGCTGTTGTCATTGTTGTTGTTCAGTCGCTAAGTCGTGTCCTACTCTTTGCAACCCCATGGACTGCAGCACACCTGGCTTCCCAGTCCTTCAGTATCTCCTGGACTTTGCTCAAACTCATGTCCATTGTCAGCGATGCTATCTAACCATCTCATCCTCAAGCTGCTTATATGTAAGAGCATCAGAGAAAGTGTACATGCCATCAGGAGGAATCAGGTATTCTGGAACTAGATATTAGTGATTATAGTTATTAGATTTGAGAGAAATCTGACAAGCAATGTCTTAATTCAGTGTTTCTCAAGCTATACTTGGTGGACCACCTGCATCAGAACAACTAAAGGGTATAATATAAAAAATAGCAACTTAAAGAGTCTGGAGCTAAAGGCCAGATATCAGTATTTTTAGTAATCCCCTTGGTGATGCTGCTGCTGCTAAGTCACTTCAGTCGTGTCCGACTCTGTGCGACCCCATAGACGGCAGCCAACCAGGCTCCCCTGTCTCTGGGATTCTCCAGGCAGAAACACTGGAGTGGGTTGCCATTTCCTTCTCCAATGCATGAAAGTGAAAAGTGAAAGGGAAGTCGCTCAGTCATGTCCGACTCTTGGCGACCCCCTGGACTGCAGCCTACCAGGCTCCTCCGTCCATGGGATTTTCCAGGCAAGAGCACTGGAGTGGGGTGCCATCGCCTTCTCCGTGGTGATGCTTATGCATACTAATACTGGAGAACTTTGACTTTCTTGTATTTTCCACTTGACATAAACAAGATTCTACTTTTTCTTCCTACTTATGTAATTTTCATAATAATGTCAATATAAACTAATATTTAGTAAACACTTCTTGTATACCAATATAACATTAAACACATAATATGTTTTATATCACTTGATCCTTATGACCACCTTATAATATAAATTCAATTATTATATCTGTTTTGAAAATTTGGGAATGTAGGTACAGAGAGGTTACATTATAAGCCTAACGTCACATATAGAGTAAGTTCCAGATCTTGCTTCAGAACTCACATTCTTAAACACAATGCTTTCCTGCCTTGGCATCTTTTGAAGATAGCATTGTTGTTGATTATGAAGTGTTTCCCAGTCTGGGACTTCCGTTTAGCTCAGACAGCTCAAATATATTCACAATGGCTTTTATTATTTGTGAGTGAAAAGGTTAGTGAATTTTCCAAAAGACATTCTATCTAGAGGGCTGGGTTAGACTCTTCTGTTTCAATATCCTTAATTGATGAAGATTTTCAAAGTGTATTCCTTTCAATACATGATGGAATCATTAGTAAATATAGATTTAGGACTGCTGTGAAATGTTAGGCTAAATTGCCAATCACAGTTTAGCAGTTTGAAGAAAAACCTGAAAAATAAAAGCCTTTTAGACCTTACTACCAGGGTCACACGAACTGGTGAGGCTGTTATAAGCTGATAATGCATTTCTAGGTGAGCTAAGTTTTCTGAAGGCCATTGTGTCCTGTGGTGATGATGGCTTATAGTTGCACAGCCCACTGGGCAGCCTTGAGAGAAATTGTCCTAGATCATGTATAGAGCAACACAATTAATGTGCTTGTTCCTGGGTAAAAGCATGAGGAATACAACCTTTGATGATCTCATTTAAGAAATATTTTTTTCCTTTTGGCTAAATACTCCCCCCAAAACCTCCTTCACTGTTTATAAAATCCAAGAGCTATTTCTCCAACAAATACCTGGCCCTGCGGTACCACAGGAGCCTCCAGCAGAGGGGAGGGGAAGAGAGCAGACACAGATGATGTCACCCTGTCTTTCTACCACCTGTTTATTGACTTGGAAACACAAGCTTGTTTGTCTTTATCACTGCCCAAACTGTTCTTCATCTAGTATTTTTCTTGGCTGCCTCACTCTACTATCTCCTCGCTGTGTAGTGTATGATTGTAACTGGAATTCCGAGGGCTCTCGTTTTACATCCAAACAGTTCTAGTTTCCCCTTACCATATGGTCATCCTGATGTTACCATTTGCCTCAATCATCCTTTTTGTAGCTGCTTGAACATCTTAATTGATCTCATGAGCTATGTTAGGGATTTACAACAGACATCAGTATAATTCATCTCACACACACTGACCAGATCTTTTTTTCTGATTGGATGCGTGTTGCACATACCTAGCTATTTCCAATTCTCTCAAACCTGAGTTTCACCTTAGTGATAACATAAATGAGCTTTTAAGGGCTACAGCCCACCAAGAAACAATTACCCATGTGCCCCTGTCTGATATGGTATTTTCCATTTCCCTGTAGTGTTTGGTATATTACAGCATACTTAAGCTTTTTCTTCCTGTTTAAACAAAGTGGTAAACATACTCAGTTTTAAAAGTTTTCTGGAATAAACTGTGAAACTTTGTTTTACTAGGCACCCACATTGTTTTTCTTACTTTCTCATTCATTCATTTTTATTATCACTAAGTCATTCAGAATCAATATGTGTTTGTGAATTTTGGGGTTCTTGGGACACAAAAATTTTCATTTTCTCCACATTCATCAATGATTTCACATCTCTTTTAAGGCCCTTCATTCAATTACTCCTCTACTATCAAAGTAAATTCTCCAAGGAGGATTTCTGTATCTACATAAACACCTCCCCTCCATCCTGCCACCCCACCCTACCCCCCACCCTTTATAAACCTGGTAGGATGAAAGTTAATGCTATAGACTGAAAGAGTAAGCTACAAAATTTCCTGTCTGGTATATTTTAGGCCCTGACAAACAACTGTCAATATAAATCACTTTTTCAAAAGAAAGGTGATTAACTAAGGGTTTTTTAGTACCTTGAAATTGAGCCTATATTCAGAAAAATTATCAAGTGAATAAATTCAATCTTTCATACTGTTACTTCTTCTATGCCTCCTAGTTCTCTATCCCTTTGTTAAAGCAAAGATTAACCTTATGTTTCAACTTTCTTAAGTAGTACATCACAAATATATTCTAGATTGTGTACCTTATCCAGGTGCATTTACTTTTGAAAACTGACTTATAATTGTGAAACAAGACCCTCTATCCCTAGGCAGAATTGTGAAGAAATTCTATTGACAATGATGATATATTTGGTGGCCCCATTGGGTGATGATCTGGTCTCAAACTTCCATTTCTAAAGTTACATCTCTTGTGTATAGTGCTTTGCAGAGTATCAGACAGATTTCCTGACTGCCTAGAGGAAGGGCCGCTGGGTCTTTTACAATCTGAAGTCAGATCTCTCCAAGAAGAAAAGACAACATTGAATGTCCTTAACAAATAACATCAAAATGAATATGAAGCAGCCGGAAGCCCAGAGTTTTTGTTCACATGGTGTTATTCCAGTGGGGAATTCCAGTGAATATATCCCTTTTGATAGACAATAGTCCAGAGAAGACTAATATACCTGTGAGATTTTACTCAGAAAATCCAGGGAACCAAAAATCATACTTTTGCATGCTATGATTTACTTATCTATGTGATTTTACATGTTTTACTTCAGTTCAGTTCAGTTCAGTCATTCAGTTGTGTCTGACTCTTTGTGACCCCATGAACCGCAGTATGCCAGGCCTCCCTGTCCATCACCAACTCCTGGAGTTTACCCAAATTCATGTCCATGGAGTAGGTGATGCCATCCAGCCATCTCATCCTCTGTCATCCCCTTCTCCGCCTGCCCTCAATCTTTCCCAGCATCAGGGTCTTTTCAAATGAGTCAGCTCATCAGGCAGCCAAAGTATTGGAGTTTAAGCTTCAACATCAGTCCTTCCAATGAACACCCAGGACTGATCTCCTTTAGATGCTTTACTTAGATGGCTTAATTTGCATAACTAAATATAAGCACACCCAAGCATACACTTGACTGTGTGGCTTTGCATGCAGGTTCCTTAACCTGTGCCTCGGTTTCTTAACTTATGAAATAGAAATGTTCACAATTCCCTTATAATGGTGTTCTGAGATAGACAGAAGGCACCCATTATAGCTAGTCTTACATCCAGGCTGTGGTTTCCACAGAAGGCCACCATTTCAGTTCTTTTATTTGGAGGGAGCAGAATTATTTAGGCAACATTTCTCAAATTCAAATTTCACCACTTACTAATTCTGTATTTATGGAAAAAACCACTTAACTTCTCAGTTTCCACTTTTTAAAAGGGATTTATGATATCAATCTTGGAAATATTTTCACAACTAAATGGCATAATAAACATGTGTAGCACAGTGTTGGGCAAAGTGGGCTTCTACCAGGTGCTGCTTTTCTTTCTAATATGGATGTGTGTGGCAAGGATGAATCGTTCTCCAAGCCTGAATTAAATCTACAGACAGTTACAGAATGCCTAGGGATAATACTATCGCTAAGGGCACAATTCTTACAAAATAGAAACAGCTGAATTGAAAGGTACAGAACTGAATAAATTACCTAGATTAAGACAAATTAAATAGAACTAGAGCAACTTCACTTTCACTTTTCACTTTCATGCATTGGAGAAGGAAATGGCAACCCACTCCCGTGTTCTTGCCTGGAGAATCCCAGGGACGGGGGAGTCTGATGGGCTGCCGTCTATGGGATCGCACAGAGTCGGACATGACTAAAGCGACTTAGCAGCAGCAGCAGAGATTTCAATGAGAAACTTACATTAGAATAATTGAGAAATCAGTGTGAAAGATGCCAAAGAATGATAAAAAGGGGCTTCCCTGGTGGCTCAGATGGTAAAGGATCTGCCTGCAATGTGGGAGACCTGGATTCAATCCCTGGGTTGGGAAGATCCCCTAGCAGAAGGAATGGCTATCCCCTCCAGTATTCTGGTCTGGAGAATTCCATGGACAGAGGAGCCTGGCAGGCTACAGTGCACAGGGTTGCAAAGAGTCAGACATGACTGAGTGCCTCTCCCTTTTACTTTTCAAAATACTAAACTGGTATAAAAGGGCATTAAAATATAAGATATGTGCTATAGAAAGGTGGGCGGTTACAGGTGGCACTAGTGGTAAAGAGTTTACCTGCGAGTGCAGGAGACACCAGAGAATTGGAATAATTTGGAATAATTTCTAAACAAAAACACATATCCCAGACACACACAGGGAAATATGACTTTTTTTTACTGAAGTATAGTTGATGTACGGGGTTCCCAGGTGGCTCAAAAGGGGAGGAATCTGCCTGCAATGCGGGAGACCTAAATTTGATCCCTGGATCAAGAAGATCCCCTCCAGAGAAGGAAATGGCAACCCTCTCCAATATTGTTGCCTGGAAAATTCCATGCTCAGAGGAGCCAGGCAGGCTGGAGTCCATGGGGTCTCAAAGAGTCGGACACGACTGAGCACTCATGCACAGCCATGGTTCAGAGCTGAGTGAGGTGTTTCACACTACATTTAAGGTCCTGTAGAAAATCTATTGGAGACCATAAAGAAGGTTTAGGCATAAATCCTGCTTTTAGTAATCTAAAGGCAATAGTTTGAGAGTAGGATTTGGAATTATTCCGAATGGTGGACTTGTTTTAAAGACTGGATTAACTGTTATTCACTTGGTTGTGTTTGACTCTGTGACCCCATGGACTGTATAGTCCTCCAGGCTCCTCTGTCCATGGAATTCTCCAGGCAAGAATACTGGATTGGGCTGCCATGCCCTTCTTCAGGGAATCTTTCCAAGCCAGGGATTGAACCTAAGTCTGCTGCATTGCAAGCAGATTCTCTACTGTCTGAGCCAACAGGGAAGTGAATTAACTAAGGGGTGAAAGTGTTAAAGGATGTGACACTAAGCAGTGAAGACACATATGAATCAGGATAGGGATAAGAACCCTGACCGGACTAATGTTTTTAAGGAGACCCAGAAAGCATGTCCAGGACAATAACAAAAAGATGGAGACAGTGGCGTGACTGGAGGGGGTAATCTTCAAAAGGACTCAACATTTTAAGTAAATACAAAGGAACAATGATTGGGTAGCAGCAGGAGCCATTCCCACAGAGGTGATTATTGAAGCGGGCTGGACGGGATTGCTGAGGGCTAGAATAGAGAAGAGGACTTCCAGGATGAAAGCCTCAAGGATAGACCAGTGCAGATGACAGGAATAGAGTTGTTTTCATTCTGTGAAGTGGATAGTGTGGCCACTGAGCCTGGGTTTTATCTGTGGCTGAGTTAGAAACCTCTTTGCCTGATATCTCTATGCCCTCCTGCCATATGAGAGAAGAAAACACACAGTTGTTCCCTAAGATGATTCCATCTATTGGGCAGTTAGTATTATTTCCTTTCCGTAGCTTCCTGTTTCATAAGACATTATCCTTCACAGAAAGTCTTTGCCTACTGTCATTCATCAGTAAAGAACAGGTTCTGCTAGGAAGGAGATGTAGATGTAGAAACTTGTCAAGATGGGGTATGATTTTTACCCCCTTAATCCTCATTATACAATCAAGATACATTTTTAACGTGACACCCCACCAGAATCCTATACAAATATATTGTGAATATAAGGTATCTATTAATTATTGCATTTCCTCAAACTGGTGCTTAAACAGTTAAACTTATTGCTTCTATAATTAAGCTACAGAGAAATGTTCCCAAATACTAAAATTGGAATTTTAGGGGTCTTATATATCTAACATTTTCTTAAGTTAGTACAGGAGTGGACCACTAGCTTGTTCAGAATCATTTTCCAGGAGGAAACTCTGCTGCTCAAAGTTCACCTAAGGAATCAAGATTTCATCATAGTTGGAGAAATTTTACATTTTTAAAAAACCTTTTTCTTTAGCTTGAAATGCTGCTTGAAAGGAATAATAATAATGTATTTGGTGCTTAGAAAACAGTAGATGTTGTAGCAAAGGCTTATCTGCATTGTCACAGGTAAAAACAATTCCATAAGTTGTTTTATTGTTGTTATAAGATGACCATAATGATAAAAGTTTGGAGAGTGAAAGAGCAAAGTTATTAACAAGTATGCCGGCATTTATGGTCACCTAATAATTTCCTCATCTAATTATGCAGAAATTAAAGCCCAGAATTCACATTTTCATAACCAGTGTAAAGGACATGATAATTTCATATATTGAGCAGTCTACACAATTTCAGGTGTAAAACATCCAAGTGTGTTTTTTATGGCAATTAGCTTTGCTTTTTAGAACTTGTCATAGCAAAAACGTTAATCCTGGAACTGAGTCATTTCCAGTGTAAAACTAAGTAATGTGCACTCTGTCGGAGGATTCCCTGTCTTCCCCATCTGTTTGTTCTCCCTTTCTACTCAGAGTGATCCACTTCCAGGAAGACAGAGGTGTCACCCTGGCATTGTAAAGGGTACCTTGTTAGGCCCCCACCAGATGTGCTGGTTCTCGCATTCTCTGAGCATAAGCTTCTGTCTCCACTGCAGCTCCTGAGTGGAATCTTACCGCACTCAGGTCCTGCAGGGTCTTCTGTGAGGAGGACTGTAGGAGTCCTCTCCTTCTCTGGGTCTGCCTCCTGACTCTCTAGGAAGACACTTCCTGATACTTTTTTTTTTTTTTGGTTACTTTAATAAAAATGTAGCAGATGAAGTCATTTCATATAGAGAAGGTAAAAATCCCACATCACTAATTTGCATTTTCATCAGATCCAAATCTTTTGTATCTCATAGTATTTTTCTTCGATTGCATTCAGAAGACCGACAGCATATGGCTTTTTGGATGTAAAGACAGGGTTAGGGTTGAATTTTTGCCCATCCCGGTGTGCTCTTCTTTTATTCACTACAAAATTAGCATTAGAGACTGTGCTTTCATCCATCACACTGCAGTATGTGGGACCCTGATAGGTGGCTCTTAGGGGTCACAGACCCAGAGATCTCCCCCATGACTGTGCCTCTATGAAGCACTACACTTCCTAGCACTTTACCTGGGAAGCCAGTTCATACTCCTGCTTCCAAACCCACCTGGATTCCTGGCATGTACCTCTGAGACAGGACTTGGCCCAAAAGGGTGAGAGTTGTGCCTCCTTCTCAGACACTCAGCCTCTGTTCATTCCTACACGAACCCTCTCCAATTTTTCCTCCCTACCATCTGGTTGAATTTTCATTTCCTTATACAGTCTCCAGAAATAGTCTTTTATATACTTATGTATTTGCCTTTTCCTCTATGGTTTGTGGTTTAAACTCTATTTCCCAACTTTTAATGCAAAACGAAATTTTTATAATTCTAAAATAAATCTTTTTTCCTCCCATCTTTAGCCTAGCTCTTGCTAGCCAAAATGCTTTTGTTTTAGTCCTATTCCCTGTGTGATGTATTAACAGATGTCTTCAAAGGAACTTAAAATAAGCATCTGATGTATTTCCTGTATTCCTTATTTTTTCTCCCAGGTTTATTGAGATATAATTGACATACAACACTGTGTAAGTTTAAGGTGTGCAGCATAATGATTTGACTTATATACTCCATGAAACAATTATAGTAATTTTAGTGAACATCCATCATCTTATATAGATACAAAATTTTTAAAAGCACAAAGTATTTTTCCTTTAAAAAAATCTTAGGGTTTGTTGTCTTAACAACTTTCACATATAACACAGATTAGTGTTAATTATATTAATCATGTTGTACATTATATCCCTACTATATTTAGTTTATAACTAGAAGTTTGTATCTTTTGACCACTTTCATTCAACTCACCCAATCCTCACTCCCTGCCTCTGTAACCACACATCTGATCTCCTTTTCTATGAGTCAGTTTGTTGAAGTATGATTGACCTACAACATATGTTAGCTCTTGGTGCACAGCTTTGTGATTTGATATTTCTATACATTACAAAATGATCACCACAATAAGTCTAGTTACCATCTGTCACTATACAAAGATATTATATAATAATTAACTATATTCCCCACACTGTATATTTCATCCCCATGATACATCTATTATGCAGCTGTAAGTTTGTGTCTCTTAATTTCCCTCACCTATTCCTCTCACCCTTACATCACCATCCCCTCTGGTAACCACCTATTTGTTACCTGTCTATATGAACCTGTTTCTATTTTGTTATGCTTATTTGTTTTGTTTTTTTCAGATTCCATATATAAGTGGAGTCATATGGTACTTGTCATTTCTATTTGACTTATTTCATTCAGCATAATTCAGTTCAGTTCAGTAGCTCAGTCGTGTCCAACTCTTTGCGACCCTATGAATCGCAGCATGCCAGGCTTCCCTGTCCATCACCAACTCCCGGACTTCATCCAGACTCAAGTCCATCGAGTCAGTGATGCCATCCAGCCATCTCATCCTCTGTCGTCCCCTTCTCCTCCTGCCCCCAATCCCTCCCAGAATCAGAGTCTTTTCCAATGAGTCAACTCTTCACATGAGGTGGCCAAAATACTAGAGGTTAAGCTTCAGCATCAGTCCTTCCAAAGAAATCCCAGGGCTGATCTCCTTCAGAATGGACTGGTTGGATCTCCTTGCAGTCCAAGGGACTCTCAAGGGTCTTTTCCAACATCACAGTTCAAAAGCATCAATTCTTCTGCATTCAGCTTTCTTCCCAGTCCAACTCTCACATCTATACATGACCACTGGAAAAACCATAGCCTTGACTAGATGGACCTTTGTTGACAAAGTAATGTCTCTGCTTTTGAATATGCTATCTACGTTGGTCATAACTTTCCTTCCAAGGAGTAAGCATCTTTTAATTTCATGGCTGCAATCACCATCTGCACTGATTTTGGGGCCCCAAAAAATAAAGTCTGACACTGTTTCCACTGTTTCCCAATCTATTTCCCATGAAGTGATGGGACCAGATGCCATGATCTTAGTTTTCTGAATGTTGAGCTTTAAGCCAACTTTTTCACTCTCCTCTTTCATTTTCATCAAGAGGCTTTTTAGTTCCTATTCACTTTCTGCCATAAGGGTGGTGTCATCTGAATATCTGAGGTTATTGATATTTCTCCCGGCAATCTTGATTCCAGCCTGTGCTTCTTCCAGCCCAGCGTTTCTCATGATGTACTCTGCATATAAGTTAAATAAGCAGGGTGACAATATACAGCCTTGACATACTCCTTTTCCTATTTGGAACCAGTCTGTTGTTCCATGTCCAGTTCTAACTGTTGCTTCCTGACCTGCATATAGGTTTCTCAAGAGGCAGGTCAGATGGTCTGGTATTCCCATTTCTTACCCTCTAAATCCACTTATGCTGTCACAAATGGCAATATTTCATTAATTTAATGACTACGTGATAATCCATTATATATATAATCCATTATATACATGCATACATACATTTATACATACACACATACATATCAGTTCAGTTCAGTTCAGTCACACAGTCATGTCCAACTCTTTGCACCCATGGACTGCAGCATGCCAGGCTTCCCTGTCACCAACTCCTGGAGCCTGCTCAACTTTAAGTTCATAGAGCTGGTGATGCCATCCAATCATCTCATTCTCTGTTGTTCCCTTCTTCTGCCTTCAATCTTTCACAGAATCAGGGTATTTTCCAATGAGTCAGTTCTTAGCATAAGGTGCCAAAGTATTGGAGCTTCAGCTTCAGCATCAGTCATTCCGATGAATATTCAGGACTGATTTCCTTTAGGATTGACTGATTTGATCTCTTTGCAGTCCAAGGGACTCTCAAGAGTCTTCTCCAGCACCACAGTTCAAAAGCATCAATTCTTCAGTGCTCAGCCTTCTTCATGGCACAACATCCATACATGACTACTGGAAAAACCATAGCTTTGACTAGACAGTGCAGAAGGCAATGGCACCCCACTCCAGTACTCTTGCCTGGAAAATCCCACGGATGGAGGAGCCTGCAAGGCTGCAGTCTATGGGGTTGCTGAGGGTCGGACAAGACTGAGCGACTTCACTTTCACTTTTCACTTTCATGCATTGGAGAAGGAAATGGCAACCCACTCCAGTGTTCTTGCTTGGAGAATCCCAGGGACGAGGGAGCCTGGTGGGCTGCCGTCTATGGGGTCACACAGAGTTGGACATGACTGAAGCAGCAGTTGACTAGACGGACCTTTAGTCAGCAAAGTAAGGTCTCTGCATTTTAATATGGTATCCCAGCTCTTCCTGCAAGAAGCTAGCTTCTTTTAATTTAATGGTCACAGTCAACATCTGCAGTGATTTTGGATCACAAGAAAATAATGTCTGTCACTGTTTTCATTATTTCTCAATCTATTTGTCATTAAGTGATGGGACAGGATGCCATGATTTTTGTTTGTTGAATGTTGAGTTTTAAGCCAGCTTTTTAACTCTCCTCTTTCACTTTCATCAAGAGGCTCTTTAGTTCCTCTTTGCTTTTTGCCATAAGGGTGGTGTCATCTACATAGCTGAGGTTATTGATATTTCTCCCTGCAGTCTTGATTCCAGCTTGTGCTTCATCCAGTCTGGCATTTTGCATGAGGTACTCTGCATAAAAGGTAGATAAGCAAGGTGACAATATACAGCCTGGATGTATTCCTTTCCCCATTTGGAACCAGTTTGTTGTTCCATGTCTGGTTCTAACTGTTGCTTCTTGACCTGCATACAGATTTCTCAGGAGGCAGGTCAGGTGGTCTGGTATTCCCTTCTCTATAAGAATTTTCCAGAGTTTGTTGTGATCCACACTTCAAAGGGTTTAGCATAGTCAATGAAGCAGAAGTAGATACGTATGTGTAGATATACACATATCTATATACAGATACATATCTACACATATGTATCTACTTCTATGTATGTAAGTAAGTACATACATATGTGCGTATGTGTATATATGCTCTTGGTATGGGGCTTCCATAGTGGCTGAGTGGTAAAGAATTTTCCTGCAATGCAGGAGACACAGGTTCAATCCCTGGGTGGGGAGGATCCCCTGGAGAAGAAAACGGTGACCCACTGCAGTATTCTTGCCCGGGAAATCCCATGGACAGAGGAACCTGGTGGGCTACAGTTTGTGGGGTCTCAGGAGAGTCAGACATGACTTAGAGACTAAACAACTCTTTGTATACTTTCAATATTAATCCTTTATTCGATATATACCTTCCCCCATTCAGTAGGTGACTTTTTCATTTTGTTGATCCTTTCCTTTTCTGTGCAAAAACTGTTTGGTTTTATGTAGTCCCACTTGTTGGTCTTCATTTTTTTTCCCTTGCCTGAGGAGACAGATCCAAAAAAAAAATATTACAAAGACCAATGTTGAAGAGCATCGAGTCTTGGAAAATTTTACCTTTCCAAGGGTTTATCCTTTTCTTCCAGGTTGTCCATTTTATTGTCATATAGTTGCCTGTAGTAGTCTCTTATGATGCTTCATATTTCTACGATGTCAGTTATCATTTCTCCTTTTACATTTCTAATTTTATTGAGTCCTCTCCCATTTTTTACCTTGAGGAATCTGGCTAAAGGCTTATTAATTTTATCTTCTCAAAGAACTAACTTATACTTGTATTGATCTTTGCTATTGTTTTCTTCATTTCTATTTCATTTATTTCTGCTCTGATCTTTCTGATTTCTTTCCTTCCACTGACTTTGGTTTTCTTTGTTCTTCTTTTCCTAGCTCCTTTAGGTGTAAGTTTAAGTTGTTTTTTTTTTTTTTTTTTTTTTGAGATTTTTCTTATTTCATGAAGTAGACTTGTATTGCTATAAAATTCTGTCTTAGAACTCTTTTACTATGTTTCTATGTAATACAAAAACCATGTAATAGGTTTTGGATTACTGTGTGTCTATTTTTACTTGCCTCCTGGTATTATTTTTTAATTTCTTTGATGTCCTTAGTGACCCACTGGTTGTTTAATAACATATTGTTAAGACTCTATGTATTTGTATTTTTTGAAGTTTTTTTTTTTTTTTTTTTTCCCTCTTGTATTTGATTTCTGGGCTCATTCTGCTGTGGTCAGAAAAAATAACTGCTATGATTTCAATCTTCTTAAATTTATTGAGACTTGCTTTTTAATCCATTTAGCTACCTTGTGTCTTTTGATTGGGTAATTTAGTTCATTTACACTTAAAACAATTATTGCTAGGTATGTATTTATTGACATTTTTCAAATTGTCTTCTGACTGCTTTTGTAGCTCCTGAGGATGAAACTCCAGGTTAAATAAATAGTTCCCCCCCCCCGCCCCCCCCACAGGAATACTGGCATTGTGTTTCTGTTTTTATCTGTGTAGAGTCCTGGAGGTGGTGACCTGCCAAGAACTGTCTTTACAATTGTTATCATCGTTGTCATCATGAAATCGCTCAGTGATGTCCGACTCTTTGCGACCCCATGGACTGTAGCCTGCCAGGCTCCTCCCTCCATAGGATTCTCTAGGCAAGAGTACTGGAGTGGGTTGCCATTTCCATCTCCAGGGAATCTTCCCAACCCAGGGACTGAACCCAGGTCTCCTGCATTCCAGGCAGACGCTTTAACCTCTGAGCCACCAGGGAAGCCCCTGGAAATCATGGGACTCTTGAATGCCAGATCTCTTGGCCATTAGGTTCAGGAGATCAGGAGACCAAGCGGAGTGCTTTTTGTGGATTACATGTAACCACTGGATTTATCTAGCCTCATGCTTCAGGAAAGCAGCAGGAAAATGACTTGACTACAGGCACTCATGGACTTCAGTAGTGCAGACTAAAAGTGCCTTATCTCTGTAACCAATAGCTTCAGGTCTAGAATGTGAGAATACTTGACTGCTTGCACTCACCAGCCCCAGCCAGGGGGAGGGGGAGTGCCATGGCCATCAGTACTTGAAGACTTTAGCTAGGGAGCAGGAGAGTGGCAGCCATTAGCACTGACCCACGCCAGCCAAGGAGTAAGGTAGTGCTGCAGCCACCAGACTTCTCTGACTTTAGCAATGCTGCGGGGTAGTGCCCTGCTCATGCAGTCCATGTCTGGGCTCGCCTGCCTCTGTAGCAAGTTAAGTGGGGATTGCAACAATGGTGTCTACCTGCACCTCTGTCTCTGGGGCATATTTCCACCGTCCCCTTCCACTCTATCTTTTAGATTTACTAATGACTCTCTTTCGTGTAGAGTCTCAGCACTTGGCACTTATCAAGCAAAGGACTGCAATTTCACTAAGTATGGGAGTGAATAAGACTATTCAAGTCCTTTAAGAAGAGAGTCTCAGTTTCCTATAGCCTTTTGGGACCCTTGGCCTTCAGCCTCATTGATTTTTCTAAGTTAGTCATTTGGGGGCTCATCTCTCCAGTAGAGATCTCAGGAGCTGGGGTGCCAGATGTGGGTTGTCAACTCCTCGCTCCTCCAGGATAAGCACCCATCTGGTGAGATTCTTCCCCACTGTGTGACACCACACAAGGGGTGAGGTTTTATTAAGATCAATACTCTGCTTGCCCCTCTCCCACCTTATTTGGCCATGCCACAAGACATATGGGATCTTAGTTCCCGGACCAGGGATCTAACCTATGCCCCCTGCAATGCAAGTGTGGAAATCGAACCACTGGACCACCAGGGGATTCCCACTCTATCTCTTTTATCTGTCTTGTTTTTTTGTGGAGCAGGTATTCAGCTGGTTCTTAGATTCTTTTCAGAGGGAACTGCTTCATGTGTAGGTATGTATTTGCTGTGCTCATTGGAGTAGGTAATTTCAGGCTCTTCCTATGATGCCTTGAATTGCCTCTCAATAATTATTTGCTACCCTTATTATAAGACAGGCACAGGGCTGAGTCAGGTAATACAGAATTTTGAAAAAAATATACTCCCTGTCTTCAAAGAGCTTATAGAATAGTAGATAAAAACAGACTCAGAAATGAACAATTATTATACCTTGGGAAATAAAGTTCTCCTGAAATGATTGGTGTCTTCCAATTGAAAGGTTTACCTCTTATAAGCTATGAGAGATCAGCTGAGTTGAATTTATTGGAGGGATTCAAGTGGACTAAATATGTTGTGAACCCTTTAAAAGCTATGTTGATCACTTAAACATTGGTTTAATTGTGCGACAAACTGCAAACATGGAACTGTTACAAACTTATGTTCGAGGATGGTACCCACAAAGTCTATACTAATCAAAAAACAAAAGTGAAGGTGAGGAATCTGCCACAGGGGAAAACTGTATAAAAATAAAGCAAGATCTGATTTCACAATTATTAGACACTTCTGTTGGAACAGAACAGAGAAGAGATTTCTTTAAAGAGTCTTTGCCATTCTGAGTCTCTATATTCCTTCTTCATTGGGTAGTTGGGTTTTCCCTTACCACAAATCTAGGAAGGAAACTTTGTGAGACCCGAAGAAACCATGGATGTTTCCCCTGATGTTGGATGACATAGAGTATTGGCTTACACCTGATAGCAAAAGCAACTTTAGGCAACAGGAGAATGATGACTACTTTGGAATTTGCAAGGATCCCAGAGTTTATTGGGCAAGAGTTACAGTCATATTTCCGGGCAAATGTGTACTGTGCAGAGGGACTGTTGTACAGGCATCATTTTAAGTTCTGCCAAAGAATGTTATGGGACTCCAAGAGCAAGAGTTTATGTGAAATAAGTATCATGACAGTCAGGGACAGAGATGCCCCCAGGGAAGCTGGGTAATCTCTGAACAACTCAAGAATATGCCATTAGCAAAAAAGTGTCCACTGTTAGACCCTCCAGGCCCTGAAATAATGGAGCCAGCTTACAACAGTGAAGTAAGTAAAGTCACTCAGTCGTGTCTGACTCTTGGCGATCCATGGACTGTAGCCTACCAGGCTCCTCTGTCCATAGGATTTTCTAGGTGAGAGTACTGGAGTGGATTGCCATTTCCTTCTCCAGGGGATCTTCCTGACCCAGGGATCGAACCCAGGTCTCCAGCATTGCAGACAGACGCTTTACCATCTGAGCCAACAGTATCCATCCTCAATTAACTAAGAACTTTTCCTAGTTTATTCCTTTATGTCTGTTCCTGGTAATCTGCTGAGAACCTAAGGTTTCTAAAATAAGAGGTAGATCAGAAAGGAAGTAAAGAATAAGGGAGAGAACAAGCCAATTATGGCCCCCTCAACTCCCCATCTCAACTAGCTCAAATTTAATGACAGCTTCATTTCAAGGGAAATTAAGAATATTTTCACATGATAATCATGTAAACAAAACAAAAATAAAACATGCATGCTTTAGTTTTTAACTGGAGCAAAAGGACAAGATGCCAAAGAATACTTTAAAGGAATTGTGGAATATCAAAATAAATCAACAAACAATATGGTTTGAGTGAAGCAGAAGCTATGCATTTTATACTTATTGGTTACATTTGGTGATGGTGGCAGGACTTAGCATCAAGGACTCTTTAAGAATTTCACAGAGAAACCTTCAACTCTGATCAACAACCTTCCCTTGTAACTGATTTCCATTTTAGTCCTATGTGACAGTTGTTTCCAGAAATTTTTCATTCCATGAAATTTCTCTGACTAAGACACAGCTATTTCTCTGTAAGTGAATTTGTAATATAAATTTGATTCTTTGAATTATTGTATTGAGATGCAAGTTTAAACTGTAGAGAAAAGACCTGGGTTTGATCCCTGGGTCAGTAATATCCCCTGGAGAAGGAAATGGAAACCCACTCCAGTATTCTTGCCTGGAAAATCCTATGGACAGAGGAGCCTGGAGGGCTACAGTCCATGGTGTCTCAAGAATCGGACATGACTTAGCGACTAAACCACAACAAGCACAATTAGCAGAGAATTCGTACCCTCCCTCAGGGTACATTTTCATACTATCAAAGCTCCCAGAAGCTTGTCTTATAGAGTAGAGTCCTTATTTCTTATGTCTGTGAAACCATGATTCCATGGATGAAAAGCACAGGGTACTTTTGACATGTACAAAAGTCTGGTAATACACACACACATTTCCTATCTGCATACATATGTGTAGTTAGAGCAGTCTAAGAACAGTTGCTAATTTAATTTACAATGTCTGACTCCCTTTTGAAATGTTTAGTACAAAATAAATGCCAGATAAAATTTCAAGTCCAATAATTAATATTATTAGCAGTGTTATCTTGGTAAGATTTCCTAGTTTTTCTGAACTTTGAATTTTCTTCAGTAAAACTGGCATGATTAAATAACACTGTTCAACTCACAGAGTTGATGTAATTAAATTAACTGAAAGAGAACAGCTCCTGGTCTGCAGTAGGCTTTCAATTGATAATAGTATGATTTCATACCTTTTTTTAGAACAGAAGGAAAAATTGGAATAAAAATACATGAACTAGAAAAACAAAACCTTCATTTCTTTGCTACCTCCTCGCTCAACAATTCCCCTACATGGGCAGTTCTTTCTTGAATGCCATGGGTCATATTTTGAAGGTCCCATTTTGATTACAAAAAGAAAGTGCATAGTTTCTTTCTGGAATAAAATGTAATTATACACAATGGCTAGTGATGTCACATTATGATTGCATTGGGTATCATTCAAGGCATGAGAATTAACACAGGCCAAGTTTTTTCTTTCTTTCCTTCCTCTTATTTTTTTATTTTTTATTTTTTGAAAACATCTTTTCTGTTTGTAACTCACTTAATATTAGCCAAAACTGTGTTTTCCAATAAATGTGCACAAATGGGTTATTCAATATTTTTTCAGTTCATTTGATTAATATTTATTTTATGTAAAATGTATTGGTCTGGCAAGGCATATCAAAACAGCAATGCAAATAAGAAAAGTAAATTTTTAGGAAAGTCAATAAAATGGAAAGTCTGAAATACTGTGGCATAAAATGTATTACCTCATTTATTTTATTTTTATTAAGAGGCCCCTTTGCTTCAAATAGTGTGTTGATAGAGGACAAAACAGAAGCTATAGAATAGCAATCAGTAGACAAAATGACGGAGAAGGCAATGGCACCCCACTCCAGTACTCTTGCCTGGAAAATCCCATGGACAGAGGAGCCTGGTAGGCTGCAGTCCATGGGGTCGCGAAGAGTTGGACACGACTGAGCAACTTCACTTTCACTTTTGACTTACATGCATTGGAGAAGGAAATGGCAACCCACTCTAGTGTTCTTGCCTGGAGAATCCCAGGGACAGGGGAGCCTGGTGGGCTTCCATCTATGGGGTCACACAGAGTTGGACACGACTGAAGGGACTCAGCAGCAGCAGACAAAATGAATCTTAGCATAAAGTGTAGGTGTGGAAATTTGAAACAGCTGCTTTCAGTGGAGTGAACTCTTATCTCTATTGAACTGATTGGGTCATTATCAATAGATAGCAGCTGATGGACCTGTTGTGATTGCTCAGAAAGCATTAAAAGAATGGTAAACGTTCTAAGGTTTTATACTCACAATATTTGCTCAGTCAATAGTATTTTTTGGTTCAAAGCACTTAAAGGACTTTTATTCAGAATTTCAATAACTCATCTGAAACATATACCACCAATGTTGCGTAGAAAGTGGAGGGAAGTGTATCTTAAAGTCAAGAACATGGGATTGGAAGATGGACAGATCTAAGTTCAACCTATAATTCTGACACAAAATCGATACCACCTCTTTAGACAATTGTTTAATTAAATTTGTCTCACTCTCCTCATGTATAAAATGAGACTTTTATCTCCTTGACTGAGTTGTTAAGTAAAATAAATGTGATAATGTTTGAAGAGTGTCCAACATAAAGCTTGACAAAGAATTTTAATTGAAAGAGAGGATTTTTCAATGAAGTCATACTAATATAAATAGCTACCAGTGTTGAATAAGAATTTTTTTAGGCTTACTACACTAGAGTTTCAAGAACTTCTTAAGATCAAGGGCAAAATCTGATCACCATGATACCTGGGGTGCCCTGTAACAGTGGAGAGTGAACAGACCATTTATTTTTCCCGACTCAGATGTGTGATCTTGGAAAAGGACCTTCTGAACTCTGATCCCCAGTTTTCTTATCTGTAAAATGAAAATAAAATCCCTCTCACAGAATTGATGTTAGAATTAAATAATGGAACAATAAGCACAAAATCAGGTGATGAGAAAGTAGTTCATAACTAGTGATAGTTATTATCAGAGGAAGTGCTGTACTCTTTTAATATAAACTGATTTCTGATCATCATAACTCAGATCTTATTTTTAAAATATTCCTTCTCACATAGTATCTCATTTTATTCATATAGAAACTTCACAAGTTGGCATGAAAGGAATCATCCTTTATTTTAGAGATGAGAAATCTGAAGTTATGAGAGACTTCTGTTTCCTCATGTTACACAGCACAGTAGCTGCAGAACTAGACCCAAAATCAGGTGTCTAACTCTCCACTCTTGGATGCTTTTTAGGACAACATATTGCCTTCCGATTTCAGAATTACTAACTCGCAGGTTTTGGTTCATTTAAGGACTTTGAGGCCACAACTTTCCTGAATTAAAAAGAAAGGAAAATCACAGGAGTCTTTTAGCCCCTTTCCCTCAAAACCTGATATTATATTGTAATTAAAAATGATTTTTAAATGTCATTAGCTACTGTTAAAAAATGTCTAGGAAATTATTAAACCTATGAGTTTTTTTTAAATTAATGAATAAAATGACTTTTAAGATAGTTAATCTGTGATTTTCAAAGTATATTTTGTGTTCTTACAATAGCAACCTGAATGTTCCTGTATTTTTCCACTGCAGGTGAATTTGATATTCAAAAGAATGAGAAGACTAATGGTTCTGATTAGAGTGAGGCAGAAAGTGAGGAGGATGTGAGAACTTCCCCACACAGACATTTAGCCAGATAATTTCAGCTTGGGTGTCTGGTACTTTATTTTATTTAAAACAGAATTGGCTCTATTTCTGGAAATCCATGACTTAACTATAGACTTCAGCCGTTACCTGAACTAATGCAATTTCCATGCACCTAAGGTCAAATTAATCAGGTAGGACACATGCAGTGTGCATTTTCTCCTACACTGTGCTCTTTAACCTCTAACACTTTCTGACCCTTAGCCATGCATCCAGGTTAATGTGTTTGTATCTATGCAAATAAACATTTTCATGGCATTGTTTGCACATATTTAAACATTTTTCAGTGTTTTTGAAATTTGTCATCCATTAGCTTCCCTGGTGGCTCAGATGGTAAGTAATCTATCTGCAATGCAGGAGACCTAGATTCAATCCCTGAGTCAGGAAGATCCCCTGGAGAAGGGAATGGCAACTCACTCTAGTATTCTTGCCTGGAGAGTCCCACGGACAGAGGAGACTGGTGGGCTATAATTCATGGGGTCACAAAGAGTCAGACATGACTGAGTGACTAACACACACATCCATATATCAAGTTTTATGTGAAAACAAAATATTTGGTGATCAAATATATTTGTGTGATGCTGGGTAAATTATCTAAGTCTCTAAGCATAGGACAACAGAGAAGGAAATGGCAACCCACTCTAGTATTCTTGCCTAGAGAATCCTGTAGACAGAGAAGCCTGGTGGGCTGCTGTCCATGGGGTTGCACAGAGTTGGGCTCAACTGAAGCACCTTAGCATGCATGCATGCATTGGAGAAGGAAATGGCAACCCATTCCAGTATTCTTTCCTGGAAAATCCCAGGGACAGAGGAGCCTGGTGGGCTGCCATCTATGGGGTGCGCAGAGTCAGGCAAGACTGAAGCGACTTAGCAGCAGCAGCAGCAAGCATAGGATGATGTTATTGTCAACTTTATTTATTAATAAAGATTATCAACTTTATTAGACCAGGGAGCACTTTAATAAAACTTTTAGTTTTCCATGAGACATACTTTGGTAGATCTTATGTGAACTTGTATAGTGAGGATTATATTTAAGAGTTCTCTATCTCACTTCCCTATTTTGTCAAATAATTGTATGATCAACTCTTCTGAGTTAATCCAGGATGTTTCCAGTTTTAGCACTGAAAGTTCTGCATCCTAAAAGACCCCTGAGTTTCAGGCATACTGTGCTGGTTGATCATCCTCTGGTCAAACTCCATGCCTATTATATAATTTGATCTTTAAAAATGTGATTATTTTCAACACATGTCCTTAGGTGCTTTGATACTTCTCCTACCACAGGCAGAGTCTAAGTCCCCTCCTCTCGGACTTAGCCTTCGTGCCCTGCTGCATGACTTCCAAGGTTGGGAAATAAGATACAACACAGCTCCCTTCTACCTGGTTTTTATGTCATATGTGTGTACTCAGTAGTGTCCAACTCTTTGTGATCCCTTGAATTGTAGCCCACCAATCTCCTCTGTCCATGGAATTCTCCAGTCAAGAATACTGGAGTGGGCTGCCATTTCCTACTCCAGGGGGTCTTCCCTATACAGGGATTAAACCCACATCTCCTGCATCTCTTGCATTGGTAGGTGGATTCTTTCCCACTGCACCACCTGGGAATAAGAATTTGGAGCCCTGGGACACCATGTAATAAATCTGATTCCCTTCAGCTTCCTTACTGGAGAACCTACATAGATAGAAGTACCTTCAAAGTCCCATCTATTTCCATCTCAAAACCTTTAAGTCTCCTTATCCCAGGTTCCAGACACCTGAATGTACAAATCTCCAAGATGACTTCAGCCCCAGCCACCACTGACTGAAAATCTGTAAGACTCTCAGCAAGAACAGTCTAGCTGAGCACAGCTGATGTCTAATACTGTGAGAAAGATGAATAATGGATGATGATATTTCCTTTTCACTACCAAGTGTATTATATAACATAGATAAATGAAACAATACTAGAAGAACTGTCCATTCTATCCCACTGAGAAGCTAAACGAGTGTTTAAATGATATTTACTGAAGGAATATCACTTTACAAACTGTAAGCTATGAACTCACACAAAAATATTTAGCATAATGATAATCAATAGCTATACAATCTGTTATTTTCAAGTATTTGTTATCTATATGTATTATTTGTGTGTGCATAGGTATACACACATATACACATATATGTTTAAACCATATATTAATCAAGTATGCTGCTGCTGCTAAGTCACTTCAGTTGTGTCCAACTCTGTGCGACCCCATAGATCGAAGCCCACCAGGCTCCCCCGTCCCTGGGATTCTCCAGGCAAGAACACTGGAGTGAGTTGCCATTTCCTTATCCAATACATGAAAGTGAAAAGTGAAAGTGAAGTCTCTCAGTCATGTCTGACTCTTAGCGACCCCACAGACTGCAGCCTACCAGGCTCCTCCGCCCATGGGATTTTCCAGGCAAGAGTACTGGAGGGGGTTGCCACTGCCTTCTCCGATTAATCAAGTATAATTAAACTTAAATGTGTTGTTTTAGGTTTTTTGTTTATTTTACTGCCTAATAAAAAAGAGTAAATAGTTACATAGAAAATAAAGATGAAGCAAAGTTGAAAAAGGAATAGAAGGAAGGAAAGGATGGAGGGAGGGAGAGACACAGGAATCTCACTTCCATAGCTGGTTCTCAAGGGAATACGGAAAAACCATGCAGAAGGGGCCTCACGAGAAGAATAAAACTTACAGAACGGTTCTTATGGTTTTCAGAAAGTTGATTTGGATGTGAATTAGGTTAACTCATTTCCCTTGAACATTCAGATACTCTGATATCAATTTAAATCATCAATGTGTCAGCATTTCTGCTTCTGTCATGACCAACTGTCTGTTAGTTTTTTACTACCCTAGCTTCTGCTTATCTATTGCTTCTGTTTACTAAGCCTTGGCTTACTAAAGGTTCAAGGTCTCTTGTTGCCTTAGAGTGTATCTTTTCAGGTTCTTTCCCTGTATAACTTGGATTTGAGTTCCCCAGAGAGAAAATCTGATCACTCTAATAACCATCTGTGCAGATCCTTCTCGTCAAGCCACCACACACCTCATGCATAATCACTGCCACATCTAGGAAGAGTCTGCCACCAGGTCAGAAGCATGCTTCTATCCATTAGCTCAGTCAGACAGCTCAGGGTCACACCCACATCACATGGCTGCTTCAGACTGCTCTTCCCACGGTGAGTTGTTGTCCGGATGGTTTTGCAGAAGGGGCTATAGAAATGGCAGTGTTCAGGATCAGCCTTCCCAGAACACAAGAAAGCATTAACATCACATCTCTATTTGACACATCTTTCCTGATATCACCATTTGGGTCATCATTACACTGTGTGACATTAAAAGAATTTTCTCTTGAAAGTCCTCCTTGATTCTAGCCTCATCTGTTTCTACTCTATTTTGCATAGCACTCTAAGGATTAAAAATCCAATGCACTAAGTTGATCCTGTCCTCTTGCTTCAGTCTTCCATCACTGAAGATCAATATTCCTTAACATAGTATAAAGCATACTTCGACATAGAGCTCAACTATTGTTCAAGCTTTATCCTCAATTCCCTTTTAGGAATCCTTGCTCCATTCATACCAAACTACTTGGCATTTGCTAGTAACATCCTGAACCAGGACAACTTTACTCACAAATTTCCTTTTGAAATACTTCATTCCTGCCCTCTCTCCCCACTCCCAATCAAAGAATTCTTTGAGATTCAAATCAAATGCAACTTCCTTTATGAAACTATCCTGGATGATCACATATGGAAATCATCTTTATGTCTCCAACATCACATATTCAAGAAGGAGCTATGTTTTTATAATTGTATGATATATTATTTTCTGAGAATATAAGTTTCTTAAGGTCAGTCCCTTTTTTTTACAAGATTATTTGACCCCTCTTGAAAGTGAATGATCTTCCCAACCCAGGGATTGAACCCAGGTCTCCCTCATTGCAGGCTGATTCTTTACCAGCTGAGCCACAAGGGAAGCCCAAGAATACTGGAGTGGGTAGCCTATCTCTTCTTCAGGGGATCTTCCAGACCCAGTAATCAAACAGGGGTCTCCTGTATTGCAGGCAGATTCTTTACCAACTGAGCTAACAGGGAAGCCCCTAAGTCTCCTCTCTTACCAAGGCATTAAAAAAAGTGCCATGAACTTAATAAACACAATTTTCTAACTAAATGTATAGTTTAGCAAGCTCAAAAGTAAAGGCTAGTCCTGGAGAACAAAATTTGGGAGTCAGATAATAATTAAAAATATTAAAAGGTTTAAAAATTTGAGAGAACAATATGATAGATGACAGTAGTTTAACATGTTGAGAATTTGTTTGGAGAACATAAATATAGAGAATTTAGAATAATATTCAAAATTAATTAATTCATTTATTTTGAAGTGTTTATCATCAAATTACTCTGTGTCAAACACTGTTAGAAATGTGGGTATATAGTAACACACAAGGCAGTGAAAGCCTCTGTCTTAAGGAACTTACATTCTGGCAAGGAAGATTAAAATAAAACCAGCAAAACAAATATATAATGTGGCTTCCAGTATTGATGAATTTCATGAAAAAAATTAAGTAGAAAAAAGTGGCCTATTTTTGACAGGCAAAGAAAGTTTTTTTGTTTTTGTTTTTTTCTTTTTAAAGTAGATGGACATCTGGGCAATGTCTAATAAAATTTAGAAAGCTAGCTCTGCAAAAAATTCTAAAAGAATAAATTTCTAAGCAGAAGAGAGAAGAAAAGCAAAGATGGTTGCTTCCTACTGAGGCCAGTGTGGTTAGAGCAAAGTGAAGGATTAGGAGAGCAGGAAAAAAGTTTGGAGAGATAGTCAGGGTGTGGAGCCTGTAGACCTCACAGATCATGCATAGGAGAGGTTTTGGATTTTTGTCTGGATTTGATGGGGACACATTGGACAGTTGTGATAAGTGAAGATCCATGAATTAATTTATAGTTCTAAAAGGTAACTCTGACATCAGTGTAAAGAATATTTTACAAGGAATAAGAGAGGAAGCAGGAAAGACCAGTTAAGAGGTATTTCAGTAGTTCAGAGGAGTTGATGGCTCTCGAATTATATAGTAGCAATGGTAAGAAGAGTTAGGATTCTTTTTTAAAGAGATTCCATGACATAATAATACATTGACTATACAGTATGAGATTATAGAGTCTTCAATATTCTTTACCAGTATACTTCTAAGTATAGTAAAATGCAATGAAGTGATAGTATATTCTGATTTTTCAAAAAAAAAATGTAACAAAGCATTAACATATTAGATGAATATAAAGTGACCCTACAAATCATTAAAAAAAAAAAACATACTGAAGAATGCAGAATGCTGTTATGTTATAGCTGATTCTTCATGATAAAATTTTATTTATACAGTGAGGTGAGGTATGTTATTTTATAAGAATGTTTTATATTTGAAAGTAATGGTTTTTCTTATGTGAAAAATACAATGCTAAAATGTCTACATTTGAGAAATCTTTGATAAGCCAACTAAGTTAGTAATTATTGCATACAAAAAAGCAAAAACACTATTATTTTTCTAGTTGCTTCACACTGTTTGAATTTAAGAACATTCACTTCTTCAAACAAAATGTATATGATTTTTGTTTTAACCAGGAAAGTGAATTGTGTTAACACAATCTGCTAAATTTTATTCTTTCACTGTATCTGAAAGAATTTTCTTAAAGCATGGCCATTATACTAAGACTACAAACCCATCAGATTGTTCTCTCCTTCAGATCTGTTCCGATGCAAAAGAAAATGATAATTGTTTTCATTATTCATCTCTTCACAAATATGAATCCTAGTCAACAGAACATATTTAAATATGGAAGCCGGTGATTTTTCATAAAGACATGATTTTCTGTCATACATACTTTCTTTCCCAATATTCCTATCATTTTTAGATAGTTTCCACAATTTTCTTCTTGCTAATAGTTTCTCAACTTTCTTTATGACATTTTTACACTGATTAGCTGACCTTTTATCTTTGAATATTTTCCCGCATATTCTGTTTATAGTTTTATTTCACTCTTCAGTGCTCTGTCTGTAGGTTTCTTCTTGCCAGTTTTAATGGTCCATAATTTCGAATGGAAAGTCAGCTGCCAGAACCTTCCTCCCTCCAGTGTTAATGGTTGCTCTTGAGAACCTGCCCTGCCCTCCATCATCTAATTTGAGTCAATGAGGGGGCAGACAGAACAGATGGTTGGCACAGGATGGGATGATTCACTGTTTGAAATCATGGTGAAACATTTTTGAAATTGGTGAGGGAGAGGGAAGCCTGACATTTGACAGAGCCATGCAGAAATTGCAGTATCCAGACAAAGTTCAGTTTAATTTTGACTGTTATTTTCCAGACGTACTGATCATATGATTACAATTTTAAGATTATATTGAGAATATACCTTTTCCCAAATGCACTGGAATCATTCCAGCAACATGAGTTTATCACTGAGTGTCAATGCCAGGACTATTTTCAAACTTACCTCGTTGCCCTAACTTATTTTATTGTGCTTTCATGACTTATTCAATACCTCCTCTACCTCCACTTATGTGAAGATTACCATTTATACATAATCTGTCTCCATGTCACTTCATGGAGTTCTCCACAAATTATGACTATAGATGAAACCTCAAACAACTTTGTAAAGGGAAGAAGTGTGTATGTATATACATATATATGTGTGTGTGTGTGTATACATATACATATGTGTGTGTATACACATATATATGTGTGTAAATATATGTATACAATATATATATATATATATATATATTTAAATATCAGTTCAGTTCAGTTCATTTCAGTTGCTTAGTCCTGTCCAACTCTTTCAACCCCACGGACTGCAGCATGCCAGGCTTCCCTGTACATCACTAACTTCTGGAGCTTGCTCAAACTCATGTCCATCGAGTCGGTGATGCCATCCAGCCATTTCATCCTCTATCATCCCCTTCTTCTCCTGCCTTCAGTCTTTCCCAGCATCAGGGTCTTTCCCAGTGAGTCAGTTCTTTGTATCAGGTAGACAAAGTATTGGAGCCTCAGCTTCAGCATCAGTTCAGTTCAGTTCAGTCACTCAGTTGTGTCTGGCTCTTTGCAACCTCATGGAATGCAGCATGCCAAGCCCCCCAGTCCATCACCAACTCCCAGAGCTTCCTCATACACATGTCCATGGAGTCGGTGATGCCATCCAACCATCTCATCCTCTGTTGTCCCTTTCTCCTTCTTCCTTCAATCTTTCCCAGCACTAGGGTCTTTTCTAGTGAGTCAGTTCTACATCAGGTGGCCAAAGTATTGAAGTTTTAGCCTCAGCATCTGTCCTTCCAATGAATATTCAGGACTGATTTCCTTTAGGATTGACTGGTTTGCTCTCTTTGAGGTCCAAGGGACTCTTGGAAAATATATACATTTAAATATATATTTATGTAAAATATATGTTTATTTAATTTCTCTTTATATTCTATTGCCACAAATTTATGGCATGAAACTATATACCTCAATCATTGTGACAATTTGAAGAGAATGATACAACAAAATTTAGAATACAGATATTTAGAATTTAAAATAACTCTTTAGTTTGTATACAAGGGTTTCTTAATTGAAATGAAATAAAATAAAAGATATAGTAAAGTCACAATGATAAGTTGGTATTACAGACCATGCATTCTAGATAGGGAAAATATCATCCCCTAGGGGCAAAAATTGGATCTAGAGGAATAAAAACCTGAGAAATTACAATGATTTGTAGCCCCTTCAAAGGACCACATTACATCAATATAGTACCTACAACATAGTATTTTGTGATGTTAAAATTTTATGGGATGACAGATTAGAAAAAAAAAATTAAAGGTTCCTCAGGGGAATGTAATTTTTTAAAAAAGCTTGAAAATCACTCTTAAGGACAAGTCAAGTCTTTCTTAGTTCCAATGCAATGACAAAGATGGTTTTGTGATCAACCCTTCTGATTATATCCATGTACCTATAATTATTAATGCCTATTATATAGGATGTCAACCTGATTCATTGAAAACCAAGTAGTAAGAAAGCCATGAATCTACTTGAACAATCTTCATGCAAAGGAAATGTTTAATGTTAAATATATAAAAATTTAAAATATATTGAAATATTCCCTGGTGGCTCAGACAGTAAAGAATCATCCTGCAATGTGGGAGACCTGGGTTCAATTCCAGGGTTGAGAGGATTCCCCTGGAGGAGTGTACGGCAACCTACTTCAGTATTCTTACCTGGAGAATCCCCATGGGTGGAGGAGCCTGATGGGTGACAGTCCATGAGATCACAAAGAGTCTGACTTGACTGAATGACTAAGCACATATCAAAAAGTTATAGGTGGATGGATATAATAGTCATATGAAGGTATCTAATAGGCAATGTTTAAAGATATACACATATACAGTGTTTCATATATAGGAAATTTTCTAAACACCATTCCATCCAAAATCTCCCTGAACATATTTCTTAGCAAGGAAAGCAGTTGTGAAAGAGAGGTATGCCTTCTACCTTTTCTTCACTGCCAATATTAAGAAAATAGAAAAATTAATTAAAAAGCATATGTGTGTGTACTAAATGCAAATGAACACCTGGCTATATTGTTTGAATATTTATATTATAAGCACTACAGGTAGTTTAATCATAAACCAATATAATTTTAGAGGCTACAGAAGTAATACAAATACAAGGAAAAGATGATGAAAATCCTAGAGTATTTTAAAAGCAAAAATGATGTCAGGGTAAAAAGAAATCTAAGTGCATTGGACTTTTAGAGAGAGATCATTGGTAAACTACTAGAAAGCCATTTTACCAGAGAGTTTGGGTCAAAGTCTGATTACAAGGGAAGAGGTACACATACTCATTAACACTTAATGTGGTCCTTACCCATAGTAAGCTGAATGTTGTTGATTTGTTTTTGTATATTTCCAGATTGTAAATAGCATGATGGCAGAAATATATTCTGTCCTGTTATCAATATAGTACCTACAACTATGTCTAGAATATGTGTGTATGTATTTGTCAACATGTGTATTTTATATGATAAATATTTTGAAATGTAAAGATGTTGCAAAGCAATGAAGGACTAAATGTAGCCTACTCTTAATTTTAATAAATTAATGATACGTAAAAAAACAGGATGGATGTTTGAGGAACTAGTCAGAAGGACAGGAGTTAATTTTAAGATTTCCAGGAACTCGAATCTCTCCACAAAGTATTAGGTTGAATATGAACTATGTTCAATTCAATTTGCCTCACACATCCTTGGAATTTATTGCACATTTCAAAGAATTACAGGGAATTACTGACATAGTCAAGGTTAAAACTCTCTTTTAATTTATTGCTTAGTTAGCTAAACTAGAGTCCAAGCAAATGTTCATCTTTTCTCTGTTGAACACCATTTCTATTTCTAGTACTGGAATATTATATTCCTTGCATTTCTTATCTATTTTTCTTGAGTGCTATTTTAGGCATATTGTGGATTCTTATATTAGGTTAAAAACGATGGATACTACTCTGCACAGGCAGCTTTCTAAATTTAATTTTTAAAGTTTGCATGCCATGTTTATGAATGACCATCTAGCTATCTTGCCAAATTATATTAATCAAAGATATTACCAAATTATTTTACAATACTTATGATTAATATGTTAAGAAATATAAATAACATTGGACAAATACAAAATTAGGTGAAATGAAAACTATTAATATCAAAGAGAATTAGTTGGGAATAGTATAAAAAAAAACCATACTAACCAAGATGTATGATGTCTTTGATGAGGTAATAAAGAGAATAAAAACAGCCCAAAACAGCCAGTGTAAGGATCAAAGAACTTGAAGATTACTCAATTTGAGTAACAGAAATTACTCAAATGGAAAACAAAATGAGAAAAAAAAATAGTTTAAAAAAGAATAAAAGAAAGAAAATCAGAGTGAAATTATTCATTACTTCTTCAAATATTTTCACAGAAGAAACAGAAGGATTTCACTGCCAGCAAAGATTATTCTATAAGAACTTTTAAAGGAAAATTTCCAGACCAAAAATTTATGAGGCTTAAAATTTGAATCTACATAAGAAAATAAAAGGCACTGAAAATAGAATAAATAAAGGTAGAAATAAATTTAGTTTTCTCATCTTTAGTTGCTGTAAAGTGTATCTGACTCTGTAAAGGAAAAAAAGTAGCCATTGGTTGGTGTTTACAACATAAGTGATACAGAAGTTATAACAAAACTAGCACAAAGATGAGAGTGTGAAGGAGGATAATTTGATTGTGAGAACTTTACACACACATGTAAAGTCAATATTATTTTTTGAAGGCAGACGTTTATTAATTAAAGATCCTATACATCTTTTGGGAAACCACTAGAAAAATGCCTGAAAAAGTAAATTTAATAAAAAAAGTGGAAACTATTTAAAAAAATCTTAACACAAAGGGAGGCAGAAAAAGAGGTAAGAACACAAAGAAAAGATAGATACGTGTAAAACAGGTAACAAGATGGTGTACTATATTTAACTATATCCATAATTTTATTAGGTTTCACAGGTGGCTCAGTGGTAAAGTATCTGCCTATCAACGCAGGAGATACAGGATACACAGGTTCAATCCGTGAGTCGAGGAGATCCTCTGGAGAAGGGAATGGCAGCCCACTCTAGTATTCTTCCCTGGAAAATCTCATGAACAGAGGAACCTGATGGATGAGAGTCCATAGGGGTCACGAAGAGTAGGACGTGACTGAGCGACTGAGTGTGAGCACAAACATGATAATGTTAAATATGAATGATTTTAACACACACAACTGAGAATTGTAAGCTTGAGGAAAAAGACATAACTCAAGATTGTTTATAAGAAACTACTTTAAATACAAAACATAATTCAGTTCAGTTCAGTCACTCAGTTGTGTCCGACTCTCTGTGATCCCATGAATCACAGCACGCCAGGCCTCCCTGTCCAACACCAACTCCCGGAGTTTACCCAATCTCATGTCCATCTAGTCAGTGATGCCATCCAGCCATTTCATCCTCTGTCATCCCTTTCTCCTCCTGCTCCCAATTCCTCCCAGCATCACAGTCTTTTCCAATGAGTCAACACTTTGTATCAGGTGGCCAAAATACTAGAGGTTAAGCTTCAGCATCAGTCCTTCCAATAACACCCAGGACTGACCTCCTTTAGGATGGACTGGTTGGATCTTCTAGAAGTCCTAGAGAATCTCAAGAGTTTTCTCCAATACCACAGTTCAAAAGCATCAATTCTTTGGGGCTCAGCTTTCTTCACAGTCCAACTCTCGCATCCATACATACCACTGGAAAAACCATAGCCTTGACTACATGGACCTTTGTTGGAAAAGTAATGTCTCTGCTTTTTAATATGCTATCTAGGTTGGTCATAACTTTCCTTCCACAGAATAAATGTCTTTAATTTCACGGCTGCAATCACCATCTGCAGTGATTTTGGAGCCCAAAAAATTAAAGTCTGACACTGTTTCCACTGTTTCCCCATCTATTTCCCAGGAAGTGATGGGACCAGATGCCATGATCTTCGTTTTCTGAATGTTGAGCTTTAAGCCAACTTTTTCACTTGCCTCTTTCACTTTCATCAAGAGACATTTTAGTTCCTCTTCACTTTCTGCCATAAGGGTGGTGTCATCTGCATATCTGAGGTTATTGATATTTCTCCCGGCAATCTTGATTCCAGCTGTGCTTCTTCCAGCCCAGCATTTCTCATGATGTACTCTGCATATAAGTTAAATAAGCAGGGTGACAATATACAGCTTTGATGTACTCCTTTTCCTATTTGGAACCAGTCTGTTGTTCCATGTCCAGTTCTAACTGTTGCTTCGTGACCTGCATACAGGTTTCTCAAGAGGCAGGTCAGGTGGTCTGGTATTCCCATCTCTTTCAGAACTTTCCACAGTTTATTGTGATCCACACAGTCAAAGGCTTTGGCATAGTCAATAAAGCAGAAATAGATGTTTTTCTGGAACTCTCTTCCTTTTTCCATGATCCAGCAGATGTTGGCAATTTGATCTCTGGTTCCTCTGCCTTTTCTAAAACCAGCTTGAATATCTGGAAGTTCACAGTTCCTGTACTGCTGAAGCCTGGCTTGGAGAATTTTGAGCATTACTTTGTTAGCATGTGAGATGAGTGCAATTGTGCGGTAGTTTGAGCATTCTTTGGCATTGTCTTTCTTTGGGATTGGAATGAAAACTGACCTTTTCCAGTCCTGTGGCCACTGCTGAGTTTTCCAAATTTGCTGGCATATTGAGTGCAGCACTTTCACAGCATCATCTTTCAGGATTTGAAATAGCTCAACTGGAATTCCATCACCTCCACTAGCTTTGTTCGTAGTGATGCTTTCTAAGGCCCACTTGACTTCACATCCCAGGATGTCTGGCTCTAGGTGAGTGATCACACCATTGTGATTATCTGGGTCGTGAAGCTCTTTTTTGTACAATTCTTCTGTGTATTCTTGCCACCTTTTCTTAATATCTTCTGCTTCTGTTAGGTCCATACCGTGTCTGTCCTTTATCGAGACCATCTTTGCATATGTTCCCTTGGTATCTCTAAGTTTCTTGAAGAGATCTCTAGTGTTTCCCATTCTGTTGTTTTCCTCTATTTCTTTGCATCGGTCGCTGAGGAAGGTTTTCTTATCTCTCCTTGCCAATCTTTGGAACTCTGCATTCAGATGCTCATATCTTTCCTTTTCTCCTTTGCTTTTTGCTTCTCTTCTTTTCACAGCTATTTGTAAGGCCTCCCCAGACAGCCATTTTGCTTTTTTGCATTTCTTTTCCACGGGGATGGTCTTGATCCCTGTCTCCTGTACAGTGTCACGATCCTCTGTCCATAGTTCATCAGGCACTCTATCTATCAGATCTAGTCCCTTAAATCTATTTCTCACTTTCACTGTATAATCATAAGGGGTTTTATTTAGGTCATACCTGAATGGTCTAGTGGTTTTCCCTACTTTCTTCAATTTAAGTCTCAATTTGGTAATAAGGTGTTCATGATCTGAGCCACAGTCAGCTCCTGGTCTTGTTTTTGCTGACTGTATAGAGTTTCTCCATCTTTGGCTGCAACGAATATAATCAGTCTGATTTCAGTGTTGACCATCTGGTGATGTCCATGTGCAGAGTCTTCTCTTGTGTTGTTGGAAGAGGGTGTTTGCTATGACCAGTGAATTATCTTGGCAAAACTCTTTTAGCCTTTGCCCTGCTTCATTCTGTACTCCAAGGCCAAATTTGTGAGTTACTCCTGGTGTTTCTTGCCTTTCTACTTTTGCATTCCAGTCCCTTATAATGAAAAGGATATCTTTTTTGGGTGTTAGTTCTAAAAGGTCTTGTAGGTCATACAACTGTTCAACTTCAGCTTCTACAGCATTACTGGTTGGGACATAGGCTTGAATTATCATGATATTGAATGGTTTGCCTTGGAAACAATAGAGATCATTCTGTTGTGTTTGAGATTGCATGCAAGTACTGCGTTTTGGACTCTTTTGCTGACCATGATGGCTACTCCATTTCTTCTAAGGGGTCCTGCCCACAGTAGTAGATATAATGGTCATCTGAGTTAAATTCGCCCATTCCAGTCCATTTTAGTTCACTGATTCCTAGAATGTCAACATTCACTCTTGCCATCTCTTGTTTGACCACTTCCAATTTGCCTTGATTCATGGAACTAACATTCCAGGTTCCTATGCAATATTGCTCTTTACAGCATCGGACCTTGCTTCTATCACCAGTCACATCCACAACTGGGTACTGTTTTTGCTTTGGCTCCATCCCTTCATTCTTTCTGGAGTTATTTCTCCACTGATCTCCAGTAGCATATTGGGCACTTACTGACCTGGGGAGATCCTCTTTCAGTATCCTATCATTTTGCCTTTTCATATTGTTCATGGGATTCTCAAGGCAAGAATACTGAAGTGGTTTGCCATTCCCTTCTCCAGGGGACCACACTCTGTCAGAAGTCTCCACCATGACCTGTCTTGGGTGGCCCCACACGGCATGGCTTAGTTTCATTGAGTTAGACAAGGCTGTGGTGCATGTGATCAGATTGGCTACTTTTCTGTGATTATGGTTTCAGTGTGTTTGCCCTCTGATGTCCTTTCACAACAGCTATCATCTTACTTGGGTTTCTCTTACCTTGGACATGGGGTAGCTCTTCACGGCTGCTCCAGCAAAGCACAGCCACTGGCCTTTACCTTAGACGAGTTCACCCCTCCTACCTTGAACGTGGAGTAGCTCCTCTTGGCCACCTTCCCTGACCTCGGACGTGGGGTAGCTCCTCTCAGCCAGTACAAAGACATGATAGATAGGTAAAAATAAATGGATATAAATAAATAAAATAAACATAATTAACCAAATTAACAGCATACATTAACAACACAAACATACATTAATCAAAAATCAGCTAAGATAATTGTATTACTTTTAGACAAAGATAAGTTCAGAATAGGGAAGATGATCAGGTAGAGGGAGGAATAATGAAAAAAGGGAGATTCTCCAAACCTACCATCCTAAATGTTAGTGTTCCCACCAAAAAAATCTTCAAAATACACAAGACAAAAACTGATGGAACTAAAGAGAGAAATAGGTAAATTCACAACTATAGTTGAACACAACACTCCTTATCAATAATTAATGTGATAAGTAATAAATGAGGGTACAAAAAATCAGTAAACGTATAGAAGAACTAAACAATGTTATAAATAGCTAGTTTAAATAGATGTTTATTAAGAACTCCACTCAGTAACAGAAAACACACTTTCTTTTCAAATACAGAAGAAACTTTTTCCAAGGTAGACAATATTTTGGACCACCATAAAACACACCCAAAAGCACATAAAAGAGTAGAAGTCATATGAAGTATACTCTCAGACCATGATGAATTAACTGAGAATTCAATAACAGAAAATATATCTAGACAATATATACAATTTAGCAATTAGATAATATATTTGTAAATAGCTCACACATCAAATAAGGAGTCTCAAATAAGTTTAAAATAATTTGAACAGAATAAAAATGAAATGCCATGTATCAAAATTTGAAAAGTACAGCTAATGTTAATAGAAAGTACATACCAATAAATATTATTATTGGAAACAAGGAAAGGTGAATAACAATAACTTGAGACTCAACTTTAAGAAACTAGGAAAAAAGAAACTTGAATACAAAACAAGCAGAAAGAAGGATATAAAGTATAAGAGTAGGTTTCAATGGAATTGAAAACAGAAAAATCATAATCAATAAATTTAAAAGATTGTTCCTTGAAAAGATCTATGAACTTGATAAATATCAGAAAACAATTATTAAATAAAACATAGGCAAATTGAAAGAGAATGAAAGAGGAGAAAATTGAAATGGAGAAGGCGATGGCACCCCACTCCAGTACTCTTGCCAGGAAAATCCCATGAGCGGAGGAGCCTGGTAGGTTGAAGTCCATGGGGTCGCTAAAAGTCAGACATGACTGAGAGACTTCACTTTCCCTTTTCACTTTCATACATTGGAGAAGGAAATGGCAGCCCACTCCAGTGTTTTTGCCTGGAGAACCTCAGGGACGGGGGAGCCTTGTGGGCTGCCATCTATGGGGTCGCACAGAGTCGGACATGACTGAAGAGACTTAGCAGCAGAAAGAGGAGTAATCAATACTGAATCAAAATATTAAAAGTACAATAAGGGAATACTATAAAATATTTAATGCTCATAAATTCAAAAATTTAGGTTAACTAGACTAGTACCTAGAAATATACAAACTGCTAAAACTCACTCAAGGAACAGATAACTTGAATAGTCCTGTAACTATTCTTAAAGTTGAATTACGGTTACAAATCTTGCAAAAAATGAAGTTCCAGACCCATATGATTTCTTTGGTAAATTTTACCATTTAATGAAGAAATAATATCAATTCTACATAGACTTTGGAGAAAATAGAAAAAGAAGGTAACATTTCTCAGCTCCTTTTGTGAATCCAGCAATATCTTGACACTAAAACCATTAGACATTGAAAGTATCTCATCAGAGAGTGAAAGTGAAAAATATTCATTTGCAATGGAAAAACCTGAAGACCTAACCAAATGATCAAGTATAATATAAAACTATTAATACACCAGATTGATGTTATGTAGCACCTGATATGATGTAATTCTTTCCCAAAGGACCTAACTTCAGCCTAATCATGAGAAAACATCAGACAAGCCCAAATTTAAGGTAAAGCTGACAAAGTTTCACAAACTGGAGAAGACCAAGGAGACAGGACAGCTAAATGCAGTGTAATACCTTGGTTTGGACATTGGTAGAGAAAATTACACTGAACAAAAACTGGAAATCTGAATAGAGTCTGTAATTTAGTTAATAGTATTGAACTAATGTTATCATTTAAGTTTTGGGAAATATATACTGGGTATGTAAGATGTTAATACCAGAGGAAGCAGAGTATACATATAGTATAACTCTGTATACTATTTTTGTAGCTCTTTTTTAAATCTAAAATTATTCCAATAAAATTGATTTACATTAATATCATATCTTTTTATAAGGCCCCTTTAGTCAAATATATTCCATTCTGTTCATGTGCTGCCTGGCATGCAAATCTGTCCTATTATTGTGCTATTGGAGTATTAACTACGGTTTATATGGTCTAATAAAAATAATTTTACAAGATAATATGAACGATTAAACTTTAAAGAGTAATTTTACCAAAAATAGTTCATAATTTAAGTATTTTAAAATATAAAATGTCACATGTGTCAGAATACTTAGTATTCATCCTTAATTAACACTAATGAAAGACTCTTGCTTGTTGGCTAAGTTACATCTTGACTTTCATTAAATACATAGTAAGTATTTTAATGATTACTTTAAAAAATTGATAAATAAATAAGATAAATTCATGTAAAGTATATCATCAGAAGTAATTTAGTGGCAATAAGGATAATGATTATCATAAAAATTTAACTGATTAATTGCTATCACAGTGATCAACACCCATTTTTATTATATCCAAAATGTCAGTTGCATTTAATAGTCCTGTATAAAAATTTTTCTCTTGAATAAGCAACTTCAAAGCTGATTACAATATAGGCACAGATTTAGTTATCTCTATAGAAGCCAGAAAATTTGGAAAAAACCTTTTAATTCAATAATACATTTTTTAAAAACAGGTGAACATAATGAGGCACAGAAAGGTTAAGTGACTTAATGTCACATTCATCAAGAAAGTCAAAAGAAAAACCCAGTTTCCCTGATTCCAGAACGAGTGTTTTATTCAAGCCATACCATGGATTATCAACAAAAAATGAATCAACTGGAATCAAAAAAGAAAGCAAAACAAGCATGCATACAAATTCAGAGGTAGAACATTCTGTGGGAAATCTGGTCTAGTCTCCTCATGAAAAGAGGATTTATTAGATTGCATGCTATTTGAGGGACTAGCAATCAGAAGCAGAGCCTAGTCTGGGATGATACTTCAAGAAATGTTAATACAGACTATTGTATATATTAAATGAAATAACTTACTGAAATGCAAAGAAAGAGGTTAAAGATTGAAACATCAAGATTGTAAAGCAGATATAGTATCTTCACAACTTCTCTATAATCTAAAATAAAATGTTTATGGAAAATCAAATAGAGCCATATGTTTGCTATGTTGCTGTATGGTTTGCTCATGAATATATACAAAAAATAAACACTAAAATATCAGAAGATACAATTTGTGGGTAGAGAATTTAATGTTTTGTCATACTTTATTTTTGCTAATCTAAATGCCATTGATTTATGCAATACATATTTATGACTTTTGTAATAAAATGTTATTTTTATAAATAAAAGACAATTGCATTATTTTAAAAGAGAACATGAAAATCATCAAAAATAACTTGAGTGCTTTGTATGTGGCTGATATAACCAATCAAGAAAGAAAAATACTTCAGAATCTTTATGTATATATGGTTAAAATTCAGTAATTATTTATATTTAAAAACAATTTTAGAAGACATTTTCAATTTTCACCTAAACTCCTACTGATATGAACAAAATCATAAAATATTAGCAAAAATCAAGTTATGTTGTTATTTAGTCACTAAATCATGTCCAACTCTGCAACCCCATGGATTGTAACATGCCAGGCTCCTCTGTCCATGGGACTTCTCAGGAAACCATTCTGGAGTGAGTTGCCATTTCCTTCTCCAAGGGATCTACCTGACCCAGGGATCAAACCTGTGTCTCCTGCATTGGCAGGTGGATTCTCTACTGCTGATTCTTTACGAAAGAAGCTCTCAAACATTATAGATACTGTAATAAAAATCTGTTTCAAAAGATCTCAGAATGCAGCTGGATTATTAATTTATTTTATGTAAACTGATTAATCTGCTCAAATACAATTGTTCAATAGACATATTTAATAATATCAATCAATTAGTTTTAAGATTATCAGAATAGATATTAGAAACACTAAGAAAAATATTGAATTTCTTATTATTCTAAAAGCTAATGTTATCAAAGCTACCAAAAGGTTAACAGTGCATCTTTATATATCAGTTATTATTATTTGTGACATACATATTATCTTTCTCTTAATTTTGTATATTCTGTAGAAGAGTTTCAAATGGTAATACACTATATAGAAGTACTTTGTAATTCTATAAAATTGACATGAAAATAAGGATAGAAAAATACAATATCAACCTTTGAAAATCTGTATTTTATGTTTCTGACCCCAAAACTCAGAGTCTTCATGTAGCTCTTAACTATTTAGGTGAGTGTGCTGGATTTTGCAAAGTATTTCTCTAAATGAGCAGATTTTTTAAAAAAATTCTATAACAATTTTAATTTGTAAAATGAAAATACATCAAACATCTGTTTTTTACCCCTAGCAGTTGAAAACTTCAAAACCTAGATAATATTTAACATAAAAAGCAAGTTAATGATTTTATAGCATGATCAATTGTACAATTCAGAGTCTTATCTGATCTTATTGACAATGAGAACTGAAAGAACTGTCTGTCTCCTGAACCACTGCCTCTTAAAGTGTGCTGTGGAAAAAGCCATCCCACATTCCCATGCTTAATAGAATTTATTTTTAAGTAATTAGAAATAAAAGGAGAAAGAAAAGTGCTAAGTGCAAGCCTAGAAACCAAAGAGGATTCTAAATACAATTGCATTTAACAACATTTTATTTAAAGTTGTAAATGATGCTACTATTTGTAAGTCTGATGCATATATGGGTACCTATATATAGTTTTCAACAATTCAGCAAAAAGAATGTTGCATACAGGGAAAAGAACAAATAGTATTTTGAATTAGAGACTAATTTCAGAAGATAAAAATGTTTATATCAGCTCTTAAGTAGGATATGAAGATTATTTTATGTTTGGCCTGAATAAATATCTCAGCAGTAGTCTGTTTCCAAAATTTTTCAGTTTTGCCATGACAAGACATGGCATGCCACGTCAAGATATTTTATATCAAAATTCTTTCTTATTGATGAAAATAATAAATTTAATTTATTGTCATTTTACTTCATATACTCTACTTTTAGATCATTTAAATATAACTTATATTTTGTCATTTAGATTGCAGATGTCTCCTCTATCAGTTCAGTTCAGTCGCTCAGTCGTGTCTGGCTCTTTGTGACCCCATGAACTGCAGCACGCCAGGCCTCCCTGTCCATCACTAAATCCCAGAGTTCACCCAAACTCATGTGCATCGAATTGGTGATGCCATCCAGCCATCTCATCCTCCACTGTCCTCTTCTCCTCCTGCCCCCAATCCCTCCCAACATCAGGGTCTTTTCCAATGAGTCAACTCTTTGCATGAGGTGGCCAAAGTATTGGAGTTTCAGCTTCAGCACCAGTCCTTCCAATGAACATCCAGGACTGGTCTTCCTTTAGGATGGACTGGTTGGATCTCCTTGCAGTCCAAGGGACTCTCAAGAGTCTTCTCCAACACCACAGTTCAAAAGCATCAATTCTTCAGCGCTCAGCTTTCTTCACAGTCCAATTCTCACATCCATACATGACCACTGGAAAAACCATAGCCTTGACTAGATGGACCTTTGTTGGTAAAGTAATATCTCTGCTTTTGAATATGCTATCTACATTGGTCATAAATTTCCTTCCAAGGAGTAAGTGTCTTTTAATTTCATGGCTGCAATCACAATCTGCAGTGATTTTGGAGCCCCCAAAAATAAAATCTGACACTCTTTCCACTGTTTCCCCATCTATTTCCCATGAAGTGATGGGACCAGATGCCATGATCTTCATTTTCTGAATGTTAGCTTCAAGCCAACTTTTTCACTCTCCTCTTTCACTTTGATCAAGAGGCTTTTTAGGTCCTCTTCATTTTCTGCCATAAGGGTGGTGTCATCTGAATATCTGAGGTTATTGATATTTCTTCTGGCAATCTTGATTCCAGCTTGTGTTTCTCCCAGTCCAGCGTTTCTCATGATGTACTCTGCATATAAGTTAAACAAGCAGGGTGACAATACACAGCCTTGACGTACTCCTTTTCCTATTTGGAACCAGTCTGTTGGTCCATGTCCAGTTCTAACTGTTGCTTCCTGACCTACATAGAGGTTTCTCAAGAGGCAGGTCAAATGTTCTGGGATTCCCATCTCTTTCAGAATTTTCCACAGTTTATTGTGATCCATGTTGTAGTAAAAACTATTATTTTTTTCATATTAAACTGATCTTTATTATAGACCTGTGTTGAGTCCCAAGCTTCTATTTCCTACAATTTGACAAACTAGATGTCTGTAGAAACCCATACCATCAAGCACCACTAAATCTGCAGATTAAAACTATTGTCACTGTGTGTGTGTAATGTTTACATACACATAAGCATACATATATATATATACACATGTGTATGTAAATACATATACAAGTACAAAATTAAGGGTATTTGTTATAGGCCAAAGGTAATTTAAAAAGTACACATTCTTAGCAGAAAAAAAAAAAATGCCCTGGGAACATATGACAAGACATGATGGTTTGGAGCAAGAGAATATTGGATTAGAGGGTTAAATAATATTGTAAAAGAGAAGGACAAATTTTAAAACACCTCTAACCAGAGCTCCAGGGAAGTTAGGAGACAACTGGAGAGAGATATTTTCTAAAACAGTATGTGGTGTGAATTTTCCTGAATTAATACAATTTAAGCATTCTTGGGCTCAGGAAGCCAATCCAATCCTGAGTTGAAAAAACATGGAAAGGTCTATATCTATACAAATTATTGGCAAACTGTAGAAAAGTAATAACAGAAAAATAATCTGAAATGAAGCTGTAAGAAAAAAATACAGAAATAAACTAGAAATGAATGACAAGAGAAACAAGAGTCAACTTTTTAAACAGCAACAATAGAAATAAGAAAGTGGATTTTATATTCAAAATTTGGTGGAAAAAAAATTGTTCATCAGAATTCTCTACTTGGTGTTGTGAGCTGTACTGTGTCCCCCTAAACCAGATATTAAAATCCTATCACCCAGAATTCGACCTTATTTGGAAATAGAGACCTTGGCTAATTAATAAAGTTAAGATGAGGTCATCCTGGTGTTAGGTGGGTACTTAATTTAATCCAGTGTTATTGGTGTTTTCCTAAACAGTGGGGGAAGAAACAAAAACATGTAAGAGAGAAGGCCATGGGATGATGTTGATAGAAATTTAAGTCTGGCAACTTCAGTGTAAGGGAGGCCAGTGATTGGAGGTAAACCACCAACAGGTAGAGGAAAAAAAGTGGATTCCTTTTACAGATTTCAGATTTTTAGGCAATCCAATTGGGAAACAATAGATTTCTGTTGTTTCAAACCGCTTAGTTTGTGGTACTTTGTTAAAGTAGTCCTGAGGAACTTGTATACCCAGAAATCTTACATGATAGTAATTAATGGACAAACTAACACTGAGAGGTTTTAATACTGACAAAATACACCTAAAAAATCAAGAAAGAAATGACTTTTGAAAGAAAGTAAAAAAGCAAGCCATGAACCAAAAAATAGGGCAAATTTTATGTCTATAAACAGACATTGACTGTATAAAGCAGCATCAAAGTCATATTCTTTTTACAGATAAAAGAAAGATAAAATTAAAAACCTGGATCACAATAATATAAAAGCCACCAAAGGTGTGTTTGAATTAAAGAACAGTTCTAAAGTAGCTACATTATTTGACATAAAGGTAAAATATTAACTTTAGAATTTGTGTGGTTAAGGCATATATTGAGCTTTTCTGGAAAAAGAAAAATACAATTTCCAAAATAATAATGTGGATAAAAGGAGAATGAAAAGGTTGTAAGAGGAATATCAATCAATTCAAGAGGTTAAAAATTTTTAAAAATCCATAAATATAGGAAAATGTAAAACTGCAGCAAGAGCTAAATTAAATATAAATTCAAATATTTTGTTACCACATTAAGTTTATTTGATTTTTAGTTTTATTTTCTTAATTGACAAACACCACTGTATAATTTAAGATGTAAGCATAATGATTTGGTTTACATATAATGTGAAATGATCACCAGAATAAATTTACTAAACATGCATTGTTTTTTATAGATACAAAAAGAAAAAAAGTTCCTGTGATGAGAACTCATAGGATTTACTTTCTTAAGAACTTTCATATATAACATATAGCAGTGTTAATTATATTGGGTAGCCCCGCACAGCTTGGCTTAGTTTCATTGAGTTAGACAAGGCTGGGTCCATGTGATCAGATTGGCTAGTTTTCTGTGATTTTGGTTTCAGTCTGTCTGCCCTCTGATGCCCTCTCTTAGCGCCTCCTGTCTTACTTGGGTTTTCATTACCTTGGACATGGGGTTTCTCTTTATGGCTGCTCCAGCAAGCACAGCCTCTGCTCGTTACCTTGGACATGTGGTATCTCCTCTTGGCCTCTGCTCCTGACCTTGGACGTGGGGTATTTCTTCTCGGCCAGTGCAGCCACCTCTCCTGCGCTGCACAAGTCAACTGGAAATGGGAATGGCAAACCACTTCAGTTTTCTTGCCTTGAGAATCCCATGAACAGTAAGAAAAGGCAAAAAGATAGGACACTGAAAGATAAACTCCCCAGGGCAGTAGGTGCTCAGTATGCTACTGGAGATCAGTGGAGAAATAACTCCAGAAAGAATGAAGGGATGGAGCCAAAGCAAAAACAACACCCAGTTGTGATTGTGACTGGTGATAGAAGCAAAGTTCAATGCTGTAAAGAGCAATATTGAGTAAGAACTTGGAATGTTAGGTCCATGACTCAAGGCATGGAAGAGGTCAAACAGGAGATGGCAAGAGTGAACATCGACATTCTAGGAAAAAGTGACATAAAATGGACTGATATGGGTGAATTTAATTCAGATGACCATTATGTCTACTACTGTGGGCAGGAACCCCTTAGAAGAAATGGTGTAGCCATCATAGTCAACAAGAGTCAGGAATGCAGTACTTGGATGCAATCTCTGAAACGACAGAATGACCTCTGTTTGTTTCCAAGGCAAACCATTCAATATCACATTAATCCAAGTATGCCCTGACCAGTATCACTGAAGAAGCTGAAGATGAATGGTTCTATGAAGACCTACAAGACCTTTTAGAACTAACACCCAAAAAAGATGTCCTTTTCATTATAGGAAACTGGAATGAAAAAGTAGGAAGTCAAGAAACACCTGGAGTAACAGGAAAATTTGGCCTTGGAGTACAGAATGAAGCAGGGCAAAGGCTAAAAGAGTTTTCCCAAGAGAATGTACTGGTCACAGCAAACACCCTCTTCCAACAACACAAGAGAAGACTCTACACATGGACATTACCAGATGGTCAACACCAAAATCAGATTGATTATATTCTTTGCAGCCAAAGGTGGAGAAGCTCTATACAGTCAGCAAAAACAAGACTGGGAGCTGACTGTGGCTCAGATCATGAACTCCTTATTGCCAAATTCAGATTGAAATTGAAGAAAGGGGGAAAACCACTAGACCATTCAGGTATGACCTAAATCAAATCCCTTATGATTATACGGTGGAAGTGAGAATTAGATTTAAGGGACTAGATCTGATAGACAGAGTGCCTGATGAACTATGGACAGAGGTTCGTGACATTGTACAGGAAAGAGGGATCAAGATCATCCCCAAGAAAAAGAAATGCAAAAAAGCAAAATGGCTGTCTGAGGAGGTCTTACAAATAGCTGTGAAAAGACGAGAAGTGAAAAGCCATGGAGAAAAGGAAAGATGTATCCATTTGAATGCAGAGTTCCAAAGAATAGCAAGGGGAGATAAGAAAGCCTTCCTCAGTGATCAATGCAAAGAAATAGAGGAAAGCAACAGAATGGGAAAGACTAGAGATCTCTTCAAGAAAATTAGAGATACCAAGGGAAAATTTCACACAAATGGGCTCAATAAAGGACAGAAACAGTAGGGACCTAAGAGAAGCAGAAGATATTAGGAAGAGGAGGCAAGAATACACAGAAAAACTGTACAAAAAAGATCTTCATGACCCGGATAGTCACAAAGATGTAATCACTCACCTAGAGCCAGACATCCTGGAATGTGAAGTCAAGTGGGCCTTAGGAAGCATCACTACGAACAAAGCTAGTGAGGTGATGGAGTACCAGTTGAGCTATTTCAAATCCCAAAATATGATGCTGTGAAAGGGCTACACTCAATATGCCAGCAAATTTGGAAAACTCAGCGGTGGCCACAGGACTGGAAAAGGTCAGTTTTCATTCCAATCCCAAAGAAAGGCAATGCCAAAGAATGCTCAAACTTTTGCACAGTTGCACAAGAGTGAACATCGACATTTTAGGAATCAGAAAACTAAAATGGACTGGAATGGGTGAATTTAACTCAGATGCCCATTATATCTACTAATGTGGGCAAGAATCCCTTAGAAGGAATGGAGTAGCCATAATAGTCAACAAAAGAGTCTGAAATACAGTACTTGGATGCAATCTCAAAAATGACAGAATGATCTCTGTTCGTCTCCAAAGCAAACATTCAATGTAATTACATCCTTAGTTCTTAATTTATCTTATGGATAGAAGTTTGGACCTTTGACCACTTTCATTCTATTTTCCCTCCCCTAACCCTGTGTTTCATAACCACACATCTGCTAAGTTTGTTGCTTTTTTGTTTTTTGAAGTGTAATTGTAAGTATTTAAGTTACTGGTGTAAATTAAAGTGATTTGATATTTCTATACATTACAAAATGATCCCCACAATAAGCCCAGTTACCATTTGACACCATATAACAATGTTACATTATTATTGATTATATTCCCCATTCTGTACATTATATCCCATTGACTCATTTATTTATTTTGTAACTGGGAGTTTATATGTATATACCTCTTAATTTCCTTCACCAATTTCACTCATCATCTCCCACCCAGAGCAATCATCTGTTTTATCTGTATCTATAATTCTGTTTGTGTTTTACGTTAATTCATAATGCTTTTCAGATTCTACATATAAGTGAGATAATACAATATATGTCTTTCTCAGAGTTATTTTACCTAGTATAATTCCCTCTATGTTGTCACATTTAGGAAGGTATCATTCTTTTTTTATGGCTGATGAGTATTCCATTGTATGCAAATACCACATCTTTCTTACCTAATCATCTATAGACGGGTTCGGGTTCTTAGGTTACTTCCTATTTTGACTATTGTGAATAATGATGCTTTTAACGTTGTAGCTCTTGTTGTTCAGTTGCTCAGTCGTGTCGACTCTGCAACCCCGTGGACTGCAGCACGCCAGGCTTCCCTGTCCTTCACTGTCTACCTGGGTTTGTTCAAACTCATGTCCATTGAGTCAGTGATGCCATCCAACCATCTTGTCTTCTGTCGTCCCCTTCTCCTCTTGCCATTAATCTTTCCTAACACCAAGGTCTTTTCCAATGAGTCAGCTATTGGCATCAGTTGGTCAAAGTATTGGAGCTTCAGCTTCAGCATCAATCCTTCCAATGAATATTCAGGATAGATTTCCTTCAGGATTGACTACTTTGATCTCCTTGCAGTCCAAGAGACTCTCAAGAGTCTTCTCCAACATTACAGTTCAAAAGCATCAATTTTCAGCACTCGGCCTTCTTTATGGTACAACTCTCACATCCATACATGACTACTGGAAAACCATAGCTTTGATTATACAGACCTTTGTAGGCAATTGATGTCTCTGCTTTTTAATACACTGTCTAGATTTGTCATAGCTTTTCTTCCAAGGAGCAAGTGTCTTTTAATTTCATGGCTTCAGTCATCAATTGCAGTGACTTTGAAGCCCAAGAATATGAAGTCTGTCACAGTTTCCATCGTTTCCCCATCTGTTTGCAATGAAGTTATGGAACCAGATGCCTTGATCTTAGTTTTTTGAATGTTGAGTTTTAAGCCAGCTTTTTCATTCTCCTCTTTCACCTTCATCAGAGGCTCTTTAGTTTCTCTTTGCTCTCTGCCAGAAGGGTGGTGTCATCTGCATATCTGAGGTTATTGCTATTTCTCCTATCAATCCTGATTTCAGCTTTTGCTTCACCCAGTCCAGCATTTTGCATGAGGTACTCTGCATAAAAGGTAAATAAACAAGGTGACAATATACAAGCCTTGACATACTCCTTTCCCAATTTGGAACCAGTCCATTGTTCCATGTCCAGTTCTGTTGCTACTTGACCTGTGTACAAGTTTTTCAGGAGGCAGGAAACATGATCTGGTATTCCTATCTTTTTAAGAATTTTCAGCAGTTTGTTGTGATCCACACAATCAAAGGCTTAAGCATAGTCAACGAAGCAGATTTTTTTTCTGGCATTCTCTTGCTTTTTATATGATCCAACAAATATTGGCAATTTGATCTCTGGTTCCTCTGCCTTTTCTAAATCCAGGTTGTACATCTGGAAGTTTTCAGTTCATGTACTGTTGAACCCTAGCTTGAAGAATTTTGAGCATTACCTTGCTAGCGTGTGAAATGTGTGCAATTGTGCAGTAGCTTGAGCATTCTTTGGCATTGCCTTTCTTTGAGGTTGGAATGAAAACTGACCTTTTCCAGTCCTGTGGCCACTGCTGAGTTTTCCAAATTTGCTGGCATATTGAGTGTAGCACTTTGACAGCATCATCCTTTAGGATTTGAAATAGCTCAACTGGAATTCCATCACCTCCACTAGCTTTGTTCATCATGATGCTTCCTAAGGCCCACTTGACTTCATACTCCAGGATGTCTGGCTCTAAGTGAGTGATCACATCATTGTGGTTATCCAGGACATTAGGATCCTTTTTGTACAGTTCTTCTGTGTATTCTTGCCACCTCTTCCTAATATCTTCTGCTGTTAGGTCCATACTGTTTCTGTCGTTTATTGTGCCCAACTTTGCATGAGGTATTCCCTTGGTATCTCTAATTTTCTTGAAGAGATCTCTAGTCTTTACATTCTATTGTTTTCCTCTATTTATTTCCACTGTTCACTTAGGAAAGCTTTCTTCTCTCTCCTTGTTTTTCTTTGGAACTCTGCATTCATATGGGTATATCTTTCCTTTTCTCTTTTGCTTTTCCTTCTCTTCTTTGCTCAGCTATTTGTAAGACCTTCTCAAACAACCATTTTGCTTTTGTTTTTATTTGGTATGGTTTTGATCACAGCTTCCTGTACAATGTTACAAACCTCTGTCCCTGGTTCTTCAGGCAGTCTGTCTACCAGATCTAACCCCTTGAATCTGTTTGTCACTTCCACAGTATAATCGTAAAGGATTTGATTTAGGTCATACATGAATGGCCTAGTTTCTTTCCCCTACTTTCTTCAATTTAAGTCTGAATTTTGCAATAAGGAGTTCATGATCAGAGCCACAGTCAGCTCCCGGTACTGTTTTTGCTGACTATGTAGAGCTTCTCCATCTTCAGATCCAAAGAATATATTCAATCTGATTTTGGTATTGACCATCTGGTATGTCCATGTGTAGAGTCATCTCTTTTGCTGTTGGAAGAGGGTGTGTCCTATGACTAGTGTGTTCTCTTGGCAAAGATCTGTTAGCCTTTGCCCTGTTTCATTCTGTGCTCCAAGGCCAAACCTGCCTGTTACTCCAGGTATCTATTGCCTTACTACTTTTGTATTCTAGTTTCCTATGCTGAAAGGACATCTTTTTTTTTTTTTTTTGGTGTTAGTTTTAGAAGGTCTTGTAGGTCTTTGTAGAACCATTCAATTCCAGCTTCTTCTACATTAGTGGTTGGGGCATAGACTTGCATTACTGTGATATTGAATGTTTTGCCTTGGAAACATAGGATTTCATGTATTTTAAATTAATATTTGTATTTCCTTTGGCAAACCTCCCAGAAAGAGAATCACTAGATCATATGGTAATTCAATATTTAATATTTTTATGAACCTCCATACTGTTTTCCACAGTTGCTTCACCAGTTTACATTCCCAACATGGTAGGAATGTTACATTTTTCTATATTCTCATAACCACATCAATTAAAAAAATATATATCAGATTAAACTCACCAGGATGTGAACATAGTGAGGTCACCATGTACAATAACTCCATTAAATATAATGATTGAAGCATTGCAATTTAAGACAGAGATTATAACACTGGAAAAAAGTTCAAACCAAGTTTCAAAATTTGACAAAAACACAATGAAAATAGACAATTTTACTATTATTTTAGAAAATTTAAATGCACCACTCTCATACTAATATATCCAAAAGACAATAAAGAAGAAGAATTTTAATATCATCTCACTCTTAAGCAATTGGTCGTATATAAAACACTGCATCAAAGTCACATTCTCATCAAATCTACCAGGAAGTTCTGAAAATCAAAAAAACTTTGAAAAATGAAGATGCTTTAAAAATTAATAAAGTATTTAATGCAAAAATAACAACAATATATCATGGGGTCCGTTAAATACGTGGGAATAAAATGTATAAAAACAAGAAAACAACTAAGAAGGGATGGATATATATGCTTGAAGTATTCTTATATTTTACATGAAGTGTCATCTATTATTCACAGATAGAATGTGATAGGTTTAAGATATATTCTGTATCTCTAGAGCAATTACTAGAAAACAAAAAGAAAGAAGTAAAACTTATAAGTCTACAGTGTGGGTAAAATGGAATTTTAAAGAATATCCAATTAATTTAAAATAAGAGAAAAAGAAGAAAATTGGAGTAAATATAGTTTGGTTAGCTAGCAAACAAGTAGCAGGATGACAGGTTTGAATATAAGCTTATCAGTAATCACATTAAATGTAATGATCCAAACATTGCAATTAAAGAAAGAGACTATAACACTAGAAAAAAATAATCAAGAACCTGTTATATGCTATTAACCAGAGGTATAATTTAATCACTAAAACATATATAGACTAAATAAAAAAGATATACTGTTCAACCTCTAACTAAATGAAAGGTGAAGTGACTATATTAATATTAGGTAGAGTAGATTTCAGGTTAAGAACTGTATCAGAGATAAAAGGACTAAACATATCGATAAATATATCTATGTACCTATTACCAGAACTTCAAAATAAATGATATAACAACTGCTATAAATGAAAAAAAAAACAACAAGTGAACAAATGGAATCAATTGTTTGGAAATTTTTACACTCCTGCCTCAGAAATTAATAGTTTAAAAAGACAAAAAAATTACAGTAAAGTAGATGTGAACAATATTACAAACCAACTTGAGTTTAATTACATTTATAGGACACCACCAATCCTATCGTCAACACCAGATCCATATCCTTTTTAGGTATACTGGAATATTGACTGAGGTAGCCTATATTGTAGGCCACAAAACAATATATTTATTAAGATATGTGTTACATACAGTAAGAATATAGAGAGACTATAGGCATAACTTTTTTATACACTTTGCTTTATTGTGCTTCACAAATATTGTCCTTTTTACAAATTGAAGATTGGTGGAAACTCTGCCTCAAGCAAGTCTATCAGCTCCGGTTTTCCAACAGCATTTGCTCACTTCCTGTCTCTGCATCACATTTTGATAATTCTCACAGTATTTCAAACTTTTATGTTTTTATTATATTTGATATGATAACCTGTGATCAGCAATCTTTGATATTACTATTATAATTGTTTAGGGGCACCAGGAATCATGACCATATAAGATGGCAAGCTTAATTTTTAAACATTATGTAAGTTCTGACTCTTGAGAAACCTGTATGCAGGTCAGGAAGCAACAGAACTTTACATGGAACAACAGACTCGTTCCAAATAGGAAAAGGAGTACGTCAAGGCTGTATATTCTCACCCTGCTTATTTAACTTGTATGCAGAGTACATCATGAGAAACACTGGGCTGGAGGAAGCACAAGCTGGAATCAAGACTGCTGGGAGAAATATCAATAACCTCAGATATGCAGATAACACCACCCATAAAAAGTGAAGAACTAAAGAGCCTCTTGATGAAAGTGAAAGAGGAGAGTGAAAAAGTTGGCTTAAAGCTCAACATTCAGAAAACTAAGATTATGGCATCTGATCCCATCACTTCATGGCAGATAGATGGGGATACAGTGGAAACAGTGGCTGACTTTATTTTTCTGGGCCCCCAAAACACTGCAGATGGTGATTGCAGCCGTGAAATTAAAAGACGTTTACTCCTTGGAAGGAAGGTTATGACCAACCTAGACAGCATATTAAGAAGCAGAGACATTACTTTGCCAACAAACATTTGTCTAATCAAGGCTACGGTTTTTCCAGTGGTCATGTATGGATGTCAGAGTTGGACTATAAAGAAAGCTGAGCGCCAAAGAATTGATGCTTTTGAACTGTGGTATTGGAGAAGACTCTTGATAGTCCCTTGGACTGCAAGGAGATCCAACCAGTCCATCCTAAAGGAGACCAGTCCTGGGTGTTCATTGGTAGGACTGATGGTGAAGCTGAAACTCCAATACTTTGGCCACCTGATGCAAAGAACTGACTTATTGGAAAAGACCCTGATGCTGGGAAAGACTGAGGGCAGGAGGAGAAGTGGATGACAGAGGATGAGATGGTTGGATGGCATCATCGACTCGATGGACATGGGTTTGGATGGACTCCGGGAGTTGGTGATGGACAGGGAGGCCTGGTGTGCTGTGGTTCATGGGGTCACAGGGAGTCGGACATGACTGAGCGACTGAACTGAATTGAAGTTCTGACTACTCCATTCATTGGCTATTTCCCCCATACCTCCCTCTCTCCTTAGCCTTCCCTCTTTTCTGAAACAAAACTACATTGTAATTAGGCCAATTAATAACCTCACAGCAGCCTCTACGTGTTCAAGTAACAGAAAGAGTCACATGTCTCTAACTTTAAATCAAAGGCTAGAAATGATTAAGCTTAGTGAGGCTTGTTGGAAGCCTAGACAGGCTGAAAACTAGGCCTCTTGCACCAGTCAGCCAAGTTTGAATGTGAAGAGAAAGCTCTTTAAGGAAGTCGAAAGTGCTACTTTAGTAAACACAGAAATGATAAGAAAGCTAAACAACCTCATTGCTAATATGGAGAAGGTTTTAGTGGTCTGGATAGAAAATCAAGCCAACCACAACATCTCCCTAAGCTAAAGCCTAATCCAGAGCAAGGCTTTAATTCTTTTCAAGTCTATGAGGGCAGAGAGTGATAAGGAAGCTGCAGAAACAAAGACTGAAGCTAGAAGAGGTTGTTTCATAAGGATTAACGAAAGAAGCCATCTTCATAACATAAAAGTGCAAAGTGAAGCAGCAAGTGTTGATGTAGAATCTGCAATGAGCCATCTAAAAGATCTAGCTAAGATAATTAAGGAAAGTGGCTATGATAAACATATATTTTTCATTGGACAAACAGCCTGCTATAAAAGAAGATCTTCATAACCAGAGAGGAGAAGTTAATGCCTGGCTTCAAAGCTTAAAAAGAACAGGCTGACTGTCTTAAAGGAGTTAAGGCAGCTAGTGATTTTAAGATGAAGTCAATACTCAGTTACCTTCCTGAAAGTTTTGGATCCCTTAGGAATTATGCTAACTCTACTCTGCTTGTGCTCTATAAATGGAATACCAAAGCCTGGATGATAACATATCTGTTGACAACATGGTTTACTGAATACTTTAAGCCCACTGTTGTGGCCTACTCTTCAGCAATAAAAGATTTCTTTTGAAATATATTGCTTGTTTACAATGCATATGACACCCAAAATCTCTAGTGGAGATGTACAATAAGATGCATGTTGTTTTCATGCCTACTAACACAACACTCATTCTGCAGGTTATAAATCAAGGAGTAATTTTGATTTTCAAGTCTTTTTATTTAAGAAATATATTTCATTAAACTACAGCTGCCTCAGATAGTGACTTCTCTGTTGGATTTGGATAAAGTAAACTGAAAACTTTCTGAAAAGGATTCACTCTTCTAGATGCCAGTAGTTGCATTTTAGATTCATGGGAAGAGGTCAGAATATCAACATTAGCAGGAATGTGGAAGTAGTTCATCCCAGCCCTTATGGATGACTTGCAGGAACTCAAGACTTTAGTGAAGGAAGTACCTAGAGGTGAAGTGGAAACAGAAAGAGAACTAGAATTAGAAGCGGAGCCTGAAGATGAAACTGAAATCCTGCAATCTCAGGATGAAATTTGTACAGATGAGGATTTCCTTCTTATGGATGAGCAAAGAAAATAATTAATTGAGATGAAAACTACTCCTGAATAAGATGTTATGAAGATGTTGAAATTATAACAAAGGATGTATAACATTAGCAGGGGCAGGGTTTGAGAGAACTTATTTAAATTTTGAAAGAAGCTCTACTGTGGTTAAAATGCTATCAAACAGTATTGAATGCTGCAGAGGAAGCACTCATGAAGGGAGAATCAACAGATGCAGCAAACTTCATTGTTTTCTTATTTTAATAACTGCTGCAGCCACCCCAGGAGAAGGCAATGGCACCCCACTCCAGCACTCTTGCCTGGAAAATCCCATGGACGGAGGAGCCTGGTGCGTTGCAGCCCATGGGGTTGCTAGGAGTCGGACACGACTGAGCGACTTCACTTTCACTTTTCACTTTCATGCATTGGAGAAGGAAATGGCAACCCACTCCAGTGTCCTTGCCTGGAGAATCCCAGGGACGGGGGAGCCTGGTGGGCTGCCGCCTATGGGGTCGCACAGAGTCGGACACGACTGACGCGACTTAGCAGCAGCAGAAATGAAAAAATATGTCCACATACAACAAATAAAACTTGTTAGAAAACAAAAAGGCTTTATTCTTAACAGCCAAAATCTAGGCACAATCCAAATGTCTATCATCAGGCTAGCAGGTAAACAAATTGTGGTAAACTCAAACAATGGAATACAATGGAATTAATTGCAGTCAGGTAAAAGAAAGGGAGAACTAGTGATAATACATGATACCGCATGGATGGAGCTCATAACCAGTAAACTTAGGGAAATCAGCCAGACACTAAAGAGTATAAACTGTACTGTGCCTTTGGTGCAAAAGTATATGTGAAGCAAAGTACAATACGTGGTGACAGAAAACAGATCTGTGGTTTCCTGGAGTTGATTGGAAGAAGGAGGTTGACTAATTTGGGACACAAGAAACTTTATGAGTTGATGAAAAGATTCTATATTAATTGTGGCGGTGGTTATCTTATGTGCACATCTTTACAATATGCTTAAAATGGGTATATTTTATTAAATGCATATTAGGCTTCAACATAGTTTATTTTAAAATTAAACATTCTTACACGAAGATATGCTTTACAAATTGGTAAGATTTCTATCATTCTGCGTGTCCTAAACAGTTAACAATTGCCCTGAGCCTTACTCTTCTAAGTTCTTACCCATTTCATTAAGGTAAAATGCTGCAATGCACAGCACATTTAAAAAGAACACAATATATGCTGATTCACTTTTTTCATTCACTCTTCCACTAACCTATAGAAATATTCTAATCAGAGAAATTGTGAGGCTTCCTTGGTAGCTCAGTGGTAAAGAATCCACTTGCCAATTGGGGAGATGGGTTTGATCCCTGGTCTGGGAAGATCCCACATGTCATGGAGCAGCTAAGCTCTACAACTACTGAGTACCTATGCTCTAGAGAGCCTGTGCTTTGTAACAAGGAAACCACTGCAACAAGAAGCCCACGCTCCACAAACAGAGAAAAGTCTGCACAGTGATGAAGACCCAACACAGCCCATAAAATTATGGCAAAAGAAAGAAGGAAAGAAATTGTATCTTCTGTCCTATTGTGATGATTTTCTAATAAATTTTATGTCATTTGTCACAATTCTTCCCCTAGGTCATTAGAACAATCTTTTATCACCATGAAAACCAGAGTAATTTTTTTTTTTAAGTTCAGGGAGTGTGTGTATATATATATATATATATATAATCTCCTAATTCTCTTAGGTAAACAATATTTTATAGAAGTAGCAAGTATTTGTTGAATTGATTTAAGTTTTGATAGTTATATTCTGAGTAGTCTGAGTCAGTCAGTTACTAATTTAAACATTTTCCATTCAAAATGTGCCATACTCTGTGAAAATTATAGTAATAAAAAGATGAAAAAAGTGATTACACCATCTTGTAACTAACATTTCCAGAAAAACTACTGGAAGTATGGTTAATAGAATTGAACAGGAAGATTTCATGATAGGATAGTTATTTGAATGCTTTCTGAGTGACAGTTAATTTATCAACTGTTACTCTGAATATGGTTTTGATTTAGTTAAAGCCGTCATCATTTTATTGGAGAGAAAATCAGTTGAATTTCTTTTTGTCTCTTTCTTGAAGAACAAGCAACAAGTGCAGACTCATCCCTCTATAAATCTAGTATTTACATGTATAGCCACAGCTATGTTTAGAAACATACATAAAATTTTAAAATTAAATCTTATATAATATTGCATATATTACTAGTTTTCTAAACTTTTACAGAACCAAGTAAGTCTTCCTTGGTTCTACTCAGATTAGATACTATTTCTAACACTAAAAATGTCAGAACTAGTAGCCTCCATACAAAATCTCTTCTTTTTACTTCATTCAAGTTTGTCAAGTAGAGTCAAGCATAGTCTTCCCAAATTATCTGGTCTCCAGATAATTTTGTTCATCAAAAAGTAGGCTTCTGGTTATACTAGATACTAATCACTCCAACTACTTTTCATTAGTAAAATACATAAAAAACAACCATAGAGTATCTGTAATTGTAAAAGACATTCCTTTTGCTAATATTCAGATATCTGATTTTTCATCCTTGTAAAGTAGAACCTTTTCAAAAGTGACTTGCTTTACCACATTTCAAAAATACATCCAGATTTCTTTTATGTGATTGTTAAAACCTGTGATTTCTCAGATGAGTCCATGTTTACCAGCAGGACTCCCCCAGGAAGGCCAGCTGAACATCCCTTGTACTTTCCCTTCACTGTGGTCAGTGAATCAGCAAGTGTTATAGGAGTTCAGGGTGAAATGCCAGGTGCTATTTCAACAGTCCTTCTTTCACAACATCTAGGGTGGGGTCATTCTGTCAGGCTCTGATAAGGTTACTGGAACTCATTTCCTAGGGTGGTCAAGTTGACATCCTCTACTCTCATGGTCTCTGAATGCAGAAGGTAGTCACAGAGACCTGGTTCCCTTTTTTGGGCAAAAGGCTACTCAACCACAAGCTGCTTGTTAAACTCTGCCTGGAAAATATTATTCACTGAAATTATGTCTCACTAGCATAGAGTTTAATTTTGTAATTAACCAAACCATCTGTCATTGCAAGGCTCTTTTAAGGCCATCCAAACGAAGAACTTTTACTTGGACAACCTTGCATAGTGAAAGGTGCTTTTTGTAATGAGTTCCTATGAGAAGGATATGGTGCTGTGTGTGTGCTGTGCTTACTTGCTCAGTCGTGTTTGACTCTGTGACCCATTGGACTGTAGCCCGCTAGGCTCTTCTGTCCATGGGCTTTTTCAGGCCAGAATACTGGAGTGCTTGCCATTTCTCTCTCCAGGGATCTTCCCTGGCCCAGGGATTGAATGGTATGGATTTTAAATGATGGCTACAAATAGACTGTCATCTTCCTTCTCCCTTTGACAACTTACCTAACTCAGAACAAGCTAATTTCCTAAAGAAAATTACCCTCTACCTTTCAGTAAATTATTGCTCTTTCCAAAAATTGTTTAGTTTTTTATGTTATAAAACTCATCTGCATGTTGTTGCACCAAAAGGTTGTCCATATGTATTTTCACTGTGTAAGAATAACAGAAATATTTCCTTGAAAACTTGGGGATAATCACTAAGCAAACAACAATTAGTATTAATCAGTTATGTAATTTATTCTTCCTTTGAGGTTCCAAGGTTTTCTGTCTTGATATTTAGAAAAAATGCAAATGCAAGGACATCAAGGAATCAGATAGCTTGAAGGGATAAAACATTATCAGTTGGGCATGTCTTGAATAAGGTTTGAATTGAGTTTGGATCTTTAATGACTATTAGGTCACATATCTGGACATGGTGCCAACCAAACTCTGAACCAAAAACCCAGACTGAATTTTAAAGATAATTTTTAACTTTGGTGGCTTTATTTTTGGATGGCATTAAAGAAGAAACTTAGAATTTTAAAAAATTGTATTGTACATCTATAACTTTATAATAGCAACATATCTACCTAAAAGGGTAAGGTTGCACAGAGGCAGAATTATTCTGATTCAGTTTACACAACTCTTTCCACATCTTAGAAGTTTATAACATTAAATTTTGATACTACCTTGTCCATAGGTAAGAAGGAAAGAAGGGAAGAAGAAAGGAAGGTGGGAGGAGGGAGAAATGGATAAAATATATTGTTTTATTGAATAGATGCCAGAAAAGTAATGGTAATCTACACATACTGACTATTAGTCTTTTCTACAAGACTTTGGTCCAACTGATATTTAAAGTTTTCATTAATACCTGAATATATGCTTTCATTGACAAGTAGAAGATATGGTCCTAGATTACTGACAGCATCTTAATATTTAATGCTACTTGCATAGATTCCTTATTAAAATGATTGGAATGGACAGAACATGCAGTTGTAGGTCCTGAAAAAAATTGGTTTGCATGGGTTAACTATTTTGCAATGAGATCAGTCTAGCTCTGCCACCTGCATTCCAAATGATTGGTCCCAAGAGAGTGATGATGTCAGTACACCAACACCATCACATCTCAGTGTTTTTATACTGAGTCAGCCAAATGTGGGCCCATATTGGTCTGGTTTCTATTCTTCTGGCTGAAATCCATATAGTCTGGAAATGGTATTCTTTTTTTTAATGATTAATGCCTCCTTTTATAATTATTTTACTTATCAGTTACTCTCTGAGAATGTTACCTGGATATGCATTGAAAATTATATGACTTCAACTCAAATGAATCAATTAGGTTTAATCTTCATGAAGTATCACAGCTAAAATCTCACTTATAACTGTTTAAGTATATAATCTACATGTAAACTTTATTTGTATAATTAATCTGTTGCCAGAAAATAACTGCCAGTAAAGGCAGAGAGAGAAAAAAAAGACAATTATTCCTAAATTTCAACCTATTTTAACCAATGGAAGAAAGCGAAAATCCAACTAGTTAATTCCAGATTGTGAAGATATGTACCACGAGTATTTCACAAAGCCCACTGAAGATAAATGCAGGAAACAGCCCACCATGATTAAAACAATTTAAGGGACTTTTACATTTTTAATTATATACCCATATTAATTTTATTAGAACATAACTGTTGAAAAACTGCTAAATGCATTTTTCATGCCATAGTTTTATTCTTAAAAGTTCTTTACTGGATATCTATTTGCCTTTTTGAAGTATATCTGTAATGGTACTCCTTAGGTTTGGAACTTAAATTTAAGTGACAAATAAAGATCTTATGAACCTGAGCTAAGCTGTCAAACACTTAAGCTTTGAAGATCACTAGATGATTTTCTTAAAATAACAAAGAAACAAAAAGACAGGAGACAATCCCACTCAGTACTAAAACTTATACACACATAACCCATATTAAAGGAAAAGCAGTTATTTAACATCTTAAAGGTACATATTTGACTTCCCTTAGTAATAATTAAAGTAAAAAGTAGCAATCAATACTAATGAAGAAATTTTCTGCTTATTATTGGTTATTTAAGAGAATTACTTTAAAGAAAAAATCTTCCCGAACTCCCCTCTGACCCATCAGAATGAATCTTAGTAAAAAATAAGACAAGGTAGTAATCCATTATGACCTTAGATCAATTATCCTCAGACAGGGATCAGTTATAAGAAAAAAAAAAAAGAAAAATCCACATCTTTTAAATGCTTCTTACTCTTACTATACAACATTGCAAAATTGTCCAGATTAAGCAATTATTCCCTTATGTTCTAAAGTATGTATTAAAATCCTGTAAATAAAGTCACCCACTCCAGTACTCTTGCCTGGAAAATCCCATGGATGGAGGAGCCTGGTGGGCTGCAGTCCATGGGGTCGAGAAGAGTCAGACATGACTGAGCGACTTCACTTTCACTTTTCACTTTCATGCATTGGAGAAGGAAATGGCAACCCACTCCGGTGTTCCTGCTTGGAGAATCCCAGGGACGGGGGAGCCTGGTGGGCTGCCGTCTATGGGGTCGCACAGAGTCGGACACGACTGAAGTGACTTAGCATAGCATAGCATAGCAATGTGATAAAGGGTAAAGAAACTATTCATTTGCACTGGAGTAAATACGTCTATCAGTTCAGTTCAGTTCAGTCACTCAGCATGTCTGACTCTTTGTGACCCCATGGACTGCAACACACCAGGCCTCCCTGTCCATTACCAACTCCCGGAGTTTACTCAAACTCATGTCCATTGAGCCGGTGATGATTTTCAACCATCTCATCCTCTGTTGTCCTCTTATCCGCCCGCCTTCATTCTTGCCCAGCATCAGGGTCCTTTTCAAATGAGTCAGGTCTTCATATCAGGTGGCCAAAGTATTGGAGTTTCAGCTTCAACATCAGTCCTTCCAATGAACACTCAAGACTGATCTCCTTTAGGATGGACTGGTTGGACCTCCTTACAGTCCAAGGGACTCTCAAGAGTCTTCTCCAACACCACAGTTCAAAAGCATTAATTCTTCAGTGCTCAGCTTTCTTTATATTCTGACTCTCACATTTATACATAACTACTGGAAAAATCATAGCCTTGACCAGACAAATGTTTGTTGGCAAAGTAATATCTCTCCTTTTTAATACACTGTCTAGGTTGGTTCTAACTTTTCCTCCAAGGAGTAAGCATCTTTTAATTTCATGGCTGCAATCACCATCTGCAGTGATTTTGGAGCCAACTTTTTCACTCTCCTCTTTCATTTCATCAAGAGGCTCTTTAGTTCTTCTTCACTTTTTGCCATAAGGGTGGTGTCATCTGCATATCTGAGGTTATTGATATTTCTCCTGGCAATCTTGATTCCAGCTTGTGCTTCGCCTGCCCAGCATTTCTCATGATGTACTTACTCTTCATGTAAGTTAAATAATCATGGTGACAATATACAGCCTGGATGTACTCCTTTTCCTGTTTGCAACAAGTCTGTCATTCCATGTCCAGTTCTAACTGTTGCTTCCTGATCTGCATACAGGTTTCTCAAGAGGCAGGTCAGGTGGTCTCATATTCCCATCTCTTTCAGAATTTTCCACAGTTTATTGTGATCCACACAGTCATAGGCTTTGGCATAGTCAATAAAGCAGAAATAGATGTTTTTCTGGAACTCTTGCTTTTTCAGTGATTCAGCAGATGTTGGCAATTTGATCTCTGGTTCTTCTGCCTTTTCTAAAACCAGATTGAATATCTGGAAGTTCACGGTTCATGTATTGCTGAAGCCTGGTTTGGAGAATTTTAAGCATCATTTTACTAGTGTGTGAGATGAGTGCAATTGTGTGGTAGTTTGAGTATTCTTTGGCATTGCCTTTCTTTGGGATTGGAATGAAAACTGACCTTTTCCAGTCCTGAGGCCACTGCTGAATTTTCCAAATGTGCTGACATATTGAGTGCAGCACTTTCACAGCATCATCTTTCAGGATTTGAAATAGCTCAACTGGAATTCCATCGCCTCCACTAGCTTTGTTTGTAGTGATGCTTCCTAAGGCCCACTTGACTTCACATTCCAGGATGTCTGGCTCTGGCTGAGTGACTACACCATCATGATTATCTGGGTTATGAAGATCTTTTTTCTGTATTTCTTCTGTGTATTCTTGCTACCTCTTCTTAATATCTTCTGCTTCTGTTAGGTCCATACCATTTCTGTCCTTTATTGTGCCCATCTTTGCATGAAATGTTCCCTTGATATCTCTAATTTTGTTGAAGAGATCTCTAGTCTTTCCCATTCTATTGTTTTCCTCTATTTCTTTGCATTGATCACTGAGGAAGGCGTTTTTATCTCTGCTTGCTATTCTTTGGAACTCTGCATTCAAATGGGTATAGCTTTCATTTTATCCTTTCTTTTCACTTCTTTTTTTTTTTGTAAGCAAAGACAGTGAATTACACAGAGAAAACAATTTTACTGTTCAAATATATCTCTTTTCATTATTGAGTTACATATGCCATAATTATCACTAGTCCTTATGTTTACAAAACTGGTACAGATTGGGGAGGTTATATGTTGTTGAGTCATCTACTTTTGGGAATTTACCAGTGACGAGTTACTGCATTTCATCTCCCTTGCTCTACCTCCACACATATTTTCAAGCAGTTATAATCAGAACAAAAATAAATAAATATTGTAGAGTTATGGGCTCCTTAAAGAGTCAAATATCTTTGCAACCAAGTTGCAAAATAGCATATTATTTTTCTTAATGTTTTGCAATTCATCTGATTTCCAGAATTATAATATTCTCTCAAAAAATGGATAGAAGGTAAGTCAAATTATGTTTACCAACATTTTCCAGATTATTCAAATTAGTTATGAATGATTCTGTTCAAAAACCACCAATGGGTTTATTATTGATTACACTGAGAATAAAGATATTTTCATATTGGGCTTCTAGGATATTGGCTTTGGTACAAGTTATCAACAGCAAAATGACTGTCTCAGGATTTTAATATCCTATTATTTTTGCCACTGGTTAATTTCTGCAAGATACTCTTAAGGAATTGTCTAATGCTCAAGTATTTTTGCTTAATTTTGAAAAATTTATCTTTAATAGAATGCAAAACATGAGCTTTTGCATTTAGTTTTAGAAAATAAAGAACAATGGAAATGAACTTAATAATTTAATATTTAGTCAGAGATAAATAGTAAATATTCAACCATTCTTGGATAATAAACAATTTAGTTTTAAAGTTGAGTAAATTTGTCATTATTAAAATAATTGTGAGAATTAAAATGGTTAATTTTCTGTTTGTTGTAGATAGTTCATCTTCAACTACTTTGGAAGTATTTTTAAAAACATGCTTTCAGAATTCTTAAAAGTTACAAATTTTGTTCAGATACATTTGTTTCTGAAGCCTTCTTTACTGGAAAAAAGGCTAAAGGGAGACTATTTTATGCAGACCAGTTGTGGGAGTCTTTTCCCCCAAAGAATTATTCTGACCATTTTAAATCATCTACTTTGTTGTTGTTCAGTCACTAAGTCATTTCCAACTTTGTGACCCCATGAACTGCAGCATGCCAAACTTTGCTGCCCTTCACTATTTTCCAGAGTTGACTCAAATTCATGTTCATTGAGTTGGTGATGCTATCCAGCCATCTCATCCTCTGGTGCCCCCTTTTTCTCCTACCCTCAATCTTTCCCACTCCAGTACTCTTGCCTGGAAAGTCCCATGGATGGAGGAGCCTGGTAGGCTGCAGTCCATGGGGTCACTGAGAGTTGGACGTCACTGAGCCACTTCCCTTTCACTTTTCACTTTCATGCATTGGAGAAGGAAATGGCAACCCACTCCAGTGTTCTTGCTTTGAGAATCCCAGGGACGGGGGAGTCTGGTGGGCTGCCATCTATGGGTCGCACAGAGTCGGACACGACAGAAGCAACTTAGCAGCAACAGCAGCAATCTTTCCCAGCATTAGGACCTTTCCAATGAGTCAGCACTTCACATCAGTTCCCACAGTATTGAAGCTTCAGCTTCAGCACCAACCTTTCCAATGAATATTCAGGGTTGATTTCCTTTAGGACTGACTGGCTTGATTTCCTTGCAGTCCATGGGACTATCAAGAGTCTTCTCCAGCACCACGATTTGAAAGCATCAGTTTGATGTTCAGCCTTCTTTATGATCTCTAACATCCATATATGACTCCTGGAAAAAAACATTGTTTTGACTATACAGATCTTGGCCAGCAAAGTGATGTCTGTTTTTTAATGTGCTGTCTAGGTTTGTCATAGCTTTCCTTCCAAGGAGCAAGCATCTTTTAATATCATGCTTGTAGTCACCATCCACAGTGACGTATATACAGTATATACTGAATAGGGCTAAATTTGTTCTTTCCATCTGATGTTTTGGTGTCACATAGGCTGAACCATAATAGTTTGCATATTAGTTAAAAAAGTCAGTGTAGTATAATAAAGCATGTGGAGTGCGCCTTGTTCTCTCTTGATATTTTTTGACTTTTGTTTTTTGATATCTTGTAGCCAGGATTTTGAAATGTTAAACCCTCTATCTTATTTTATGAACCTGGGTCAATTTGCATTGATGATGTTTAATTACAGACTCCATCCCCAAAACAGTACTGCATATTTCACCAGATAGATTACTCTGTTGATGCTTGGTGTGTCAGCATCTGTCACTATGAGGAGCAATATGTGTTACTTCAGTCACATACTATACACACTGTAGTCAACTAAAATCTCAGTTTACTCATCAACTAAATGGGTTATACTTAATTCCACTGGGACCTATGAGTAGGAAATACAGTAGCTTAATATATTCTTCTCATAAAACAGGCAAAAATTGATATAGAACAAGCAAATATATATGTTAATTCTATTATTACCCTCATTTCTCTTATACTAGCAACTCATAAACAAAGTAGCTGAGAAGTAGAATCCTAATTTAACTGCATAAATCAAGGTTGGTTTGCACTCAGGTGGTAAATTCTAACAACTCCACCCGGTTTGCAAATATGGCTAAGAAACTTCTTTTTTTTTTTCTACTTGTTCTGTTCTGTTCTTTCCATCCTCCCCCCATACCACCTTCCCCAAATTAACACCTCCTACCCCCAACCCCAAACATTCTGGCTCCTCTTGATAGCTTATAAACCCTGTATCAAACACCTGTGTGTGTAATTTGTTCCAACAGAAAACACGATTTCTCTTCAGAAGCAAATAAAGCATATGGCATTTGATTCTCTAAGCACACTCTCAAATATTTTAAGCAACTTCTTGATTTTCATAATTCCGGCTCTGAAGTGCTTCCTTTTTTTTTACCTCAATTTCAGAATTACTAGGTATCATATGATCATTGTAAAGCTGTGCATTTTGCAAATCAACCTCAATTATTATTAGCCTTTGCTTTTTCAGCAGGAGAAATAAATTCCCCACAGTGGCCATTCATTTGCCTCTCAGCATGGTCTCGTCCCTAAAGAAACTTGAATCTGAATCTACTTCCTCTTTTCTGGTTGGAAAACAAATGTTTGGTTTGGGGCAAGCGTATATGTGAGTTTTACATACACACACACACACACACATACTCATACAGGTAGTAGCCTGTCCCCAGCATCACCTTATCCTTTAGAGCAACTGCATATTCCCAGGAAAGGGACTTGTTTCATAGGAAAGCAAAGCCCTGGGATCAGTAGGTAAGCAATTTAGAGAACTTAAAAAATGCAAGTACTCCCTGTAACTTGCTGCACTCTGCCCTCATTCCTTCCCTCAAGCTAGAAAGACTTGGGGGAATGTTGCCAACCCATTAGCATTTCCAGAATTGAACATACTTTCTTGGAAATGTTGTCTTCCCAAGATAGTACTATTGGAATGGTAACAAGAAAAATTGAGCCCAACTTTACTGGCTTTCTCCAGGGTTGTGGGGAAGAGGGTAGTTTCATAGACCAGCTTTGGAGTCACCTATGACAAAAATCTGAAAGGTTAAACATCTATAGTTTATGATTTATTTTTGTCTTCTCGACTTTCTCCTGCCAAGAAGTCTTTGTGCAGGGACTGGTGAAAGCATGAAGACAATGCTTACATCTTTCAAGTCACAGTATTCAGAAAGCCTCCTCTTTTTCAGAATATTTCAAGGGTTATGTCCCCTTCATTATGTCACCTCAGAGGACTAAGGTGATTATGACACTTAACCATAAAAAGGAAAGAAAACATAAGAGAGATGAGTATAAGAACATGGTATTTAATTGAAAGTGCAGAGGCCAGTCACATAAGCGATTAACAAAAAGACTTCCTTGTCAGGAAAAAAGAAAGATTACACACATCAATAAAATAATTAATAAATGGCTTATAAAATACTTTTTGTTTTTCTTTCATTAACAGCTTTCACTATTATAACTATTAGTGGGGCGTGCCTTAAATAAACCATCCTAAAGGTAAGTACTATATGATCAATCTATGTTTAAAATCCTGTAGATGGGGCATGATTACACAATAGATACATGTGTACCACAGTAAGTTGTCTTATTTTTTATGTAAAATACAGTATAGGAAAGCAAAACCCTAGAAATTATATTTCTCATTTATAATAGATAATACAGTGCAAATAGTGTCCCTCTGGAATTGTGCAGTGTGGTGGCTCCCAAATTTTCATTTATTATTTTTGTTGGTCACTTCTGACAACACTAGTTCAACTATTCAATCATTCAGACATAATTTGGGATGAGGAAAGCATTTCATTTCAAAATCCCCCTCAATTAAAGAAAGTTAAAGAATGTCAAGCAGATGAGGAACATTAGATTCTAATACACTTATTAGCAATATTTTTTCCACAGTATAGAGATGTAGGAAGATCACTGTATCTCCTCATATCTTTTTGTGATCTTCTAGAATCATTCAACATGATTTTGTGCCACAAGCCTATTAGTACCACCTAATCTACTCAAATCTAGTTTAAGTCAAGTGCAAGGAGGGCTGCTGCCCTACATTCTTAACCCAGAATTTTCAGTGTCACATTTAATTTTGGTTCTGTATCTCTTTCCTACTGCATTTCTAACTAAGGACTGTTTGAATATACTATTGTTTCTATTTGTAAATGTCTGGTAGCGGTTACACTAATTCAAATTGATCAGAAGCCATTTATATTCTTTGTGAACCCATAGAAGATGATGTAGCAAATCATTTAAAAAGCTTTCCTTATGTTTTGTGATATCATCATGACATGATGTAAAACACCATGGGACAGGTCGTATTGCCTTGGTGTCATTACACCTTTTATCCATAACCTGAAACCTCTTTTGTCAGTTAGCTAATGAGCTGATGTCTCCAAAGATTCTCTGCTAGGCAATGGTGGAATTCACAATTCGGATGGGAGTTGACATACCCTTTTCTCCATATAGAAAACATTCCCACATATCTGTTTTGCTCTTCCTCATTAGTTTGTTGAGATTCTGCAGCTTATTTTACCCAAGAAACTATTAAATAAATGCAGTAGAAAAAAGCACCTTTAACATGAGGCAAATAAATAGAAGACAGAAAACAACACTTCCACTTGGGCTTGGAAAGGTCATTTAAAGTTGAAGACATTTGCTATTTCTTAAGTTGTATTTTGGTAAGTTCATAGATACGGCTAAAATGACTCAAGTTTCAACCAAAACTATTTTTACAGGCTACCTTCCTTCTAGGTAGTACTCATTTCCAAAATCTTATCTTGGTTACTCTAGTCAATGGTGTGACTGGAAATGACTCAGTAATAGCCACTGAGGCAGTTTTATTCTGGGAATTATGTTTAATAAGGCAAAAAATAAACATGGCAAAATACTTTATGAGCAGAAGTTATTATCTTTATATCGAACAGATTGTCTAGACATGAACACACAGATTCATGTATCCAGTGATAGGTTTGCTGAGATTGAGGACATGTTCTATATTGCAGCATTTTGAATGTATTTTTCTAAATTCTTCATTAAATACTAAAGAAAATTTGCAACTAGAGTGAGAAACACACCAGAAATCTGACTCAGGAGGGTCAGGAACTTGAAACAACCAACCACCACGAACAAAAACAAAAATGTTAGGGATCTCAAGAAAAATGGTTTCCCTTAAGAGATCATGCTATAATCCTACATGCCATATTTGCAGACAACTTTCATTAGAAAGATTTCTTCTTAATGACTTTAAAACTACTGACTCAACTTGGCATGTGACTTAAATGCATGATAATTTCTTTAGAGACTTTTTTTTCCCCTTATGCCAAGTTTTTGGTCATAATGAATGTGGTAACTTCAGCATTCAGTGTAATAATGAGAAGATCAAAAGGCAGGATGTGCACTTTATATCATACTACAGTGTCTATAGCCTACTGTAATTACTCTATTAATGGCCTCTTGGTTTTATGGAGTGTTTCTTTTCTCCTGCACTGTTGGGTGGTTCTTTACCACTAGTGTCAGCTGGGAAGCCCCTAATAACATATTTTATCAGGTTTATTTAAAAAGTATTTTAGAAATGTTTATTGAATATTTACTATATTTCATACTATATTCTAATCATATTCATACACATTGTTAGACTTCAGAATACAGCAAAGAAGACAACGCATTTACAAGTGTGTAGAGACTAAACATTCAAAGTCACACACAACTAGAAAACTACACAACCAGAATTTAAACTCAGTTGGTACAGACTGTTAGGCCAGTGTTCTCCCATCACATAAAAAGTAATGAAAATCACAGGATTATTTTAGGACACAGCCCTACTTGGCTTCTAAAGTTTTAAAGCTTATAAATTATTCTTTTAAAGGTATCTTCCTCAAATTCTTATGTTGAAGCTCTAACCCTCAAGGTTTATGGCACTGGGGAAAGGGGTTTTAGGAGATATTAATAATTAGGGGATGAGGTTATCAGAGTGAGGCCCTCATAATGGGATTAGTGCCCTAATAAGAAGAATCACCAGAGAGCTTTCTCTCTGCCCCAATGTGTGCACAAATAAAAGATCATATGAGCAAACAGGGAGGTAGTGGCTGCCTACAAACCAGAAGAGACCTCAGAATAAAATCTACTTTGCTGACACCTTGATCTTAGACATCTCAGCTTTGAGAACTGTGAGAAATCAGTTTCTGTTGTTTTAGCCACCTAGTCTATGGTATTCTATTGTTATAACCTGAGCTAAGACACAATCATCTGAACCAAATTGACTACAATCTCATTTTAATTACTCAGGAGGAGAATTAGTGACTCTAATTCAGTATATTCCTTTTTAGTGAATGTGTTTGCTGTACATACTATTCTCCCAACCACAATCTTATGTCTATGGTTTATTGTTATTCTTATATTTGTATGTCTAAAAAATATTCAAGCATGACATGCTTTTATATTTAAAAAACTGTCTTATTCTACAGTTGTAAACAAATGTCAAACTCATCAGTCAAAATAATTCCTGAGGTTTTTTGATTGGACATTTTCTTTTCTCAGATTTTCTCTCTGGTGTCTATCAATTTGAGGAAAGAATAATTCATCAGCAAAAGACATTGATGAAAAATTTAGTAAAAGTCTGAGCTCTCTTCAGACTATGAGAGACAATTTTCATGTAATAATTTTAGTCATGTGATTTTAACTTTCAAAATATAGACTTCAACATTAAGAAAAGTTTGTAGGAAATAAGTCACAATCATTCATTTTTTTTTAAAGGTAGGCTCAGATTTTTGTAATCACAGGAGCTGAAAAAATAATAAAACATTCAAAGACAGCAGGGACTCTAATTAATCAGTATTATCCTTAAAATTATTTCTTACATTTGATAACAGCCAAATTTGCTTTATTTGCAACCTCATGACTATCTCAAGGCAACCTATCACAAATTCAATAAAGTCAATATTATCTATCTTTAGAAGCACATTTGAAACAAAATCAAAGCAAAATAGAAATGCTCTGTGAACTAAATCCTTAAATAATAAATGTTAAATGAAGAAGGGTGGACATGCTTTGATAACAATACTGTTTTCATCAGAGCAAACATCAAGCCTGTGAAATGCTATGCTATGAAATCACAGGAAAAGCTTTGCTGAGACAGGAGGCAAAACTCAGAACTGTGATATTGCTCAATGGTTTCTCAAGTCCCACTTCTACTTCTCTTTCTACAAGTTATTTAAAGGTTTCAAAGTAAAGGACAGATAATCCACTGATTTTTTTTCCCCTAATTTAGTAGCAACTCATTAGAATAGATAACTGGTAGCACTTTCAATTAAGTGTGCTCAGCTCCTAAATATGCATTGAATTTATATTTAAAGGATCTCTTACTGCATGGTAATTACATGGAGCAATGAAATGGCACATTCCAGGTTCCCTGGACACAGTTGTGTACCATTTGGGGAAACTGGAAAGGCTTGACCATGTTCCTTCCAATAACACATTCTTCAGTCATCTTCTAATCAAAATAATCTTCTCTAAGAGCAAAAGTAGTATGTTTTTACTATAGCAAACATGGAGAGTCAAGAAAAATACAAAAATGAGTAAAATTGTGTTCATTGTGTATATTAATATTAACTTGCTTCAGTCGTGTCCGACTCTGTGCGACCCCAGAGACGGCAGCCCACCAGGCTCCCCTGTCCCTGGGATTCTCCAGGCAAGAACACTGGAGTGGGTTGCCATTTCCTTCTCCATATTAATATTTACTAATTTTGAATTGTTTTTATTAGTAAAGCTAATAAATGATATGGTTTCTATAACTAAACCTCTCTACCCCCTAATGGTCAGTCCCCACCCCCAAAAAAAATAACAATTTCTGTGACATAAAATAATGTATTCTTTCTCTCTGAGAGTGTGTATTTTCCATTTCCTATATTTTAATGCTGCAAATTGATGTCAAATTTAATATGACATCATATCATGGTCTTATTTCATCACATCACGCCATGATGCTATGCATATATCACATCACTAAATGATATAAAACTTGCATGGGTGATTCTTTTTCATAATAAATTCAGGAGAAGATATTTATTTGCTTTTTATAAATATTATTCAATGTCTTAATTTGAATATTCTATTGCCTGGATTGTGTGTTAGTTGTCTCAGCTGTGTCTGACCCTTTGTGACACTGTGGCCCATCAGGCTCCCATGTTCATGGAATTCTCCAGGAAAGAAGACTGCAATGAGTAGCCATTTCATTCTCCAGGAGATCTTCCAGACCCAGGAATTGAGCCTGGGTCTCTTGTATTGCAGATAAATTCTTCACTGTCTGAGCCACCAGGGAAGCCCATTGTCTGGACTATAGAGCAAAACAATAAGGAAATTCCATATTTTACTATTGTTTTAAAATAGAGTATTCAAAAATTCTGGAAGAGGCAAGGTCTTTATTTGTCAAAGAAGATATACCTTTGCTGAATTGATCCTATAAGCTAAACATTTGTCATTATGATTTTTTTTTAAATTAGACATATACGTAACTCTAGCTAATCATAGTGGGTTGATATTGACTTACTCTATAAGACCATTTCAGCTTCTACTGAAAACTTGTTAATGAATGTGCCTGAAGATACTCATGTGCCCCAAGTGAGAGGCAGATATATGGAAGTATGCTATCCTTCCATCCCCTAGGGAAGTTGTGTAGGACAGGGTCTGCTGAAGCCCCTGGGGCTAGATGCCATAGGCCACTGGCAGCCACCACTTTTACCCTAATTTGTTACACTAATAATTTGCCTTTTTTTTTTTTTTTTTTCTGTTAAAAGGATTGGGAAACTGTTTTATGTTTTAACAACTATTTAGTCTATGTTCTTGTGTATATGAATCATATGACCAAAAAGGGATCCTGACCAGATCTACCTTAGTGGGAGGAAAATACTACTTCCACGAGTGTTTAGCTGTCTGCATTATCCTGGGTTAGCCATAAGATAAAATGCAAATCGCAACAAGTGTGCCTTTACAATTTATAAACTTACTTTTTATTTACCTAAACTCTTTCACAAGCCCATGTGATCTATAAAACTTCATTCAGGCATCAGTCTGGGTGCAGACTTCTTCATCTCTGCTGTCTCTCACAAACATTCACCTGCATCAAGTTCCATTCTACCAAGTCAGTGTCCTGCTGGATGACTAGTAATTGGACAAACCATTTGTAGTTACATGGTTTGATGAACTAGTCTATTTAGATAACATTTGCATTTTAACAGATACTATCAATTCTGCTTGATGGTAAGGAGTTTATCTGATGTTTGTTTGCATAACCACTCAAAAATCCCTGGTTCAGAGCTAGTGCTCAATTTTGTTTGTTTGCTTTTTAATGAATTAATAGATGCACTCTAGTAGAAAACAGAGAAGGCAATGGCACCCCACTCCAGTACTCTTGCCTGGAAAACCCCATGGTCGGCAGAGCCTGGTAGGCTGCAGTCCATGGGGTCGCTAAGAGATGGACATGACTGAAGTGACTTAGCAGCAGCAGTAGAAAAAGATAATTGCAACAGAAAATGTAATGTTCTTAGATTCATAATAACTGGTTGTGTAATTGTCCCATCTACAGGGTCATCAGTACTTGTTAAGAATAAGAAAACTTTCCTGGTGGAAGAAAAGAGAAATTATAAATGTATGAGAAGTGAAGATCAATAGTTCTTAAACTATCATGTCTAGACTGGACAGTGTAAAGAAAATATGTCTTGACATCTCTCCCTAAATGATGCAGAGTCTCAAACACCTTTTTAAAGTGTTAATCTGGACGCAGAGCTGACGTGACGGCGTCAGGCGCCGCGGGAGCCGCTTCCTGTTGTCAGTGGCCGGGAGGCCGCGGCGTCCCATCCGAGGCTTACGGGCTGCAGCGGCTGGCAGTGACCCCGCCCCAAATTAAAAAAAAAATAATAATAATAAAATAAAATAAAGTGTTAATCTTTTTTTTCAAGAGCATTTTCGAAGGGTTTGTACCATGTACATAACCAATAAAACTAAGATGTGTCAATTGATGACATAAGATATCTCCCTACTTTTGTTTCTTTGCTATTGTGACACATTTTATTTTGAAACCAAACTTTTCACATTTGGATGGGAACAGAGTATGTTCTTTAAATCTTGGTAAGGAAAACATGCAGCATGGCTTTGGATCAGAGGACATAAGGTATTTCTCTCAGTAGCAAGCCAGTTTTCAAGAGGGGGCGGCGTGCTCCCGGCACCCATCTGCATGGGTGTGAACAGACCTTCCACCAGGTGTCCACCCCAAGAACACACAGATGTAGAACAAGGAGAAGGTGTCCCCAGTGGAGAAGAGGGGTGGTCCTATGATAAATTACACAGACACGGTGTTCTAGCTGGAAATTTCACCAAATTAATAGGAGAGGGAAAGCAAATAACACCATGACTCATTATACACAAAGCATTTCTCAATTATAGGTGGGACTTCAAGTAAAATGGATTTATTAAGATCATAATTATTCAGTATCATAGTCGTTATCTTTAGCAATCAGGGGCACATCAAGAAATAGAAGGTATAATTTCTGCCTTAAAGAGTGAACAAGTGAGTTAGGGATAAATAAGCCCTAATATGAAAAAGAGAAGAAACGATTAACTTTAGTAGGCATTTAAGGTAAGATTCAATAGGTGGTGCCGTATAATCGTATATAGGCATTTCTTCCTAGGTGGTTCTTCTTAGGCATTCCTTTTGAAGGAATGTAAAGCAATAGAGGGATAATAGCAGAATGAAGAACTGAGTGATAGTGGATGGTGGAGTGCGGTGGTGAAGAACACAGGCCTTGAATTTAGACTTTGTGTTGAAGTCCTAAATCTACCACTTATAGAAAGAGGAAATGCAATAGAAAGAGGAAAATAAGTAAGAGGAATCAAAGCAGGTTCTGTGAGTGGTAATGCTGCTGCTAAGTCACTTCAGTCGTGTCCGACTCTGTGCGACCCCATAGACGGCAGCCCACCAGGCTCCCCTGTCCCTGGGATTCTCCAGGCAAGAACGCTGGAGTGGGTTGCCATTTCCTTCTCCAATGCATGAAAGTGAAAAGTGAAAGTGAAGTCACTCAGTCGTGTCCGACTCTTTGCAACCCCACGGATTGCAGCCCACCAGGCTCCTCCGCCCATAGGATTTTCCAGGCAAGAGTACTGGAGTGGGGTGCCATTGCCTTCTCCGTGAGTGGTAATAAATGAACCTAAACAAGAAGGCAATAACAGGGAATAGTCTTAGGTTTGAGTGTCATCCAAAGATGTTTTTCCAGTAGACAGTGGAGAGCCATTAATGGGAGAAGTTGTCCATAAAGGCAGGTGATAGCCTTAGACCTGGACATGAGGAACACCACACTTTAGATAACTTCACATACAAGAGACACAAAACAAATAAATGTGTTCAAATACAGATGAGTGCTTCTGGCTCTCAACAGAGGCACAGTAAGGCCCATAACTCTTAAGGTCCACTTGATGACTCACACCATGCTGGTCTCAAGGAAATGTTTTTTCATATCTTTACCTTATGTCCTTGAAATAAAAGAAAATTGCATCTGAATGTCTTAGAGGTAGATGTGAAGGGCTTGCTCCTCCTGATACTAAAGGTGGGCAGTGCTTTAGAGAGTAGAGAACATGAACAGAGAGGCACCAGGTAAGGAAAAAGATACAATTAACTTGTCAAATTCTTCCTCTCAGAGTGCATGCATGCAATATTTTTTATGTAAAATATCATTCCCCAGGAATATCAAACATCCATTTTGGGGATTGTTTTTCATGTTGAGGTTCAGGAGAGATTCATGAATTAGCACAATATTTATATTAGTTACATTATGGTTGAGGGATATTTTTCAGTGTTAAACAGTTTACAGTTAACATTTTTTTATATGTAGGTCTAGACATAAAGTGAGCTTCCCTGATGGCTCAGCTGGTAAAGAATCTGCCTGCCAATGCAGGAGACACAAGAGATGTGGGTTCAATCCTTGCATCAGAAAGATCCCTGGAGCAGAAAATGGCAACCCACTCCAGCGTTCTTGCCTGGAAACTTCCATGGACAGAGGACCCTGGCATTCTACAGTCCATGAAGTAGCTCAGTTGTGTCCGACTCTCTCTGCAAAGAGTAGGACAGAACTGAGTGTGCACGTGCACACACCAGATGTAATGAAGTACAACTTCTTCAGCTCTGGGTCAGATGAGCACAAAACAGAACTCTAATACTTTTATTTTTGCACAGTGTTTAATATGATTTAATAAAACTTTCAAAGTTTAAACTAAATTTTTTATTTGATTTAAATATTTGAATTTATATTTAGTAATTGTAATTTAAATTTGATTTAATTTCAATAGATAATTTTGGCTAGTTCACAATATATTTTTGAAAATATGGAAAATCTAATTTTTAATTTTTTAATTTCCTTTCTAAGAGTTATAAAATTATATATAAACAGAACTCAGTGAATATTCAAGCTGGTTTTATAAAAGGCAGAGGAACCAGAGATCAAATTGCCAACATCCCAGGGTCATCGAAAAAGCAAGAGAGTCCCAGAAAAGCATCTATCTCTGCTTTATTGACTATGCCAAAGCCTTTGACTGTGTGAATCACAATAAACTGTGGAAAATTCTGAAAGAGATGAAAATATCAGACCACCTGACTTGCCTCTTAAGAAACCTATATGCAGGTCAGGAAGCAACAGTTAGAACTGGACATGGAACAACAGACTGGTTCCAAACAGGAAAAGGAGTATGTCAGGGGTGTACATTGTCACACTGCTTATTTAACTTATAACTTATATGCAGAGTACATGATGAGAAATGCTGGGCTGGAGGAAGCACAGGCTGGAATCAAGATTGCCAGGAGAAATATCAATAACCTCAGATATGCAGATGACATTACCCTTATGGCAGAAAGTGAAAAAGAACTAAAGAGCCTTTTGATGAAAGTGAAAGAGGAGAATGAAAAGGTTGGTTTAAAGCTCAACATTCAGAAAACTAAGATCATGAGATCCAGTCCCATCACTTCATGGGAAATCAATGGGGAAACAGTGGCTGACTTTATTTTGGGGGGCTTCAAAATCACTGCAGATGGTGATTGCAGCCATGGAATTAAAAGATGCTAGCTACTTGCAAGAAAAGCTATGATGGACCTAGACAGCATAATTAAAAAGCAGAGACATTACTTTGCCAACAAAGGTCTGTCTAGTCAAGGCTATGGTTTTTCCAGTGGTCATGTATGGATGTGAGAGTTGGACCATAAAGAAAGCTCCAACGCCAAAGAATTGATGCTTTTGAACTGTGGTGTTTGAGAAGACTTTTGAAAGTCCCTTGGACTGCAAGGAGATCCAACCAGTCCATCCTAAAGGAGACCAATCTTGAGTGTTCATTGGAAGGACTGATGTTGAAGCTGAAATTCCAATACTTTGGCCACCTGATGCGAAGAGCTGACTCACTGGAAAGACCCTGATGCTGGGAAGGATTGAGGGCAGGAGGAGAAGGGGACAACAGAGGATGAGATGGTTGGATGGCATCACCGACTCGATGGACATGGGTTTGGGTGGACTCCAGGAGTTGGTGATGGACAGGGAGGCCTGGCGTGCTGCGGTTCATGGGGTCACAAAGAGTCAGACACGACTGAGCGACTGAACTGAACTCAGTGAATGGGATGGCATTTTATTTTTTTATCATTAAGCATTGTCATTAGAATTAAAATAATATAAAAATAATGACAATGGTAATATTTAGCTAAAATTAAGACAAAAATAAACTGTACTGAATAAATAAAAATATATTAATTCACATATCTTTATTTTATTAGTCAAATAAACTTATACCAGTCCATCACAGAACAACCAGAAATTCAAAGCAATAATTAAATTCTATCTTTAATATTTTACTTATTTTCAGTCATTAAAAAAAAGAACTTTAAAATACATCTAATTTTGTCCTCAGTTCTGTTCTGCTCAGTTGCTCAGTCATGTCCCAACTCTTTGTGACCCCATGGACTGCAGCATGCCAGGCTTCCTTTTAGATCACTAATTCCTGGAGCTTGCTCAAACTCATGTCTATCAAGTTGGTGATGCCAACCAACCATCTCATCCTCTGTTGTCCCCTTCTCCTCATGCCTTCAATCTTTCCCAGCATCAGGGTCTTTTCCAGTGAATCAGTTCTTCGCATAAGGTGGCCAAACTATTGGAGCTTTTGCTTCAGCATCAGTCCTTCCAATGAATATTCAGGACTGATTTCCTTTAGGATGGACTGGTTGGATCTCCTTGCAGTCCAAGGAACTCTCAAGTCTTCTCCAACACCGCAGTTCAAAAGCATCAATTTTGTCCTCATGAATGTGCATTTCACAAAGATGGGGAAAATTTTGATTAAACAGCTTTTAGCTAGACTTAATTTAAAAAAAAATAGACATTCTTTTGTGAGCCTTTATATTCATTTTTGCCTTAGACTCTGTGAGTCTAAGATCAGAAGTAGTTAAGAAATATTTCAATTAAGTACATTTTAGTTACTAGGAAATCTTCTAAGGAGAGGTACAAAACTCTTGCTCCCCCGTCCCAGTACCCCTTTTTCTAGGCTCAAGAATAACTTTCGTTACTAATTTGGTTTCTTGATTGTTCTGATAAAGGGGCTGTTCCTGGGAGTTAACATGAATGTCCTAGTCCTAGGATAAGAATTAGCTCATGTTGTAAATGAACACATTTGGAGTCTGATTTAATACTAGCTGGATAAGATTAGTTAGCCAGTCCAATGAAGCCAGTTACCTCAAGTTTCTAAGCTGACCCCACCAAGCACAACATCCTCAAATTATTGACCTCACCAATAAGAACTTGCCCCTCATGTGGCCCTGAGTGTCTTCCTTATACTGAAGCCACAACAGGGTTGGGCAGGAAGGACTCACAGACAGCAGCCCCTCTGCACTCATTTCTCATGTTCTTCTGTTCTCTTACAATCAGAACATCAAATTATATTTTGTAACTAACTGAATCTAAATAAACAATCAAAGCTAATTTTAGAAAAATTCTCTTTAAAAGAGTCTAAAATACTTCTCCCACAATTCATTAGGGAACTGTTCTCTGTATGTGAGAATAAAAGGTAGGCAATTTGAGTCTGTGATCCTTCTGAATTACCAAAATTAGTCAAAATCACATGTTCTTAATAAATGGCTGTGGGGAAAAAAGAGGGTAATATCCAGTTTGACAATTTATGGCTTAGATGCTGCTGCAGGTTGACAACTGCTTTCAAATTCTTTTCTACTCAACCTTTATATAAAAATGCCTATTAACTATAGAGCTATAGTTCAGTAAATAACTGTTAAATCTCAATAAATTGTGATTGAAAATTTAACTTGTTTTCAATTAAAAACAATAAACATGTCAAATACAATAACTCTTTACTTGTGACAATTAATATGCAGCTGAAAATATTTATCCTTTTTTTCTTTTTTGACCAAATCAATGTAGAAATACCAAAAATGTATAAATAGATATACTTAGAAATTAATTAGTTAAGGATAAAGCATAACAAGGTACTTTCTAGAAAAATGAGTTGGGATGAAAAAAGAATATACACATATATGAATAATAGTGGCTTTTTCTCAAGATATTGATTATGATTCAAATAATTTAAGGTGGGTTCTTTTTTTCTTGGAGAACTGTACTTCAAAATTTCACTTTGGTTATATAAAACTTCTAAAACTGCTAACTCTGTTAGCAGTTCTTAACCTTTTGAGAATAAAATTAAATCATGTCTAAATATTAAATTGTAGAAGGTAAAGGGGAAATAATATCAGAGATAACAAATGGAATTACATCAGGACTTAAAAACAAGTTTCCAAATGACTAAAGTAACTGAATACTCAAAAGAAAGAAAATAAGAACTTGGAGTGGAAACAAATGTTGGATGTAGATGACTAAATTTACAACCCAAAATGAACTCAAAATTGCTACCAAATAAATTGTAAAGGAATCTGAATCAATAGAATGTGAACCAAATAAATTGTACAGGAATCTGAATCAATAGAATGTGAACAAATAGCACTATGTAGTGCTATTTCATAGAAATTGATTAAAAACAAGGCAAGGACAGAATTAACCTAAACCTAATAGAATGTCAGACACACAAAGTGAAAGTAAGAGTTGAATCAACCATCCAAATACTTCTACTTCCCTAAATGCTGCTGTCTAAAAATCAAGAAAACTGAAGCAAAATTATTCTAGTTTGAATCCTGAATATTTTCCATATTCTCCATGTGACAGTCTGTGTAAATCTACATTTCCATTAATACAATACTTTAAATCTGCTTTGGTAAACTCTAAAACTAGTAATAGTAGTAGCATTACCTAAGCTTTTCCAATATGCAGAACACTGTGCTATGCATTCCTGATGTATTATATCAACTATTTTTAGGACCACACTGGAGAGGCAGAGGCAAAAGGAAGATGAGTGAATTAGCCAGTAGATAGAGAGTCCAATAAGTGGGGAGCTGCAAATGCCACCATGTGTGGCTGACTCAGAAGAGCAGGACACACTTCACTGCACTAGATATGTATGAAGAGCTGATCCTAGAGAAGAATTTTAAGGGGAAAGAGCTTGTCATCTGCCCATCAGCACCACTTAGAACTTCCAATGAAAGTAACAAGTTGAGTTGAATAGGGCTAAAACTAATATGGAAAATATTATAGTCCAACAGAGGACATTAAGACAGTTCAGTAATATTTCATGGTTAGCAGAGTTAAAGGCAGCTGAGATATCTAATAAGATGAGTACAGTCAAAGACCCTATTTCAGAGTTAATAGGCAGATCATTACGAGCTTTGACCAAAGCAGTCCCCATACTGACCTAATCAAAATCCAGAATGAAAATTATCATAAAGTGCATGATGAACCAATTAGCCTGGAGCTGGGTTGCTTCTATCTGCTCAAGTATCTCAGCTGGGAATGGTAAATTAAAAACTAAAAGGAAATGAAGAGGAAAAAAGCACTAGAAGGCAGGAGCATTAGATTAAATTCTGGGCCCTCCTGCAAAAGTTTCAGAGAGATCTCTTTTGCTTTGTTTACAGAAAAACAGGCAACATATACACAGATTTCTGGCAAATAGCAGGTACCCCTATGTGGGCCTCCATTGACCTCAGAGGTACACAGGTAGTACTTGTATACCACTTGGCTAAGAAAGAAGTGTTTTCTTTCACTATCTTAATGTTAAATGCCACTTATTGAAAATGTTTTAAAAAATAGTATGGGGGTGGAGTTTTGAACTTTAAGTTGATAAAGATTGTGTAAAGGAGCAAGTAGCTCATTTGAACCAAAGTTAAAATTTTAACTGGAACCCTATGCAGAAATAATAGCTTTATTGCTTCCTGATTTACCTACTTTTTTTTTTTTTTTTTGGTCAAATCTGGAAGAGAAATTTAAAAGTAGAATTTTAGTGAAATATTAAAGAATACCAAAAAAGTTATAAGATTGACAGGACACTATTCTCCAAAGGCTTTCTTAGCTTTGAAGAAGTCTAAGAAATGAGGTGAGACTGAATTATGTAGAAGAAAGAAAACAAGCAGAAGAATAGATGGGGAAACTACATGTAATCTGCCATTAACTAACCATTTTGCCATTATTAGTTTCCTTTCCCTAACTTAAGCATCATTTTAAAAATTAATTTGCTTATTTTTATTTTTTTAATTCAGTGAGAAGGTTAAGCTCACAGTGTTATAAAAAATTTCTAGCTCAAAAATGTTCTCATTTTCAAAATTTATTTGGGCATTAGTAGGAAAATAATAACCATAAAATGGAGGAATTGTCTCAAACATGCTTTAACTGCCTTTCAAATACAATCAGAGAATGTTTGTTTATTTTCTAGTTTTCTGGTAAAGCCTGAATTACCTTTTCTTCCTTTCCTTATGTGTTATTCCCTTCAAAATAGTTACTTAAGAATACTGTACAGTATTGAACCCAAACACCATTCCATTGCTCTAAACTTTTTGGAAGTGCATTCATAAAAAAGTCAGTAGAAATACATTATCACTTAGAAGTCACAAGTCACATTCAAAATTATAACTCCACTTGGTCACCATATTGAATCTCAAATTACATTAAGCTCTTTTATTAGAAAAATTAAAAAAAATTAAGTTTCAATGTTGAACATATGCTATCTAAAACTATTTTACAGAAATCTATTTATGCCACATCCATAAATAAATTTAAAAAAGAAGAGGAGGAGGAAACAGAGAGAGAGAAAGAGAATTCTAAATAATTTGCAACAAACTAATTTTCCCCCTAAACATTCCTGGCCAGGAGAGAATTGTCCTGCTACATGAATAGGTTATCTTCTTGGGGACATACTCATATGTGTCTTTGAATCTGAAACTGTTAATCAATATTACCAGACATGTTTCATAGCTGGGTCTTTTAATTTATCTCCAGATGGTAAATTTGAGTCAAAGTTAGTTTAATAAAATGGTGTGGGCATTAGAGTCAGACACACTTATGCTGAAAACCCAGTTTCACCACTTGCTAATTATGTGATTTCAAGCCAGTTACTGAGCCTCGGTCCGTCAACTTATAATTATGGGAATATTATCTGATCATGGAGCTATTTTAAGAATAAGAAAATGTGAAAACTCTCAGCACAATGACTGGAACAGAGTGGCTGCTTGAAGGTTGTGGGAGCTGCTTCGCAGTTCCTTATTGCCTCCTCATTTGTCATAGAGAACTGCTTTGCACCTCAGTAAAGAGACTCCATACACAGGTTAGATGGTGGCAATTTCAGCTACAGATAAAACCAAATCTTCAACAATGAAATAAAGTGCTGATTAGGAAGAAGCTAGGTTAAAATTGGGCATCTTTGTACCTGATAATATTCACTAGGAAATGGTGACCAGAAGGAGGTCAGAATTCTTGCAAAATTGACAGGTACCTTACCTAGAACCCTGACTCTTACAAGAAGACATGAAGGGTTTCAATTTAATGCTTGATTTAAAGGTCAGACTCTTTTTATCAGAGTGGCATCTCCTTTGGGACCTAATGACAGGAATTACAGTACATCTGGCAATTATATATTTGTGTAGGAGTGAAGGGCAGGGGTATTCAGGTGCTTAAACATCTCCACAAACTTAGGACGCACTACTTTTGCCAAGATGGCAGAAACACTGAAGCCAGGGAGAGAATTCTAGTCTTGCTGGAATTCAATACAGCTTCCTTTTGAATATCCTTGTGGATCTGGTTACTCTCAAACAATTCATGTGCTTCCACACACACAGACTAAAAGATGAAGCCATTCTGGGAGCAAAGTAATTGACAGATAAATATTATTGATTGCATTTAACCAAATATCTTGAGAACATCAAGGATCTGGTTGGGCAGAGAGCACAGACAACATGGATGGCTCTGCAATTGACATGCAGTTCTTCCCTCTCTTGCAGAAATTTGCATAAAGTTTTTCTTTCTTTCTTTCTTTTTTTTTTTTCTTTGTCAGAAAAAATTATGAAAGTGTCACTTTCCCTTTGCAGTTAATTCAGGAGAGATCCTCAATTCGAGCAGGGCACATTTTCATGCAAATACAGCAGCACAGTTTCCAGCCCCCTAATAGCTTCTTACAAATGATGTGCCATTACAACGAGGTTTATTTAAACAAATTTAATACATCTTTAATCAAGCTGGAGAGCATTTTCAAAGGTCACGCTCCAAATCAGGATCACTGTACTGAGCTTATCAAAGTATTAGCTTAAGGGGGAGGGAGAATTATTTCTTGGACAAGTAATTTTAGGCAAATCTTTATTTACATTTTTATTCAGTTATTAAATTTTATTCCTCTCCCTCCTCCTTCTAGTCTCCATTTATGAACCTATAAGAAAGTCTGCAAATGGAGCTATAAGCATATCACTGCAGTCAGTCCTTCTAGAGGCGACGCCTTTGAAGACAGGCGGTCTAAAATGCAAGGACAGAAGACCAGACATTTTCAATGTCAAAGATAATCTTTTAGTGCCTCTAAAGCATCCTTCCCAAAGGTCTCACATTAGGCTCTGTATACATTGCTGAAATTCTAATGCACTGTTTCCTCGATGGACAAATGAAATAGACTTTGAGACTTGCCCTAACCAAGACCCTCATTCTTTCTCCCTCTCTGGCTCAGTGTCTCTGTCTCTACTTCTCACTCTATGTATAACATATATGCAAACACACAGTTGCCTTTCATTAATTATTCCCACAAGCATTTAATGCGATTATTCAAGGTTCTTTCTGACTCCTGAATCTTTCACATGAACAATTATAGAACAGAAAAGATCAGCTTGATGCTCCTAAGAAAAATAAGTGTATCTTTGATACTAAATCTTCGGACAAATGTCAGTAACAGCAACCACCATATGCAGTCACAATGATAGAGGAAATGTCAGTGTTTTCAGTGTGAGCTTCCATTCTGTACAATTCAACCCTTTACCCAAGTATAAAAGTAACTAATGAGGCCCCAAGATTAAAGGGGAAGTGAACTCTGCAAGAACACAGAAATAGCTGATGGGAAGAGAAGAGTTACTCCCGAGGATTTTAATGCTCATTAGACTCAGGAGCTTTCAAACTTCTCAACAACATAGAAATGAAACAGAGCATCTGAAAAGACAACCCCGAGATAATGAAAAGATCATGCAGCACGGCTATTGAATCTATTTGGGGGTCTTAGCTCACTACCAAAAGTTTCCTCTAGGGTGAAGAAAACTGGGGAACTGGGAAAAAAAAACAAAAACAAACAGAAAATCACAGAGATAATCATGTTTGCAGGCCAATAAGAAGCAAAGCACCACCTTTTTACATAAAGGACATGCCTAGATCAGCCATCCCAAATGTGGTGCTGAGTAGGTCAGGGCAAAGGGAACAGTAAGTAGGTAGAAAATAGAATAAAGGAAAGAAAACTGTTTGTGGCTTAGGATACATGGGAATTCACAAGTAATCCATAACAGCAGAAAAAGGATCATTAAACAGTGATTTTGATTTGGGTTGACTCATGAAGAAATTATCTAATGTCTTATTATTAAGTATTTTGTGGCAAAACTTACAAGCAAAATAAAAACATAAGCAAAAGAATTAACAAATTCCTATTGTACAGACTGCAAAGTAAACATATTTGAATATATACTCTCTACAGATTAATTTTTCCCTTTCTTTCTAAATATAATTCTCCCACTATTCTGAAGGCACAGAAAGTTGTTTTCAAGGGATGTGTGGCAAAAGTTAAAAACGAAGGTGCATTTTTAATCATTTTACACTCCTGACTTATTCAAATTATATGTCCTTTCAAAAAGGTGATAGATTGGTTGATGGAGTGGAAAAATTATCTCAGTTTGAATAAGCGTCAGCCATTTTTTTTTAAATCTCTGAGCAAATTTTTATTTGTCTTGATGTATATCCTGATATCAGCAACTCTACAGTAGGCTGGCTTATACTCTGTGTCTTTTTTTTTTTCTTCCTCTTTATTCTTTAATTGGTGGAAAATTGCTTTACAATTTTGTGTTGGTTTCTGCCACACAACAATCCATAATTAGCAATCATAATTATAGATTTGTTTATATATCCCTTCCTTCCTGAGCTTCTCTCCCTTCCCCCCAGTCCACCTCTCTAGGTCATCACAGAGAACCAGGCTGGGATCCCTGTGGTATTTAGCAGCTTCCCACTATCGATTTTACACACGATAGTGTATATATGTCAAAAAAACTAGGAATAAATCTAGTATATGACCCAGCAATCCCCACCGCGAGAAAGCCACAATTCTGTGTCTTTACCATAACCCTAAATTCCTTGGAAAGGCTGAATGGCCATACACTGCTTCCCCTTGGCAAGTTTGGTGGCTACTGTAAATGCTTCTCATCTTCTTTCCTTATCTCCCCACTCTAGCCCCACTCCCTTCACTCTCCTCTTCCTAAACCAGAGTCTGGAATTCTAAGAACATTGGCACAATGTCTCAGTGTCTGTGGTGCCAACAATTGTGTTTCTGCACACAGGTGTGGGTGTGATGAGGTGTGGGTGTGATGAGGTGTGGGTGTGATGTGGCACAAGTAAAATTCATTCTCAAAATTCCCTGCTGACACTATTCACTTACACAGCCTTAGAAATGTGCACATCCTGGTGCACTGCTCAGACTTTGATATTGGATCTGACCTAAGGCATGGCATCTATATTTTGAAAAAGTTTCCTGGGTGATTTCTGTAGAAAGAATAGTGGAATCCTGAAAGAACCATGTCATCTTCCTGACTAATTCATTTTCTCGCTATGTTATCCAGTCACTTATCCTCTCTAAGCTTCAGTTTGAAAGATGGAGAACCATTCATTTATCCCTTCATTCTTTCAGAGAGTATTTATTATGATTCTACCATGTGCTTCGCATAAATGAATATTTTTCAGGAAATTTCAGTCTAGTGGTATAGATCGATTTAAATTTGATAGGTATGTATGAAAACCTTGGAGAGTTGTAGCTACCAGTTCTCTCCAGGGATGTCAAAGTTGGGAAGACTTCACAGATCAAATGATATTAGCTAGGATTTAAATGATGAATATACTTTTACCAGGAGGAAGAGTAAGGGGATTTTAGCAAAAAGGGGAGTGTATTTAAGACATGGAATCATGAAACATGTGGCTTATTAAGGCTGTGGTTTGAGAAATAAAAAAAAAAAACAAAAAAAACTTTTTGGTTAAGCAATGAGGTAATAATGGGAAGTGTGACTAGAAAGGTAAGACTGAACTTTGAAGTTCCTGAAAAAACATGCTGAAGAATTTGGATTTTTTTCTTGTGGAAAATGAATTATCAGTTTTTTCTTTGCCTGCTTTTAATATAGAAATCACACATACACACAGAGAGATTTATAATTTCAGAGGTAAATTTAGTATCAGATAAAAGAAGAGACTAAGGCAGAAAAACTGATTAAGAAAGAGAAACTAGAAGGGAAAGAGTTGAGAGTCACTCTAAAATGAATCAACAGATCATTATGACTAACACTAGGTGATAAGAAAACAATAGTCATCTCTACTTAACTGGTTTGAAGATGAAACAAAATTAAATATTTTGAAATTGTAAAAAATTTGCAGCCAGGGATATCAATGTAGAAACCTCTAAAAAGACAAACATTGATCCGATTATTCAAGCTAATAGTTTAAAGGAGAGAATCAATTAAGTGTAGCCAGTGTCCATATGTTATTTAATGAAACTGAAAGGATGACTTGGTTCAGTAAAATGATATGACTTTTTTCACGTATTTTGAAATACATGGAATTCTAAGGACTCATCTGTTCTCCAGTTATAATTTTCTGTTTTAAACAATACAAGTTTAAAGATGATCATTGTTGCTGCCATAGTTCCTTCAGCAGTAAAACAATGGTAAAATTATTTACCAGCATTTTTGCCTGGGTTAAGAAGATTCCCCTGGAGAAAGAAGTGGCTACCCACTCCAGTATTCTTGCCTGGAGAATTCCATGGACAGAGGAGCCTGGTGGGCTATAGTCCATGGGGTCACAAAGAGTCGGTCATAACTGAGAAGCTAACACTTTTACTTTCACTTAAAGTCTATGGCCCAATGAATTACTGGATAAAACATGAATTACTTGACATTATTCTACCTATCAGTTGAGTTAAAAGAAATAACAAATCCAGAATGCTCAACTCTTGAATAAGGGAATGATGTGTTGATAATAGGGTGAGGAGAAGCAATCTCTATGCAAAGGAGAATATAACTTCTCTGTGAGTCTCCCAGTACTTACCATGTTTTGGCTTGAATAAAGGAAAACTCTGCCTACAAATATACTTTTTTGTTGATATAGACTTAGTTTTTCCAAAGTTTTCTGCTGCTGCTGCTGCTAAGTCACTTCAGTCGTGTCCGACTCTGTGTGACCCCATAGACAGCAGCCCACCAGGCTCCCCCGTCCCTGGGATTCTCCAGGCAAGAACACCGGAGTGGGTTGCCATTTCCTTCTCCAATGCATGAAAGTGAAAAGTGAAAGTGAAGTCAGTCGTGTCCTACTCTTCGCAACCCCATGGACTGCAGCCCACCAGGCTCCTCCGTCCACGGGATTTTCCAGGCAAGAGTACTGGAGTGGGGTGCCATTGCCTTCTCTGTCCAAAGTTTTCAGTTCAAAGCAAAACTGAGAAGAAGGTAAATATTTCCAATATACTTCTGGCCCCACCACATGCACAGGCTCTCCAACTATCAACTATTTACCCTAACACCATAAGGGTAAATTTGTTACAATTGGTGACTCTACATTTATATATCATTACAATGTTAAACTCATTATATTATGGTTCATTCTTGGTATTGTACACTCTACTGGATTTGAAAAATGTTTAATGAAATGTAGCCAAAGTTATAGTATCTTAAAACCAGTTTCGCTGATTAAATAGCTCTGTGTTGCACTACTCATCGCTCCATCCCCTCTAACCCCTGGAAATCACAGGTTTCTCCACTGTCTCCTAGTGGTATCTTCTCAGAATTTCATATAGTTGGAATTGTACAATATTTGGCCTTCTAAGATTGGCTTCTTTCATTTAAATATTCGTTTTAAAAAAAGTTTTTTCATGTCTTTTCATAGTTCCATAGCTTCTTTCTTTTTAGCACTGAATAATATCCCACTGTCTGGATGTACCACAGTTTATTTATTCACGTACCTACTAAAGGACAACTTAGTTGCTTCCAAGTTTTGGCAGTTAAAAGTAAAGCTGCTATAAATACTCGTGTGCAGTCTTTTGTGTGGATATAAGTTTTCAACTCATTTGGGTAAATACCAAGAAGTACAATTGCTAGATTGTATGGTAAGAATATGTTGTTTTGTAGGAAACTGCTAAACCCTCTTCTAATGTAATTATATCATTTTGTGCTTCCACTAACAATAAATGTGGTTTTCTGTTGTTCTACTTTCTTGTCAGCATTTGGTGCTATCAGTGTTTTGGATTTTGGCAAGTCTAATAGGTATGAAATGATACCAACCTGTTTTAATTTGCATTTCCCTACCTAATGACATACGATGTTGAGCATCTACTAGTATGCTTATTTGCCATCTATCTTCTTTGGTGAGTTGTCTGTCCAGGCCTTTCCTCATTTTTAATCATGTTTTGTTCTCTTATTGTTGAGTTTTAAGATTTCTTTGTACATTTTGGACAACACTTTTTTTTTTTTTATCAGACATGTTTTTCAAAGATATTTTCTATCCATTTGTGGCTTGTCTTATTTTCTTTTCAGTGTTGTTGTTATTGTTTTTTTTTTTTTTCCAGAGCAGGTTTTAATTTGGATGAAGTATGTTTTCAGTCTTTAAATCAATGTTTTCCTTCATGGATGCTACTTTTGGTATTGTATCTAAAAGTCATTCTCAAACCTAAATTTATGTAGATTTCCTTCTATATATTGTCTTTCTATGGTCTTATATTTTTGCATTTTATATTTATGTCTATGATCCATTTGAGTTAGTTTTTGTGAGGGGTATAAAGTCTGTGTCTAGGTTCATTTTTCTCATACACATGATGCCCATTTATTCTAATTTGCTTTTGCTCAGGAAAAAGAAAATACTTTTATCAGGGATGGACATTATTTTGCTTAGGAAAGGGTTGTTATGAACCCCATTTTCTATTTATAGTAGGTTCTTGGGTCCTGCCTGGAAACTGGAAGATCAGAAAAGGAGAGCTAACAATATTCTGGAAAGCATATACAGCCATACTCTGAAAGATAAGTTTTTGTTATTGTTTAGTCACTCAGTTGTGTCTGACTCTTTGCGACCCCATGAACTGCAGCACACCAGGCTTGCTTGTCATTCACCATCTACCAGAGTTTGTGCAAACTCATCCATTGACTTGGTGATTCCATCCAACCATCTCATCCTCTGTTGTCCCCTTCTCTTCCTGCCCTCTATCTTTCCCATCATCAGGGTCTTTTCCAACAAGCTGGCTCTTCACATCATGTGGTCAAAGTATTGGAGCATCAGCATCAGTCCTTCCAATGAATATTCAGGGTTGATGTCCTTTAGGATTGACTGGTTTGATCTTCTCACTGTCCAAGGGACTCTCAAGAATTTTCTCCAGCACCACCATTGGAAAGCATCAGATCTTCAGCACTCAGCCTTCTTTATGGTCTACTCACATCCATACATGACGAATAGTGTTGTCAGTATCTTGCCTTTAAGAAATTATTGAAATATAACAAACATTTTTATTTTCTTATCTTGGATAAGCATTTTTTGCCCTTGGGGGAATATATGTGTTTGGTCTGAAAAACTCCCCTTAAGAATCTAGAAGTTAGCAAATATGAAGGGGAGCCATATTCTGAACTAAATAAATCAACCATTCAGAAATATACTACAGAGAATTACTGTGTACTGCATATTACCAAGGCATATGAGGGGGCCAGATTCTATGGTGTTTCAAGAATGGAATACCATCCTTGAGAGCAGTGTATTGTTATTTGTCTAAGGAAAATTGAAGCGGGTACTCCCTCAGGAGAGATAAAAATAAAGTAAGGCTCCAGAAGGAAAACAAGATCAGGACTAGGGGTCTGGTAATAAACAGACTTGTTTCTTTCTCCTTGGAAGCCTTGTTTCTTTCTCCTTGGAAGAAAAGTTATGACCAACCTAGATAGCATATTAAGAAGCAGAGACATTACTTTGCCAACAAAGGTCTATCTAGTCAAAGCTATGTTTTTTCCAGTAGTCATGTATAGATATGAGAGTTGGACTATTAAGAAAGCTGAGCACCAAAGAATTGATGCTTTTGAACTGTGGTGCTGGAGAAGACTCTTGAGAGTCCCTTGTACTGCAAGGAGATCCAGCCAGTCCATCCTAAAGGAAATCAGTCCTGAATATTCACTGGAAGGACTGATGTTGAAGCTGAAAATCCAATACTTTGGCCACCTGATGCGAATAACTGACTCATTGGAAAAGACCCTGATGCTGGGAAAGATTGAAGGCAGGAGGAAAAGGGACAACAGAGGATGAGACGCTTGGATGGCATCACTGACTCAATGAACATGAGTTTGAGTAAACTCCAGGAGTTGGTGATGAACAGGGAAGCCTGGCATGCTGCAGTCCATAGGGTCACAAATTATAGGACACAACTGTGTGACTGAACTGAACTGATCTGAATAAACAGCCTACTCAGTCAAGTTCCTGGTTTGCAGTTGAGTCACATTTAATAAAAATATTATTTTTAAAGCAGTGGATGGGGACTAAGGGAAAAAGAAAACAAACAGATGAGGCATTTATCCAAGATAAGAACAGAATGTATTACCACCCCATAGGTTGAAGGGTCAAGTGATAGGATTGTGAAGGGTATTAAGTGGAGTGGGTCACTTAAGATCCATGTCCTTTGGGAAACGGATGACCTGTAGTGGGAACCAGTGGAATATTTGTCTTCATTATCTTCCAGTTTCCAAACGCATTGCTTTATCTCTCATTGGCTGAACGGCACCAGAAGTTAAACAGAAAAAGATCTTGTAGAGACTGTTCTGACAACCCAGTGTCCCAGAGCACAGAGCAGAATGGGATGCAGACGTGTAGAGCATAGGTCTGGAATGGCAGAATGTATGCAATGCAGCTACCATCTGAACCACCTGTTTTTGAGTGTATGTGTGTGAGAGAGAGAAAGAGAGAGACAGAAATATATTTAATTTATTCCTTGAATCTAATAAGATCTCAATATTTTCATTTCTTCTACTTTCTCCTAGTTAGTTGTCCAATAAAGTATTTTTCCAGTCTTATACTACTGGCCACAATGAAAGAAGGAATCAATATAAGAAGAGTGGGCTTACCTGCAGGTGTTTCTGCTAAGATCAGCATAGCAAGGACTGCCATGAACCGAAGAATACTATGAATCTGGGAATTCTAGAAACCAGCAATGACTTAAGATGAATATATAGTAAGAAGAAGCAACCAAGATTTGCAGGTAGTGCAGTATAGATGGGCTCAGAAGTGGATTTGAGATCACTCTCTTAACAATTTGTTTTCAAAATACAGAAAAAAGATGACACATGATGCAATTCATGGATATTCAACTTTAACACATTGTTTTTAAAACATCTATATTGTCACTAACTGGGTAAAAAGAGTCATTTTTACTTATTTCCAGATTGTTTTTCATGGGTCCTTAAAGAGGAGGCTCCAAATTTATTTTGACTTTTTGATTATTTAGATCCATCATCAAGAACATTTTGCAGCTTTTAACCTTTCTACAAAAACATTCATTTGAATAAGAGAGAATATTCTGCAAATTGACTCCCAGGCTGATTTCTTACTATCATTCAGAATGGATTTGGGCCAAATCCTTCAGCCATTAGCTCCGTGATATAAATTGATTTTAATAATGCATTCCAAATACAAATAGAAATGACTATTGTGTGAGTATGTTTTGAACTCTCTGTTCATCATTGTTAAGCCAGATAAGTGAAAATTTATCCTGTTTCTAATTTCTGTTATTTAGTAATTAGATCCCTTTGACTTTTGGGTTCCAGTTAGACAGTAATTAATAAAAAGACTAACCCTTTTTCTTGGAAGAATAATACAGTGAATGCCTCTTGTGAAAAATATCTCACGTGCAGAAAGTCACAAGTTTGTCAGGAAGAGGCAATTTATTTCATATATAATGGAAACTAATATAAAAATGAGTGGAAGCATCTTTTAGGAAAATCATTTGGCATCTTGTGAATATTAAATAGATATACATTTATTTCTAAGAGAGCATTTTCTTTTCACCTTTTAGTGTGCTGGCACTAAATCCATTGTAGTCCCAGTACTTTGAATAATGCCACTCTAATTTAAAATTTTTACTAATAATCATCAATCTTAGCTGTATAATCTCTCTATATCACACACATATACCATAGTTTCTAGCTCTTACATGTCAATGATAACTCTGTTTATATCAGGGATTTTAATGAAACCTCTAAAAGTATCCATATGAACACAAACACTCAATATCCATTGTATTGACAACTAGATATATCAGATTCATATTCTAGGCCCTCTAAGGTACAGGTATTTTTTCTCAGATTTCATGGAATTTTCACTAACATAGTATCTGTATGCTAATTAATATAACAGCCCTATACTTTTAAGAAAGCATTATTATTTTAATGCTACCATTAGTATAGTCTGAACAGAATTTTGCTAATAAATATTTTAAAATTGTTCGTGATATCCATTCATAATGTATCATTACAGCTCAAAATTTTATTTGAATTCATTTTTATTAAAATATAGAAAAAATCTGTATATATTAGTCATTATTGTTTTTGTTTTAAAATGAAAATATTTTCAATTAGTCAAATATAGTATGTTGTAATTACCAGCTATTGCTCTTGATATTCAGATGCAAAATGTAATCCAAATTTTACTGGGAGATTTCTACTAGGCTAAAACACTTTAATGTAGAATATTTAAATAAACAACATTTGTTATTCAATATTATTTATGCTTTAGGCAGCACGCTAAATTTTTCTTAGTTTTGGTTTGAAATACATAATATATTGTATGCACACAGATACCCTCCCCAAAATGAGAGTTCTTCTTGATTTCAGCTACTGGTTATGGTCAATTTTTATTTTGTTAAAATATTCCACTCTCTTTCCATGTTTAATGTACTCTTCTTTGAATGAATATTAAAGAAATGTTTTCATTTTTTAACTCATGTATATGAAGAATAAAAATAATTTAGTGGAACATTTTCTCAATTCAAATTTTAAATAATTGACTTAAATCCAAGATCTTAATGTGAATTGATTTACTTAGTTCAAATAATTTCATAAGTGCTCAGAAAGGGAATATATTCATGAAGGGACAGTGTCATAATTAGAGCATTGTAGAGATTGTGAGAGTTTATGGCCCAGAGCAAATAATCCACTTTACAAAACTTGGTGGAATCAGACCCTTTAGTTTACTTATCCCTTAAGGTACATGTTCTATCCTCCCACTAAAAGACCCTGCATAAAGAAATATCACAACTTCTTTCAATGTTCTTTTCTTTGCTTAAAATTTTTCCAAATCAAGAAATGAAAAGTTACTATTTTTCATTTCTTTACAGAATATTCAATCTCAAAAATTTTGGAACAGGACCCATCATGGAAAATGTTCAAACTTTATCCTCTTGATAGATACTAGATAGATACTTCAGAATGAGATCAATATGTCCTCACATTTAAATAGAACATCCCATTACATAGAGGCAGGCTGTCAAGATTGGATTGCATGTATAATCTTCTTTAAAAGAATTAATGCTTCCAAATGAATATGATGAAACAAAGTAGAAAATAATATTCTCATTGCCAATCTATCATTTTAAAGTAATACCTAGGCAGTCCATCAGCACCAAGAAGATAGGGACATCTGCTACACATTTCTGAGACAGTCTCATTTACATATTTGTAAATATTAAATATAAATTTAGAAATTGATATTTTCTTTTTCTACTAAACGGTCATAAATCATTGACGGAATATGAATGTACTCAAGATGAATTGATTCTTTTTCTGGTTCTCTAAGAAGAATAGCTACTTTTGTTTTTCATATTTGTAATATTTTGTGCTATGATAGGGTATTTGTAAAAATAAAGATGCCTATACTCTTCTGTTTTTCACCTCTCTTTCAGTTCAGTTGCTCAGTCGTGTCTGACTCTTTGCGACCCCATGAATTGCAGCATGCCAGGCCTCCCTGTCCATCACCAACTCCCGGAGTTCACTCAGACTCACATCCATCGAGTCAGTGATACCATCCAGCCATCTCATCCTCTGTCGTCCCCTTCTCCTCCTGCCCCCAATCCCTCCCAACATCAGAGTCTTTCCAATGAGTCAACTCTTCACATGAGGTGGCCAAAGTACTGGAGTTTCAGCTTTAGCATCATTCCTTCCAAAGAAATCCCAGGGCTGATCACCTCTGTTTAGTTACTAAATATATGTCCACTGTAATGTTTTGTCTAATTACATAACTGATTCATATTCAGGTACCTAGTAGATAGCTATTTCTTTCTCAGTTTCAGTTCATATGAGATGTGAAGAGTGCAATAGTAGATATTCATAAGTTTAGTTAATTTTCTAAATGCTAAGCTAGGATTGAAAAAAAAAACCTTTCTGTTCTTTGCTCACTGAAAGCATTTGTTAACCAACATTTAATTTACTTGAAAAAAATGTTTACAGTCTATTCTCTGGTTCCTGTTTTCTTATTTCTTATTGACTCTCTAATCTAATGCTATTTTAAAATATACTTGTTAAGTAAATGGCAAATAAGATATAATGAAATATGAAGGTCAATTTACAAATGAGTATATTCCAAGTGTTCATTTGTAGATTGGCTATTTGTAACTAGAAACATATTTTTCTATAGAATATAATTGTTAGGTTCCCAGGCTAGCCCATATATAAATCGTACTATTTAATCAATGCCAATTACACTAGCCTTGGTTCTTGACAGCAGGGACCCTGCTACATCAGGAAAAGGGAGAATGAAGAGGATAATGAAGATAATTACTCCTTCATCCTTCCTTTTTTCTTGGATTCAAAACTGTTTCAACATGTTTTTGAAATAATCATTTTTTTTAATTACAAACTTTAAATCTTCCTTTCTGCATCTATCTCCAGTTTAAAACAACCCAGTCTACAGATTCTTAAACACTTAAATATATTTTCCATAGTTAACATTTTTTAAGCTCTTACTATGTGCCAAGAGTAATTATAAATGCTTTATGGGTATTATGTTATTTCATTATAACCACAACTCTGTGATGTGGATACTAAAATGATCACCATTTTACAGATGTGGAAATAGAAGAAGAGGGGGATTCAGAGATTTTTGCACAGTGGGGAAGTGACAGTGTCAGGTCCAAAGCCTCTTCATTTCATCCCAAATCACATTCCGGTGTGGCCCCACTCAGTGGCAGTCTACCCTTCACAGTGCCAGGCTCCTGTCCACCTTGTTACACCTCGCCATCAATCTACCCATTTGTTTACGCAGTTGATCTAAACCAGGTCTTAGGGAAGAAGCAATATTTATAATCTAATTATTACTGTCTCTTCTAAATCTGCTCAGAGGAATTTTAAAAGACATTATTTCTAAATTCAAATGAATATCTTACAGGGATAATTTCCATTGAAAAGAAAAGAGAAGGAAAGATCATGCTCTGTTCCAGTGAGAGGTGCTCTTGATTTTGAGCCCCCTTGGGTTTCCTCCTCCTTCTAATAGGGGATTCCTTCCTTCTGTGTTTCTTTTAAAAAATATGCTTCCTGTTATAGAAATATCATCTAATACCTAATCACTCCATAATTTTTAGAATATGAAAAGCATAGAAAGATTTTTTAAAAGAGTCATTTAAATCCTATTCAACTGAGAAATCAAATGTTAAATTTTTCCATACTTTTATTATAATACCTTGTCTCTTGTAATTTGTAGGTAGATATCCAGTTGAGTAGACTAATAGCATATTTCTTTCCTTTTCAAATTTAGTATATGACATTGGCATTCTCCTCAAGTTTTTAGCAATTTTTTACAGTTGTAATGTAAAACGCAAAATGAATGAATCATATCTCATCAGGTACTCTGAGTGGAAAGCATGGAACACAGGTCTTAGATTTACTGGCCATTTGTAAACAGGAGTTTGAAATTCAGGGACTGGTTTGAAGATATCTTTACCTGTTCGCACTGTGAAGGTTGGCTTTTTGTAATGCAGTTATATGTGATTGAAAAATATTTAAGTGAGAAAGTTTACATCTCAAGATAAACAAAATCGATTCAATTGTACAGGCCACAACTTGATGGAGTTAATGACCGGCAGTGTGGATTGCTGGAATAAATGGAACCCAAATGCTTTCTTGCAAACTCTAAAAGTAAAACTTTATGTTTTTTCCCTTATCTTGAACATTTTGAGAAATGAAGAGTAGTTTTGGAAATCACTGTACCTTTATTTTTCATATATGTCTGGCAAGAAGTCTTTTATTCCTCACCACCTTTTATAAATTCTGGTGTGAAGGTAGGCCAATGGTGGGCTGATTCTAAATGAAAATATATGAGAAAAGAGTAACTTACTTTCTAACACTTACCAGTCAATCAATTTTCTTGTTGAATTTGAGCCAACAACATTCAACAATATCAGATTTTGATAATCAATTTTCTAGATTAATTCAGACTTTGATAACTCACATGGCTGCCCTCTTCCTATGCTTTAAAATCTCAACATATGAGCCTTTAAAACTGAATTATAAAAACGACTGTGTGTGTATACTATGGTAGATACAGCACCTTAGGAGGTAAGCACACTTTGGTAACTGAAGTTGATTAAATGTTTAGGCATCATGTTTGATTGCCTTATAGTGACCTGTTTAATTACCAGGACTTGCCTTGATCTATATGAGCAATGGCAGTATTGAATTCACTATTCAGATGCAGTTTCAGGACTATAATAAAGGAATTTTCTTCTTTGGCTCTATAGAAAATCACTTTCAGCTTTTAAAAAATAATTAAAACTAGCAAATCAGCTAGTTTTCAACTTTGCACATTCTATCAGTATTAGAAATTCTGTCACCAAATTCAGGAAACAGATTTTTTAAAAAGCCAAATATAATAGAAAAATGTACAGATAGAAAAATGCAGGTTTTTGAGTCTTTAAAATTCATTTCTGACAAAGTCTACAGCACAGATGAAGAAGATTACAATTGCTTTCACTCTCTATTCATTTCTTTTGTGATATGAAAAAGTGGACAGTCATTTTTACAAGACCCTAGCTATAATTTGAACTGACATCCTCATAGCCAAGTGCATTAAAATTTAGAAGACATTCCCAAGAGTAATACTCATAAGGGGTAATATATATGTATATTTCTGTGTATACATATATGTATAAAGTAAAGTGGGTAGGTCAGCAAATACAGGGAAATATATTCATATTAATTAAATGTTTTCTTCTCTCACTAACCCCTTCTCTTTTATAGCCAAAGTATTCGCTTAAGAAAGCTGATTCAAAAATGGCTAACTGAACCTTGTTCTTTTGGTAGCAGGACCATTTTAGCTTCCTTGGGTTAGAACCAGTAAATAATTCTCAGCTGTGTGAAGAAAACCCAGCTCAGCTGCCTGCATTCTAAATCAATCTCAGGTTTAAGAGAAGGTGCAGGCTTAAAAGTTATTACAACTCCACTGTTTTCTCTGATAAATTACATGAATAACATTTGAGACAATGCATTGTTAAATATTTATGTCTAGTACTATAGAACCAAGAAAAGCACAAGAACCCCTAGAAGAATAAATATATTTACCTAAATAAATTACTAAGACAAATATACTCCTATGTGCTCTGTACCAATAAACAGTAGGTATTCACTAAATTGTAGAATATAAATGGTTCATTTCCTCTAAATGTACACTGAAAGATCTATAACATGTTACACATTTCCTGTGCTTTGCATATATATTTCAATATTCATCATGAAAAGCCTTGCTTATGTGTCAATATACATTACTTTGCATATATTAAGAGGTTTTTTTTTTTAATTTTAACATTACGGATGCTTTTTATATGGGGGAAAGCTCAGGTCTTATTTCATGATTAACCCTTTCATGGCTCATCCTTTTTTCTCTACATGACATTTGCACAAAATGAATTGCTTGCTTAGACACAGCTAACTAAATAAAAGCAGGCCAGGGCTGATAGTATGAAAAATGGATTTTCATTACTGTTTCATTGATTCTTGTAAATAAGGGCCCGAGGCCTGCTCCGAAAAGGCTGCAAACAGTAATAATTTAATCTGAGGTGACATAGACCAAAATGTATGTGGACAAAAATCATCCTTGAATATTAAACAACAGCCTCAAGACAGAGAAAAGTGTTGCAGGCGAATTTAAATGTATGCAGATCGGTGGGTAACATATTTAAAAACAGAAATTAAAGATTCCTGTCATAAATCACATTTGCTGCCATGGATATGCCTTGTTATGCTGGCGTTTAAGAAAACCTGAAAGGTTAAGGCAGTTGGTGCATTAAATCGTACAAGGATAATTAATACTTTTCTTGTGGCTATTTATAAGAAATGGAAAATATAGTCAGATCAGCTGTGGCACTGTAGTAATTTGAGGGGGAAGCAATGAAAGCATGAGTCAATAGTTTTAACTGGACAAATGTCAAATGCTTAATGATGCAGTATCCCAATTTGGAAGCTGTTTGAAAGTTGTATATTTTTTTAAATGAGATAAAATAGTTCATTCTCATACTACAAATATAATTTGTTTGCCTCTCATCTTTTTCATGTCCCCCAAGGGAAAAAAAAATCACATGGAATTTTTCATTTTTGGTAGTTACCAGTCACCTATGCTACAGATATTATATGAAAATAAATACCATTTCTGGCATCAGGCATCAAGCATCATAAATTCAGCCTTTCATCATGTCTCAAAATATAATAATGACATTATTTTTTAATGACTAATTTACTTGTCTCAAATGGAATTAGATTGGTAACATCAGTGGACCCTCCCACTGCTTATCCAGAGGAAAATCTACCTTTGTCAACGAATTTAGGTCTATGATTATTCTCTTTTAAAAAATCTTTCTATCATATCTTGTAGATTTTCTCTACTCTGAATGAAAATTAGTGCTTTTTTATTTCCCTCATGAGACAGAAAGCATATAGAACCAAATCCTCAGCATATGAAAGAGCCAATTTTTTTTAGGACACTGCTACCTGTATAATATTTCTTTGAACTAACAGAAAAGATTGGTTGGACTTTCTTTAGAAAGAAAACTACTCTTTCCATGGATAAAATAGTCTCACAACTATAGGTGCATTATTTGTGCAACATATAATCCAGTTTAAAGGGTGCTTTGTTTTTTAAATTGGTTTTAAAATAACAGTGGGTTATGAATAAATCACAAGTCTTGCCCTATCATGTGTAGTCATTCAGTCATGTCTGACTCTCTGTGATCCTATGGACTGTAGCCCACCAGGCTCCTCTGTCCATGGGATTTTCCAGGCAAGATTACTGGAGTGGGTTGCCATTTCCTTCTTCAGGGGATCTTCTGGACCCAGGGATTGAACTTGGGCCTTCTTCATTGCGGGCAGATTCTTTACCATCTGAGCCACCATAGAAGTAGTTTAGTACAAAAATAGTATGAGATAAAAAGGATTTAAAAAAAAATACTCAAATAGATTGTCTTCAGAGACTTTTCTGGCTACAAATGCATTAATGCTTTGATGATTAAATCCAGTCTACCTACATTAACTGAAAGAGCTCAAAAGAACATTCATTACAACAGCTTTTAAAATATATTTTATATAAGAGTAACATAAAATGAGTCATGGGGTTCTGCTAGATTGTGCTATCATCGAATCTTCAAGGCCTCAGAAACCAAACAATCCATAGGGACTCTTGTGATTCTTTAAATAGGGTGAGTTGGAAGCCTTGTTTACCCACCATTGATAGATAACACTAAATCGAGGTGATAAAGCCATTTTCACATTAACACTCCCACTCAGTATTGAGGTCATTGGGTATAGCAATAGTTATATACACCATCTCCCAATACACTTACACAACTCAGGACTCACCCATACCTTTATCCTGGTTGGTATTAAGCCTCATAACAAAACGCTCTATGATGATCCTGAATATGTGAAATGATTCTAACCCAAGCCATGAGATTTAGTTTAAAAATCATAGAAAGTTTGTTCAGAAAAAAAAAAAATCGCATAAAAGAAAAAAATAATAAAAGGAGAATAGACTACATGAAGGAAGGAAGCCTTCCTGTTAATATCTGCAGGTCTGTAATTGCTTGTTTTCCACCCCTCCCTTGTGACTCAGTGTCCAGAGACATTGCCTCATGGGTAGACGATGAACACCAATGCATCTGGCCTGACAAACATTCTGTGAGTAATGCCCCCACTGGCCAACTGTTCTTCCAACTTAAGCAAAAATGATGTGGCTTCTGGGGAATTAAACTGGCTTACTATCACAACAACCTCCCTAAGCATGCAAATTCAGAGCACGTGATCTGGCAAACCTGAAGCCCTTTCGGCAGAGTGAAACTGACAAGGTCATAGGAAGAATGGAATCCCTGTCTTCACACACCACCCTCAGACACTGTGGATTAAATACAATCTCTACTTTAAGCAAATTGGTCCTAGATCAGAAGCTTCCTGATATAAAGAAAGAAATGCTAGGGATTAAGTTATGATTGAAAAGAAAATGATTATCTTTGGTTACCTTTTCTGTATGTCTGTATACTGGACCTTAAATCATTATAATATATTAACGATTACTGTCATAATCACCAATTTGGTGATCAATTTAAAAAGTACTTTGGCAGATTGCTTTAAACTTAAATGCAAGGCTATTTTCAGTTTTCAAAGTTCTTTTTAGCTATTGGTATTAAACATACATAACACATTTTCCTGGAAGCAGATATAACCCAGCTGTTAGGAATAAGATAGGAAAAACAGAGTTGCAAGTGAGAATTTTTCTTGAAGAGAAAGCCTCTGTAAGTTATTTTGCAAGGTGTTGGATCTAGGGAATAACATTTTATGCCTTGATATCACTTACTATAGCAGAACAGTCAAAACCTTTGCAAGATGTGAAATATTTCCAATGTGATAGTAGACGATTATTGCCTGTACTACTATCAAGGGTGGATTAGCAAGACTAGGGACACAACTTCAAAGTCAAAGAGCAATACTGGAAGTCCTAGAAATAGTTTTGATTTATAGGCCAATAAAGTATTTTCTAAACTTTACAGCAACTTATAGGTATAAGACTAATTTTGCCATTTGGATGTACCTAAATGGCTTCAATATTAGTGGAGAATTAAAAAAATAAATAAATAAAGGAGCATACTAGCTAAATAGAGAGAGGAGATAGGATAAAATGGGAGTGATCATAGACACTAATATATTAAGAGCCATAATGGCTCCCGTGGGTCTGTTATTGCCTGCGTAATAAACGTATCTACTGTGCACAAGCATTAACCTCTGCAAAATATCATGAGGATGTGTAGCACATGTACCTATAAACATTAGTGGCAACTGTACTGATATGTAAGTGTTCAATGAAATGATTCCAAAGTAGCCATAATGTCTTATCACAGCAAGCTTGGTGAACGCCAATGCATTTACATGATCAAAGAGACAAATGAATTGGCTTTAAATGTATCATTAGTTGTGAGCTTCACAATTCATCATAATTGACACTGCCTTTCAGTGTCAAACAGAATAAAGTATATTAAAGCTGTGGAGAATGCAGTGGCTTCAAGGTTTCCACGTAGATCTTAGCATTGGGTGGGAACAAATAGTACCATTTTAGAGAATGGCAAACATGCTTTAGATTTGTACTCAAAGCAAACTTTAGGGAAAATGTATCATTTGACCAGACAAAGTCTCCATGATATTTCCTGGAAAAAAAAAAAAAGGAAATTCCCTTTAACAGTTTTTTTGGTAGTAGGGTGTTTGGCACTCCAGTACTTTGGTCACCTCACGTGAAGAGTTGACTCATTGGAAAAGACTCTGATGCTGGGAGGGATTGGGAGCAGGAGGACAAGGGGACGACAGAGGATGAGATGGCTGGATGGCATCACTGACTCGATGGATGTGAGTCTGAGTGAATTCCGGGAGTTGGTGATGGACAGGGAGGCCTGGCGTGCTGCGATTCATGGAGTCGCAAAGAGTCGGACAGGACTGAGCGACTGAATTGAACTGAACTAACATTTTACTTCCATCTTCTGGAAACAGTCTCATAAAGCCCTTTTTCCAATTTGTATTAAGTTTCCTTTTTCTTACAGATTTATGAGTACCCTATATGATGTGGATGCTAAAATGTCATCTTAATATATAAATTACATATGTCTTTCTTAGTCTCTCTTTTTTGTTTTCTGTCTTTTGTAGTACATTAGTTTTTAACTACAATGTAGGAAATCTATCAGACTTATACTTAGTGGGTTGTGCTGTTTGTGTCTCCTGTTAAAAAATAATCTTTCTACTGCAATCATAAAGATAACCTCCTATATTTTCTTCAAGTACTCAAAATTTTATTTTTCACCTTCAATTTTTTAATTCATCTAAAATCTTCCTTTATGTACAGTGTGAAGAAGATATCCTGACACATAATATAAAAAATAAATCTTTCTTCCATTGATTTGTACTGCCATGTGTAGCAGAATCTTCTAGGTCTTCAATATCCTTTCTTGTCTTCCTTCTATAGTAACAGATTTTTAGCTGAAAACATGGGCATCCAGAATTAACAGCAGTTCCCAGACTTATCTGCATTTGGGTGTGGCCTTGTTCTGCCAATGGGTTGTTGGTGGAGTTAATTTGTGCAACCTTCTGCAAATGTCTCCAAAAGAGGAGGCATTCTTTTGCCCTTCCTTAATCTCTTTCTTATCTGGAGAAGGCAATGGCACCCCACTCCAGTACTCTTGCCTGGAAAATCCCATGGACAGAGGAGCCTGGTAGGCTGCAGTCCATGGGGTCCCTAAGAGTCGGACACGACTGAGTGACTTCACTTTCACTTTTCTCTTTCACGCATTGGAGAAGGAAATGGCAACCCACTCCAATGTTCTTGCCTAGAGAATCCCAGGGACGGGGGAGCCTGGTGGGCTGCCATCTATGGGGTCGCACAGAGTCGGACACGACTGAAGCGACTTAGCAGCAATCTCTTTCTTGCTAGTGGAAAGCAAACATGTTTGTTGGAGCTGCAGAGGCCATTCTGACCCATTAGTTGAGTTTAGAAAAGCAGGCTATGCACATCCACAATATTTCTCAAGCAACCATTATTTATAGTGCACACCTCATAAACAGAAAACAATACTACAGAAGAGGAAGGTAGTAGAAATGTTTCACTTAAATTCCAGAATGTGATTTCCCAGTGGTAAACCTGATAAATAACCAAGTGACCTTAAACATCCCTTAAGTATACTTTTACTCAAGTAATTCTTTTTCTAAGACCACATGATTCTTATGCATAAAGATCATCTGAGTTATGTTTAATGAAGAAAAATTAGAACCCATATTATATTCAACAACATGGGGATGGATAAACATTTAAAACATTGTCAGACCTAGCGCTTTGAATTTTCAAATAATATTTAGGGACTTGGATATACACCTTTTTTTGAACTTTTTATTTTGTATGTTGTGATAGTCTCAGGTGAATAGTGAAGGGACCCAGCCACACATATACATGTATCCATTCTCCCCCACATTCTCCTCCCATCCAAGCTGCCACATAATTGAGCAGAGTTCCATGTGCTATACAGTAGGTCCTGTTGGTTATCCATTTTAAACATAGCAGTGTGGGGTATCTAATTTTAAAACAGCAATTAAAAGAGCAATTAAATAGCTAATTTTATAGAAAAAATTGTATCCATATTAAAAATATTAGAAGGAAATACACAAAAATATTAACAATGCCTATACTTAAATATTTGAGATAATTTTTTCCATTAACTTTTGAATATTTTCCAAATTTTACAAAGAACAAAGCATTTCTTTTATAATCAGAAAAAATAATTAATCATAAATATTTTATAAATAAGAAAAAATTTTAAGAAATCATTCAGTAAAATCATGATAAAGTCTTTTCAAGGAGACCAGGATCTCTTTTCTGACTGTCTTCAGATCAATTACATTGATTTTCTTTCTTTTAAAGCATGGTTTTTTATTAAGGATTCCTTTTAGAGCTTCCCATTTCTATGTAGTGATGATGAGAGTAAAGGAGAGAATTTCCAATATGGAATTATCACTAAAATAGATTTTAGAATGCAGGAATCTTCTCCTTTATTAAATCATTCCAATAAATATTCATTCAAGTCCCCATTGCTCCATATGGCCTTGTCACCTAGATAAATATATAAACATTATCTTAGTCACGTTTCTTGATTTTAACTTTTTTTCAGGTCAACTCAGGACTATTGAGTAGACCAAGAAGAGACTCATTTTTGCCCTTTTAGGCAAATACATTGCCAATACATGCACACTTGACTTCTGAACATTAATACCCAAATGCCTACTCATTATCTCCATTTTGAAATCCATTACATGCTGCAAAGCCAAAAATCGACAAAATTTTCTTCAGGAGTCCTTTTATATGCTGTCATCCAATCAGTAGCCTAACTATAAACCACAATATTATTTGTGACTTTTCCTTTCTACCTTAACAAATAACAGTCTCCCAGTCCTAGAGATTTACTACCTCTGTAGGTCACTCAACATTCAGAAAACTAGGATTATGGAATCTGGTCCCATCATTTCACAGTGAATAGATGGGAAACAATGGAAACAGTGACAGACTCTATTTTCTTGGGGTCCCAAATCACTGTAGATGGTGACTGTAGCCATGAAATTAAAGGACGCTTGTTCCTTGGAAGAAAAGCTACAACAACAAACCTAGACAGCATATTAAAAAGCAGAGACATTTCTTTGCCTACTAGTCAATGTTATGGTCTGTCCAGTAGTCACCACAAAGAAGGTAGAGTACCAAAGATTTGATGCTTTTGAATAACGGTATTGGAGAAGACTCTTAAGAGCCCCTTGGACTGTAAGGAGATCAAATCAGTCAATCCTAAAGGAAATCAGTCCTGAATATTCACTGGAAGGACTGAGGTTGAAGCTGAAGGTCCAATACTTTGGCCACATAATGCGAAGAGCCAACTCATTAGAAAAGACCCTGATGCTGGGAAAGACTGAAGGCAGGAGGAGAAGGGGATGACAGAGGACACGATGGGTGGATGGCATCACCAATTCAATGGGCATGAGTTTGAGAAAGCCTGGGTGGTGGTGAAGGACAGGAAAGCCTGGCATGCTGCAGTCCATTGGGTCACAAAGAGTCAGACATGACTGAGTGACTGAACAACAGCAATAGGTCCTTAATCCATTCACTGTTCTAAATAATTTTCTTCTGTTATCCTACTCCAGGCTACCATTATCTACAACAACCAACAATTTCCCAATAGTGTTCCCAATACTCAGGGTGAACAGACTTATTTTTCCAATTCATTCTCACCCTGCAGACAGAGTTACATTTCTAAAACCCTAGTACTTTGGCCACCTCATGTGAAGAGTTGACTCATTGGAAAAGACTCTGATGCTGGGAGGGATTGGGGGCAGGAGGAGAAGGGGACGACAGAGGATGAGATGGCTGGATGGCATCATTGACTTGATGGACATGAGTTTGAGTGAACTCTGGGAGTTGGTGATGGACAGGGAGGCCTGGCGTGCTGCAATTCATGGGGTCACAAAGAGTCAGAAATGACTGAACAACTGAACTGAACTGAATCTTTCCATGTCGGCTCCCTACATGACATCCATAGCTTTTAGGATAAACCCAAAGACCTTAGCACAACCTCCAAGCTTCTTCTTGCTCTGTCCCTGCCCCTCTCTCTGGTCACATCATCTTTTTCTGCTCATCTGGCTTCAGTTAACTGTTAAGATTCTACCATGCTTCTTCTTACCACCCAGCCTTGGCATGTGCTTTTCCTTTTGTAAGAATTCTTTTCTCATTTCTATCCACCCCTCAAATACACTTATTCAACTAGATAAACCCTAGGTAACTCCTACTTAACATTAAGGTCTTGTCTTAGAGTCACTGATTCCTCTAGATATAGATAGGTGGGCTACTTCCTTCCTTCCATTTCATCCTTCTATACCTTGAATATGAGACTTATGTTGTGATTGTGAAGTCATTATTTGTTTTCTCCATTAAAAGACTTATTTGTGAGGTCTGGAAAGGTATCTGTCATATTTAATGTTATACATGCAGTTCTTAGCTATGCATCTTAAGAACATGTATTTAATATTTTAATCTATGAATAAATGAAAGAAGTACTAGCACTTTTAAAATTTAACAAGTCAAACATTAAAAGTAATCCTTAATATTTATTTCTGCAAGGTAAGACTCTGGCCATCAATTAGACATTCTCCATGTTGAATCTTTATAATGATGATGATGATAATGGTTATGACTTCATGGTATTTGCTATGAATCATGTTTTTTGTTCTGAGTACTCTACATACACTACTCAGTTTAATACTTTCAACAACCCCACAAGGAGGTGTTATTATGACCATTTTACACATAAGGATGATGAGGCACTGAAAGTTTAATTTTTCTCAAGGTCACACAGCTACTAAGGGGGTGTACTAAGTGATATACTAACTGGCATTATAGGGTTCTATGTCTACAGTAATATATAAACCCAATACACACACACACACACACACACACACATTACCCTACTGCCCACAGCAGTCTCCATCACTGGTGAGTTGGGGATAAGGAAACTCTTTTCCATACAATCATTCATGGAACAAGGCTGATACAATTCTGCCAAATATAAATATATATTTTTCAAGATCATCTGAAAAGATGACATCCAGACAAAAAAAAAGGAAAAGGCTCCATGGGACAGACCCAGATGTTATACATCACTTTCATTCACATTTAATTGTCAAAAACTCTTTTCAAATGACCAGGTTAAGGCACAGGGTCATCCTAACATCAAGGGCTGTTGAGAAATATGTTCAGGAAAATAGGAAATAGATATTTTTGGTGAATGATTTTCACTCTACCACAGTGACTAAGGATGGATTTAAAACTAGACAGCTGACTCCAGAGCCCAATTCTTAAGACTCTACTAAACCTCTAACAGGAATGTGCCATACTGATTTAATTCATATCCTAGTTGAATGAATTTAGTGTGTCTTAGTGCTATATGTTTCCTGATTATAAAAATAAAAAAATATAGATTGTATGAAATTTTTAGTGTTTGGACTCAATTTGATGGCCTTTTGTTCCTCACATATTCCTCATATGTTTACACGTAGCTGGCATAATTTTTTCTGAATATGTAATGAAAAGGATTGGTGATATCATTACCAAAAGTTTATCTGCACCCTGAGTAACTATATATTTGTGAGGAGTAACTATACATTTGTGAATGGGTGTGCGTGATTAGTTGCTCAGTCATGTCCGACTCTTTGTGACTCCATGGACTAGGGCCTGCCAGGCTCCTCTGTCCATGGAGATTCTCCAGGCAAGAATACTGGAATGGGTTGCCATGCTCTCCTCCAGGGGATCTTCTCAACCCAAGGATTGAACCCAGGTCCCCTACATTGCAGGTGGATTCTTTACCATCTGAGCCACTAGGGAAGCCCATGAATACTGGAGTGGATAGCCTATCCCTTCTCTAGGAGATCTTTCCAACCCAGGAACAGTTGTGACTATGTAATAATAATTATACAGTTAACTATAGACAAAGTATTTTCCATTTGTATAAGATTATTTGGCTAAAGCCAAAAAGAAAAGACATTGGCCAAACTTAATAACATCATTGTTTAAGACAAATTATGGTTTGATAGACAAGCCCGTTGGACAATTTTATTAGTTGCATAAAAGTTAACCAATTTTAGATGAATAAGTGTTTAAAACAATAATTTATTTTGGGTCATCACTTTGCACATAAGGTTCAAAAATTTGAAAGATAGTAATTGGACAATTCTTGCTTGGTTCACTTATACAATTGTAGTTAGAGTCTGCTGAGAGTGCAGTCATCTGAAGCTTCCACTGAATTGAACATCTAAGATTGCTCACTCACATGAGTGGCAACTGATGCTGGCTGTTGGTTGCAAGCTCAGCTGAGCTGGTACCTGTAACACTCACAAATGACCTTTCAAGCATGGCAGTGTTAGTATAATCAGATTTCTTATATAGAGGTTGGTTTTCTCCAGGTCAAACATCTCAAGATTGAGGAAGCTGCATAGTCTTTTAGGACTTAGAGTTGGATCACATAGAATCACACCTGTTGGGTTTTATTTGCCACAAGGAAACAACTAATTAAAGGGAAAGAGGTAGCATCCTTCTTGATGGCAGGAGGATGAAATAAGTTGTGAGTTAAGTTCAGTCACTCAGTCGTGTCCGATTCTTTGGGACCGCATGGACTGTAGCATGCCAGACTACCTTGTCCATCACCAATTCCCAGACCTTACTCAAACTCATGTCCATAGAGTCGGTGATGCCATCCAACCATCTCATCCTCTGTTGTCCCCTTCTCCTCCCGACTTCAATCTTTCCCAGCATCAGTGTCTTTTAGAATGACTCTGTTTTCACATCAGGTGGCCAAAGTATTGGAGTTTCAGCTTCAGCATCAGGCCTTCCAATGAATATTCCAGACTGATTTCCTTTACAATGGACTGGTTGGATCTCCTTGCAGTCCAAGGGACTCTCAAGAGTCTTCAACACCACAGTTCAAGAGCGTCTATTCTTGGATGCTCGGCATTCTGTATAGTACAAATCTCACATCCATACATGACTACTGGAAAAACCATACCTTTGAACAGTCAGCCCTTTGTTGCTAAAATAATTTCTCTGCTTTTTAATATGTTGTCTAGGTTTGACATAGCTTTTCTTTCAAGAAGCAAGCATATTTTAATTTCATGGCTTCATTCACCATCTGCAGTGATTTTGGAGCCCAAGAAAATAAAGTCAGTCACAGTTTCCATTGTTTCCCCATCTATTTGCCATGAAGTGATGAGACCGGATACCACGATCTTAGTTTTCTGAATGTTGAATTTTAAGCCAACTTATTCACTCTCCTCTTTCACTTTCATCAAGAGGTTCTTTAGTTCTTTACTTTCTGCCATAAGGGTGGTGAAATCTGCATCTAAGGTTATTGATATTTCTCCCAGCAATCTTGATTCCAGCTTGTGCTTCATCCAGCCTTGCAATTGCATGATGTACTTGGCATATAAGTTAAATAAGCAGGGTAACAACATACAGCCTTGATGTACTCCTTTCCAAATTTGGGACCAGTCTGTTGTTACATGTCCAGTTCTAACTGTTGCTTTTTGACCTGTAAACAGATTTCTCAGGTGGCAGGTAAGGTGGTCTGATAGTCCCATCACCTGAAGAATTTTCCAGGCATTTAGATTTTATTGGCATCTGTGGCCCCTCAAAAACAAATAGCTTCTTGCAACTGTAATCCAACTTCTTACCACTATACAATGTTTTTACATGATTTTTTTTATGCCTAATAAATTAATGTAGTTTGTGATTCTCTACCTGATCAGCTTTCAAATTGCTGATGTCCAGGATCATATCCCTAGACCATTCAGAGTTTCAGGATGAGGAACAGGTATTATTATTTTAAAAAAGAACTTTCCACATTATTCCAAAGTTAGTCAAGGTTGAGAATCACTGCCATAATCCATAAACTATCTGCAAATTATAAATGCAAAGAATATTAACACAACTTGACCAGTTGCAACGTCTGTTCAGTGGGGAAGATTGAAACCCAGAGAAGGAAAATGACTTGGCCAAGGATACGGAGCCAAAAAATACATCAGCCTTGTTGGGATAAAAATAAGAACTGAAGAATCCCCATGTCCTTTTCAGCACGGTAGTGGTGTGGAAAAAAAAATGGCACATAATAGAAAGGGAGTGCATGAGGAGGTTTTAAATAGCATCATCCTTGTGAGACCTAGGCCTTGGTCTTGGATCCCATACCCTTGAGAGATGGCTGGGTGAAGATGAGAAAATGTTGCCTTTGAAGTTCATTATGATCCAGCTCCATGAAAAGAGGACTTGACCTTCCTTCTGAGTAGAAATATTAGTTAAGCCTTTAAATTACCTTGATTATCTTCATTCTCCTCTCTCCTTTCATTCTCTTAGGAAATTTTCTTTAAATTTTGTTTGCTTTTCATAACATTTTCATTGTGAAGCATTGAACAATAATGTAAAATCTGAAAAAAGCAAATTTCTAATAAATCTATTTCAGTATCAAATGCCTGCCATTTACATTCAGCATATGATTTTTGAATATGCAGAGTACATCATGAGAAAAGCTGGGCTGGAAGAAGCACAAGCTGGAATCAAGTTTACCGGGAGAAATATCAATAACCTCAGATATGCAGATGACACCACCCTTATGGCAGAAAGTGAAGAAGAACTAAAGAGGCTTTTGATGAAAGTGAAAGAGGAGAGTGAAAAAGTGGGCTTAAAGCTCAACATTCAGAAAACTAGATCATGGCATCTGGTCCCATCATTTCATGGGAAATAGATGGGGAAACAGTGGAAACAGTGTCAGACTTTATTTTTTGGGACTCCAAAATCACTGCAGATGGTGACTGCAGCCATGAAATTAAAAGATGCTTACTCCTTGGAAGAAAAGTTCTGACCAACCTAGATATCATATTGAAAAGCAGAGGCATTACTTTGCCAACAAAGGTCCGTCTAGTCAAGGGTATGGTTTTTCCAGTGGTCATGTATGGAGGTGAGAGTTGGACTGTGAAGAAAGCTGAGTGCAGAAGAATTGATGCTTTTGAACTGTGGTGTTGGAGAAGACTCTTGAGAGTCCCTTGGACTGCAAGGAGATCCAACCAGTCCATTCTGAAGGAGATCAGCCCTGGGATTTCTTTGGAAGGAATGATGCTGAAGCTGAAACTCCAGTCCCTTGGCCACCTCATGCGAAGAGTTGACTCATTGGAAAAACTCTGATGCTGGGAGGGATTGGGGGCAGGAGGAGAAGGGGACGCCAGAGGATGAGATGGCTGGATGGCATCACTGACTCGATGGATGTGAGTCTGAGTGAACTCCAGGAGTTGGTGATGGACAGAGAGGCCTGGTGTGCTGCGATTCATGGTGTCGCAAAGAGTCCGACACGACTGAGTGACTGAACTGAACTGAACTGATAGTGAAATTTTCTTGAAATTCACCATAATTTTTATCTGCTCACTTTTGGCTCAAGTAATTTCAAGATTTGATGATAAAATTTGTTTTTGATCTAGGTGATAATAATTGTTACATTATTATTCACAATATTTAATTCATTCACTCTAACTTAATCATTGCCTTATGGTTTATTTGTTATTCTGGCTGCTAGTACAATTTTTTAAAAAAATCACTAAGATTAAACATTTTCATCAAAACGTATTTAGATAATAAACTCTTCAATTTTCTTGTTTTTGCATTTGTTGACATGTATCAACCTGAAACTCTAGATTTTTTGCTATCCCAATACAATTTTAATCTGGAAAAATAATTTATGTGATTATTGCTGCTGATTTGTGTTCTCATCTAGGTTTTTTCAAGGCTTCCCCAGTGTCTCAGTGGTAAAGAATCTGACTGCCAAGCAGGAGATGAGAGTTTGATACCTGGGTCAAGAAGATCCCCTGGAGAAGGAAATGGCAACCCACTCCAGTATTCTTGTCTGGGAAATCCCACAGAGGAGCCTGGTAGGCTATAGTCCATGCGGTCACAAAATAGTTGGATGAGACTAAACAACATTAACAACTCATATCCTCCTTTATATTTTATTTCCTTTACTCATATTTTATCCTTCTCATTTTTCTTTACAGTTTTCATCTGAGCCCTGGTTGAATTCCTTGCATTTGACTTCTATAAATCAGTTTTCTATTGTATCTTATTTCTTATTTTTGAAACCCATCACAGTTTAATTGAGTAATCATATTTTTCTTTCTCATGCAATGTTTTCTGATTTCTGGTTGTTCCTATTTCACATTTCTTTCCTCCATGTAAATAGACAAAGTAGCCTCTCAAATTATAAGGAGATCATAAATCAGAAAGCATTGAATATCATGTTGCTTTCTTTTTTTATTCTGTTATGTGATTTTATATTGTTTTGATAGTATATCTAATTCATTTAATCAATTCCTGTAAGTATTCAGGAATGTCCCCTTGTTTTGACATAATGCATCTTTTTATAGAACTTTTGGTTTTTTTTCTGATATTCAGTTAGAAACTTCCTGTTTGTTCTGGCTGCCAGTGAAGGACAAAACCCTGCCATATTCAACGTTCATGGAGCCCACATCCTGTCCTTTTCCCTCACAGAGGCTGTGAATGGAGTTCTCTCAGCATTTTATCCACTCAGATTCTGGCTGCATAGCTCCTTGGGGACATTTTGGTGCTACAAGAGGGTCAGAAATCTGACCCCAGTTCCCTCTTGCGTAACAATGGTGAAGAAGACGGGGCTAGAGAGGAGTTGCTAAATAGCACTTGTTGAGTGTGCACCAAAGGCTAGGCACCAGATCGAGCACTTAAGTGAAGTGAAAGTCTCTCAGTCATGCCCCACTCTTTGCGACCCCGTGGACTATACAGTCCATTGAATTCTCCAGGCCAGAATACTGGAGTGGGTAGCTGTTCCCTTCTCCAGCAGATCTTCCCAATCCAGAGATTGAACCCATATCTCCTGCATTGCAGGTGGATTCCTTCCTGTCTGAGCCACGAGGGAAGCCCAGATTGAGCATTTAAACTTCTATTTAAATAGCAACTCTACCAGCTAGATACAAAATGACCCCTTTTCATTTTGTATGTGAGAAAACCAAGTGATAGGAATTTTTATATTTTCTCCTATGATCATGGAGTTATTGAGTGAAGAGTCTGGACTGAAGCCATGTTCTACTCAAGTCACTCTTTCCCCATTTATTATTTAATTCAAATCCCATGAAGCTGAGAGCACAAAACTATCATCCTTTCTTTTTTTGTCACCAACAAAAATCTCCCCTTTATATTCTGTTAGCCATTCCCATGGAGCTCTCCAAAGAGTAAAGGTAGAGTTTATTTAAAAAAAAAAAATCTGGTACATTTGTACCAGAATGTACAAAAGAATGGTCACTCAATTACCAACTTGACTCTTGAATCATTCATCTTTGCCCTTTTTAACAGTGTGGGAAACTCAAGTTACAGACATTCTAAGAGGCATGATCTCCAAATTGTTTGATAACCACATCCTTTCAAAAACTTTGATGAGAAAATAATATTTAAGAAATACAACTTAAAGAGTGACTCCATAAAATCTTGAGGGATCTTAGCTCTTCATTTCAATGGCTTAAAACACTTAGCTCTGAAGCATTATTCCACAGGCTTTAACTGGCATTAGGTGACACTGGCACTATTTTCAAAGGGTTTTGGGTACTTGCCTGTTTACTACCATGTAACTAATGCAGCCTCAATCCATCTCAGGAGAACTGGATCACTGTAAAATTTACACAGTAGCAGATCATAAAGGTGTTTGTTACTCTACACACTAACATAGAGTGGCTTAATCAAGGTTTTAGAAATAATGACAAAAAATTGTTAGCAAAAGGAGACATTACAGAATGATAAAAATTTGGAAATTCCAATTATCTGGAATGCATAAGGCAAGTACGTAGTAGCTTGTTTGGGAAAGAAAATAAAAAAGTGATCCTGAAATACTTGAGCCAGAATACTTGTTTTATATGGTCATCAACACCTACCTGAGTTCTCTGCCCATAGGAAATGCTCGGTAAACACTTCCCCAAGAGGTGATGAAGTTGTACTATAATCACTGTCTGGAGAAAGAGAATTAAAAGAGAATGCTACATTGATTTTTCAATTATCATCTGGAGAAATACAAGTAAGAATGTCACCAAAGTTGTATGTTGGCACTTGATCTCCCCCTAACACATAAGTTATTTCTTAAGTAAAACTTAAATATCTTTTTCACATACATTAACATCGTTCAGTTCAGTCACTCAGTCGTGTCCAACTCTTTGCAACCCTATGGACTGCAGCACATCAGGCTTCCTTGTCCATCACCAACTCCCAGAGCTTACTCAAACTCAAGTCCATAGAGTCAGTGATGCTATCCAACCATCTCATCCTCTGTTGTCCCCTTCTCCTCCTTACTTCAATCTTTCCCAGCATCAGGGTCTTTTCCAATATGTCAATTCTTCACATCAGGTGGCCAAAGTATTTAAGTTTCAGCTTCAGCATCAGTCCTTCCAATGAATATTCAGGACTGATTTCCTTGGGATGGACTGGTTGGATCTCCTTGCAGTCCAAAGGACTCTCAAAGAGTCTTCTCCATCACCACAGTTCAAAAGCACCAGTTCTTCAGCACTCCGTTTTCTTCAGAGTCCAACTCTCATATCCATACTTGACTACTGGAAAAACCATACCTTTGACTAAATGGACCTTTGTTGGCAAAGTAATGTCTCTGGTTTTTAATATGCTGTCTAGGTTGGTCATAGCTTTGATTTCCTTCAAAAACCTAGATTTGTAAAGTGCTTTTGAAATAAAAATTGTAAACAAGATTAATAGATTATTTTTATTCATAGATGCATCCTAAAGCAGTTATTTAAGTGTGAATTTTTAGGTGTTTATTTTAAACTCTCTGTTTAAAACTTTAATTAATTACAACATTTTACTTATACAAAGTGTTTTTACTCTTTTTGTCCTACATGTATACTTACTTAGGTCAAATATTTTCAGCAGTCCATGTATTTGAAAATACTAATTATCATAAAGAAAAATCATGGGCTTTTTTAATGTTAGTCCAGTTGGTAAAGTAATGTATCTGCTTTTCAATATGCTATCTAGGTTGGTCATAACTTTTCTTCCAAGGAGCAAGCATCTTTTAATTTCATGGCGGCAGTCACCATCCGCAGTGATTTTGGAGCCCCCAAAAATAAAGTCTGACACTGTTTCCACTGTTTCCCCATCTATTTCCCATGAAGTGATGGGACCAGATGCTATGATCTTAGTTTTCTGAATGTTGAGCTTTAAGCTAACTTTTTCACTCTCCACTTTCACTTTGATCAACAGGCTTTTTAGGTCCTCTTCACTTTCTGCCGTAAGGGTGGTGTCATCTGCATATCTGAGGTGATTGATATTTCTCCCGGCAATCTTGATTCCAGCTTGTGCTTCTTCCAGCCCAGCATTTCTCATGATGTACTCTGCATATAAGTTAAATAAGCAGGGTGACAATATACAACCCTGACATACTCCTTTTCCTATTTGGAACCAGTCTGTTTTTCCATGTCCAGTTCCAACTGTTGCCTCCTGACCTGCATATAGGTTTCTAGCTCATACTAATATTAAAGATGTTTTAATAAAGTAGGAGTATAACTTTCAGTTTCCTGCTTTATTCTGTCTACCAAATAATTTCTGACTGGTTTTTCAAAAATTTACAGACACTTATTAAATATGACCTCCAGTCCTACTCAATTGCAGAACCATCAGAATGCAAATATAAAGGGATATAGTTTATCTTTGTTTACCCCACTATATTTAGAACACAATTCTTGACCTATGCTAGATACAACATAAGAAACATTAAATGTTTTTAGAAATTAACTAGAATTTATTTATTGAATAAGTTAATACCTATGTTGTATTATGGGGCTTCCCAGGTGATTCAGTGGTAAAAGAATCTGCCTGCCAATGAAGGAGACACATGAGATGTGGGTTCGATTCATGGGTTGGGAAGATATACTGGAGAAGGAAATGGGAACCCACTCCAGTATCCTTCCCTGGAGAATCTCAATGGACAGAGGAGCCTGGCAAGCTACAGTCCATGCGGTTGCAAAGAGTCAGACAAGACTGAGCGACTTCACACACAGGCACACATGCATGTTGTATTATAACAGTTTCTGGACACTGTAGCTGAAAGCCCACTTCATACAAAGATACGAGAACAGCATATACAAATGAAAACATTATAGTTTTGAGCTTTAAATTATATACTTTTCACTAAAACTATAAAGCATAAAAATATACAAAAGAAGCAATTTGATAATTATGTTGAAGATGTTTATGAAATGTTCCATATTTTGTATCTACATATGTTCCATCGATTAAAGGATGGACATAAAATTAGTGAATACGCATTAAGTATCTTTCATTAAACATATATTTCTTATTATAAAATAATCTAATTGGTATGTTAATTACAAAAATTAAGGCTTTCATCTATCGCACAGGGGCCAAACTGTAACTCTCTCTTCTCCCCTGCCCCCAAACATTTATTTACCAGTGGAGTGTCACTGCTGCTCTAGCAGGGTTCAATAAATAGATAGTTTTGTTTTATTTTTTCTTTCACTATTTTAATGACCTTAATGTTAATTATTAGAGAAAAGATTTTGGAGTCTGATGCTCTGGTGTCAAGTATCTGGCTGCAGGCTAGCAGTGGAATCTTAAGGAAGTCACACAAGTTCTCTAAATCTGAATTTTCTCTTCTCTAATCTGGAGATAATAATACCCATCTCACATCCTCTCCATGAGGGTCAAGTAAAATCATGCACAGAATAGGTAAATGAGGAAGCATTGTCCAAGTGTTGATGAAAGTGTAGCTTTACCAGTTACTTTCAGAATTTTCAGAATTTCAACAATTATATTTGCTATGACAGTCTTATATTTGATATGACAAAGTACACAAGTTAAACTGAATAAGATTTGGGGTCCCAGATGGCCTCTTGCCCATTTCTGCCTCTTGCACCAAAAAGTCCATCTCAGTCCAACAATATCTGGTTATTGAATGCATTTTAAATGCCAAGCAATGTAGTAGACACTAGAAATGAAATATAAGTAGCATTTTCCTCTTGGTGCATGTAGTCTCATAGAAGAGGGGCACAAAAAGTTAACATAAATAAAATATAGTTTCATGCATGGTGTGTCAGTTAGGGTAGTATAGGGAGGCATTTTACTCATCTTATGATTTGACAAGCTTCCTAAAAATGACAATTGTGTTGAACTTTTGAGTAATAATTAGAGCTATGGAGAACTAATTTTATTATCATGGTGGATAGGAGGGGTTCTCCAGCCAGCTGATACAGTAAGTACACGGACATAAAAGTGTGGCTATCCTTGTGGTGGAAATGAATGTAGAAGCAGTTCTTTACTATGTGAAAACCAATGAGAAACAGAAACTCATCAAAAATAAGGCTGGAAAGGAAGCGGCTACTAAGTAAAACTTTTGAACTTAAATTTTGTCCTCTGCAAGTGAAAGCTTAATCTACTGGGACTAGGAGGGTAGTTTCTGAGTAGGCTGGTGTAAAACACATAGAAACAGAGCTATACAATTATCTCAAACCTGGGCAAAAGCATTTTTTAAAAAATGATCAACTTTGATTTTTGTGTCTTCCACTGGACTGTATTGGCATTTGGAAGATTTGGCACACCTGTGTTTATTGCAGTTAGCCTAAGTTTTAAAAAGTAGAAAAATAAAATTTAAAAAAGTATATTTGAACTTTATAGGATACACTTAACATATGCACTAAATTAATAGGATTAGAGAAAAAATTCTTACAATCACTAGGCCCAATCCTTTGTTCTTAGTTCTGAAAGGCAAAATAACTCACAATAAGAAGCTGCCATAGGAACTATAGCTGAGGCACCACTGATATAAGGAAGAAACTCCCCATTCGCACCAATAGGGTATTTCCCTCTGGAAATTAACTGTACTTTCAGTTGTGGAGCAGATAATTGCACTTCTTAAAGCTACATTTATATAAATAGTCCCCATTTCTGGGTTGTTTTTGCCCTCAGTTTTTTCATAAATCAAATACTAAATAGATTGTTTATGTGTATTCTTCATATAGTGAAGCATAGTCATTCATTAAAAATAATAATAATAATAAGTGCCTGCCATTTTAAAGTTCCAGTAAGTACAAAGAGATAATCTTCCTTCTGGTTGCCTATAAAATCAGATTGGGACAATGTCTCTCATGGTGAACTTTTAAAAAGCAAAAACTGTGTCTAAATAACCTTTGCATTTGTCTGTATCAGATGTTTGCAATATTAGATACTCCATGAAGATTTGGCAAATGAATAATTTGAATTAATAGGGTAAGTGATATATGATAGAAGTAGAGGTACAGAAGACAAGAAAGAGTTCCAAATAGATTGTGAACAGTTTTTCTAAAGAAATGGCCTACTAGCTGAAATTAAACTGATGAGGAATCTTGCAGGGGAACTGCATGGAAAGAATAGAGCAGACTATCATCAGCAAAACCACCCAAGGGAGATTGAACCTGTCAGAACATTTAGATGATGGTAGCATGGAGATTCGGAGAAGAAAATGGCACCCCACTCCAGTGTTCTTGCCTGGAGAATCCCAGGGACAGGGGAGCCTGGTGGGCTGCCATCTATGGGGTTGCACAGAGTCGGACACGACTGACGCGACTTAGCAGCAGCAGCAGCATGGAGATTGGTAGATGGTAGATGGAAGAAAGCTATGGAAGAGGAACCTGGTAATGTAGAGACAGAGATCAAATTGTGCTTGGTCTTGAAAAAAACAGGTAAAAAGACTGGGCTTTTTTCTTCCATCAAAAGCCATGTTTTGAAGAGGATCAAGGCCTGATCTGTTCAGATGACTTTCCTCAGAATAATTTACAGATCTTATATAGAAACCAGGAGCCAAGTGGACAGCTGTGCAAGAGAAAGTTATACATACACACACACACACACACACACCCCTACACAACTACATTACTAGATAAAATAAAGTGATTCTAAAGTAATCAATTGAATAGCACACAATTTATGAGTTTGAAAACCCAAACCAAACTGGTTAAATGACATGTTTTCACACTAGAACATAAAGGTGATGCTCCATTTTTCATGCTTTTTTTTTAAGTCACAAGCAAAAGATTGAGGGTGATGTTGTCCTAGAAAAGATTGTCCCATGGGTTGGTTATACAGTTTCCAATGTACTTATTGTGATAAAGCTACAACTGTCATTCTCATTCTATAAGATGCATTCAAAAGCAAGTAAATTAGAGACTACTAGTCTTAAGACAGACTTGCACTGTCTCTAGATTTTTATGTTGCTTATTTTTAATGTAAACAAAAGTCTGTATAAGTGTCAGCAGGAAAAAAAATAAAAATGTTCTTTGCACTTTAGAGCTGATTGGGAAACACCACTGTCCCTTGCTTGAGAATCACTGTCTTACAGGACTAAAATAAAAAAGTAATTATTCTAGGGGAAACCCAACTTCTCTTTTTATTTGATCACTGGAAAAAAATCCTGTTTTCTGAAAGCACTAAGAAACATTTTAAGAATCAACACTCTGATCACAATGGAACTGGGTCTCCCTAGTCACAATAACAGTTAAGTCTGATTTGCATGGTCCCTGTACAAACTTATGGATTCCTGAATCAAGTACAGTCATGTTGAATTAATATTTTTGCCTAAGTGAGTATATATCAAAATTAAAATACCTAGAATAAGCAATGATAATATCAGTAATTTTGCCTCATGTGTTTTTCTGGTTTTATGAAAATAGGGAAAGTGACTTTTTTCCAAGGGGGGAGGGAAAATACAAAAAAAATTGTGTATTGGAGCCAAAAGCCTTATTTGCTGTGAAAATTACAAATGTTTGCCTGGAGCAAATATGTGAAAATTTGCAATTTGTTATAGGTGTGGAATTTTGCTATTTTTCACAGTGGAAGAACTGTTCTGTGTAGTTTGCTTTTTTTTTCTCCTAGATGTGTGAATTCTTAGAGAAATTCTGAGATCTACGCATTTTTATGCAAAAGTGGCAAGGTGAATAATTACTCTCAATAATAATTTAAAATTCTGCTATGTAACTCAATGAAATACTTTTTTTTCAATGTTGAATGGCTGCACTTGTTAGAAGAAAGTTCCAATAATGTATTGAGCTTTCATCTAGTACAGAAATGCTGTATTAATGTACTGCAATAGTTTTACATAGGAGCGTATTGATATGTAAAATAAAAGAGATGGAGTGTAGTTAGCTTAAAAATCATTTAAGCTTTTATGACATAAATGAGATAACTAAAATTCAGATGTGAATCTTATGTATACAAAATTAGATTCAGATACCATGTAGGATTGAATCAATCTACTAAACACAAATATTTAACAATTCCAAAATTATGTAATAATAAAAACTTCAAGTTATGCAAGTATTAATGTGCATTTCACTTAGAATTGAATTCTTGCAACTAGGTAAGACTTCCTAATGGTCAAAAAGAAAAAGGAAAAGAAAGAAATACTACATTTCCTTCTTTCCTTCAAGTCAAAGTGATACTATGACTTCCATGTCTCTTCTGTCTATGGCTTATCCTAAGATGAATTGTGAAATGTTTGCATTATCTTTATGCCCATTCTGTAAGTGATGCCTCAGGTTAGCCACTGAGAAGGAATGCTGATGGCTCCAAACCTCTCCTCCTTTACACATGAAATTTTCTGTCCTGTTTCTCATGCCATTAGGGACACTTTCCTTTTAAATTCTAACAGAATTTGCTGCTTTCATTAAGCAACCTGTGTTATAATATATTTCTCCAAGCTCTCTTTTTCGTTCCTGGGTAACATGTGCCTTTTTAGAATGCTTCCAAAGGGAATGTAGGACGTCATATTTCTCTGGGTTAATGACATTCTCTAACATGCAGAAGGCAGGACTGGATGGTCTGTTTTACAGTTACCTGATTAATCTACTCAAAGTATGTTTTAATTAACAATATAGTATGTATGTAAGATTATAAAAGATCAGCCTACCATTTGAATTAGTTTATGGGTTGCCTTACTCTTTTCAAATATCAAAATCACTAGGAATTGAGAAGCTTTGCAAACTATTGCATGTCTCCAGTCTTTCTTAAAATGCTGTATGAAATTATTTTTGTTTTGTTTGTGCTGGTTTTACTAAGATTCAGTACTGTCAAGCTTTTCTTAATATCATATAACCTTAACACAGGTTCCTAATTCATGAAGTTCTGAAACCTAAAATGTGTATTCATTTACCCATGGGACTAAAGATAAAACCCATCAAAAAATGATTCCCAGCATATGTCCATGGGCAAAAATCGTGGAAAGGCAGGCAAGAGACATATATTCGTAATCTATTTAGAAATACACTACAGTTTTCTTCCCTTTAAAACAGAAACCTAATTGAACATAATGTAAAAACTACTTTAGTCAAAATTAACTTTAAAAGATTATAACACTAAACATCAATTATAATGTAAATTAATGGTAATAAAAATAAGACATTTAAAACTTAACATACACCAAAATTAGTCTTCCCCTTAAAAAGAAACAAAAGTCAAAATTGCAAGGTTTATTGCTATATTTTCAACCATGGAGAATGCATGTTGAAGTTTAATTCGTTAGTGAATTTCGCTTTTAGATCACCCTTCCAGTGAAGTTTTCTACTTGCCAATAAACACTAAGGAATGTCTCCTTTCTATGCTCAGACCAGATTGCTACCCCTTTTTCTTATCTGCCCAATTAGCTTTAGAGGCCTTAGCTATCACCAGCCTAACTACCTTGGAGCTCTTAGATGAAAGTTCCTTATCCTAGGCTGTTCTATTCATCAGGAATATAGCAAAACTTAGGTTTGAATAGTTTCCTATGAAACACCTCCCACTAAACTGATTTGTGGTCTCTAATGAACCATAAGCTGATGGACAATTATTCATTTGGCTGAAGCCCATGGTACTTTTAAACGGTACTCTGGATCTCACAAGACTGCATATGTGACTTACATTTAAGTTTAGATACAAGATTTTTTGACATGAGCAAGAAGTTTAACAAGACTTTAACTGGAATCACCATGAAAGAGCAATTTTGACTTGAAATTTCAACTTTTCTGTGATTGGTATGCAGATAACCCCAAAAATAATAAGGGTAAAAATTTCCTACATTTAGAAAAGCAACGCTGAGTTACATTAAATAAAAACATTACAGTTTTAAATAATCACCACAGAGTATTATAAGCAAGAATGGACTCTGTTTTTTAAGACCTTAAGCAACATGATTTCTTTCTTGATTTTTGCAAAGTTTGGACTCATACTTCATTTAGAATCAAAATATCTAGAAATAAAGGATGGCAATGGAAATTTCTTTTTCATAATAAAATAGAATAGGAATAGAGCCTGCTACATCTTGAGATTAAAAAAAAACAGATGTCATTTAGGCTTCTTAAGGGCATAGTGGAACACTTTCTGGAAAGCATTTCTTGAGTATCTCTGACACAATTGATTAACAGGTAACAAGATGATCAGAAATCTTCCTAGAACAGGAGTAAGTATGTTTCGTAATTGAAAACATCGGTTGAAAAAATTCTGTCTAGAGTTTCACCTTTTAGTTTCATTTGACTCAGCATTCCTGCTTAGAGTATGAAGCAGAGATGAACACAGGGCAAATCAAGAGGCAGCATCTCTTGAATAATTTGGTGGACTCCCTTGAAAGTGTTCCTTCTGTCCCAGGCAGACCTTGGACATGAAGAGTTTTGGGCCACAGTTAAATAGTAAGGTCTCAACACAGGTGCTTGGTCTTATCCACTAAGAACAAGGATTATCTTGTCAGTTTTGGCTGTAATTGCATTCTTTTCTGCAGTTTTGAGAGTATGCTGCTGTTGCTGCTAAGTCGCTTCAGTCATGTCCGACTCTGTGCAACCCCATAGACAGCAGCCCACCAAGCTCCCCTGTCCCTGGGATTCTTATATTGGATTGGGTTGCCATTTCCTTCTCCAATGCATGAAAGTAAAAGTGAAGTCTCTCAGTCATGTCCAACTCCTAGTGACCCCATGGACTGCAGCCTACAAAGCTCCTCGGTCCATGAGATTTTCCAGGCAAGAGTACTAGAGTGGGGTGCCATTGCCTTCTCCAGTTTTTAGAGTGAGGACACCACTATTTTTTTAAGGCTACGTAGCCAGGTCACTATTTTAAATTTAGGCTTACTGACAGTGAAGTTTACTTACAAAATAATGTTTATTCAGTTCAGTTGCTCAGTCGTGTCTGACTCTTTGTGACCCCATGAATCGCAGCACGCCAGGCCTCCCTGTCCATTATCAACTACTGGAGTCTACCAAAACTCATGTCCATCGAGTCGGTGATGCCATCCAGCCATCTCATCCTCTGTTGTCCTCTTCTCCTCCTGCCCTCAATCCCTCCGAGCATCAGGGCCTTTTCCAATGAGTCAATTCTTCGCATGAGGTGGCCAAAGTATTGGAGTTTCAGCCTCAGCATCAGTCCTTCCGATGAACACCCAGGACTGGTCTGCTTTAGGATGGACTTGTTGGATCTCCTTGCAGTCCAAGGGACTCTCAAGAATTTTCTCCAACATCACATTTCAAAAGCATGAATTCTTTGGCGCTCAGCTTTCTTCAAGTCCAACTCTCACATCCATACATGACTACTGGAAAAACCATAGCCTTGACTAGACATATCTTTGTTGGCAAAGTAATACCTCTGCTTTTCAATATGCTGTCTAGGTTGGTCATAACTTTCCTTCCAAGGAGTAAGCGTCTTTTAATTTCATGGCTTAAATTACCATCTGCAGTGATTTTGGAGCCCAGAAAAATAAAGTCTGACACTGTTTCCACTGTTTCCCCATCTATTTGCCATGAAGTGATGGGACCAGATGCCATGATCTTCGTTTTCTGAATGTTGAGCTTTATGCCAACTTTTTCACTCTCCTCTTTCACGTTCATCAAGAGGCTTTTTAGTTCCTTTTCACTTTCTGCCATAAGGGTGGTGTCATCTGCATATCTGAGATTATTGATATTTCTCCCAGCAATCTTGATTCCAGCTTGTGCTTCTTCCAGCCCAGCATTTCTCATGATGTACTCTGTATATAAGTTAAATAAGCAGGGTGACAATATACGGCCTTGGCACACTCCTTTTCCTATTTGGAACCAGTCTGTTGTTCCATGTCCAGTGCTAACTGTTGCTTCCTGACCTGCATAGAGGTTTCTCAAGAGGCAGGTCAGGTGGTCTGGGATTCCCATCTCTTTCAGAATTTTCCACAGTTTATTGTGATCCACACAGTCAAAGGCTTTGGCATAGTCAATAAAGCAGAAATAGATGTTTTCCTGGAACTCTCTCACTTTTTCCATGATCCAGAGGATGTTGGCAATTTGATCTCTGGTTCCTCTGCCTTTTCTAAAACCAGCTTAAACATCTGGAATTTCACGGTTCACATATTGCTGAAGCCTGGCTTGGAGAATTTTGAGCATTACAATACTAGCGTGTGAAATACAAATTGAAAAATACAACATTTACTTCACTAAGATCTTATTCATCCCCATTATGCACCACAATAAAATGCCAAAAGGAACCAATACTAAGTAATGCTCATCATAGGGAGCATCAACTTTATAAAGGATGAAGGAGAGAACAAAGGGAGAAGAAAGTGGGAAGTGAGACAATACAAAGGGCTTATGATTTTTTAAAAAGTCCTGTGCTGCAGGACTTAATCTGGGGAATGAAATCTCTCTTTATTCAGAAGTATACGGTGTATATATTCTGCTTTAGGACAGAAAAGCAGTTCAATTAGCTAGGAGAAGCTTTAAAAAGGAGGAATGAAGAGGTCTGGGCATGTCTCTAAAATTTCAGTGACTACCTCTTTCCTCCACCCAATTTTTGAATTAACAGATAGAATGGGTTGCTTCAGCAAACAAGTACACATACTTACAATACATTTTAACAATGTATTGAACTTACTGTGTGTTCTTTTATTATACTGTAACTCACTTCCATTAGGAGACTGTGCTAGTTTTCACAAATGCTAAATACTGGCTTTAGTTTTGGAATTTCAGGTCTTGAAAATATTCTCCTGGAATTATCTCACTATCTCATATGTCAGAACTTTGATAATGACTGATACAATCAAAGAATCATGTTGATGCTACTGACCTAAAAATTATTTTGAGCTATATTACAGTAGCTGCTTATGTGAAGTTTACCCAAGTCCTTTTAATCTCAACTACTCTTCAATGAAAAGAAAAACATCAGGGTTCTGTAAGAGCTATACTGTAAGTATTAGAACTATGCACAAAGTCTGTGTGCTGAAGACCCCACATCAACAAAAATAGTGCTCACCCTAATTAGTGGGGCAATTGGAAGAAGCTATTGTAGAAAATTGGAAATTAGAGGAAGTTATTGTAGGGAACAGAAGAGCCTGGTGGGTTACAGTCCATAGGGCTGCAAAAGAGTCAGACATGACTGAGTGACTGAACAATGAACAATTGTAGTAAAGTTAATTCTCATTAACCTCTTATAAAACAAAATATGGGCTATAGTTTCATGGAATTGAGAAAATCATTTAAGCTGCTGAAATTATTTACTTATCTATTTGAATGTGCCTTTTGCCTTGGGATTTTTTTTTTTTTTTTTTTTGAGATGTACTTTTTGTTAGACTAGATAATAAAAACTGGGCTATCTTCTGTTACATATTTGACTTAATGTTTAATGGAGCCATAAAAAACTTTCATTTTTGCAGATAAAAAATGGTTGAAAGTGAAAGTTGGTTGCTCAGTCATGTCAGAATCTTTGAATTGAAGCCCCATGGACTGTAGCTCACCAGGCTCCTCTGTCCTTGGAATTCTCCAGGCAAGAATACTGGAGTGGGTAGCCATTACCTTCTCCAGGGTATCTTCCCAACCCAGGGATCAAACCCAGGTCTCCTGCATTTTAGCAGACTGTTTACTACCCAAGCCACTAGGGGAGCCCCCAAAGGGCTAAATATTCATAATCTCATATAGAACAACTTACATCTGGGTGGTGTTTTCTGCTAAAAGGGAAGGATTGGATAATGAGTGAAACAGAATCAGTATGATAATTTTCCTTTTGAGTTGTTATAGTACATTCTAAAAATATTGTTGCCCAGGTTTTTGTTTTGTTTTGTTTTTTAAAGAGTAAATTTACATATTGTTCAGTAAAATGTGATTCTTTATTTTTCTTTTAATACATGCATATATTGAATAATCTATAGTAGAAATTCATAAAAAAGATAAATTTTAAAAGTTTTGAAAAACATTCTCTTTGGCTATTTTTATAATAACAAAGTTGTTATATAAATAAGTTTGTATAAATAAAATTTAAAACTGTTTCTGCTACTGGAATGTGTAAAGAAATTAATTTTATTTTAAAATCTTACTTTGATTTAGATCCTTCCATTTTATGTAATGATACATTTTTTTCCTTTAATAGCATTTTGGTGATTTCTTACACCACTACATGAAAAATACAGATACTGCATTTGGAAACTGGCAAATGTTTGATATGCACGTAGACAAGTATCTTCTAAAATAGGCCAATGAACATGAATCTTCATAAGCTAACCCCTTAATGTTACATAAATTATTTGGATTTTAAAAGCTGAGTTAAGTAAGAGGGACCAGGAAATCAACCATAACAAACAAACAGAGAGAAAAAAAAAATCTAAGTTTCTATATTACATTATAGCCATTCAAGGAATAAGTTTGTCACTTAATTAAAAACACAAAATCTCCCTATATATTCCAATATTATTTTGAATTATTCACTTTCGAGAAGCTTTTAGAATTCAAAAAATGCTTTAAGAAATTCTCTGATTTAATCACTCCCTAAACTCTTGAAATAGTTCATATGAATCTGTTTCTTTATCAGATGCATGATCTGGAGGTCAGATGCCCAAGGAGCACGTATACTCAAGACTGGGGTATATTTTTCAGCCTAATCTGGTTTGCTGTGCATACTGGACCTTATTTTAAGGATCACTGGCTGCCAATAGGAAATGCTCAAACATGCTGAGTCTGATCCAGATTCTTTTATGGAAAAAAACAAAACCAAAAAAAAACACTCCTAGAACTAAAGTGTTCTTCTACCTTTGTTCTGATGAAAAGAGATCCAGGAAAGAATTATAAATATGGAAAGAGCAAAGGTGAAATTCCAGAAGGCCATGGGCTTCCCTGATGGATTCATGGGTAAAGAATCCACCTGGAGACACAGCAGACGTGGGTTTGATTCTTAGGTTGGGAAGATCCCCTGGAGGAGGGCATGCAACCCACTCCTGTATTCTTGCCTGGAATAATTTCATGGCGAGAGAAGCCTGGCGAGCTACTTTCCAGAGTCACAGAGTTGGACACAACTAAGCATGTACATCGGAGAAGGCAATGGCACTCCACTCCAGTACTCTTGCCTGGAAAATCCCATGGACGGAGGAACCTGGAAGGCTGAAGTCCATGGGGTCGCTAAGAGTCGGACCCAACTGAGAGACTTCACTTTCACTTTTCACTTTCATGCATTGGAGAAGGAAATGGCAACCCACTCCAGTATTCTTGCCTGGAGAATCCCAGGGACGGGGGAGCCTGGTGGACTTCGTCTGTGGGGTCGCACAGAGTCGGACACAACTGAAGCGACTTAGCAGCAGCACCAGCAGCAGCAGCAAGCATGTACATTCTTCATAGCTTTGCCTCTTTTCCCTTTGTATCCATCTGTCTTGCTCCAAAGGGAAATAATGAGTGTCTAACCATTTCTATGTACCATCATGAGTGAACTTTCTTGCCCTTTCAAGAAAGAAGATAAAAAATGTATACAGTATGCGAATAGCTCTTTGCATCCAGTGTATCTTTTATTAATAATAATAATATTTTGAGGAAAGTTAGAATACCCAATATAAATGAGGACATGGAAACCACTGGAGATAACTGACTTCATCCAGCATCTTACAGATTTAAGCAGTGAGTCTGAGATTTCAGGTCAAATCCTGTGACACCAAATGTATTGTTTTTTTTCTATGCTACTATAATCTCTCTCTAATTAATTTATATATACTTAGAAGGGAAGGTATTGATAAATATTGAGGTAGTGATTACTAAAATTACCTGGGGAACTTAATAAAAATTCTTGAACTCCAGTATTAGATATTGTTTTAAAATGTCTGTAAGGTTTTTGGTTTTGTTTGTTTGTTTTGGTTTTTGTTTCTAAATTCTGTCTAAGTAACGGTTTTTCTCAGTCAGATCTGGGATTATCTTTAGTATTGAGATAACTTTAAAGTATATGCAAGAGTATTTACATTTTTCAAAGCGGAAAATAAATATTAGTGAATCATTTTATTCAGAATTTTTGCATTATGTAGATGCTTCAAGAAAGTGTTTGGTGGAGGGGAAACTTCCTGGCACCTCCAAGATTATGACATGGAGGAAGGTATTTACTCTACCTTCTAAAAAAAATTTATTCTTGCTTTCCAATTGCATGCCTGGACACTGATTAAATCTTAGATCTGAAAAATCAGTGAGCTGCTTATCATCCCTGGTAGAACACAGCTTAAAAGAAAGACAAAGCTGTTTCAGATGTTAGCTTCCTCTCCTGTTAGTTCATGAACTTGGGAAAAATACTTAGCTTCCCTGGATCTTAGTTTGTTTCACCACTAAATGCAGATAGTCATATGCATTCCACAGGGTTGTCTCAAGAATAAAACATGCTGTTGTATAGTGCTTAGCCTAGTCAGTGCACAAAAACTGTAACTAGCATTCATTTTAAAAGGATTAAGTGTCTGAGCATCAATCTTTTGAACCAAAGCATCTTCCCCTTGTCAGTGTTCTCCATCTTGTTTTACATTATTCTTCAATGCTGCTATGAAAGATAAGGATCTATGATAGTATCTATTTGCCAAATCTGTCTGGCAAATACTGAAGAATGCATTCTCATTTAGAGATCATAATCAACAGATTTTTATAAAAATTTTGAGAAGTTTTTCTTGAAAAAAAAAAAACTAACATTATTTAAAACATTATTTCAATAAACAAATGTAGCTATGGAGTCCTTCTCCTCATAGGACACCTATTAATATCTGGAAATAATATCCAAAAATACTCTTTTTAGAGAAGGTCTGTCTTTTACTACTAAAATCTTAACAACACATACGCTTTTCTCTTAGGCAGATTGAGATAGGCAAAATGAAACTTCAGGGGCTTGATTTTAAATATATGTATGTATTATTTCCACTTACATTGTGATGGAGTGGCAGGATGAGATTCCTCCATCATATGCACTATGTGTACTGTTATGGTTAGCCACTTTTGTGTTCTCTTTGTCTGTAGGTGTGAATATTAAGTGTGTGTGTGTGTGTGTGTGTGACTGAATGAGTATGTGTTTCTATGTGAAATTCTATTAATGTCTTTTTGTAACTACTATATCTAGATGTGAGTGATGTGTGAAACAAAACTCCTTGTTTAGTATAAAATAACCCACTCCAGTGTTCTTGCCTGGAGAATCCCAGGGACTGGGGAGCCTGGTGGGCTGCCGTCTCGGGTCGCACAGAGTCGGACACGACTGAAGCGATTTAGCAGCAGCAGCATGCTGTTTTAATCTTTATCCCATATAGTATGGAGACTAAGTCTTAGCTTATTAATCTACAGATCTGAATATAAATTTAAAATAAAGTTTTTAAAACCATATTCTTAAATTCTGTTCTCTCTTCCACATTCTCTCTTGCTACTCAGAGTTGATCTCTAATGACTGGTATTTTCTCAAATAACCATTTTATTTACCAAAAACTAAAGAACTAAAACACATGTTGCACAGAAAACAATATTTGGGTTCTTTCAAAATTTTAGGCAAAGCAACAAGAGATTTGACTTCCTCTAAGACCAGCTTGGGGTCACTGTTTGTTTTCATTTATATGGGCACTCCAGTCTTCCTTAACATCCAATTTGCTTTCAGGCAGTAGGTATTTAAACTACAGGAGGAGTCCAGCCAAAATAAGCCATCCTTCTGCCAGGTCCAAAGTTTCCTTTCCTCCTGCTCTCTCTGGGTTTCCTCTTATAATTTTACCTTTCACTTAGTTCCATGGAATGTGCCTGGGTCCTCTAAGAGACATTTAACTTTAGGGAGTTATTACTCATTTTAAACAAAGTGGCAGAATCACTGTTTCTAGAGAAGGCGATTGTTGGCAGAAAAGAAAAAAGTGAGTACAAGAAGAAGAAACAAGACTTCTTCTTACTTTCTTCTTGTGTTTATTGACTTTTTCCTGATTCTGAAAATGTGGATTGCTAGGGAAGGGACAACCCCTTGTCCATCTCCGTTTTAATATAAAAATAAATGTGTGTGAGTTTAACTTTTACAGTATGAAACATGCATAATACAGAGAAGCTCAAATGCATAGTAAAAGAGAATCGTTTGGTGTGGAAGTTACCGTCTAAAGCTGTAGGAATTGCATCTGCCTTACACAGAAGCCCTGCCCTGTGTTCTTGCCTTCCTTTCCACTCTCTGAGCAATACATCTAGGTTCATCCACACTCAGTCCTGTCTTCAAAACTCAAGTTCAGCGCTCTCTCTGAATGCAAACTTTAATAAAAGGTTCTGTTACACACACAATCTATTAAATAATACTAATGCAACTTTAATTCACTTGGATTTAAGTATCTAACTGAAGGTACCCTGGGTTTCCTTTTTGACTTTTCCCCTCTTGCATCCTTTCATTTACTAGGCACCCAATTCATCCATGACAATCATGAACTACAGCATTTAGGAGTGAGAAACCTTCCCTACAGACACATCCAAAAATGATTTTTTTCCTCTATCAAGAGCCCTTTAAAATTCTTTTTTAAAATAACACTTTGAAAAAAATAACATCTGTTTAAATCCTTTTATCATGATTTAAACACATTTTCAGTTATCACATTTTTCTTTTTTTTTCCTTTTTTTTTTTTTAAAGTTCTTTTTATACCTGTTACCATGGACACAATGTTGCTTGCCTCAGAGTCTAATTAAAATGGTTACTTGCTCAGCCAGGGAATTAGAGAATAATCACGTGTTGGGGGAGTGGTTTTAAAATCTGAGGAAACTATTGTTTAGGATCTCTTGATAGAGATACTTCTGTTAATCAAAATCCTCTCTCCATCTTGCAAGGAGTGTTTCAACCAATCAATTTCTAAAAAGACCCAACATAATCTGTTTAGAAAATGTATAGACCAGATTTTAACCTCATAAACCTGTCTTTGGGCAGGTTTCCCTGAGCTATAAAGCAAGGACCTGGTATTTGCAAATGTGAGTGAGGGGAAAAAAATCCCCTTCTTGTTAAACTATTGAATATGTAATATTTGACCAATGTAGAATTTAGATAAATCATTAATGAAGAAATTTCCTAGGTTTCAATCCATCTTCCAATAAAACCAGCCATCATTTCTATTTATGTAGTCAATTGCCTCATTTTGGACTATATAAACATACTATTTTTGTTGTTTTTGTTAAAATAAAGATGAAATACTTTTAAATGGTCAAATTCTTTGTTTAAATTTAAATGTAATAATAGTTTACTTAATACATCACAAGCAAGCAGGCATGTAAAACTGGGCAAGTCAGAAAGCATTTTTTTTCCCTTCAACAACAGCGTTTCCACGAGCACATCCTTGATAATGTGGACTCTCGAGTTTCTTAGAATAGACAGTAAAAATGCAGAAAGTTACCATGGTTTTCCAACAAGGATGTGAATTTAATGTTTAAAATTTCCAGGGGTATAGAGACTTTACTATTTTTATTTACTTTCTTCAGCCCATCACTTTTGTAACTTCGATCCTATAACCTCTTAGTATAATCCCTATACTATCTAGCATCTTCCTAGATAGACTTGAAAGACGTTCAGATTATTTAAGATAAATTTCCATCTCTGGAAATCTATCATGAAGTTTACCTAATAATATATTTTGATACTGTGTACATGGATATATGAGATTCCGTTGACTAGCAAGTCAGTAACAAGTAGAGACAAAGCAATGTGGGGCTCATGAGAAGTTGAACTGATGATGTGACAGGAAGTCAGAATTCAAGGGCAATCTCTTTGCTAATTAACTATAAGGCATTTTGCTGAGCCATCATTTAACCTCTCTAAGACAAAAGAGGTGGGTCCATTGTCTTTAAGTTTCCTTCCACCTCCAAAGTTCTGTAACAGAATGACAGTGGTGCCATTCACCGTGACAGGGCTCTAGGAGAAAAACTAGCTGGATGAGGAGGGTCAAGGTTTGGTATTTGTTATGATGAAATTGAGTTCCCCCTGAAAGAAAACTGGGAAATTCAAGTAGACATTTAGATACAAGGGTATATAACTCAGAAGTGAGTTCTAGAGATACATATATGAAAGATATTGGCTTATGGATAATGATTTAAATATGTTCAATTGAATATTTCCCAGGAAGAAAGAATATAGTGAGAAGATTGGGTACTGAGCTTTGAGAACCTAGAAAGAACAAAATACTCCTTCAAAAAAAGACGCGTGTGTTACCACATAACTAAGAAGAATGAGTCATTTTTGGTACAGTTTGCAATCTTGGTCATCTACTCAACAAATATGTACATATAAAGCACTTTACCACCATACAATATCTGTAGGTGCTGGAGAGTCAAAGAACAGTGAAATACAGACTGTGGCAACACAGCTTTAAAAAAACCTAAGCTGCTCTCTTAAGAGAATCAAGTTTGAAAACAAGAAAGTTAACATCAACTTAATCAAATAAAAATACTCATTACATACATTATTCTCAGATATGTTTTATTTCATAGGATTCTCTCTTCTTAAGAGAATCCATTATTTGAAAGGTAAAGGGAAGACTGTAGTTTAAGAAAACATTATACTACTCTGACCTTTTCAGTATTCTATATTTTGATTGGCTATATTGGAATATCTCATCATGTCCATCCAAGTAAGGGCAAGACTGTAAACACTATGAACTTGACTAGTCAGCCAATCAAATTATAGAGTGTTGTAAAGGTCAAAGCAATACAATATGCTACTATAATTTACATAACATATGTGCAGCATTACGAGTCCAATATTTCATCCTCAGACAAGGATTGAACCAGAACATAAAAAGGCGTAACATGAATGTAATCTGCTGACAACAAAATCAGAAAAACTTTCTTGAGATTTCCAAGATTGCCACTGAAGTTAAAGGAAGGAAGGATGAAAAAAGATACTCATTCATTGAAGTGAGTTCAAGATAAGAGGTAGGATGTAGGAAATTCATAGAGAAGTTCCAAGAAAGTGGTGGAAAGGCAATAGACAAATGGGTCTGAAAGTCAAGAGAACTGGGTTCTATGCCCTGCTTTGCTAGTAACTAGTCACGAGACTTGAAAAGTTATTGGATTTCTTGGCATTCATTTCTCAGGCTTTGAAAGAAGAGATATATTAATAGTTATTGCTTTTAATAATCTTAGTTGGTGTTTTTATTTTTAAAGTATACAGCAATGAATATAAAGCTATCCTTATTTTCAAAATACAATCTTGTGGTGCATAAGACAAGTAAATCAGTAACTGCTTAAATTAGTTTAAGAAACGAGGAAAGGAACATCTTAGCATAGACCTGCTTGTAGTCTGTCATTGTTTTTGCCCCTGCCCATATAGAAAGATCTACATTTGTATACGTGGTGTAGAATATGAGCACAATCTCCATAAGTCTTATGGTGTGGGCACTTAAAATCTAGGCCAGGGAAATAGTCCAAGACTCACCAATAAGGCAAAAAGAGGCTCTATATTGCTGGTAAAAATGACATAATTCACATTAAAAATCTTCAAAATCAGTCCTTAAAACCTGCCTAGCATAATAGGAAAACAGTAGTTGCTATTATTCCATTCCTTGTTAGCATTTTCTAGGCAGAATGTGATCTGTTGTGATATTTCCTCTTTAAATGCTACCACTGAAGTTGAAATAAACTTTCAATGATGTTGAACTCCAGAGCCAGGGTTATGGAGACTTGGCTCCTGGCTCTGGATTACCTCGCTTTGCTTTCGTGCTTCAGTTTTATTATATGTAAATTGGGGCTAATAATAGTACCTGATTCATAGGATTGTGAGGTCTGAATAAGTTAATACATAAAAGGTGCTAAAAGAGTGCTTGATGTACTGTAAAAAAAAATAAATAAAAAATAAACTTTCATTAAAATGCTGAGAAGGTAAGAAATGACAGTGAACCCAGTAAGATGTTTCAAAAAACCTGCACCTTCTAGGTGAATCATAGAAATACTAAGGACTAAAATATAAAAAATAAATCGTAACATATTAACTTATGAGAATGCCAAGTTAATGTTCAGAGGAATGGTACATTTTATTTGAAAAGTAAGTAACTTGGTGAACTCATAATTTCACAAGCCAAATCAAGAGCCAAAGTAGTGGGCAATTAATGAGAGAACCCAATTAATGATCTTTGATTGATCAAAATTATGGAAAAAAGACAGTTAAACATGTATTTCCAATTGCTGAAAATGACTATCTTGTGGATAATAAATACATTCTACATGTTTAATACACAGAATAGGTTTAATATCCAAAATTTCTTTTGGTGTTTTCATCTTGTATTAATCACTTTAAATATGTATGATCCTTTTAACATTTGTGTTTATTTATTCATCCTATATCAAATCTGCACATCTTGTGCAGGATATTGTGACTTTAACCTGCCCTTAAGTACTGTTTCTGTGTTAAAAATCCCCAGCATGAGTTCTAAACAAACATGAAAGTTTTTTCCACTTTGCATGGAGTATGGAGATAGAAGTCGAAAGAATAAGGTCCTGAAACCTTTGGGTGACCAAGTGGAAAGGAAGCACCTGCCCGCTGTGGGCAGCAGCCCGGCACAGCAGGTGTCTGCCTACCTTCTAGGCTCTGCACAACCCGTTGGCTTCCATTTGCTCAGTCTCTTGTCATTTATATTTTCTTCTCTCATTTAATTTTCTTCATTTCCTCTCTCTTCTCCTTGCACTTTTTTTTTTTCTTTCTCCCTCTTTCCTTTCCTCTTTTTCTCTCTCTTTCTGAGAAGAGTTTCACTTTCAGTTAACATTCAGAATGAATCTTGGTGGCTCAGGTCTGGTTTACCCATGCTGGCTGTGAGGTTCATACAGCAGTAGTAATACTCCTTAAAAATATTGCAGGATAATGAGAGGATCAAGTGAACATGAAAGCTGTACTGTCAGGCACTGATGAGCCAAGGTGATAACCTAACTTAACTTGAACATTTTAAAAATATGTGCTCCTCATCTGGAAAACATATCTAGCAGGTTTAATGTTATTGGTTATATGTTGGAAGATTTAATGCTTCTTACATATTCTGCTGAGGGAGAATGAAAACCCAAACCAAGTGAAAAGAATAAAAAAATCCACACTGAATGGGAGAAATGCAGTCTATGCCTATGATCTTTCAACAGAAGCATTTAAGAAGCTATTTCCGAGCTGCATTTTTTTTTTTTTACCCTGACCACTATAATTAAGAGAAAAGTGACATAAAGTGAAAGTGTTAGATTCTCAGTCATGTTCAACTCTTTGCAACTTCATGGACTGCAGCCCGCCAGGCTTCTCTGTCCACGGAATTCTCCATGCAAAAATACTGGAGTAGGTAGCCATTCTCAGCTCCAGGGGATCTTTCCAACTCAGGAATCGAACCTGGGTCTCCCACATTGCAGCCAGGTTCTTTACCATCTGCGCCATCAGCGGCCCCATACTTAAGAGAACCATTCCACAAAGCAGTAGGCCCCCATTTTTATCATATTTTTCACTCTCAGAAAACATCTTATGTTGTTTTAACTTCTTCAATGTCTACCTCCTTCATCTTCAAAGGAAGCTCTCTGAAAGCAGAGATGCTCTCACATTTTCTCCCATATCCCTGGCACCTAGCACAGGACCTGGCCTGTGGTAGAGACAAACAAGTTAAGGGACTCCTCCAATACCCAATCTGATATCTTCTATCAGAAAACTGAATTGGATGGAGTTTGATATCATCCTTTTTAGGTCTTCAGGAGTGAATAAAGTGAATAGAAATGAGTGAATTAAGAACAACTTATGAGAGTTTTGAAAGTTCATCAGGAAGACATTTTTCATTCAACAGAAGTCAAGACCCAAGATGCTAATTATATATTTCCTGATAGACAAGATTTCAGGATTTAAGAAACTTTGTAAGTGGCAAATGTTTCTTTCCTATTCCTAAAAGCCACCAGATATGCCATAGAGATAAAAGTAAAAAAAAAGAAAATCTTGACTTGTATATTTTCTGCAAAATCTTTGTAAAAATATTTTCTTCATTTTTGGATACCCAACAGTAGTTCTCATGATGTGTAAAGTACCATGTTAGACTGAGAGATGACACATAACCTCATCCTTCAAAAAGTATGATCTTTTGGAAACACTCATATATGCTTACCTTCTTTATATACATGAACAGTTGACTTCTGTTTGTAGAGGCCCAATAATTAATATGGTACTAAAGATATTCTTTGGAGAGGGAAATGGCAACTCACTCCAGTATTCTTGCCTGGAGAATCCCACGGACGGAGGAGCCTGGAAGGCTACAGTCCATTGGGTCACAAGAGTCAGACACAACTTCGTGACTAAACTGCTAAAGATATTCCTTAGGTTCCATCCATCTCTTTCACCCCATTTCACTCTTGTCAGTTTCTTAAACTCCAAATGCTTCTAATCACCATAGAGCTAGTCTCCCAGAAAGAATATTCTTTCTTTTAATCTCTGCTAGTTAATTCTTGCTCTTTATTCAGATGCTAAATACTCATAAATACCCTGGAGAAGGGATGGCTACCCACTCCAGTATTCTTGCCTGGAGAATTCCATGGACACAGTCTATGGGGTCATAAGAATTGGACATGACTGAGCGACTAACACTAATACTCATAAATTCTTGAGGACAACATTACATGTTCTCCCTTTCAGATCAAAAATGTTCTAAAGTGCTCTTACTTCTCCACACAAATTCTTATTCTAAACACAAAAGCTCTCTTATATTTATTTCTGTGATGATTTGATTAATGTCTTTCTTCACCACTAGTCTGAAAGCTCCATGTGGATATTAAGAGTACTGAAAAATATGTTAAAAGAATGTGTAAATGCAAACCCAACAGGTTATATCTCCTGATTATAAATCTTTTGAATGCTACTGGTTTTTAAATTATAGATTTAGTTTATTTAATAGAAACAATTCAAAGGCAAGCAGAACAAAAACTGAGAACAAATAGATCTTTTATGATAGACACTTCAAATTATATTAATAATCTGACAGTGGACTGTATTTTAATTTAATCATGAATGCTTCATAGTATACACATATGGTGATGATTATTTCATACGTCCATTATTCAGGTTATCTTTTTTAAAAAAACTTTTTTTTTTCTCTAAATTTGGCCCATTCTTTCCTTTAGTTATGCTAACACCCAGGAATGGAAATTGCAGAAATCAATAATGAGGCATAATTCACTTCTAATATTCAGTTAAAGTCCTTAATTCAATCATTTATTCATCCACAAAACATTCAAAAATCAAATATTTAACACCTAGAATACAAGATACCATATGGGCAACAAGAATGTCTTGATATACCAAATGCATAAAAAGTTCCTTTTCTCCAGCTGTCCTGGATTTAATTTAGAAGTTAAGATAATTGCATAAATAGCTGCAACAAAGGCCAATATGATAAGTCATCCCAGTTGCTTAAACTAAGCATAAGGGAATTTCAGGAAAAGGGTTCATTTTTTTGTAGGGGCTGTGGGGAAAGGAGGGATGTCAAGTGGTAGCACTGTGCCTTAAAAGGAACTGGAAGAATTTTGTTTGATTAAAAGAAAAAATTCAGGCAGAGAGAATGACATTAATGAAAATGAGGAGGTCAGAGGTCTCAGGAGGGAACACAAGGAATCCAGTTAGATATGAAGAACAGGAGAAGGTAAAGCTGGAGAGGAAGAATGAGCTCCTTTGTCAAAAGTCTTGAATGAAGGTGACTGAACATTCCATCTTGCCCATGAGATGTTTTCTGTAGCAGCCTCCTATCTAGTTCGTATTTGAAAACAGCATTTCCTAAATAGCTATAAATACAACCACTTTATATGTCTACCAAATGTTAGAACCAATATATTAGTCTGTAAGTTAATACTTTAAAGTGTATTTAATTTTAAAGCTTTGATATCCCGTTTTGCTCATAAACATATCTCAGGTTGGATGATAAATTATATAAAACCCCCAAAAGCAAAGGTGTTCCTATAGTTACATATTAGAAGTGAGACACTGAGAAAATAACCTCTCTAAGCCTCATTTCCGTCATGAATAATATTCTAAAACATATTCTACAATGTTGGAAATTAAATGTAAAATGTATAGAACATACCTATACCCAACAAAGGGTAGTTTTCTGATTTCTTTCCATAACTGAAGTAACCTAAATTTCTATTATCAAATATAATTATTTCAAATCCAAAAATATAATCATTTAATATATACCTTATTTTTCTAAATAACATATACTTGTATTAATAAAGTTGGAATTCCATGGTCAAATAAATTTGGATAAAAACTCATTCTATAACCTTCTTTGTTATAGACTGAATGTTGTGTTCCTACCAATTCATGGGCTTCCTTGGTGGCTCAGATGGTAAACAATCTGCCTGCAATGTGGGAGACCCAGGTTTAATCCCTAGGTTGGGAAGATTCCCTGGAGAAGGGAATGGCAGCCCACTCCAGTATTCTTGCCTGGAGAATTCCATGGACAGAGGAGCTTGGCAAGCTACCATCCATGGAGCTGCAAAGAGTTGGACACAACTAAGTAACTAACACACACACACAGACACACACACACATACACCCCAAATTCATATATTGGAACTTTAACCCCTAGTGCAATGGTACTTGGAGGGAGGGCCTTTGAGAGGTAACTAGGACTAGATGGGGTTCTTCAGGATGGGATCCTCATGATGGACTCTGTCCTCACATAGGCAGAGAGGGGAGACATACCCAGAGGAAGAGCATGTGAGCAAATAGTGAGAAGGTAGTTGGCTGTCTATAAGTCAGGAATCTGCCGTCACCTTGACCTTGGATTTCCAAGCCATGAAAACTGTGGGAAATAAATGTCTGCTGCTTAAAACCACTGAGCACAGTCAATGGTATTTTGTTACAGCAGGTAGAGCTGACTAAGACACTTTTGGATAAAGTCTTGGATAAACTTATTAGAATGAATAGTACTCTATTAAAGGCTTTGAGATATTCCTCAGGAAACACATTTATTTAATCTTTTATATCCTTATTTACCAAGTCTATTGGAGCATAGGACATCGCTTTTTTCCAAGTAATATAAGAAAACATCATGTAGACATCCCAAATTATTGTGGAAACTAGGAAACTATTGGGGATCTTACTTCAGTGTTGATTTCTATTAATGTAAATAAACATTTAATTGGATAAATTAGTAGGTGTCATGAATGTCATTAGCATTTTATTTGTCTACATTCTAAGTAGTTTAGTCTTGGTGGGGGGATGGGATAGATGATCTAATTCACCTCTGGACTTTAGAGACCACAAAACAATGAAGCCAAAATGCATTCAAAGTACATTTTATAACACTTCTTGCTGTCAAGAAGTGAATACCTAAAAATCATCCAGAACTAATAATTCTTTTAATTCCTCTTAGCTATTTAAAGAGACTAAATTTCCAGTTGCCCATTTCAGCCTGTTCTGGTGAATTCAGGGCAGCCCTTGATTGAGATGTTTTTGCTAAAGGTCCAACCCAACTCTGCTGCTTCTCTTTGAGTGTATTCCTTTGTGTTTGGTCTGTCACAGACACTCAGAACAACTGCTGAGCATCCTTCTCATAAATGTTTCATATACTTGACGACAGTATTTATCCCTTGGTTTCCGCATGTTTGGATTTTATTCAATATCTTTTTGGTTAATGTGGAGGAAGGGAGATGGCACTTATGTTTCATATTCCACATTGCTGCCAGCTCTATCTAAAACACAAATTGATAATGTCAGTCCCTGCTGAAAATCCTCTAGTGAGTCTCCACTGCCTCCAAAGTTAAACATAACCCCTATAACATAGGCCACGAGACCCTTCACTTTCTTGCTTCTGCCTGATATTCTTAACACTAATCTACTTCTACTTCAATCCCATCAGAGTAATTTGTGTAATATGCCATGCTGTTTGCAAAGCTATCCTTTTGTTTAGGCTGTTTTCTTTGCCTGCAATGTCCTTTCCTGCCTTCTTCAGGTTAATGCCTACTCATACTGTAAGACTTGGCTTAAATTACAATTAAATTAGATGTCTTTTGTGTCTATCAGGCATAGTTGGTCACTATTCCTATGTTGTCCCATGTCTGTGCTGACTTCTTATGTTGATCCTATAACCTTGAAGTGTATTTGTATTTTCACCCACATGTTTCTTTTTTGCACTGTGATGGCATTGGAGATATGGTATACTAAGTCATAAATTCAATAAATGATAACTGATATAGGTAAAGAGTTTATTTTTTTCATAAAAATAAAAAAAATCCAGGGATAGGTAGCCCAGAGTACATACTGAAGTTCGATGATACCAACTGGAACATGCTTATTCCCTGAGCCTGCAGGCCTCCACCCACATCCTGATCACCTAGAGGTCATAATACGGCTTCTCACCTCCAGTGTCACATCCACAGATGTAGCAAGAAGAAGGAAAGTGAAACAAAAGAAGGAGCTGTGTTTGGCAGCAAATTTTCTTAAAATACCTAGGACATTTCCACTTACATCTCATTGCCAGGATTGCATTACATATTTGTTCACTTTTTATAAGAGAATTTGGTATTTGGGACTGAACATATTTCCCCCTTAAAAAGATACAAGTGTTGGTAGCAAAGAAGAAAGGCAGATGATGTGAGCATCTAGCAGGGTTTGTTATAGAGACTCTCTTCAACACTTTATAATAGGTGTTCAGGAATTCATGTTAGATAAAAGAATGTCAAAATGATCAACATTGAGTCAATAAAACTACATATTTCTAACAATAATTTCTTAACTCATATTTCTGCTTCCTACTAAGGGTTCGTAGTATTGACATAATAGTTTTTGGCTTTTGTTTTTTCCTTTTTATAGAATTTGAGTGATATAAAAGGCATTTTTCTCTTTGTTGCCTTCTCCTTAACCTTTGCAGAGTGAAAGCCATTAAATATATTAAACTTAAGCTTCTCATTGACAGGATTCATTATTATCACTTAATGAAACACCAATGACACTGTCATATGCATAGAAAACACTGAAGAATGTTGGGTAATAACATTAATTTATAGGATTCTAAGCCATTTTATGCAACATAGTTTTCTTTTTTGTTTAATATCACTTATTTTTATCAAAATAAAATGAGAAACTATAGATATACTTTAACACATCCATTTAGTTAAAGCCAATACGGGGTTAGGCCAAAGAACACAGGTGAAGCTCATTTACTCTGTACCCCAGCTCCATTTTCTCTTGTAACTCTCCAAAATCTCATTTATTTAAAAATATATTTTCAAAAGTGTTTTATTGAGTATCTATTATGTGACAGATATTATTCTAATTGGAATGCATTAGGATATTTATGAATAAAATATATAAGGTAAAGCTGTATTTTGGATAAACTTCATTTCAACAAACTCTTGTCTGGTTCACTGTGATATTCCCTATTACTTAATTCAAAATTCTGTCCTTATCTTATTTGAACTGTCAGGAATATCTTGACACAATGGTCAAGCACTACCTTCATCTTAAAACACCCTCTGCCTGTAGCTTCCTGGACCCTATTTACTCTTAAAGTCATCTACCTCACTGTCTGTATCTTCTCAGTCTCCTTTGCTATTTTTTTCTTGTCTCCCCAATGCCCTCCAATCCCACTCAAGGTACCTATTTGAGGCCTGCAAGTCTTAAGAGTAAGAGGTTGAGTAAAAGGTTTTTTCCTTTTTTTTTTTTTTAATGTTGCTTTTGCTTCATTTATTCATTTTTTTAGGTGAGTCCATCATTCAGATAAGTAGATTCCTCTAATTTTATGGCTTTACTCTCTATATGCTAACAATTCAACAAGTTATCTTTACTCTCAACTTCAGTCTTATATATTGAACTTGCTATCTAGCATTTCTCTAGGTAGATTTTTCAAATCTAGTGTACATACTATTATAATTCTATCCCAAACCTGCTGTTTCCCTTGTGGCTTTCATGTCAATGAATGATAATTTAATTTTTTTCCAGCTGTTTTAACCTAAATGCATATACTCTTCCTTAATCCTTTATTTTTTTCATACTATTGATAATTTTCATCTACCAGAGAATCCTACTGGCTTTAAATTTAGATACTTCAAATTCCAATCATTTTTATTATGCCTATTACTACCATCCTGGTTAAGTCATGAACATCATTCACCTTCCTATGTGTAGAGGTTTTCCAATTGGTCTAGCTCACGCAAACTTTGCTCATAATAGCCTCATCTCCACAACACAGTAATATTAATCCTATTACTCAATATTTTAAAACAATTTACTTGTCACTCATAGAATAAGCCATAGTCCTTATAATGTCCTACGTTGTTTAATCCTGCTAAGTCTAACTTCACTTGCTGGGATGACTCCAGGGACACTGGTCCTTTTCTTGTTTCCTGGCCCTTGGAAGTCCAGGAGTTCTCATTTAAAGGCCTTTTCACATTTTGGTCCTTCTCCTGGAGTATTAGCTCTCTACCTGGCTTCCTCCTTCATTCTTTTTACAGTTCTCTGCTCAAACGTCATCTTCTCAGTGAGACCCTCTCTGATCATTCTTATAAAATGCTCAGTGACCACACCATGCCGAAGCTGGCACTCCCTATTCTTATTTTGGCTTATTCTTTTTCATTGCATGTATTAAAACCCAATCAACCAAACCAACACATATTTATGATTGCTGTTGTAGCTAAATGTAAATTTCACAATGACAGTAACTGTGTCTGTTTTGCTCATTGCTACATCCTCAGTATCTGAAACAGTGCTCGGCATATAGTAGAAACTCAGTAAACACATTTTGTTTAGCAAGAATAGATGAATAAGTAAAAACAAAATATATGGATAACATTATTGCATTCCTTAACAAACACTCTTCTAAGTTAATGAGTATGTGATTTTTGCCCATAAATAATTTGAATCAAAGATATTAAAAAGTCTTTGAATTAAAATTCTTCATAAAACAGACTACCTTTCTCTTTTATTAATTTACTAGAACTCAGGTTCACAACAGCATACAAAAATAGAATCTGTATCTATTAACAATTGAAAGAGGACAAGAAAACATGTGCTGACTAAATATGTCTTTCCTCCTCAGAGTGTCTATCACAGCTTAAATACTACTTTAGTTTCAATGGTCTCACAGGTTATAATTTTCTTTTATCACAACAAGAATGTTTTAAATGGGTCCTTTTAAATGATGAGAAGGTATTTGCTGATCATTTAGAACTGCTTACAAAGATAAATATATGTTAAATAGTTTTCTATTTAAAACTTACAGAGAAGTAACCCACAAAGACCAGAAAATAATTACTCTTAATAACAAACTGAACTATTACCTGCTTATTTTCCATTTCTTAGTTCAAAAAAAATGAAAAACTCAGATAAAGCAATATCTTCAAAACTGCCAATTTGCATGTTTTGGTAAAGAGATGTCTTTTTTAACATTTGGGAAATGAAATTGCATTGAATGAAATGAAGTGAAAGTCCTTTATGTCTGTAGTTATTCTATTTAAAATATGGATAGATACCGGCAGTTCCATCTTTCACACAGAAACTTAAGCAAAGGGACAGAAGAACTGTATATGAGGAATTACAGATGACCCCCCCCTTTTTTTTTAATCCTCAAATGTGCTTCTCTTCAAACAATTCAACTTACACAGAACTGTGGAAATATGAGTCCAAACCTTTGTCCATTTTTGTAAATTGTTTGCATTTTTGTAAATTTCTTTGGTTTTGTTTTAAACTCCCTCCACATTTTTCTCATTGTTTATTGATCACCTTTGTAACACTCCCAATTAGCAGAACAAATGTGACAAGGAAAAAACAATTGTTAGTGCAATCCTACAACTTCCCTTTATGACTGGAGCCGAGTGTGCTAGTGCTGTGTGATTACAGCGTGCTCTCTGAAATGTTCTAAATTATGTTCTCTAATGCAACTAGCAATCACACTGATAACTAGATACATAGACAGATAAAGAGGAGATTCCAATAGTTAATTTATTCTGGATACAAAGTTCAGACATTTTAATAAGTGTTTTCTCTCTACTGCTTTCAACTCTTTCCAAAAATAGATCTTGAGCTCATATATCTATAGGCAAAAAAGAATGATCAATTTCAATGTAATATGAACAAATTGTAGGAGATCTATCTGGCTGAAAGATTATTTTACATGAAGATATTAAGGATCTCATCATAATCATATTCCTTGATAGGGTCCCAGTGAGGTACATAGGGAAAGCTGGGAAAAGGGGCAGAAAGATTTATTGACATAGTGAGACCAATAAAGCAAAAGGTTTAAACCACTGAGAGTCCAAAGACCATGACCAACTTGGCTTTATGTGATTTGACAACTGAATTATCAAAAGATACACAGACTTCCCCAAGCAGAAATGACCTCTCCTCCTTTCCATTTTAGAAATGAATAAAGCCCTTCCATCTTTGAGAGATGTAACAGTATCAAGCAATAGAAAGGCAAATATCTATTGTATATAAGGAGTCTGAAAGAGATGAGAAAATGTTACCTATGTTATCCATTTCTAAATACCTATACTTTGAGTGAGTGAGTGAGTGAATGAAGTCACTCAATCGTGTCCGACTCTTTGTGACCCCATGGACTGTAGCCTACCAGGCTACTCGGTCCATGGAATTCTCCAGGCAAAAATATTGAAGTGGATTTCCATTTCCTTCTCCAGGGGATCTTCCCGACCCAGGGATTGAACCCAGGTCTCCTGTATTGAAGGCAGACCCTTTACCATCTGAGCTACCAGGGAAGCCCATACTTTAGAACTGAGTAAAATAAATACATATTGTGTGTGTGTGTTTGTGTGTTAAATTGCTTCAGTCATGTCTGACTCTTTGTGATCCTATGGACTGTAGCCTGCCAGGCTCCAATGTCCATGGGATTCTCCAGGAAAGAATACTAGAGTGGATTACCATGCCCTTCTCCAAGGGATCTTCCTGACCCAGGGATCAAACCCATGTTTCTTATGTCTCCAGCATTTGCATAGGGGTTCTTTACCACTAGCACCATGTGGGAAGATTCCCCCTCCCCCCCAACAGGTATTAGTTAAAATTATTTATTTTGAACATGCTGCTCATCATCGAACTGAGCTATAGTGTCAGGGGCCTTGATGAGTCTCTCAGCTACTGAAATGTATTAAATATAAAGCCAGCTGTGCTCCTTACAGCATTTTAAGGCCCTTTCTACTGTAAGTACACTTTTTTAGAAGGTTTTCCAACAGCTGTGTCTCCTTTACAGACAATATCTCCTACAATAGAGTGTGAATTTAGTCCTAAAAATGCACTCACCGAGACACCGAAAGTCCTGGAAAGTCTGACCTCCCCCATGTCAAAACTAGCCCTGAGAATTAAACTGTCAGCTTTCTGAGAACAAGAGCTAAGTTTTATGTTTTACAACCTGTCCCCAATTTACACAGTATGCCACAAACATTCTTGAAAATTGTGATTGGGACCTAATTGACTCTAGGGTAGCCACATAAAACAAAGTTCTCCTAGGACATCCAGAAGACTAGGGTCTGATTTAGAACATATCGAAACCTCTGACATATTGGCACAAATGGAATAAAGCAGAGTCTTGTTTTGTTTTGTTTTGTTTTGTTTCCAAGTAAGATCTACACCTGCAGAGCTGCAATCAAAAGTCTATAGGAAGTTGGAGTAGATGTTAGGTCTTTTTCTTACTCAAAGTTCTTGAATTTGGATTTACAGGCTGCCTAGAAAATTGATCTTGAACTTGGTATGATATCAAGGAGTCAGAAACACTTCTCAAACATTCTTTCTCCTCCACCTCTCTCTCTGGCTATCCTTTCATACCTAGAGCTATTTAACAAGATGACACTTTCAGTGATTAAAGATGAGGCTTAAAATAAAAATGTAACTGGGAAAGACTAATGACCTAAAACCATTTTACTCTACAAAAGATACATTAAGCATGTCCTAGGAAAATATCCCCATGGGGGAGAGGGAAAGTCAGCATGTGGATTCTTCATAATGGGCATGTCAGAGTATGTGTGGTGTTTTACAATTTTCTTTAACTCAACTGTTATTGCAGCCTTGAACCCCCACTGGATCTTGTTGAAATCACTTTGAATAACCTGCCATAAGAAGAGAGAAAACCCTATAGTCAACTCACTCCTTTAAATTTCAATTCTGTTTTCAAGATTGAGAATGATTTAAAATAATCCAATTCAATCATCTCAACAAATTGAGGGCTTTCTATTATGACTGTTTTGAGGATACAGCAAAATCAGACAGTCCCAATCTTTAAAGAATCTTACCTCTTGAATGGGAATAAACATTTCAAAAAAGAGCAATCTGGATCATATAATGAGCATAACCTTAACTACGTTTAATTCAATTTTATTTATTTACACACATGGAAACTAAGACTTAGAAAGTTAAATGATTTCTTCAAGAATCCAAAGAGTTGAGAGAACTCTTCCTAATAGCAGGTAGACCAGAAAGAAAAATACATGATGATGAATAGTGGATTATCTTATTTATTGTCAGCTATTAAAATGCATTTACACAGCCAGTATATTGTCCCTGTATCATAGTGCTTTGGTACAATCACTAAAGAATAATTAATATCTTACAAAATATTTTCTGTATTCTATGAGCTCTAGAAATATCTGTGCTGAATAAATGAATGCATAAATAAAATGAATAAACTTGGGAAAGGAAAGCCATTTTTCCAAACACCAGATCAAATAGTTATTATTTTAAACACTGAGCTGCATAAAATGTATTTTAATGGCTAACAATATTGGGCAACAGGACTTGCATTCTCATCATTGTATACAATCTGTTTTGCACGTGCAATATGTTTTCGTGGTCTAAATTATGAAAAGAGTGTGAGTCTAACCTTTTTTATTGTGCGTTTATGCTAAAATGTGGAGAAAAAGCAAATATAATGTCCACTGGCAAATGACAGAATGTTACAAGATAGAAAGGTAAAGTAGTTTTCAGCTTTCTAAAACTATATATATGTATATGCATGCTGCATCACTTCAGTCATATTGGACTCTTTGAGACCCCATGGACTGTAGCCCTCCAGGCTCCTCTGTCCATGGGATTTTCTAGGCAAGAATACTGGAATGTGTTGCCATTTCCTTCTCTAACCCTAAAAAGTATGTCAAGCTAATTTGTATTGTTTTGTGCTTTCTTCTCTTTAGTTTTACCCTGTTGCTTATAAGTTTGATTTTGGATAGAAAAGGAAAAGCTTTCTTCCTAATTTTGAGAGGAAAATAGATGGGAAATAACAGAAGGGCATTTTTCTTTAGTGACTAGACATTCAGTGAACAAGCAGGTTGTTTTGACAGATGAGCTAAAGGTCTGTCCATCACAGACGTGGGAGGTCCTCACTCCTCTGACTGCTGAAAGGAAAAAGCTGAAAAACAGCCAATGTGTAGATTGATCAAGAAAAAAACATAGACAAACTGTTCAAGAAAGTAAAATCTAGGCTAGAGTCTGGTTTTGATAAAAGAAATGATATTATATGTGAATAAATGCATGCATGTGTGTGTGTGTGAGTCTCTCAGTCATGTCTGACTCTCTGCGACCCCATGGACTGTAGCCTGCCAGGCTCCTCTTTCCATGGGATTCTCCAGGCAAGAATACTGGAGTGGGTTGCCATTTCCTCTTCTAATGCATGCATATATAGTTCTATTCACATGATCCTTCTTTGGAGAATACTTAACTAAGTTGCTGTCTGCTTGTTCTCACATAAAACATGTTATCTGGTAGTAAACTTGGCTGAAGGGTCATGATGATATCTCAAGCCCATGAGATTGTTCTGACCTTTCCTCTCTCTGTAACTTTGGCTACAGCCACTTCCCACACACTTCTGTAGCTTTCCCCATCCCCATACCGTTTTGCTCCAAGTTCTGCTTCTTCAATTCATTATTGAGGCTAAATAAGGCTGAATAATATTCCATTTTTTGTGTGTTTATATCTATATACACATACATATGCTACTTTTTATTGATCCATTCATTTCTCCCCAGAAACCTAAGCTGTTTCCATATCTTGGCTATTGTGAATAATGGTGCTATGAACACAGAAGTACAGCTATCTGTTTGAGATAATATCTCCATTTCCTTTGGATATATATCTAGAAGTGGGATTTCTGGATCATATTGTAGTTCTATTTTTAATTCCTTTAGGAACCTCAATACTGTTTTCTATAGTAGCTGTACCAGTTTGTAATCTCTTTCCTCCATTGCCTGCTAGCATTTGCTATATCTTGTCTCTTTTATAACAGATATTCTAACACTTGCATTCTAATGCACCAATGAAATATCAGAAAAAGAAATTAAGAAAATAATCCCATTTACAATTGCATCAAAATAATAAAATATTTAGGAGTAAATTTAATAACATAGATACAAAATCTATACACTGAAACTGATCAAAGAATCTGAAGAAGACATAAATAAAGGGAAAGTATTCTGTGTTCATGGATTGGAAGAATTAATATTGAAAAAATGTCCCTATTACCCAAAGTAACCTATATGTTAATGCAAGCTCTATTAAAATTCCCATGGAGCTTTTCACAGAAATAGAACAAACAATGGTAAAATTTGTATGGAGTCACAAAAGATCCCAAATAGTCAAAGCAATCTTGAGAAAAAAGAATGAAGCTGGAGACATTACACATCCTGATTTCAAACTATATTACAAAGCTATGGCAATTAAAACAGTATGATATTGGCATAAAAACAGACATATAAATCAATAGAACAGACTAGGGAGTCCAGAAATAAATAAATATTCAGTTAATTTATTATAATACTTATATGCTTAATTTACTACAAAGGAGCAAAGAATCAGCAATGGAGAAAGGATAGTTTCCTCAATAAATGGTACTGGGAAAACTGGACGTATTAAAAAAAAATGAAACTGGACCACTATCTTACATCATACACAAAACTTAACTCAAACTGGATCAAAAAATTGAACATAAAACCTGAAATCATAAAAGTACTAGAAGAAAACATAGGCACTAAACTCCTTGACAAATAGGTCTTAGCAATGAGTTATTGGATTTTGTTAAAAAAGCACAGGCAACAAAAATAAACAAGTAGAACTACATAAAACTAAAAAACTTTTCCACAGCAAAGGAAATAATCAACAAAATGAAAAAACAACCTATGGAATAGGGAGAAATATTTGCAAGCCACATATCTGGTAAGGGGTTAACATCCAAATATACAAGGAACTCACACAACTCAACAGCACACACACACAAAGTTAATACCAAAAAAGAAATATTGAACAAAGGACCTGAAAGGACATTTATTTTTCCAGAGAAGATACCTAAACTGTCAACAGTCATATGAAAAGATACCCAACATCATTAATCATCAGGGCTTCCCTGGTGGCTCAGGTGGTAAAGAATCTGCTTGTAATGCGGGAGACCTGGGTTCAATCTCTGGGTTGGGAAGATTCCCTGGAGAAGGGAAGGGTACTCACTCCAGTATTTTTGCCTGGAGAATTCTATGGACAGAGGAGTCTGGTGGGCTATAGTCCATGGGGTCGCAAAGAGTCAGACATGTCTGAGAGACTAACACTTTCACTTTCAGTCATCAGGGAAATGAAAATAAAAACTATGAGATATTTCACACTTGTAAGAATGTCTATTATCAAAAAGACAAGAAACTGTCTTAAATAACCAAATGTGAAATATCCTGTGGGTCTGGAGATTCCTATAAAAGAATACAGTATTATAGTATAAAAAATACTTGTTCACCTAGTTGGTTATGTAATAATAGGAAAAGATTATACTGAATCACCATAGCAGATATTTTCAGGCTTATTAAAGTGAAATTTTGCTCTGTGTGAAATGAAGAATCAGAAGTGCAAGAAGTTGCTGGAGGAGAGGAAATGTAATACGGTTGCACTATGTATCTAGAGTTTGTACTTACTGACTGAAGTGAAGTCGCTCAGTCATGTCCAACTCTTTGCAATCCCCTGGACTGTAGCCTACAAGGCTTCTCCATCCATGGGATTCTCCAGGCAAGAATACTGGAGTGGGTTACCATTTCCTTCTCCAGGGGATCTTCCTGACCCAGGGATCAAACCCGGGTCTCCCATGTTGTAGGCGGACACTTTAACCTCTGAGCCACCAGGGAAGTTCTAGTCAAATAAGTAAGTTGGCAATACAATAAAAGCATCATCAACACCTGTATTTTATGTATAATGTACCAAGAGTAGAGAAGTATGGTGACTTGCTCAAAATTACACAATTGTTTATGAAAGAACCATTATTGTTAAAGCATTTCACTGTGTGTATCATAACAAATTATGTTTGCATATTCAGTCGTGTCCAACTCTCTGCAACACCATGGACTGTAAACGTCCAGGCTCCTCTGTCCATGGGATTCTCCAGGCAAGAATACTGGGTGGGGCACCATTTCCTTCTCCATAACAAACCTTGGAAAGCTCTAAAAGAGATAGGAATACCTGATAATCTTTCAGGTCTCCTGAGAAACTTGTATGCGGGTCAAGAAGCAACTAATTGGTTCAAGATTGAGAAAGGAGTACAACAGGACTGTCTGCTGTCACCCTGTTTGTTAACCTATCCTCTGAGCACATCATGAGAAATGCCAGGCTAGATTAGTTACAACCTGGAATCAAGATAGGCAGGAGAAACATCAACCACCTCAGATATATGGATGTTACCACTCTAATGGCAGAAAGGGAAGAGGAATTAAAGAGCCTCTTGAGCATGAAGGAGGAGAGCAAAAGAACTGGCTTAAAACTAAATATGAAAAAAACTAAAATCATGGCATCCGGCCCCATTACTTCATGGGAAATAGAAAGGGAAAAGGTGAAAGTTGTGACAGATTTCCTCTTCTTGGGCTCTAAAATCACTGTGGATGATGACTGCAGCCATGAAATCAGAAGACAATTGATTCTTGGCAGGAAAGCTATGACAAATCTAGACAGTGTGTTGAAAAGCAGAGACATTACTCTCCTGACAAAAGTTCATGTAGTCAAGGCTATCACGAAAGGTTGTGAGAGCCAGATTGTAAAGAAGGCAGAGCGCCAAAAAATTGATGCCTTCAAACTGTGGTGCTGGAGAAGACTCCTGAAAGTCCCTTGGAGAGCAAGGAGATCAAACCAGTGAATCTTAAGGGAAATCAACCCTGAATACCCATTGGACTGATGCTGAAGCTGAAAGCTCCAGTATTTTGGTTATCTGATGTGAACTGCTGGCTCATTGGAAAAGTCCCTGGTGCTGGGAAAGATTGAGGGCAGAAAGAGGAGAGGGCATCAGAGGATAAGATGGTTGGATGGTATCACCAATGGATATCAACTTGGGCAAACTTTGGGAGATGGTGAAGGACAGAGAGTCCTGGAGTGCTACAGTCCATGGGATCACAAAAACTCAGACGTGACTGGGTGACTAAATGACATTATTGCTACAGAATACTCAAGGGAGTGAAGTGACTAGAAACTTCAATAATGTTTGAAAAGACATGAATGTTAGGCTTTTTTTTTTTTTTTTTTGCTGTTGCCCTTATTGGAAGTCCAATTAAAACTGACTTAATTTTTTTGAGGGGGAGGAGTTTGGCCCTTCTAACTGGGTGGTCCTCAAGGTGATTTTATCTAGGTCACTTTTTGTTCAAGGTTTATATTGTCTTATAGGCAACAAAACCTACAAGAAGTTTTAGAATTTGGTTTCCCTAGATAGTTTAGTCTGGATTCCCAGTAATGACTCCAATTGATTGGATTAGGTTATGTGCTCAGTCTTGGACTAATCATGGTGGTCAGGTAATGGCATATCCTGATTGGCTGAGCCAGATTTAAATGCCTATTTCTAGGCCTAGATAGTAAAGGTATCCCACATTAAACACAGAAACTGAGAAAGGGAGACTGGTCTTTCCTAGCAATCTGCTTATCCCTTGTTAACTGCCAAACTGATGACTCCCCAGCCCTTTCTACCACAAGCATCTTTAACTTCCAGGGACACTTCAGTGGAATTTTCATCCTGAAAAGAAGAAAGTAGTATTTAACTTGACCTTGGCGTTTTTCTACCTTGCTCAACAATACCTTTTTAATATTCTCTAATGAAGTCTACTCTATATGAATAAGGAAACCCCCTAAAAGCTGTGCAATTGATTATAAATTCTTTAAATATAAGTCAAAATAATTTAGATGTAATGGATGTTATTAGATACAGTTTCCAATGTGGTCTTTAACAACCCTTAGAACATTCATCCTAGGGTCATACACATAGTAGATATTCAATCAGGGCATGTTAAATTTGATGAGAACATTTTCTTGAGCCATATATCTGCTGGGGATTGTTAGGGCAATAGCTATATGTCTGCCTTATGATCCAGCAATCCCACTGCTGGGCATACACACTAAGGAAACCAGAAGGGAAAGAGACACGTGTACCCCAATGTTCATCGCAGCACTGTTTATAACAGCCAGCACATGGAAGCAACCTAGATGCCCACCAGCAGATGAATGGATAAGAAAGCTGTGGTACATATACACAATGGAGTATTACTCAGCCATTAAAAAGAATACATTTGAATCAGTTCTAATGAGGTGGATGAAACTGGAACCTATTATACAGAGTGAAGTAAGCTAGAAAGAAAAACACCAATACAGTATACTAACACATATATATGGAGTTTAGAAAGATGGTAACAATAACCCTGTGTACGAGACAGCAAAAGAGACACTGATTTATAGATCAGTCTTATGGACTCTGTCGGAGAGGGAGAGGGAGAGGGTGGGGAGATTTGGGAGAATGGCATTGAAACATGTATAATATCATGTATGAAACAAGTCTCCAGTCCAAGTTCGATGCACGATACTGGATGCTTGGGGCTGGTGCACTGGGACGACCCAGAGGGAGGGTATGGGAAGGGAGGAGGGAGGAGGGTTCAGGATGGGGAGCACGGGTATACCTGTGGCGGATTCATTTTGATGTTTGGCAAAACTAATACAAAACTGTAAAGTTTAAAAATAAAATTAAAAAAAGAAAAAAAAAATCAGTCCTGAATATTCATTGGAAGGACTGATGCTGAAGCTGAGCCTCCAATACTTTGGTCACCTAATGCAAAGAACTGACTTACAGAAAAGACCCTGATGCTGGGAAACACTAAAGGCAGGAGGAAAAGGGGACGACAGAGGATGAGATGGTAGGATGGCATCACTAACCCAATGGACAATAGTTTGAGCACACTCCAGGAGTCGGTGATGAACAGGGAAGCCTGGTGTGCTGCAGTCCACGGCGTCCCAAAGAGTTGAACACAAGTGAGTGAACAACAACAAAATGACTCCATGCCATTTGGTCATCATTAGTCACAGAAGCTTGTACTGTCCTAGTGTGCTCTTACTGTGGCTATTACCATAATGTATAGATATTGTAACTACAATTTTGAGCCATGTTGCTTTGTACTAATATGTACAAAGCAGTATGTTATGAAAATAAAATATTTTATAAATGTTTATTTTGAATAAACATTCCAAAAGCTAAAAAAAATAAAATAAAATAAATTAAGATAGCTCTTTCCCCCCAAAATCCTATTTAGAAATGAAAGCTCATTCCAAAGGGTGAGAAAGTTTATATCATCCTAAGCCATGAAATTAAAAGATGCTTACTCCTTGGAAGAAAAGTTCTGACCAACCTAGATATCATATTGAAAAGCAGAGGCATTACTTTGCCAACAAAGGTTTGTCTAGTCAAGGCTATGGTTTTTCCAGTGGTCATGTATGGATGTGAGAGTTGGACTGTGATAAAAGCTGAGCACCGAAGAATTGATGCTTTTGAACTGTGGTGTTGGAGAAGACTCTTGAAAGTCCGTTGGACTGCAAGGAGATCCAACCAGTCCATTCTGAAGGAGATCAGCCCTGGGATTTCTTTGGAAGGAATGATGCTAAAGCTGAAACTCCAGTACTTTGGCCACCTCATGCGAAGAGTTGACTCATTGGAAAAGACTCTGATGCTAGGAGGGACTGGGGGCAGGAGGAGAAGGGGACGACAGAGGATGAGATGGCTGGATGGCATCACTGACTCGATGGACATGAGTCTCAGTGAACTCCAGGAGTTGGTGATGGACAGGGAGGCCTGGCGTGCTGCGATTCATGTTGTCGCAAAGAGTCAGACACAACTGAGCAACTGAACTGAACTGAACTGAACTGAAGCAGTATATATGTATTGCTGATTCATGTTGATGTTTGGCAGAAACCAACACAATTCTGTAAAGCAATGACCCTGCAATTAAAAAATAAATTTAAAAAATCCATTGCCATGACTCAGTAACATATTACAATTAATTTCACTGGTCATAATGGCAGTTATTAAAATATTTTTTAAAAAATCAATGGACTATAACAGAATAAAATAGAAAGGAGAGAATAAAGCTGAGCACATCAGTCACAACATGGATCAGAATTATTCCTGAGATTTTATTTCATTTGTTGTCTGTGTGTCTGTGCATGTGCTAGGCTGTACTGTAAAATGCGTTTCTTCCATTGCATCACAGCAAAAACAGTGAAAAACACTGCCCTCAGAGTGATGGTATGTGTTTACTTTGTCACTGTTCATGGTTTATGTTGTCAGCTGGTAGCAGAATCAGAGAGTGACATTGACACCTAACATATAACCATATTTGGCAGATGAAGACCTTGGAGAGCTTGTGCCACGTCTGAATCCAGCTTAGGCAGGCTTTCAATTGGTCCATAATGCGCTCACTGGTTTGGAACTCTGTGGATGTACGTGTCCCTCAGTATGGATGAATTTGTGGGACTTCTTGTCAAATCAATGTTTATTGACAAAAATCTATTTTGTTGTTTTGTCCCAGAAATCTATATTGGCACTGTTCCCTGTGGATATTTGGCTAGTCAGTGGCAACCAGTGATGCCAGCTAGAGTTTTTACTGTTTTTATGGTGCCAGCTGCTTTCTTGGCTTGGGTTTCTTTTGTTCAGATTGTAAATGAGGGCAAGACACCCAAATCCACCCCAGTGTGCTCAGTGGCAAATGACAGGAGCCCAATAGCTTAAGGCTAAGCAGCAGGAGTTTTCATGAATGAGGGGTCAGACATAGTGGTAGCTATAAAAGCTGAACTGTGCTAATGGATGTGATGCATAGAAATACTTGGGAAGTGTGTATATGAAGGTGTGTGTATGTATATGAATGCGTGTGTATGTATATGAATGTGTGTGTATGTATATGAATGTGTGTGTGGTGTCTATGTTTGTATGTATCTTAAAAACATTTCTTTTTGTTTGGAATGTCCTTATTTTTAACTAAATGAGATGACTGACTTTGTTTAAATGCATAAGAAAGTAGTCAAAATACAGGAAAAAATCTCACAGTAAGGCTATACATATGTGATTTAAAAAAAAAAAAGTTCACAAACAGGTTACTCCATTGGTAGAATATTTAAGATTGTGTTCTTTTTCTTCAATTCTTAATGTATAGATTTGGGGCCATTCTAAGATTCTCTAGGATTTGTGCCAAAGATAAAGGGGAAACAAAAACATAAAATTTAAATCTCTCAAATGATAGGATTTGTTTCCAGGCCCTTGTAAAATTTGAGGTAGGGTATTGAAGAGTGTGCCTACTATTAAGAGTTGAATTATCTATGTGCTAAATGATATGAGATTTTAAACTCTTATTATTATAAGTAACTAAGAGAGAGATGAATCACAAAGGGTGTCCCCTTGTACTAGAAGTGGTACAAGAAGGTTTCAGGCCATGCCTAAAGAATGGCACCAGAGAAAGGGAGGGTTTGCAGTGTGTCAGAGTGGACAGCCAAGGAGTACCTGCTTCCTCTGCGATGAATGACTAGTTTTCATTTGCGGAGAGTCTATTTACTACGATGCATGGAAAAGGAAGTAGGTTCAGGTTGAGGGGCCATTACAGAAGCCTTTTTTAAGGCCAGACCTTCCAGTGGGATAGAGACTGCAATCATACTACCTTTTAAGAAGAAAAGAAAAATAACAGAAAGAGGAAAAGATCATAATGGCAGTAATTAAATAAGGTCAGTATCTCATTTTGGACTTATAAAGATATGACTTTCCAAATAAAGTTTTGATCTCTGGCACAGAAATGTTTTCAATTTCACAACTTCTGATAATGCGGCAATTTTGCTTCATACACATGCAAATGACACTAAATATCTCTAAATGTATACTTCTGCAAAAGTAAGTATGAGAAATGATGTATTGTTTCTATAAGGTATATTGCTGGTTAAGGAGGACAAAAAGCAAAATGTACTGGCTTCTGTCTTGATTTCTAAGCCACATTTCCTCTGTCAATGACTTGACCCCAACACCAACACTACCACATTGTTTTGTTTTACAAGCCCAAACTATTTTGGTTCTTGCTTATTCTGGCCACCCAGGTAGTCTATGCAAGAAATGAGTTGAAAGGTTAATGGAGTAGCATGGGGGTCCCCTGAAGTTGTGGCTCTACGTGTAGATATCTAGTGTTAATGCAGAGGCAACCAGACTGGTTCCACATTATCATCCCCTCCCTTCAAACCTCCCATTAAATCCTACCAACTAATACCTTTATTTTGTGTCAATTGTGATCTCAAAATCCAGTCTGCCTCCTGAGTCTGACTCTAGAAAAGATTAAAAAAAGAATGTATGCTTGCTCAGGAAAAAAGTTCACAATACGCAAATAATCTCTTGGGTACTTTTTTCCTTGTCTATGTCTAATAAACAAACTTCCTCTGAAAAAAAAATCGACTCCACCAAAAACCAGAAGAGACAGAAGAGACACACCCTGAGCTCCACCCAGCCCTCACATCAGATGAGAACTTTCCATTTTTTTGTAAAAAAGAAATACCACAATAATTGCTTTTCTACTGCCTTGCATGAAATCATGAGACACAGAATGTTTGCCAAATAATTCTAAGCCTCTTAACGTGATCCACTACATGTGAGTAATGAAGAGGGATTCAGGAGGATTCTTTCAGTATTGAGTTCACAGATTTAAAGGAAACTAAGAAATCAGTCTGATACCTTTTAAGAAAACATTTCTAAGAAAATTGGCAAAGAGCAACAGCATGGATCCTTCTAACTTAAATATTTAGGGAAATGTACATTTATGTCCACAGAAACTTACGTAAAAGCAAAAGCGATGTAATATTTAGACAGTAACTAGGACAGGGACATTTGAATCTCTCTCTTTTCTTTTTTCTTTTTTTTTTCTTAGCAAATGTCCTGTTTAGCTCATATTTGAATTAAGTGAACCATTCAGAAAAATCTCAAAATAGATGGTAAGGACAGGAATCTATATACAAAATCAGATCACTGGCATTATTTAAGTGTACACTACCCTTTCTATTTATCTACAGGCCAAAGTTTAAGCAACACTTGTATATATACATAAACATACACTCACTCTCCATCTGAGGGCCAAAGGACACAGTGAATGGACACAACTAACGGGTCACAGTTAACCCTCCAATCTCCCCTCAACACCCTCCACATTTAATAAGAAACGGAGAAAGGGCTTATGTTACCATAAGGTCCATACACTGCGATCCAGGCTTCTAGGATTCTGGTTATTGGCCCTGTAAGATGTGAGGCACCAATGTATTATCACCTAGAGGGCAAAACTGGTTATATTGCTCTACATGGCAAGCAAGCCTGTAGCAGTCCCAGGGTACCTCCGAGGTGCATGTAAGACAAGAAGTCTGAACAACATTTCTGGGTCATTCCAATTCACTGGACAACCACGGGGGTCGCAGCTCTCTGGAGCACTCCACTCTCCTGCCTGTTTATTTGGAGAATATGCTTCTTTTAGCTAGGGCTAAGGATCTCTGATTTATCCTTGTTCTGGATCATTAGTAGAGAGAAAATGTATAACCAACACGGAAGGAAACATTTGTCCTGCAAGCATCAAACCAACACATTATGATGCCGTTTTTCTGGAAGTTTTGGGACTCTTTAGCAAACCCCCAAATCAGAGCAGAACTTGTTAGCTATAAACATCCTGAAGAAAAGGCCTGTCAGATTTGAGTGCATCTTGCCTTTTGTGAGTGTGAATTTAATATTAATGGAGACAACAGAGTGCAGTTCAGAAAATAGTGCCACTGAAATTGTCTAAGAAGAAACAGAAACACCAGGGTTACATAAATATACATATATTCCAGTGATACAGCATTTGTAAGAGGGAATTTCCTTCAGCAAGGGATGTGAGTAATGTAATATAAGAAAATGACTGGACAAGGAAAAAAAAAAAAAAACTTCCCTGGAAACTGTGTTTAAAGTGACCACAATTTTCTGAAAGAAAAAAGTTGAATTCAGAGGTGATTGCTGTGTTTATATTGCTTCTAATTATAAAACGGTCAGGTAAGGTGTCTGATTTCCTTTTTCTTTCTCATAAAAAGAAGAAGTTAAAAAAATATATTTTTTTCTGTTTAGTAGCAGAGAACACACAAGGAAATCTGCCTGGATTTGAAACCTAATAATCTCTAATTTACACAATAAGTTTATATCAGAGTCCTCTCGACTTGCATTTAGAAATTACTAGTTTATTGTTAAATATTAATTTCCTATTTTTTTTTTCTTTCAGAAAGCTGGCACTATACTAAATACAAGTGCTTTTGTATTCTGCTATCCTCTTTGAGTTGGGGAGAATTGCATAATTAAACCTGGCCTGAAATCAACCACATACAAGTTGAATAAACACCAAGTCCAACTGGGGAGGATTTAACATATGAATGTTACTTTCCTAAGACTAAAACACAGGTTAGATTTCCAAGTTTCAGAATGTTGCTCAATGAAAGAAACATGCTGCCCATGAGAAAAAAAATAAATAAATCAAATGGTGGTGTAATACATAATCAAAGGCACTGATGGTCACAAAGCGTTCAGAACAAAGGTTTGCTGAGCAAGCAAAGACATGTACACAGTTTGATACATAATCTCTTCTAAGTAAAAGGTCTTTATTACCTAAAAGAACAGGAATGCTTATTGGTAGTTTGGAGTGGTTTTTGTTATTTTTTTATTGTTGTTTTTGTTTTATTTTATATACCTCTAGACTACCATGAATAGATTAACTCTTTCTGTAAAAAGAATGAGTTCTTAGAATATGAACTCACTTGAGAGATAGGACAGCACCCAATATGCTATTTTTTTATTCTAATTTCACAACTGAAAATACATCATAAAGGATCTTTAAATAAGGTTTTCTTAAATTATCTTTATTTAGGGTGATTAAAACTTTTTGCTTCCCAGGGTGCTCTCATACAAAGAAACAAAAGTTCAACTCTGCTTGTTTGGTACTTGGAATAGCTCCTACATGAAACATTGTCAGAGGGCAAGAGGGTTGTGAAGGAACACAATATCAATATATGCTTATTCCAAACTCTCTACAGTAGGAAACAACAGTGTGTGAAGAAAGAAAAAGAAATGTTTTATATCGCCTTTTATTAACAGGTAGGAGACAAGTGATATTTATATGAAAGCAGATATCCTTGTTTTCATTCCATGGTAAAAACTTTGTTATTCAGCCCTAACACATTTTTTAAAAATGAAAGAAAAAAAAGTTAAAAAAAAAAGAAGTGTGTATGCACATGTGGCCTGCATACCAGCATTTGAGTGGGTGGTGAACAGTAAATCTGTGGTATTAACAGTTGGAAGAAAATGGCTAGCGTTCAGATTTAAGGAGGCAATTGAGAAAAGGATGGACAAATTACTGATTATTGTTGACCATGATAAAATCATGCATATCATTTGTAAAAAAAAAAAAAAAAATTCTCTAAGCAACAGAAACAATTAAGTTCCCTCAAAGGAAAACAACATTTTAAATTTTATAAATGTTTTAATATTATAACCCCCAAATCATATTTGACCTTCTAAAGTAGATACCTCAACAATAATACAAAATTTATTTATTCTGTTCTGCAATTTTTATTCCCACTCACATGTTCTACAATGACAAATAGGGCTTAGCAATTCTTCAGGGCAAGGTGTATTTTTATACCTATTTTTATCTAAAAGTTTCTACTCCCCAAATGAGAATTATGCTAAAATAATGATTACTTGAAATGCTCTGAAAATAAAGAGAGTCTGAGCTATTTTAATTTCTGATGTTATCCCTCAAATCCCTATTCTTGCAGTTTTTTTAAAAAAATTTTTCCCAAGTATCTTTCATTTCCCAGTTAGATAGGGGTCTGTGTTCCAGTCCATGCCTGTTTTTATCCAGCATAGTAATATGAATCAACTAAAATCGCTTCTTCTGTAAAATGAAGGGTGATGATTACTGGAGCTTTAATAGTTTGATCAACTTTTAGAACAAACAATAGAACAAACTATAAAAATCTATATGGAAAATCTTTAAAAGAAAAAGGAATCCTTTGCTGGCAAGTGTGCACCTTGACCTTTGCACATGCCTTTCTCATGATCGTCAATTTCCTTGTGAAATTAACTGGTGTGATGGTAGAGAGTAGGAGGGATTACGGGGACTGTGTATTGACCCTGGCACCTTTTCAGACAGAGATATGTCTATAGTAAACGAGAGGGCACTTTGCTTCTACAAGCGCAATTATCCAAAATAGAACTAATATAGGTATGGAGACACCCATAATAATTTTAGAAAACTGAAATTATGGCATGAAAAGATTTTTATAGTATAAAGTGAAAATGTCAAATATGACAAATAAATGAGTAGAAGCAGGTGGGGGTAAGAAAATCTTAATTTTGATGAGTTTGCTGTTGCTGCTGCTAAGTCGCTCAGTCGTGTCCGACTCTGTGAGACCCCATGGACTGCAGCCTACCAGACTCCTCCATCCATGGGATTTCCAGGCAAGAGTACTGGAGTGGGTTGCCATTGCCTTCTCCATTTGGTGAGTTTAGTTCTGTTTATATAAGTAAAAATCTCAAGTTGTATCCAGAGGTGCATTTACAGTTGTTTAGTAAGGCATCTGTAAGGTCTGCTAAGAATGGTGCCAAGGAGCTAGAAGCTTACATCAAAACAGATTCCATATTGAACAATTTTTTTTTTTTTAAATCAGTATTGTAAAAAATGAGCAGGAAATATAGTATGATAGAGCACTACTGTAAGAAACAAGAGATCAAAGTCTAATGTTAATTCAGCTTGTAAGTTTCTTTATCACCTGGACAATTTAATTTCATCTTTTAGAGTTTCAATAACATTGACTAGAAAGAATTCATAATGTCTAAGATTCTATTTCAATAGCCAGTATTTCTATATGTCTAAAGCTAATTCATTAAATGATTATTATAAATCCATAATGATATTAGCTTTGCATCTGTCTCCTCTTTGCATCTGTCTTTTCCACCAAGCAGATAGGAGTAGGGTAGGGGAATGCTTTAATTGATGGTTCAAGGACTCTGGCACAGTGATTTCCAGGTATTAGGGATTTAATGTTCTGTGCTATCTTGGGCTCACACTGGATGCTCTATACATGATGTTAAGTCATTCTTGATGGTGAGAAGAAGCAAACTGTGAATGAAGGCTAAAGATATGAGGTTGAGAAAGCAGAAACCAGGCCCTACAGTTCTTACAGTGGTAAGACTCAAAGCAATAAAACCAGGCATCAGAATGAGGGCAGATAACAGTCAGGGTGGCCATAGCCTGGTGGATTAAAGGTATTGACTTAAAGCAGAAAGGAGCCAGCAGTTTGAGTCACAATAAAGAAAACAAGAAAGAGATAAGACGGACCTCCAGAAATTAGCCTTGACTAGATACTAATTTAAACTTGTCTCACATCCATGATTTTTATATATTTTCTCTTAACATTCAAGGCTTGAACTAGGGTCTTAGGTCAGCAATTTAAATAAGTAGGTGAGGCTGAAGATAGTGTGTACAGAGAGAAGTACCACCTTTATTTACCAGGCTGATTCTGACAAGTGGTTGAGTTTTACTAGGTGGGCCCAGCCTAGTTTTGAACAAACCCAGCCTTAAATTTAGGGCTTCCCCAATGGCTCAGCAAGTAAAAGAATCTGCTTGCAATGCAGGAGACACAGGGGATGCAGGTTCAATCCCTGGGTCGGGATGATCCCCAGAGAAGGAAATGGCACCCCATTCCAGTATTATTGCCTGAAGAATTCCATGGACAGAGGAGCCTGGCAGGCTGCAGTCCATGGGATCACAGAGATAGATACAACTGAGCGCGCGCACACACACACACACACAGCCCTAAACTTAGGGAAAGAAAGTAGTAGATTATATACATACAGGTAGTTGAAAAGACTCCACAGAAACCGATAATTTAATCCTAAAAAATAAATCAAATTCCTTCATTTGGAATAATTTCTTTTGGATGTGCAATCATTCTTTAAGGTACAACCTTTTGATAACTCAGCTGGTAAAGAATCTGCCTGAGATGCAGGAGACCCCTGGTTCAATTCCTGGGTTGAGAAGATCTGCTGGATCTCAGGAGTACCTACTCCAGCATTCTTGGGCTTCCCTTGTGGCTCAGCTGGTAAAGAATCAACTGTAATGTGGGAGACCTGGGTTCGATTCCTGGTTTGGGAAGATCCCCTGGAGAAGGGAAAGGCTACCCATTCCAGTATTCTGGCCTGGAGAATTCCATGGAATGTATAGTCTATGGGGTTGCAGAGAGTCAGACATGACTGAGTGATTTTCACTTCACGTCATTTTTTAAGAAACCTAACTACACATGGGATGAGCAGTATCCATCAAGAACACCTTAGTATAAGTGATTTCATTAGACTGTTCTGTGAGAAAGACAGCCTGAGAACACAGAGTACTTGATATTTTGGGGGAAAGAATGTGATAAACGGGAAGAAATGGAACAGAAATGGGGTGCCAGGGAATGTATTTCTAAAGGCAAAAATCTTCTCACTTCATACTTTCCCCTTAAGTGTAAAAATAATCAGGAGTGATTTGGCTTTTCTAAAATGTAATAATGGACACCTAGAGACTTAAGATTTCGTTTAGTTGCTTGCTCCATCCAAAGCCTGCCTGTGTGGCTTTAAACTCTAGAGGGCCTAGTAGTTCCTTTTACCGTCTAGAAGAAAACCAAGCACACCCTTCCCACGTGCTTTCCTTTGTGCTGGAGCAGCTCTCTGGGATCCTTGGAAGAAAGGTGCCGTGAAAACCAGGAGGGTGTGGACTTGGAGCACTGGGGCGGGGAGCCTGTGCGGTCTTGGATGGAGATTTGGTTTCTCCATGTGTATTCAATTTATGATTTTTTTTCACTTCTGGAACCAACTCAGGAGGCGGATGGTGTACGTTATAAGTCTGGAAAAGCACATGCACGAAACAAATAAATAAATAAATAGCTGTCCTCTGCCATAGATGTGTGCTCTTCCTCAGAAATGAGTCAGTGCAAGGCAGAATCACCCAGACTGTGGGTATGCCCCAGCATTCTTGCCTGATTCACCATCTCCCTCAGACTTGCTGGCAAAAGGGCTCACAGGAGAGTGTAAGAGAAGGAATGAAAAGAACGTTTCACTCTTCTGGGGAGGCTTGTGATATGCTGAAAGCTCCTCCAGCTGAAGAGAGGCAAACAGAACCTTCCTCACCTTACCCCAGGCTCATTGGCCCCAAGATTAAACAGTTTGGGGTTGCCTTTTCATTTACTTAGGATTTTGGTCAACCAAATAACCCTCATATTCTGGCTAGAGATTGTTATCTAGACCTGAAACTATTTACTCAATTGCCCTGTGCAATTGCTTGTGTGATTTGGGTTAAAAAAAAAAAAAAAAAAAGAGTTTGGGTGTGTGTGTTTATTGTGATGGTTAAGAGCTCACTCAATGATGAAAATAAAAAACTCAGAATACCATCTGAAATTATCAGTCTTCAGAAGAAAGGGAAAACTTTTAAGATTGATATTTATTTCCTACAATTAAATGTTGTACAATCAGATGTATTTTACAGACATTTAATAGCAGGCTTTCTATTAAAAGATATCTTGAAAAGTTTGAGTCATATTACTAATATGTGTAGAAAGATACATAGAAATATAGAGAAGTGAGAAAAGACATGTATTTTAAAGCCTATATTTATTTTTTAAGGTCCATATTTCTTTAATTTGCAATTTTCACTCTTCATATGAAAAGCCTCAGGCAGAAAGTACACAAAAAGTCCCCGTTCGACCAAATTTAGAGAAATGAGATACAAAATATAAAGAAGAGAGTTGATAGAGGAGAGAGCGACGAATGGTCCACTGAACTGACTTTGGGTCAAATTGTAGTTAAGGCTACAAATTAAGATGACTAACTTTGCTTTTATAGAGGAACCTTAGAAACATTAAGAAGCTGACTATTGAAAATAGCTAAATTACAAAAAACTCTTAGATAACTAAACGGAATAAAAAGATAAACTAGGCATCCCTCTGACTTCAGGAAGACACCCTCAGTTAGAGTAGCTCCATATTCTTAGCCTGACTTGGATCACCTTGTAATCAAATTACGTTCTTACATAAGCACACTTTAGGAATGTTTTCTACTTTTTGCTTTCTAACCCCAAACCCCATGCCTCAGCTGGAAAGCCAGTTTACCTCTATTAAGCAGAAATGGAGAACTCTTACAGAATCCAGTTATGTCCAATGTTTCCCCAAAGTATGTTCTTCAGACTATCAGAATCAGAATCACCTGGCTGCTTGTGAAAATGCAGATTCCCAGAGACTAATCCATACTGTTTGATTCAGACCTTCTGGAATTTGCCTCAAGAATCTACAATTTTGTCAAACTCCATAAGGCAACTTTATGTAAGGCAACGTCTGAGAATCTCTGTTAAGCCAGCAATAGGATATTTGCAGAGAATGTCTCCAACTGTGTTTCCTTTCTTAGCCAAGTGACTGTAATGATTACATCTAAGGTAGAGAAATCCCTCTGTTACGACATTTTCCCTGCTGTGAAGCAACCCTGATGCGCCTGGCTTTGGGGAATAAAAGGAGTCTGGGAGAGGAAATGCCATTGGGTTTCCAGACCCACAGAATAAACCCTCTGAGGGAGAAGAGGCCAGGAGGAAAAGTAAAGTTTTAGTGTTTATCACCAACACGTACTGTTGATCCTAGGAGCTTATGCCCTAGAACCTGCGGACACATTTTTTTTCTGTAAAGGACCAGATAGTAATATTTTAGGCTTTATGGGCCATTCAGTTATGGCCACAATGTTTCAGTTCTACAAGAGAAGCTATGGACAATATGTGAACATGTAGGTTTAGCTGTATTCTAATAAAACTTTGTTTATTGACAGAATTCAAATTTCATAAAATGTGTATGTGTTGTGAAATATTTTTCTTTTAATCTAAAAAATTATTCGAAAAAGTAAAAAGTATTCTTAGTTTCTTGAGCTGTACTAAAGTAAACAGAGGGCAGGCTTTTAGTTTTCCAACCTCTGCCCTAAAACATTTCTCAGAATTTAAAATACCCTGGAAGGTTTAAACACAGATTACTAGGCTGACCTACAGAATTTCTGCTACTGAAAACCTGGGGTGATGTTTTGCATGGCAAAGAAACTCCAAGGTGGATTTAATCCTCTCCAAGTGGTAGTTTCACACGTGCCCCTCATTCTGCTAGCATGAGAATATTTTATTTTATATATTAAGTCTCATATTTGTAAAGAATAAGGATAACCCAAATAAAAAGTGACGTTTAAAGTGAACACTCTTGTTCAGAGGTTGCTGAGAGATTGGTTTAGACTTAGCGGCAGCAGAGGTGGAGATGTGGACAATTTCTTGGCAAAAGAGACCTGGGAGGAGAAGAAAGTAGAAGAAAAAAGCAGGGTGGAGAGTTCTAGTTAGCATTACATTAAGAACAGGTTCCACTGATTCATGCTGACCTTAAAGTAATCTGAGAGGCTGAAAGTGTTCCATGTGAATCATTTTTTCTGAATCCTAAGACATTATTGTTATGTTTATTATTGAGGAAACAAAAATTATTTTGTGGTCGAGTAAGAACTTTGCTTCAGAGGCTTTAATCTGTGTCCGGAAGTCAAGAAATGAGGGGGAGGAAGTAAAATGAGTTTTCTCCATTCCCTTTGTGTTCTGTTTTATCCCCATTTCTTGCTTCTTCTTCTTTTGGGACCTAGCCCTCTCAAGTGTTCTCTGTATTTCTGTATCTTGCTTTCTCAATTTCTCTCTGTCTCCTCCTCTCTCCCTGTATACAGTATCTACAATCTTTTCTTTCCATTGACTCCTGCATTTTTTCTTTCAAACAGAGTCCTAAAATTTAATCCTTTACTCAGACATGTTCTTTCCTTGGGTTTACATCCTCATTAATGCATCTCTTTCAATAAAAGCCGGTATGTACAAACATGGAAAGGAACAGTAATAACCCACCAAATGAAAAAGGCAAAGGTGGAGCTCAGTATAGCAAGGGAGTCAGGTACCATTATTTGCATTTTGACTCAAAGGCAGGCAGAGGAGTGGCAAAGCTTATTACTTAGTGGGAAAAAAGGGGAAGGCTTCATGTATGCCATGATAAGAGGCTAATGTCATGGGGAAGTTATAGGCAGGATAACCAGAAGCAGGGCATCCTATATGATTGTTTAGAGGTATATACAGGTTTTCTCTGGTTGGTCCTAAGTTGGAAGTAGGGACAAAAATTAGGAAAGCTGTCAGCTAGAGAGCAAGTCCTGACCATTTGGGGGCAATTGCTATAGAAGTTATTGTTTAGTTTCCTGGATTGTCACCAGAGATAGTAATCAGGCTTACTGCAAGCCTGACTTATAGCAAGCTAGCTTCCTAGTTTGCTTATTATAGGTAAAGAGCTAATTTCCTGGGCAAGTGGACCATAGGCTGTTTGTATATTCAAGTCTCTCATAAATAAATAGTTCACACAATGAACTCTACTTCACCTTTCCTTCTAGTTTTCCCCTTTTAACTCTCCATAATCTGATTTCTGCATTAATTATGCTAAGTAAACATTTCCTAAAGTGTGTTCCTTAACATTCTGGCCCCACAGGACACTCAATATAAAAAACAGAGTTCAGTGGCAAATAAGTTAGAGACAGAATAATGTTATCCATTCTGCTTTCTAGATTGTGAACTCCACAATCTATATTGGCATAGCAAAAGCTCTAAGAAAGAGTTCAGAGAGGATATTTTTAGTTTCTCTAAAGTGTTTGATCACTTACTTTGTTTTATACATTTAAGCAACATCAATTATACAGTTATATTTAGTATAGGTAACACTTGATTCACTTAATAAATATTATCCAGTTATAATACTTTTAGTACTTTTTAGAAAATGCTACTCCAGGAAAACTGCCAGTCAAAAGTTGCCATTACCTCTGAACTGTCATATTCAAAGGTCCAAATGTCGCTTCTTAGACTTCTTTCTCCTTCACGTCTGCATCTCATGTCACTGTGGCATAAGCCTCTTGCAGTGTTATCCTTCCCTGACTTCTGGGAACAACACTATACTTCTGCCCGATCACTGATTTCATTGTTGAAATATCTCTGATTTGCACTTACCAGTTTGAGAAACTCATGAAGGGTAAGCTCTCTTGGGCTTTCTCTATATGAGTTGTCTTTAGGGGAATTCAAGCCCCTCCTCACTCTCCCTCTTCTTCTATTCCCCAATGAAGGGGACAGAGGCTAGAGTTGAGAGAATCTACTGCCTTTTCTAGGGGTAAAATTTCCAGAAGGTCAGAATAATAAGGAATTACTTTTCAATGCATTTGAAATGGCAAAGTCTTAGGGCTTGATCTCTATCCCACCCCAAATGTGGACGCTCAGGTCAGCTCTGCCTTTGGCAATGTGGCTAAACTCTCGTATTCTGTGTCTTTGCTTCCCTTCCCTGCAGTTCAGTTCAGTCGCTCAGTTGTGTCCAACTCTTTGCAACCCCATGAACTGCAGCACGCCAGGCCTCCCTGTCCATCACCAACTCCCAGAGTCCACCCAAACCCATGTCCATTGAGTCGGTGATCCACCCAACCTCTGTCATCCTCTGTCATCTCATCCTGTCAGCCCCTTGTCCTCCTACCCTCAATGTTTCCCAGCATCAGGGTCTTTTCCAGTGAGTCAGCTGTTCACATCAGGTGGCCAAAGTACTGGAGTTTCAGCTTCACCATCAGTTCTTCCAGTGAACACCCAGAACTGATCTCCTTTAGGGTGGACTGGTTGGATCTCCTTGCAGTCCAAGGGACTCTTAAGAGTCTTCTCCAACACCACAGTTCAAAAGCATCAATCCTTTGGTGCTCAGCTTTCTTTATAGTCCAACTCCCATACATGACTACTGGAAAAACCATAGCCTTGACTAGACGGACCTTTGTTGACAAAATAATGTCTCTGCTTTTTAATATGCTGTCTAGGTTGGTCATAAATTTCCTTTGGTACAATAGTAAGACAAGAAGTTCCAGTTTAGAAGCCTAACAAATGGATTACTTAAGACTCTGTAAATCTAATTAACTCTGTTAACTAATGAATGTGTGTATTGGTGAGTGTAGGGGAGTAGGAAGGAACAGATAAAAGGCTAAGCAAAGGTTAGTTTAGGTAAAGTAAAGGTTAGATAAAGGTTTGTTTAAGTACAGTTGTATATTATGGATTCCATTCTAGCTTCTGCATTAGGGTTTGGACTGCAAGTTTCTGTTACTAAGAAAATGTCATTTCACTTTCTTTACCAGTAATCCCCATATATGTCTTCTCTTATATGGAAGAGGAGTGGGGCTAGGGTGAAGACATTACAAGTCTTTGGCCTGATTATATTAGCACCCAATTCCCACCAACAACCTCAATAATATTTACATTCTCTGTTCAACTCTCTAGAGGATACATCTACCAGTACATTCTTCAGGTTCATCTCATCAGACCTTCTTGTATTAAATGTACTATCTTTTTTCTCAAATTGGCTTCCATTCTTAATATACTTCCCTAGATATTTCTGTCGATCAGAGTATATTTCCTGGCCAAAGGGCTTCAGCTCTCCATGTTAACTTGCTTCCTTTGTCCTATTCCCCTTCCCTCCCCTATATTTACCGTGTACCCTCATTTGGATCTCTTACAAAGTATAATGATCACTCTTTAATAAAATTATTAACATCCACTCTTCACTCCCCTTGTAAAAAGTCTTAAACCAGAACTCACATCCGAACCTGCATCATTATTAAAGTTTCACAGCAGGCTCCTTGCCTCCAGTTGGCATATGTGGAGATATACAACCTTTTACTGGAACATTTCCCTTTTGCACGCATGTGCAATATCACAAATTAAACATGACTTTCAGCACTACAAATTCAAAACACAGCTGAAGAATATTTTTCAATACAATACCTGAGTTAGACAATCAGGACAGATATAATAGTCCATGAAACTTGAAAAAGTCAAGAGCATTTCACAGCAAAGTATGCAGAACTTGGGTGAATGGCTCATAAAAGAAAACCAAGAAGGCCTAGGTAGGACACAGAATTCTCTACAAAAGATTATTTTCACCCTAGTAGTATAGATGAGACAACTGAAAGTTAGAAAGAGTAAATAATTATTTAAAGGTCAGTCAATAAGTGTTTTTCCCTGAAGGCACGGACTTGATTTTTTTTTTTTTTAATATTTAAATCACTTAAGTAACTTTGTTGTTGTTGTTGTTGTTTTATTTTATTTTTAACTTTACAATATTGTTTGTTTGTTTGTTTTGTTTTTTTTGCTGCTCTAACTCCAGCTTCTAAAATATTCGGAGTATTAAAAAATATTTGTTGAATGACTGAATGAATCTACCTCCTCCACCTTCACAAAATCGACTTAGCCTCTATGGATTTATCTGTATTCAATCTGTAATTTTCCAGTCAAAGTTCAAGTCTTGTCAACTCCTTTAAGTCTTGACCACTCCAGACATCTGTGATTTCCTACTCTGTTGAATTTGCACTGTGGTCAATTACAGAAATTTGCTCTCTTTTAGAAAAGGAAATGATTTCAAACAACTTCTTTAAAAAACTCGAGAAAAATACTGAAACTTTTGGATTCTCTCTCTTCGACCCAGAATAGTTTCAAGTTTCATTTCTAAAAATATTTCGTGTCAAAGAGCTAGACAAGTTTTGCTGAACACCGTCATGAGTGCTTTAGTAACAATAGTGTAGTATTAGTCGCTCAGGAAGATCATGAGTGTTTTAGGGAAAGCCATAGGCTTAAACAAGACCAGACTTCAAATTTTTAAATATATGGGGATTCATGATTTCCTAGAGTAGATAGTTCAATAAAAATAGACGATATCTTCATCTGAATACAGTCAATATATTGGGATTAGTTAATTGCACTATAAAATTATCATGATATATGGGTAAGAAACACATTATACATTGGAATTTCTAATCCAATGTATTAGTTCTATGGGGCACAGCCTCACCTCCATGTACAGTCATTTACACACACAGCTCCATTATTACAAGTAGGATTTACATACAAATTCCTGTTAGTGGCAAAAGGAGAACCTAACTCAACAAGATTATTTCAAACTTTTAGACAGAAATCAAAGATTAGACTACCTTAAGCTACAGAATGTCAATATTTCACTTGTCAAGAGACAATGGTTATAGAATGTGTTTGTATCAGGATTTCTTATGTTTAATTCTTAGGGGGGGAAAAGGAAAGAAAGCAATGCAATGAAATAGCTTTATTGAAAATACTTTCTAAAGGCTCTGGTGACCTTCAGCTTATCTTAGGTAGAGTTTTCCTCTTGGTTCATGTGGGACATGCTCAGCCAAAACTTCAGCCAAGGTCATTATTGTTATAGTTTCTATTCAAACACATTTTTAGTCTTTTTACTTAGGAAAAAGACAGAAGGGATTTCTTAGAGGGAAACAACTTGGAAAATAAAGAGAGATCTATAATTTTAGTTTACACAGCTTACAGTAAAGCTTAAGGTTAAAGCAACAAAACATAGCAAAACCCAACTTGCATCAACAGAGGCAATTGCTTTAAGGTTTCATAAATGAAGAAGAAGAAATAATAGAGCTAGGTTTTAAAGTGATCCCAGAACATGCCTGAATCTATTTGTTGGTAGACTATAAAAGAGAAAAGTATGTAAAATAAAGATTAATTAAAACCTTTCATTTTCTTAAATGTTTGCGAGTCCTCTGTGCACCAGGAAGATCACAGTTCACCCTGAAATTGGCATCCGTGCAGATTCATAAGTGGACTCCAGTTGGACAGACAGACTCGTTAATTCTCTCTTTATCACAAACCCAGAACATCTGGGTATTGCCCTTTAAAACAACATCAGGTTAAGAAAACAAACCATTTCTCAGACCTGACAAAAGGTTTTGAGTTACAGGATAGACAGTCTTAGGGTGAATAAACTAATATGTTTGGGTATCATACACAGGCTATTTAGAAGTTGATTTACAACTTTATGAAATCTTAATCCCATTCTCTGCATTTCCCTGTTTCCATCCTTGTTCCTAGTTTTTGGCCAAAACTGAAAACGATTGTTGTCTCTCAGGAAACAAACAAATGTTGAATAAATTAAGCTTGATCTCAGAATATTTGGGATAAAATTTAATGATCTCAAATACTTCATGCTGACTCATTCTTGGGGCAAAACTGACTTCTTAATAGAAGGAGGGCTTGATTTGTTCTTGCTGACATGGACTTCACAAGAAATTTTAAAATTTTGAACTATTGTATCTCAAAGATGCAACCAGAAGGTTTTTTATTTCTTTTCTTTTGAAAATTGAAAGATATGTCATGCCTCCTCTTAAAACATCATGGTTTTACAGAGCCAATGAGATGATTTGGCTGTCATACAAATGAACAAATTTGCTCTGAGTACTGTGTATAAGAAAGATGTGTTTTTCATTTAATGTTTATAGTAAAACAAACTTGAGAGACAATCAGTAGATACAATCTTAATGGAAATGCCAGACCTACTTTGTATCTCACATAGAAGTGATATTACTGCCCATAAGAGGGGAAAAATGGTATTATCAGATTTGAATTGACCAGGCTTCAGGAGGGGGTGTGTATCTCTGTATGAATGTGTGTGTTGTTGTTCACTCCACATATGTGAGTTTGAATCAGCTTTCTAAAAGTATAACACACTTTTTAAACATTTTATATAAACAGACCTCCACTCATTACTTTGACAAGATTACAAATTAAAGCTTCCCTTCAGATTGTTAATGACAAGAAGAATCATTCCATTGGACATTTTTAGATTAAATTGTTACCTGAAGTCAATCCAAATTAAAAGCTCCTTGATTTTCCAAAGGTAAATGATGTGTAACAGGAGTTTATTAAAGCATCTATGATCTAAAGTTTTATATTATAGCGATATAATATATCCCTATTTCTGCAAAAACAAACAAATAAAAAATACATGAAATAAAGCCCAGAGTTGCTTTATTGTAAATGTGCTGGTATAAGCACTTTTAAACGCAAAAGGGATATTAAAATACACATGTACATCCACATTTAATGTTTTCACTTCACCTCTTCCCATTTTATTCTTTTAATGGCAATGCTACAGAGAGGAACTTTAGATAAGTCTTACCAGCAAAGCCTGGTGTTGCAACAAAGTTAACTACCCCCAAGCTTCTATTTAAGGTTACCTGGCATAGTTAGCTCTGCCAGATGTAGTTTTGCTATTGGATAATTTGATTTGCTGACAATATCCACTGCCTTAAAATAGGAAGTGCCTAGGTGACTGGTGTCCAAATCACACATATTCTTTTGGTTAAAATGAAATGTGAGTCTGAATTTAGCCTTTAATTACATTTCCTTCTCTACCTCCAACAAACAAATTTTTATAACCTTCCCAATGAAAAAAGTCATATTTTGTGAATTACTACTTTGGAAGCAACCCAGGACCAAACTTTATTTAGGAAATTTTCTATTATTTGTATTAATCAAAGATGTACATCCTCTGTGTTTTCAATGGCTTTCGGATCAGATCAGATCAGATCAGTTGCTCAGTCGTGTCCGACTCTTTGCGACCCCATGAATCACAGCACGCTAGGCCTCCCTGTCCAACACCAACTCCCAGAGTTCACTGAGACTCACGTCCATCGAGTCAGTGATGCCATCCAGCCATCTCATCCTCTGTCGTCCCCTTCTCCTCTTGCCCCAAATCCCTCCCAGCATCAGAGTCTTTTCCAATGAGTCAACTCTTCTCATGAGGTGGCCAAAGTACTGGAGTTTCAGCTTTAGCATCATTCCTTCCAAAGAAATCCCAGGGCTGATCTCCTTCAGAATGGACTGGTTGGATCTCCTTGCATGCCAAGGGACTCTCAAGAGTCTTCTCCAACACCACAGTTCAAAAACATCAATTCTTGGGTGCTCAGCCTTCTTCACAGTCCAACTCTCACATCCATACATGACCACAGGAAAAACCATAGCCTTGACTAGACGAACCTTTGTTGGCAAAGTAATGTCTCTGCTTTTGAATATGCTATCCAAGTTCAATGGCTTTATCAAATGGCTAATGCCTGCCTTGGAGGCATGGTTGGCCACAGAATTTAAGACTTCTATCTAAATTGCCAACTGGTAAGTTGAAATTGTTCTTGCAAGATTCTAATGCAGAAAAAAGCAAGCCAGTAAACAAGCAAAGTAATACCAGAGAGCTTCTGCAATATTTCAGGTACTTGAACTGACTCAAAAACATCTTCAGGATTAAGAATTTACTCAAAGCAGGTAAAAATTAAATTCACCATGGGTAAGGAAGGGAGCTTCATGTTAGAAGAGAAATAAAATAGTATTGCTTAAGAGAAGCATTAAAACTAGGCATTCCTTAAATTATCTCTCCTAATAAGATGTGTCTGTCATTTTTTTCTTCTGGCGTTAGCCCTGTGGAAGCTGCATTGTTCCATCAGAATTGTTCTGTCAAATGAAAAACCTGTCTACATTTTACCATGTGCTTAAACAAGCAAGACTAAGTATTAAATCTGAGGGCTCTGTACTTTAAGAAACATTTTTACAAGTGGAAAGTTATTCAGCTTAGATAGTTCATCCATTTTCCAGAGGCTTTTAAACCTGCATAATATATTGAATGTCAAAAAGCTATAAAATCTCTTTAACTATTGATATCTATTTGTAGATAGCAATATAAATCCTGCCATAAATTCGAACAAGTAAATGACTTTATCTAAACACAGATTTGGAACATCACTCTACTGTTACAGATGCCTACCTTTCTTGTTATATTGTATACCAGCAAGCTTAAAAAAAAATTTTTTTTGATTACTGCTTTTAAATGATTGCCATAGGAGGTCAATATCAGGTGTTTTTTTTTTTTAACAAAAATTGTTTTAACTGTAATATAAAATATCTGCTGCACACTGTGTTTATGTACTTTAGGTATAGGTACCTATAGCTATAGAAATAATACAATAAAAAAAAAAAAAAAAAAAAAACACCATATCATGGTGGACCTTCTTCAGATATGAACTTATGTGAATTAAGGTATGGTTAGCTGCCTAAACTAACAAACCCAAAAGTTTACTTTTCACTGCTGCTGCTGCTCTAAGTCGCTTCAGTCGTGTCCGACTCTGTGTGACCTCATAGACGGCAGCCCACCAGGCTCCCCCGTCCCTGGGATTCTCCAGGCAAGAACATGGAGTGGGTTGCCATTTCCTTCTCCAATGCATGAAAGTGAAAAGTGAAAGTGAAGTCACTCAGTCGTGTCCGACTCTTCACGACCCCATGGACTGCAGCCCACCAGGCTCCTCCGTCCATGGGATTTTCCAGGCAAGAGTACTGGAGTGGGGTGCCATCGTAAAAAATGAATGTTTCTGATTTGGGGCAGTTCTTTCTCAACTGCTACTTCTGGGGCATAGACACTCTGTCCATCTTGTACTCTTGTGCCTCTTCAATGGTTTCAGTGTCACTTAGACAGTCTTCGTTGCCTCTGCAGGAGGAAAAACAACATGGAAGATACACGGGCTTGGCCTGGAAGGAACTAAAATCACTCTTCATCAGCCCATTGGCTAGAATTCAGTATAGATTAGATCTCAATGGTCTTATGATTGGAAAGGGAAGAAATAGATTTTGTGACCAGATAGGAAGTCTCTGCTCCAGACCTATTTAGCGTGCCCTTGCATTTTATAACACCCATCTTCTTTATAGTCCTTTCTAGATGATCATTTTGACCATCAAATCCAGTGGTGATGGTGTTTCCATCCCAACTGCCATTGCTTTTGTTTTTGCTCTCTTCACAATAGCCTCTTAGCTAAGCAAGCTGCATCTGGTCTTCCTCTATTTCTAATTTATGCTTCACACAAAGGCTAACATTTAAAAACACCAATATCATCCTTGAATCCTTACCTTGGCCTTTGTTGCCCATAACGATACAAGTCTTTTAAATTTTCCATATTCATCTTCTGCCAGCCCCTGCATTTCATTTTAGTGACACCAATCTACTCAAACCTCTTGAAACAAGCTGCATACTTACTTGCATTCATATGTATGTGTATTCATTTATTCCATCTAAAGCCTCTCCTTCTTGTTCCATACGGGGAAATTCTGCTTATTCTTTAATATTCAACTCTTCACAAAACTTCTTCCCAGAAGACTTGGTGTTTTCTCTTTTATATATAATCTAAACATTGCACTATTCATAGCACTCACATAAACCATGACTATTTATTCTTTATCCCTTCCCCAGGATTGGGAGATTCTCAAATTTATGGACTATAAGATATTCTTCTTTGATTTAAAGCATCCGTATAGAGTCTGGCATATACCAGGCTAAAAACTGAACAGAATCCAGTCTTTACCTAGAGTTGGCTAAATTACTTTAAATAAATGAATGACAGTCAAAAGTACAAGGAGGTAGGCTTTCATGTGAATATAAGTGTATTATACTGTGGGAATACAAATAAAAACTCCATAGTTCAGGATTTGAGCTATTTGGTCAAAACAGTTCTGTCTGCCTTGTAAAACTAATCTCAAGTTATTTTAAAGATAATCCCTATTATTTTCAATAACATACTGTCACTTACAAGGGCCTTTTGCCACAAACTTTTCTCTAATCAATAGCCAGCCCTGACAATTTTTCAGACTCAACATTTCTAAGGGGCATTCTCTATATCTGCCCTTACTTTGTATTTTCATTTTGATATTCACTAAAATTATGCTTTAGTGTTTCCTCTATATTATTTCTATTCCAGTGGAGTCATATAGACATGGTCATGAATAGAGAACCTTAACTCTCCCCACTAAAGATATCCTCAGTTTTACCTCACAAAGCCCACAAATAAATATAAAATCTAATTAAGAAACAAACACAGTATTTTTCTTGCTCTATGAGTAACTTTATAGTAAATTTGATTCCCACTTACAACCAAATTTCCATTTGAATAATTCCTATATAGACATTTGGAGCCAACAATGACAAGTTCAAAGACATTATTTATTAACTATTTAAAAGAGTGGAACTTATTTTGTACCCTTCAAAGAGCTTAGTACAAATGTAAGCAAAGGGAAATCAATAATAATAATAACTTATTAAATGATTTTTCAATTACTATAGCATGTATCTAGATATTAGATATTGTCATACTTTGTACTAAGGTTACAATACCAGTTTGTGAATCTGAAGCATTCAATCAGAGGGAAAACAGAAACAAATTTTGCCAATTAATTGACTGATATTACGTGTCATAATGGAGAAGGCAATGGCACTCCATTCCAGTACTCTTGCCTGGAAAACCCCATGGACAGAGGAGCCTGGTAGGCTGCAGTCCATGGGGTCGCTAAGAGTCAGACATGACTGAGCGACTTTACTTTCACTTTTTACTTTCACGCGTTGGAGAAGGAAATGGCAACCCACTTCAGTGTTCTCGCCTGGAGAATCCCAGGGACGGGGAAGCCTAGTGGGCTGCTGTCTGTGGGGTTGCACAGAGTCGGACACGACTGAAGAGACTTAGCAGCATGTATCATAAAGAGAAAGTTTTGTTTAAATGAACACTTCACATTTTAACCACTTTTGATTTGTTAGAAATTCTCAATTCAGAATAACTTTCCACTCTATGGGACAGTTGGCAGTATCTAAGACATTTGTGAAAACAGTGTCAGACTTTATCTTTTGGGGGCTCCAAAATCACTGCAGATGGTGACGGCAGCCATGAAATTAAAAGACGCTTACTCCTTGGAAGAAAAGTTATGACCAACCTAGATAGCATATTCAAAAGCAGAGACATTACTTTGCCAACAAAGGTCCGTCTAGTCAAGGCTATGGTTTTTTCAGTGGTCATGTATGGATGTGAGTTGGACCGTGAAGAAAGCTGAGCGCCCAAGAATTGATGCTTTTGAACTGTGGTGTTGGAGAAGACTCCTGAGAGTCACTTGGACTGCAAGGAGATCCAACGAGTCCATTCTAAAGGAGATCAGCCCTGGGATTTCTTTGGAAGGAATGATGCTAAAGCTGAAACTCCAGTACTTTGGCCACCTCATGCGAAGAGTTGACTAATTGGAAAAGACTCTGATGCTGGGAAGGATTGGGGGCATGAGGAAAAGGGGACAACAGAGGATGAGATGGTTGGATGGCATCACCAACTCAATGGACATGGGTTTGGGTGGACTCCGGGTGTTGGTGATGGACAGGGAGGCCTGGCGTGCTGTGATTCATGGGGTTGCAAAGAGTTGGACGTGACTGAGAGACTGAACTGAACTGAACTTAACTGACAACATTTTTAATATCACAACAAGTGAGGGGGCTTGTAGGTAGGAGGTGGGTAGGAGACAGAAATACTCTAAACATCCTACAATGCACAGCAGGTAAGTCCCTTACAGCAGAATCATCTGTTCCAAAATGTTAATAGCATCAAAGTTGAGAAACCCTAATATAGCCATAAACTGACACTTAATTTGAATAACATCACTTAAAAAAAATTCTTCAATATTTCTCTGGGCTTGAATGTTTGCCTTAATATTTACCTTCTTTCACTCACTTAAACAATAAACTTTAAAACTTTAAGTTTTTTGATGAGCACAGAATTATATATATATATATATATATATATATATATTACTTTTTAACATCATATTTACATGCTCGGGCTGAAAACATTTCACATGCAGCTTGTCAAATGGAAACAATGTAAGCATTCCCCAACTCATCTTTAGCTGTTTGAGTTCTCTGCTAGGAAAAAAAGATGCCATTGGTTTGTTTGCTTTTCATGAAGTAAAATAAACAAAACAAGAGTGTTTTTCATGGTCCAAAATATTTATGCTGGTTCATGCAATGCTTACTAAAAGATGTTCATAAGTTATCCCTGTTGCATTTGCTGTGTCTAACTCAAGAGGTTATTTTTGATACCTTTCATGTGCTCAAACACCAAATCCAACCAGGAAACAAGTATTAAGAATTCTATCCTTTAAAATCTCTACAGTAAGCTTCTTGCATGAAATTCCTGCTAGCACTGCCCTTGTGTTCAAGCTCTCAGCATATTTTGCCTGACCAAATTATTCTCTTTTTATTTCCAGATGCAATCTCATGCCTATCACTTCCTTGTAACCCATCAGCTGTATTATTGCCATAGTGATTTTTCTAATCTTCAAAAATCTTTATGTACCTCTCTGTACTGGTTGTCATTTGATCTCCACTAATGGTCATCACTATAAATAGCTGTGAAAAGAAGAGAAGCCAAAAGCAAAGGAGAAAAGGAAAGATATACCCACTTGAATGCAGAGTTCCAAAGAATAGCAAGAAGAGATAAGAAAGCCTTCCTCAGTGATCAGTGCAAAGAAATAGAGGAAAAACAATAGAATGGGAAAGCCTAGAGATCTCTTCAAGAAAATTAGAGATACCAAGGGAACATTTCATGCAAAGATGGGCTCAATAAAGGACAGATATGGCATATGGACCTAACAGAAACAGAAGATATTAGAGGTCACAAGAATACACAGAAGAACTGTACAAAAAAGATCTTCATGACCCAGAAAATCACAATTGTGTGATCACTCACCAAGAGCCAGGCATCCTGGAGTGTGAGGTCAAGAGGGCCTTAGGAAGCATCACTATGAAAAAGCTAGTAGAGATGATGGAATTCCAGTTGAGCTATTTCAGATCGTAAAAGATGATGCTGTGAAAGTGCTGTACTCTATATGCCAGCAAATCTGGGAAACTCAGCAGTAGCCACAGGACTGGAAAAGGTCAGTTTTCATTCCAATCCCTAAGAAAGGCAATGCCAAGGAATGCTCAAATTATCGCACAATTGCACTCATCTCACATGCTAGCAAAGTAATGCTCAAAATACTCCAACCAGGCTTTAGAAATTCATGAACCATGAACTTCCAGATGTTCAATCTGGTTGTGGAAAAGGCAGAGAAACCAGAGATCAAATTGCCAACATCTATTGGATCATAGAAAAAACAAGAGAATTCCAGAAAAACATCTATTTCTGCTTTACTGACTATGCCAAAGCCTTTGACTGTGTGGATCACAATAAACTGTGGAAAGTTCTGAAAGAGATGGGAATACCAGACCACGTGACTTGCCTCTTAAGAAATATGTATGCAGGTCAGGAAGCAACAGTTAGAACTGGACATAGAACAACAGACTGGTTCCAAATAGGAAAAGGAGTATGTCAAGGCTTTATATTGCCCCCATGCTTATTTAACTTATATGCAGAGTATATAACGAGAAATGCTGGGCTGGATGAAGCACAAGCTAGAATCAAGATTGCTGGGAGAAATATAAATAACCTCAGATACGCAGATGACACCACCCTTATAGTAGAAAGTGACAAAGAACTACAGAGCCTCTTGATGAAAGTGAAAGAGGAGAGTGAAAAATTTGGCTTAAAGCTCAACATTCAGAAAACAAAGATCATGGCATCTGATCCCATCACTTCGTGGCAGATAGATGGGGAAACAGTGGCTGACTTTATTTTCTTGGGCTCCAAAATCACTGGAGATGATGACTGCAGCCATGAAATAAAAAGATACTTACTCCTTGGAAGAAAAGTTATGACCAACCTAGACAGCATATTAAAAAGCAGAGAGATTACTTTGCCGACAAATGTCTGTCTAGTCAAGGCTTTTTCCAGTAGTCATGTATAGATGTGAGAGTTGGACTATAAAAAAAGCTGAGTGCCAAAGAATTGATGCTTTTGAACTGTGGTGTTGGAGAATACTCTTGAGAGTCCCTTGGACTGCAAAGAGATCCAACCAGTCCATTCTAAAGGAAATCAGTCCTAAATGTTCATTAGAAGGATTGATGTTGAAGCTGAAGGTCCAATACTTTGGCCACTTGATGTGAAGAACTGACTCACTTGAAAAGACCCTGATGCTGGTAAAGATTGAGGGCAGGAGGAGAAGGGGACGACAGAGAATGAGATGGTTTGATGACATCACCAACTGAATGGATATGAATGAGTAAACTCCGGGAATTGGTGATGGACAGGGAGGCCTGGCATGCTGCAGTCCATGGGGTTACAAAGAGTCAGATATAACTGAGTGACTGAATTGAACTGAACTGAATGGTCATCACTGAATAATTTTTATATTAAGGATTAGAAATCTAAATATATCTAGACACCTGTGCTCTTATATATGCTACCTACTTTTATTGGGATTGACTCATGGATTAAATTGATCTGAGTCTGAAAGTTTGAATTTACAGCATGACATTTCTCCACTGGGTAAAGCCCAAGCTCTTTAGCCCATAGAGTCCCTTGTGACCCGTTTCCTATGTAATTCTTTAGTATTCTCTCAGATCCCCCATATATGGGGCTTCCCTTGTGGCTCAGAAGGTAAAGAATCTACCTGCAATGCAGGATGAAGTGAAGTGAAGTGAAGTGAAGTAGCTCAGTCGTGTCTGACTCTTTGCCACCCTGTGGACTGTAGCTTAGCAGGCTCTTCCCTCCATGGGATTCTCCAGGCAAGAGTACTTGAGTGGGTGGCCATTTCCTTCTCCAGGGTATCTTCCCAACCCAGGGATCAAACCCGGGTCTCCTGCATTGTGGGCAGATGCTTTAACCTCTGAGCCACCAGGGAAGCAATGCAGGATACCAGGGTTCAATCCCTGGGTTGGGAGATCCCTTGGAGAAGGCAATGGCAACCCACTCCAGTATTCTTGCCTGGAAAATTTCATGGACAGAGGAGCCTGGTAGGCTACAGTCTATGGGGTTGCAAAGAGTTGGACATGACTGAGTGACTAACACTTTCACTCTCGACATATACATGTCCTTTGCTGTCACTGCAGCAGACAGTCCCCAAGAGTACCATTTTGTGATGCTTTCTCATATTCATTCATGTCATTTTTATATCTCCTTTAGCTTATAAATAGCTACATCAAGAATTCACGTAGAATGTGGAATTATCATATCACCCAGAAATGCAATTCCTAGGAATCTACCCCAAAGAATTGGAAGCATGCATTGAAACAAATTCTAGTACAGTAAGTTAAAGTTTGAAGCAGTGCTATTCACTACAGCCAAAGTATGGAAAAATCCCCAAACACCCATCAATGGATGAATGGATTAAAAAATGTGGTATATCTAAAAAATAGAATCCCACTCAGCTATAAAAAATAAATGAAGTATTGATGCACGTTATACCATGAAGAATCTCAAAAATAAGTAAAAAGAAGCCAGACACAAAAGGTCACATATTATATTATTGCATTTATATAAAATATCCAAAATAGTTAAACCTGTAGAGACAGAGTAGATTAGTGATGACCAGGGGCTAGAAGAGGTGAAAGGGATGGCAGGGGCAGGAAGGGGGTCTGTTTAATAACTACCATGCTTCCTGTGGAAGTGATAAAATATTTTGAAACTAGGAAACTGTGACTTTAGGCTTCCCTGGTAGCTCAGCTGGTAAAGAATCTGCCTGCAATGCAGGAGATCCCAGCTTAATTGCTGGGTCTCTAATATCCCCTGGAGAAGGGATAGGCTACCCACTCCAGTATTCTTGGGTTTCCCTGTACTGGCTCAGACAGTAAAGAATCCACCTGCAGTAATGAAGACCTGGGTTTGATCCCTGATTTGGGAATATCCCCTAGAGGAGAGCATGACAACCCACTCCATTATTCTTGCCTGGAGAATCCCCATGGACAGAGAAGCCTGGTGGGCTACAGTCCATGGAGTCACAGAGAGTCAGACATGACTAAGCAACTAAGCACAGCACAGCACAGCTGTGACTTTTGCACCACATCCTGAACATTCTAAATGCCACTGGGTTATACACTTTAAATGGTTAATTTTATGATATATGAATTTTACTTCAATTAGTGCTTGCTTCGGCAACACATATACTAAAATGAATTTTACTTCAATTAGGAAAAGAAATTAATCTGGTCAACTCAGCCTTGACATTTGATGGAAAGTCACTGCCAACCTTAATTTGATATGAACCGCCCTTCTTGGTTCCAAGAGAAACATATCTCTCTGTGCTCAAATATCAGTCTCATAGAGACCTTCCCTAAAAATCTCATTTAAAAAGGTCCCAAATCCATCATGTAACACTCTATATCTGGACCACTTTTCCTATTTGAATCTGTATTATATAATAGTGCAATTGGCAAAGAATCTGCCTGCCAATGCAGGAGCACAAGAGACATGGGTTTGATCCCTGGGTTGGGAAGACCCCTAGAGCAGGAAATGGTAATCCACTTCAGTATTCTTGCCTGGAAAACCCCATGGACAGAGGAGCCTACAGGTTACAGTCCATGAGGTCACAAAGGGTCAGACATGACTGAGTATGACTGAGTGCACACACATAATCTAAAGAACAGGTGTTCACCTTTCACAGTCAAATAGATAAAGAAGCACACAGCTTTTCTTAAGAATAATGAATTAACATTTAATTTCTTCATTGGGACATTATGTTACCTTCATGAGCTTCCAAATCTAAGTTAACACAGATGTCAGGGAAGTATTATTGGCATGTAATCTTAGGGGCCAGAGCTGCTAGAGATCCTAATCTTCAGTTCTGTTAACAAAGAACTGTCTAGTACAACATTAAAATAGCAACCCACTTCTCTTTGAGAAATACTTCTCTGTGAAAGAGTGTTCCATTTGTCAGTGACATTGAATTAACCATGATGGCTAAAAAATTTAAAAGTTAAGGTCAACCCTAGCTATTGCAGCTATGGAGTTACAATGATTTGCTTCACGTTGTCCATTGTTTCCTAATGTTATGTGATTGTCTGTTCCTTCAGACTTGCATTATACTATCCCTGTTGGAAAATAAATTTCTCCTTAAATTCAAGCTTACTTGCTAGTGATCTTAGCATCTTTGTATCTGATCTTTGTTGCTGTGTTACAAATAATTTAAACATTTAGTAAGTGAAAATAACATCTATTTATTTAATTTACAATTGCAAAAGCCTATAGTTGAGGCTAGGCCTTGTTGCTCAGTTGTTCCAATCTCCACTGACTCCCTCAGTTATGTTTAGCTAGTGGCTTTGTTTCCAGGGTTGGTCGGGTACCTGTTTTTTTCCATTTATTTCTCACCCTCAAGTAGAGTAGCTCAGGCTGCAGCACATCATGTTGGCAGAGTTCTGGGAGACAGCATGGAAATTTGCACTGTACCAGCCAAAGTACGTCACCAGGCCAACTCAGATACAAACAATGGAACCACAGACTCTACTGGTCAATGAGAAAAGTCACAAAGTCACATTACAAAAGGTGTGGATACAAGGTAAGGTAAATAATGTTTGTGAGTGATCTACCACATTTTTGTGTAGCTCTTTTGAATCCAATAACAACACACACATAAACACACACACACACACTCATACACACTCTTGTCCTCCTTTGCTTATACTCCTACTCACAAATGCAAACTGAGAAGACTCAATATTCAGTTTAACAACTGGTTGGAGACTTCAATTGCCATACCTTATCTCAATATTTTATTACCTTGAATATAGGCAGTGACCAAGCATGGATTGATCCTTCTTTTTAAGATACCTGGGTTGTGTGATCTCCATCAGAAGATAGTCAAGCTATAGGCAAGTTCTCATATTCCTGCATTCTTATACTTCCATCATCGTCTTCCCTTTCCTTCTCAAACTCTTGCCTGGAAAGCTTGGCAGTTGAACTCCCTCAAGTTACTAGAAGTAAAATTATATCCAAGTCATTAAGAAAATAATAAGAATGATAAAATAAGATTGATGAAAATACCTTGAAAATTCTCAGCTAATGATACTAAATTGCAGTGGTAAGAATTTCAATTAGATACTTGGAAATACTTCTTGATTATTATAATTTGAGATATTGCCAAGTGATTTAAAGGAAAACAATGTTCTCTCTAGAGATTTACAAAAAAATAGCAGACCACTTTATTGGTGAAATGCCTTTAATGAAATACTGCCAAGTTATATTGGGTTACATCAGGTGAATATTTGATAACATGTAGTTCAAAGAGAGAAAAGAAATTTGCCACATATAATATTCTACCTTAAGTAGAAAGACTGTACTTATAAACAAATTATACGATAATACAAAAAATACCTGTCATCATTCCTAATCTAGTGGTAGAAATGGAGCATCTTTAAGTCTACATTCTGGAAGGACATTTGTTAATATGGTCTTCTGACACATTTATGCTGCTACTGCTAAGTCGCTTCAGTCATGTCTGACCCTGTGCGACCCATAGACGGCAGTCCACCAGGCTCCCCAGTCCCTGGGATTCTCAAAGCAAGAACACTGGAGTGGGTTGCCATTTCCTTCTCCAATGCATGAAAGGGAAAAGTGAAAGTGAAGTCTCTCAGTCGTGTCCGGCTCTTAGCGACCCCATGGACTACAGCCTACCAGGCTCCTCCATCCATGGGATTTTCCAGGCAAGAGTACTGGAGTGGGGTGCCATTGCCTTCTCCGGACACGTTTATGGAAATACCTCAAATAACCACCATCAGGTTTATCCAGGTGGGGGTAATTTCAGCTAAAAGGTTCAGATTTTTCCAACTTAAAATATGTCAGCTGTTCGGTAAGGCTAAAACCTAAATCCTCAAACTTTTTTCCTAACCCTAACGTGTTTACTTGGGAACCCAATTTTCCTTTTTGTTCCTCTGTCCCTCATCTCATATCCTTCCCTCTTTCCCTGCTGAGAAGTGCAATGAACTCACTTATAAAAATAAATGCGAAAACTAAAGGAATGCCATACCATAATCCACTGGTCCAAACTGAACTAGAAAGAAAAAAATGAATTCATTATTTTAAATAACCAAGAGGAAAATTACCTGTAGAATTTCTGTATTTCCTTCATATGAGAACATAAAGGTTTATGTAGGGTTAAAATATAAAGGCTGCTTTTATTTTTATTTTTCTAATGTAAAATCAAACAGGTAAAGTAGACACAATATACCTATGACCCAGCCTTAATAGTTATCAACTCAAGACTACTTTCCTTCTCCTGTAATGGTTTGAAGCAAATCACAGTCATCATATCATTTCTTTCTTTCTTTCTTTTTTTTAATTAGTAGTGATAAATTTTATTTATAATAAGGGGAAAATCAATGTGACTATGCCAGACTCAATGGACTTCCCTTTGCCAGTTAAAATTCAAGGCCGAATTACTGCATTTTGGTACCTGCAAAGCACTCTGAACGTAACTTTCCGCCATGGTTTGAAAGAGCAAATGGAAGTCATTTAAACCAGATGAGCAAAAGGATGGAGTGTTGGCATACCTACAGCACAGGATACACAGTACCATGCACCTATTTCAAGGGAATGAAGAGTGGGTGGCCGGAAGAAAGAAAGTCTTTTCCCCATTTAACCTGTAATTTGACAACATCTGTGAAGAATTATCCCCAGTGTTGGCATCGTAATTGTTGTATCTACCATCAATCACCGGGGAGGGGAAATTACTTGAAATAGATGTTAACGGCATTATAGTTCAACAACACGAAAGTCAAAAATGAGAGGAATGAGATCTGTAAGACAGTGCCCAAATTAATCAAGGGGCTAGAGAGACAATAAATTGTTTAATGCAAAATGAGGTACTATATATGCTTATATAAGAAGAGCTTAGATTCCAAAAACCATTATGTATTCCATATCAGTGTTAAAAAGTTGAGTATTTTATATCTTTTTACACTACTGCTTCAGTAGTAAGAGCAATATCAATATGAACAATTAAATGTAATTTTTTAAAAAAGCAATGCAAGCAATGATCCTTTTCCAAATGAATATCACTGATAGAATGATATAGTCACAGTCCTCCAGGAGCCTGAACTTTCAACAACCCCAAGTACATAGCTTGTCTAAAATTTGGAACTAACAAATTGGTAGCCTCAAATTACCTACATGTAAAGTATTGAGAAAATATTTATTAGTTTATTGGATTACTGCTTTACAATTAAGTACTTAGTCAAAATTGGTTGTCAATATTTACATTTTTAAGAATATTCTGTAGGTTGCATTTTGAAAAAAAACCTCATCTTTTCAAAACACTTTATTCATTGCTTTTTAAGACATACCCCTTTCCTGGTTTTTCTCCTATCTCTTAGCATGCTTTTTTTAAAAGTGTATTTCTTATTCATCTTCATCCTTAGTACTCTTCAATGTAATGATGTCCCAAATGTGCATTTCTCACTTTAGACCTATCCCTCAAACTTCATACATATGTACTCTGCTGCTAATGTGTCATCTCCACTCAAATTTAATGCCAAAACTGAGTTCCAGGTCAGTGTTTTCACAAAACCAAACTTTTACAGATTCACTCTCAAAAGTGGCATCATCACCTTTCCAATTACTCAATCCCCAAATTTTTAGTAATTTCTGATTATATTTCACCCATTGTTACAGAATATTCTGCTGGCTGTATCTTCAGAAATATACCCAAAATCTGACTACTTTTCAAAAATTCCACAGCTGTCATCATATTCTGCCCTATGACCTCTTAATTCAATTATTACACTAGCCTCCAAACTGATCTTCCTATTTCTGCCCTTGCCTTCCTGTCTATTCCCAGCGCAGCAATGTGTATATTGCTGCAATGTGTGATCCCTTTAAAACAAAATCAGATCTTGTTACTCCATTGCTCCAAATGACTTCATTTCACTGAGTAAAAGCCAAAGTTCTAATGCTTACAATTCTTCCCCACACTCATACTGTCTCTCCTCACTCCATTCTATACTATTCCTTGGATACAGGAATATACTTTCACTACATGCTCTTTTGTATTGCTATTCTATCTTCCTGAGACTCTCTTCCTCTTGATATCTGCAAAGACTACTTTGTCATCTCCTGCAGGTTTGCATCAAAATGATACATTCTTAAGGTAGTCATGTTCACCATTGAAAATTCCACCATGAAAAAAAAAAAATCCCTATTTTTTTTTCTTTGCTTAATTTTTTTATTGTAGGACTCATCATCAGCAACCACTACATGCAATCATGCCTTATATTTATTTACTTTATTTACTCTCTGTTTCTCTTCATTTGGCTCTAACTTGAAACTCCAGTACTTTGGCCACCTCATGCGGAGTTGACTCACTGGAAAAGACTCTGATGCTGGGAGGGATTGGGGGCAGGAGGAGAAGGGGACAACAGAGGATGAGATGGCTGGATGGCATCACTGATTCGATGAACGTGAGTCTCAGTGAACTCAGGGAGTTGATGATGGACAGGGAGGCCTGGCGTGCTGTGATTCGTGGGGTCGCAAAGAGTCGGACATGACTGAGCGACTGATTTGATCTGATCTGTCTTCTTTTATAGCTACATGACTGGCAAAGACCTAAAAAATTTGTATAAAGAAACCATGTGGTACATATATACCATGCAATATTACTCAGCCATAAAAAGAAATGCATTCGAGTCAGTCCTCATATGAGGTAGATGTACCTAGAGCCTATTATACAGACTGAAGTAAGTCAGAAAGAGAAAAACAATGATCATAAACTAACGCATATGTATGGAATCTAGAAAGATGGTGCTGATGAACCTATTTGCAGAGCATCAATGGAGACACAGACATTCAGAACAGACTTATGGACACAGCTGTGGGGGGAAGGAGAGGGTGGGAGGTATGGAGAGAGTAACATGGAAACATACATTACCATATGTAAAATAGATAGCCAATAGGATTTGCTTTATGACTCAGGGTACTCAAACCAGGGCTGGTAACAACCTACAGTGGTGGGATGGGGAGGGAGGCAGGAGAGAGGTTCAGGTGGGAGGGAACGTGAGTAAACCTTTGGCTGATTCATGTTGATGTTTGGTTGAAACCAGTGCAATACTGTAAAGCAACTATCCATCAATTAAAAATAAAGAAAGAAAGAAAAGATTCAAGGTGGTTTATCATATGTGTGTGCTTTTTTTTAACAGTTAAAAGAGTGAACATTCTTCCTTTGTTACTACTTTTAAAAAATGATTAAGAGAAAGGAGGACTACAAGGCTTTCAAGCACATGCATCTGATAATCTTGTACTTATATATGGTTTCTTGGATATGGATGGAAGTTTATGGAGCTGTATGGGGATAATTACTTCTTTCTTTGTCATATTTATCTCACTTTTCTATGTGCATTACTTTCTTGATTATGCCTTTGGTGGAGCAAACAACATAAATTATTCTTATAATTCTTCCATCAGTCTCATAGCCAACGTTTCTTAAAGAACAATTATTCAAACCATTTTATAGTGATTTAATGCAATTCTCAAATTAACTTATATAAGCTATTTTTGGGCTTCCCTGGTGGCTCAGCTGGTAAAGAATTCACCTGCATTGCGGGAGACCTGGGTTTGATTCCTGGGTTGGGAAGATCCCCTGAAGAAGGGAAAGGCTACACACTCCAGTATTCTAGGCTGGAGAATTCCATGGACTGTTTAGTCCATGGAGTCACAAAGAGTTGGACACGACTGAGAGACTTTCAGTTTTACTTTACTCTATTTTTCGTAAATATATTATTTTAGGCTAGTGAATTTGGTACCTCACAGCCAATATCTTCCTTCTCACTTTAAGACTCAGCATTCTTTTCATTAATTTCCCAAGCTGCCTGGAGTTTTTCCTGATGGTGGATGAAAGCTGAGTCCCACCCCAGAAACTGGCCATCCAAGTACATGCTTTATCCTCAAGAGCTCCTCACATATAATGACTGAGCAGTAGTGTTGTGAGACTATAGAGGCTTGCAACTTTCCCCTCTATTTGGAGCAACTTTAGCTCTAGATATCCTAGCTCTAAGACTCCTCTAAAGATTGACAAAGGCTTTTATTACAAGTGGAAGTGAAAAGGTATTAGTCACTCAGTCATGTCCGACTCTTTGCAACCCCATGAACTGTTGCCTTCCAGGCTCCTCTGTCCATGGAATTCTCTAGGCAAGAACACTAGAATGGATGGTCATTCCCTTCTCCAGAGGATCTTCCCAACCCAGGGAGAGAACCCAGGTCTCTGATATTGCAGGCAAATTCTCTACCATCTGAACCACCAGGGAAGCCCTATTATAAGTCAACTATAGTTCCATGTCTCACTCTGCTCAAAGCTTCTTTCCTTATTCCCTGAATCTGTTGCTTCAGAAGACACTTAGACACAATTCTCTTACTGAACACAACTTTCTGCCTCACAGTCTGTTCCTGGGAACATGACCTAAGACTGTTGGTGAAAGAGGTGGTCCAAGACTCTAAAAAGAAGGTGAAAGAGGTGGTCCAGACTCTAAAAAGGAATTTGGATTGGAATACCAGCCACCAGACTGGCATTGGGAGACTGGTATCAGACAGGCATCAGTGGTAGGAGATGCAGTACTGATAGTCCCTGGCTTATGGTATGTGCAAATGTTAAAACTTTTACTGAAGCTACACTGAAAGAAAACGTCAAGGGAAGGGAATAGATTGATAGGGTCGGTATTTTAGGTGACTGTAAAGTACAGAAAATGTAGCAATTTTAAAGACTATAGATGCATAAAATTATCACTGGAGACTATCAATGCATTGGAGAAAGACAATAAAGGATGAGATGACTAAGCACAGATTTAAGAGTAATTGTAGAAACAAGAAGGCCTTTAGTTGCTTAAAAAGAGGCTCTGATCTCCCACAGCCAGAATGAAGAAAATGCCAAAGATTACATGTAGGATTCGATGATTAGAATGGTAGAGCTCTAGAGAAGGTGAATTCTCCATGCTGACAAGGCTTTCATATCAAAATCAGAGCTCTAATTGGGTCAGTGAGGGACCTGAAATTTGGTACCAGATATCTGAATGGGTGCAGTCAATAATCTTGAAATCTCAGATTCCCTGAAACCTGTGGAGTATGCAGAAGTGGATCCCTCTTCTCTGCTAAAACTAGTGATAACCCCTTTATTTGAAGATGGTATAGACACTTCTGTCTTGCAAGACAATCTATGATCACTTATGGTGTATCCTTACTTCTCTTTCTAATAAGAGGACCAAGAACTAGAGTTAAGTCATGAAATCAACCAGCCAGCAGTATGGTAGGATACTAAGGGATGAATGAGACTTACCCAGGGGAAATTGCAGGACCTATTCAAAACATATGAGTAAGAGATAGGAGAGTATTCATGGGACTGGATCCTGAAGACCCTGAATCAAGGAGAGCAGAACATAGTTTGATAAAGGAGAGTATCAGTATGGGGGCACTTTCATGATCATAATACAGAACTAACGCCTTGATGGGCTTCTCTACAGGAGGTGCTATACTACTAAAATGAGCACCAGAAACTTGAAATCATAGCCCACTGTAAATGAAGAAAAATGCCAAAACAGTTCTAGAAGAGTGTAAGAAAAGATCAATAAACTTAGAGAAGCAAGTGTGATATACACTAAATATATTGCATGAGGCTGGAAAAACACACCACTGAATGATGTTGCATGGGAGGGAAGGGACTATAGGACACTCTAGCTACAAACACAATAAAGAACACATGGGTGAAAGAGACACAGAATCTCTATGGAACTCAGTAGTGGACGTCCTCTCTAAACCAGGGATGATAATAAAAGATGCATTTATAGTACTGGGCTTCCTTTTAGTAACTGGAATAATGGAATCTTGAAATAACTTAGGCTATTATAATAATTGGATAATATTAATAATAATAATAATTGGATACTAACTGTCAGAAGAAAATATGTGGATTTTCATAATGAGCAATAATGTCAGAATGATTACTAGGCCATCCCTACACACAAGGAACTGTGGACATGTTTAATAGCACACAGTACCCCTAGACAAAAGACAAATGGGCAGTTAACATGAATTTTGCTTAATTTATTCAATAACCTGTCATCATGGATGGAAGATAAGATTAAGGGTAACCATCCCAATAAGATGATTTTGCACCTTGTTTTCATACTTGAGTCAGTTTTCAGACATGGAAACCTCTAACTACCTAAGAGATAGGTTCCCATAAAGAAGGCTACAACAGCCCAAGTAAGAATTATAGTCATTCCTTCAGTCTTTCCTAAAAGAAATTCTTGATTATTTATTTGAAAATTGTACATTGGTGAAAGGAACTACCCAAACTTACCAAGAATTGCATGACGTGTCTGAGTTGACACTGAAACCCAGAGATCTGCTTAAATGAGGATGTATGGAAGGCAGGTAAATGGAATCCTAGTCTAGTTCCAGCTCACTGTGGGTCCTCTGAGCAAACAGACAAACCTGGTAGTCATTATCAACAGACTGGAAACATAGTTGAAATGTACATAGCTAGCATAACCTTACCATTGTTTTCTTGGCAGGGGCAAAAATTCATCTCAATTAACATCAATAACTATTCTGTGTGTGGTTTGCCTTTAATGCTTGTGGGGCTTTAACCAGCACTGCTATTGAGGGCCTTCAGATTGAAGGATTCACAGACAAAGGATTCCATATAACATTACATCAGGCCAAGGAAACCACTTTACTGCAAAGAAGGTATAGCAGTGGACTTGTGGTCATGGGATTAACCAAACCAGTAACATATTGTATAACCCAGAATCTACCTGTCTGTAAGAAAAGTGGAAGTCTTCAGAAGGTACAAGCAGATTTGAGATAATAATCTGATGTGATGAGGCACCATACTTCAGGATGTATTATAAATTCCAAGTCAGTTACCATTGTATGGTGCTTTGTTCCCAATGGGCTTCCCTGGTGGCTCAGTCAGTATAGAATCCACCTGCAATGTGGGAGACCTGGGTTCGATCCCTGGGTTGGGAAGATCCCCTGGAGGAGGGCATGGTAACCCACTGCAGTATTGTTGCCTGGAGAATCCCTAAGGACAGAGGAGCCTGGCTGGCTACAGTCCATGGGGTCACAAAGAGTCAGGCACGAGTGACTAACAAAGCACAGCACAGGGCTGTTTCCAATAGATATATACATGGGTCCAGGAGCCAGACAGAAGTAAGACTGACTTCACTTGTCATCATTGCTAGAAACCTATTTGGAGACTCTGTGCTTTCTGTCCCTGTACTTCTGGGATTTGTAGGTTTACAGATGTTATTGCTCAGAAGAGAAATGTTTTCACTAAGGAACACAGCAAGAGTACATTAAACTTCATCTATGACTATTGTTGGAGAAGGCAATGGCACCCCACTCCAGTACTCTTGCCTGGAAAATCCCATGGACGGAGGAGCCTGGTGGGCTGTAGTCCATGGGGTGGCTAAGAGTCGGACACAAATGAACGACTTCACTTTCATTTTTCACTTTCATGCATTGGAGAAGGAAATGGCAACCCACTCCAGTGTTCTTGCCTGGAGAATCCCAGGGATGGGGGAGCCTGGTGGGCTGCCATCTATGGGGTCGCACAGAGTCGGACACGACTGAAGCGACTTAGCAGCAGTAGCAGCAGTAGCATGACTATTGTAGAGTTACTTTCGGCTTTTCATGACAACAGACCATGAGTTAAGGAAAGGATTTACCAAGCTGGCAGGGGTAACTTATGGACTCTGATCATCAGGAAAAGGTAGAGCTGGTATTTCTCACTGGAGTCTGGGGAGTATATATTTTGTGTCTAGTGATTAACTGGGTAATTTATTTTGACAAACAAGTATAGCAGTATTGGTCTAATAAGTTTGTGATGATCAGGCATTTGGACCTTTGAAGATGAGAATCTAAATCATCCCATTATGTAAGCCTTCTAGATCAGCAGAGCTACCAGCCAGGGTGAGTAACATCTAGAATAGCAGAGTAATGTCAAATATTATTGTAGATCCGAGTCCAGTTGCATTAGCTAGGGCTGTATTTCATGACAGTAACCTTCTTTTTTTGTAAATGTCCACAAGAAAAGTGACCCACTAAAATCTAAACAGACCTGGCCTGTTGAGATGAACTTAAAAGCAGCAAGAGGTCTGACTGGTACAAAAACTGAACTGTGGTGGATACTGTGGTACACTGGCCAGATAAATCCTTAAAAACCAAAGTACTTATTCCCTCAGAAGCATTGGTTTCTGGGATCGCACAGTCAAGTCCCTTCCTTCAGGATTATAGTAGATTTAAGGGAACTGTTCACATTAGGTCAACACTCCTCCTTGGGGACAAGGCCACATTTGATGACTAAGAGGTAATGGTATACAAAAGTCTGGTCTTTTTGCTTCAATTTGAGATAATACTGCAAGGCCATCTAAGGAAGATGGTATTGATCTATTATCAATTCTTATTATAAGTACTAATGTTAATGTATATTAGAAAACCCACAATATATATTAAAATATTTATATCATACATAAAAATACAAATTTATGTATAACACATTCATTTATTCTAATATACATATATATGTGTTTATATATTCACACACATATACATACATTTACATAAATGTGCACAAAAATTTTGCTAATATTGGCAATGGTTTTTATAGTGTTGGGGCTTCCCTGGTGGCTCAGACATTAAAGAATCTGCCTGCAATGCAGGAGACCCAGGTTCAATCCTTGGGCTGGGAAGATCCTTGGAAGAAGGGAATGACTACCCATTTAATATTCTTGCCTGGAGAATCCCATGGACAGAGGAGCCTAATGGGCTACAGTCCATGGGGTCACAAAGAGCTGGACACAACTGAGTGGCATACTTTAACTTTATCACTTTCAAAAAAAAGAAGGCAGTCAACTTTATTTTCTCCAAAAAGTATCCCCATCCAAACTCTCTTGTTACATAGTCAGGATGAGTCATATTTTTTAAAAAATATGACATTATTATTACTTAGAATAATATTAGTTAACCTTTACCAATTGCTATATATCATGAAGTATACTGACGAATTGTAATGGTGGTAAAAAGGAGAGAACTGAAGTAAATCCCTGCTCCTAAGAGAACATTTTAAGAGAAAACATGACTCTGATCAGCAAAATATAGCTATGTATACTCAGAAAATGTACACATACCCTGGGGTCCTATTGCAATAAATAGCTTTAGAGTAAAATAAATTCAAATTTGATATTATTGATTTAATATCCAAAGTGTGTTCATGCTTGAAAAATGTGGCAAATATAAAATTCAAGCTCTATATAAAGTCATTTACTTGTAAGCTAATCAATCACACAAAGAAATGCCAAGTCTCAGATACATGAAATCTAAAACACAAAATATAATTGACCAGATGAAAAAGATTTTGATGTAAAGATACAACATTCTCAAGAAGACCAATAGTCTACTCCACCAGCCTAGAAAAGATGGTGAAGAAAAATGCTAAAGATTCCCCCAAAAACGTCTGAGGAGCCTTTATCTGATAGAAGTGTGGAAGTAAGAAGTGGTTGGGTTGTATAGGTGGTCTCTAGCAAGTTTTAATTAAATCGAGTAATAAAAAAGCACTGCCCTTTATGGTGAGAAAGAACTCATAAAATTTTTGTACAAATGCCAGGTAATGTTTGCCTTAGTGTCCATGAGGGGTTTCGTTTTTGCTGTTTTCAGCTCTATAAAAGTTCCACCTAAAAAAATAATGAATATCCTAGTCTTCCTTAAATGTTTTTGTGAATCAAAGCTACTTCACAATTCTGTCCACGGTAATTTTGGCAAACTAAATCTATTATATAGCAAAAAAAAGAAAAGTAGGTAATTTTAAAAAATCATACTATCTAGTTACTTTTTCCTTGAAATGAGCCACATTAAAACTTCAGTTGATTAGGGATATTCTAATCAACATTCTCTTTCATGAATGAGACACTCTAAGAAATTTGCTTGTTTTGTCTGTCCCTTCAAACATTCTTCCATATCTTCAGCCAAATAGGTCCTTCACTAGACATCTGAGTTATTTCTCTGAAACACAAATTTGTCATGTTGCTCTCTCACATAAAAATATTTTCTGGATCCTTATAACTCTAGGCCAAAGTCTTACTCGCCTACCTCTTCTCGATGTTATCATCACCTAGAATTATTTACAGTTCTCCACTTGTTCTCTTTCACTCAGCCTGTTATTTGTATATAAATAACTCTCTACAAAATGCAATGGGCTCCTGTTGTCCATTGGTATCCTTCTGTTTGTAAACTGTGAAATAAAGTGAAGAGCAAAAGTTTTGGAATTAAGAATTAAAGTCCCAATTTTCTAGAGGTGACCTTGAGGAAAAATTTAATATATCTTAGTCTTACTATTTTCATTGATAAAATGCTGATAAATATTACCTTATAAGATTGTGGAGATTGATGATTAATGTATTTAATGCATCAAGGTATGCTCAGTTCAGTTCAGTCCAGTCACTCAGTTGTGTCCAACTTTTGTGAGCCCATGGACTGTGGCATGCCAGCCTTCCCTGTCCATCACCAATTCCCAGAGTCTACTCAAACTCATGTCCATCACGTCAGTGATGACATCCAACCGTCTCATCCTCTGTCATCCCCTTCTCCTCCTGCCTTCAATCTTTCCCAGCATCAGGATCTTTTCCAATGAGTCAATTCTCCACATCAGGTACCCAAAGTACTGGTTTCACCTTCAGCATCAGTCCTTCCAATGAATATTTAGGACTGATTTCCTTTAGGATGGACTGGTTGGATCTCCTTTCAGTCCAAGGGACTCTCAAGAGTCTTCAACAACACAGTTCAAAAGCATCAATTCTTCTGTACTCAACTTTCTTTATAGTCCAACTCTCACATCCATACATGAATACTGGAAAAACCATAGCTTTGATTAGATAGACCTTTGTTGGCAAAGAAATGTCTCTGCATTTTAATATGCTATCTAAGTTGGTCATGGCTGTTCTTCAAAGGAGCAAGCATCTTTTAATTTCATAGCTGAAGTCCCCATCTGCAGTGGTTTTGGGGTCTCCAGAAATGAAGTCTGTCACCATTTTCATTGTTTCCCCATCTATTTGCCATGAAACAATGGGACTGGATGCCATGATCTTAATTTTCTGAATGTTGAGCCTTAAGCCAACTTTTTCACTTTCCTCTCTCACTTTCATCAAGAGACTCTCTGCATATCTGAGGTTATTGATATTTTTCCCAGCAATCTTGATTCCAGCTTGTGCTTCATTCAGCCCGGCATGTCACATGATGTAATCTGCATATAGATTAAATAAGCAGTTTGACAATATACAGCCTTGACATACCTTTTATCTATTTGGAAACAGTCTGTTGTTCCATGTCCAGTTGTAACTGTTGCTTCTTGACCTGCATACAGATTTCTCAGGAGGGAGGTCAGGTGGTCTGGTGTTTCCATTTCTTTAAGAATTTTCCAGTTCGTTGTGATCTACACAGTCAAAGGCTTTGGCATAGTCAATAAAGCAGAAATAGATGTTTTTCTGGAACTCTCCTGCTTTTTTCATGATCCATTGGATGTTGGCAATTTGATCTCTGGTTCCTCTGCCTTTTCTGGATCCAGCTTGAACATCTGGAAGTTGATGGTTCACGTACTGTTGAAGCCTGGCTTGGAAAATTTTGAGTATTACTTTGCTAACATGCAGGATGAGTGCAATTGTGTGGTAGTTTGAGCATTCTTTGGCATTGCTTTTCTTTGTGATTAGAATGAAAACTGTCCTGTGGCCACTGCTGAATTTCCCAGATTCGCTGGGATATAGAGAACAGCACTTTCACAGCATCATCTTTTAGGATTTGAAATAACTCAAGTGGAATTCCATCACCTCCACTAGCTTTGTTCATTGTGATGCTTCCTAAGGCCCACTTGATTTCACATTCCAGGATGTCTGGCTCTAGGTGAGTGATCACACCATCGTGATTATCTTGGTCGTAAGATCTTTCTTGTACAGTTCTTCTGTGTATTCTTGCCCTCTCTTCTTAATATCTTCTGCTTCTGTTAAGTCCCTACCATTTCTGTCCTTTATTGAGCCCATCTTTGCATGAAATGTTCCCTTGGTATCTCTAATTTTCTTAAAGAGATCTCTAGTCTTTCCCATTCTATTGTTTTCCTCTATTTCTTACATTGAGGAAGGCTTTCTTATCTCTCCTTGCTATTCTTTGAAACTCTGCATTCAAATGGGTATATATTTCTTTTTCTCCTTTGCCTTTTGCTTCTCTTCTTTTCACACTATTTGTAAGGCCTCCTCAGACAACCTTTTTACCTTTTTGCATTTCTTTTTCTTTGGAGTGGTCTTGAACATCTGCCTCCTGTGCAATGTCACAAATCTCCATCCATAGTTCTTCAGGCACTCTGTCTACCAGATCTAATCCCTTGAATCTATTTCTCACTACCACTGTATAATCGTAAGTGATTTGATTTAGGTCATACTTGAATGGTCTAGTGGTTTTCCCTACTTCCTTCAATTTCAGTCTGAATTTGGCAATAAGGAGTTCGTGATCTGAGCCACAGTCAGTTCTTGGTCTTATTTTTGCTGCCTGCATCTTAAACTTAGTATATGCTCAATAAATATTAGCTATTATTATTTTAATCATAAAAATGAAAGCCCCTCTGTAAATATTTCCCTGATTCACCCATGCAAAGTTAGATACTCCCAATAGCCTATCAGTGTTCCATTAGCAAGTTATAGAAATTATTACTATGGAATTGGAATTTATTGTAACTTTTGCATGCTCTTCTCTTTTTACTTTGAAGCAAGTTTCTAGATCTGTAGAAATATTTAAATGATTTTCCCCTCCTTCCATTCTACCTTTGCCATAACTCTATTAGTTAAATCTTTACATAATAGTCATAATTATCTTGTACATTTGTTTGCCTCAAATTAAGGACTTTGAAGGAAAAGTTTATGGCAGAGGTTGGTGATTGGGAGCCTAACCCTCTTTCTCTTATTCCTTGTCATAAAGCTAGACTGAGTTTTCCAGTCTCACCTACAGTTAAGTGTGGCTCCAGGAATAGGTTCCAGTTAACCCAGTTAACCCAGTTAACCCACTTTGAGCGGAGAAGGCGATGGCACCCACTCCAGTACTCTTGCCTGGAAAATCCCATGGATGGAGGAGCCTGGTGGGCTGCATTCCATGGGGTCATGAAATGACTGAGCACACACGACTGAGCGGACTTCACTTTCACTTTCATGCATTGGAGAAGGAAATGGCAGCCCACTCCAGTGTTCTTGCCTGGAGAATCCCAGGGACAGGGAAGCCTGGTGGGCCGTTGTCTATAGGGTCACACAGAGTTGGACACGACTGAAGCAACTTAGCAGTAGTAGTAGTAACTCACTTTGAGCTGGATCAGTGCATTCAGGCCTGGTTCAAAGAAACGACTTATGCATTACATACATACTCCTGTCATTCCAGCATGTTGCAAATAAGCAGAACTCCAGAATATCATGTTAAATTCAGTTCCCAGGGATCAGAAATGGAGGGATTCAGGGTCCCTGCATCACTACTTGGAGGCGAGATACTTACAAATCAGGGACAATCTATTAAGGACTCCAGGTTGTAAATATTTTCAGTTTTGTGCGCCTTATGGTCTTTGTTGCAACTACTTTGTCATTGTAGAGCAAAAGCAGCTAAAGACAATTCATAAATGAATGACTGTGTTCCATTAAACCTTTATTTATGGCACTGAAATTTGAATTTTATATTACTTCCACGTATTATGAAATAGTATTCTTGCTTTGGTGTTTTCCAATTATTTAAAAAAGAAATAACCATCCTTAGCTCAAGGGGCTTAAAACCCAGGTAGGAACCCTTGGGCTGTAATGGGCCCATTCCTGTTAGGCCACTGAAACTTCAGAGCTTACTATTTACAAAAATAGTTGTTACAAATATAAGAGTGGTAATTCATTCATTTGTGTATTCCCAGGAAAAAATATGGCACATAGTAGGTAATCAGTACATTGTATAATCAATGAATTAATCAGTGAATGGGTGAGTCTAACGACTCCACTTTTGTCTTTGGGAATCATTTAGGGCAGAACATACAACTAAACAAATTGGCATAAATCCCACAGTTTCTCAACATTATGCTGTGTCAAGTACTCTCAATGTTTTACATAAGTATTTGAGAATAACAAAAATGTATTTAAACTTCAACGTATTTATGAAAAATGAGATTTAGATACATATAAAGGCCAAAGTACTGCATGAGTCAATATGAAAACGCTAATGATAAAAATTAGATTTTCCCATAATAACTAATGCACTAAGATAATATTACAATAAAAATTCATTGTCAGTGTTGATTTTAACATTATCTTAGAATCAAAAGCTTGAGAGAAAGTAAGGTTTAGTTAGGATTATTTTCTCTCATCTCATCTTGGCTGTTTCTTTGCAGCACTTATCTTCATTGTAAAACACTCATTATTTGTTTTGTTACTTATTTAATGCATTCTTTCCCAATTAGATTTTAAGCTATTTGGTGGCAAGACCTTGTCTATTTTACTCCTGTGTTCTCATCAATTAACCCAGTTCTTGGCACCTATGAGACATTAAGTACATATTTGTGAGGTGAATGGATAAACCACACATATGATTCCATTTAATTAAATAAAAGACAATAGTTGGAAGACTATTATGAGTGTACTTTACTTGGCATAGTGCCAAGGAACTCCAAAAAGAAAATAGATATCTTCCAATTCAGAAATAAAATCCCTAAGTTAAAAATAAAAAATTGTCATTATGAACAAAATGGTCCTTACATCTTTCTAGTAAAGAAGAAATGGAATTTGTGAGAAGCAACTGTGTGTGTGTGTGTGAGCATGTATGTGCACACACACTCAATTGTGTCTGACTCTTTGCAACCCCATGGACTATAGCCCGCCAGGCTCCTCTGTCCATGGAGTTTTCCAGGTAGGATACTGGAGTGCATTGCCATTTCCTTCTCCAGGGGATCTGACCTAGGGATCAAACTCATGTCTCTTGTGTCTCCTGCATTGGCAGGTGAGTTCTTTACCAGCTGAGCCATCGAGGAAGCTCAAAAAATAACTATGCCCTATTCATTATAAATAAGAGAAAGAAAAACAGCTGTTAATGAACTCACCTGAAGGAAGTGTGAAGCCTTATAACAAATGTAGTGGTCACAGTTGAGTTTGCTCCCTGTTAAGCATGCCAGGGCAATAGAACACATCAGAGGAACTTCAAAAGCCTGAATCACCTAAGCAGGTTGGCAAAGAATGTCATTTTAAATCACCTTAGGTCGTTTTATGAGCCTGGAATGCTCTCAAGCATCAGGCAATTCCCTAAGCTTAATTCAGGTACATATAGTTCCAAGCTCATAAGGTTTTAGACTTGGTGTCATAGAATCAGAACAGAAAATGAAAATACTGCCATATAAACAGAGCTAGTGTTTCAGCCACACATCTCCCTTTTAGGAGAGTATATGGGATGTAGAGAGGAGAACAATTCTCAGATATATAGCCCACCTAGGTAAAGCACTTTCAAATGTACTTCATTTATTTATTTTAGGCCATTTTTGGCTCAAAATTATGCAAAATTACTGTCTCTAGTTTCATTCTGCTCTTTTGAAATACTCCAGATTTTGTGCTAAGAGTTTAAAGCCACAGCAAAGAGCTAGGCCAAGAGGGAAAGCTTTTGAAGAGTTCTCACAGCTGTGAAAACACAGGCCTCAGGCTGTGTGTAGAGTTACTTCAAACAGCTGCTTCAGGTGACTAAACACCTTGAGTCTCATTCATCAAGTGTTGTTTATACTGGCTGACAGACCAGACTTGGAGAATTAACTCAGAGAAAAAAGATGTACTACATACCAAGTATGGGAAAGGAACCTCAGTTCTTTAAATCTGAAGCAAAGAAAAAAAATAATAACGAGTAATTTAAAACCAAGCAGAACAGGAATTATTTTATTTTATATTAATACTCCTTGTGATATCCTTTGCATCTTTACAATCAAAGGGGAAATAAAACCAATGGTTTGCCACTTTTTGATTCTGCAAATAAAACCGAGGAGGAGAGTCCTACACACTGGGAAATACCTTAAATATATGGCCACAAAACTTCTCATTAATTATCAGTGAGCACAATATTGAAAGAGTAGGTAGAAATAATGCATTTTCATTATTTTTAAAAAGGAAAATATGGCTTTCTTCTTGCCTATGTTCACTGCTTTATCATATACATTGTCTCATGAAAACTTGGCCATAGGGTTCATCACCCAGTATTAAAATATTCTTTCATCTGATCTAGTCAAAAAGGTGACATGATAATATATTTTAAACCATGTAACTATTTGCATGGATCAAAAGAAGAATGAAATAAAATGACATGAGTTGGTGTCAGGCAAAGTGTTACTAGTTAAGTAAGCTTTAAATATTGAAAGCCAGTTTTAATATTTCCTTTTAATCTAGAAATATGTCACTCGGTAATTCTTTCTTTATAACATCAGGTGGTTATGAACAACATCTACCATGGCTCCATTTGGCACTAAGCTGGAAATTCTAGCCTAGCCTCTCTTTTGTCACGACCAATGTTGTTGACTGTCTCTTCTACTGGCAATTAGTCTGTCATTTATACCATGGCAGGTTGCAAAAGTTAGACCTCTTTTTCAGTCCCCCATTTACTAGTTTAAAAGTGATATTTAAATATTGTCTCTATTTTTCTGATTTTTAGTTCAAAAATGACTTTCAATTTTTTAAATCAATGTGCTTTAAAGCATTTCTTTAGCTTTACTGTACACAGAAAGGATCTGAGGAAAGGCAGATTCTGATTCTCTACATCTAGGGAGGGCCTGAGATTCTGAATTTTTATAAGCTCTCCTGTGAATACACAAGCAAGGACCACACCCTGAATACTTAAGAAACATCAACAACCTTGGACATGCAGATGATACCACCATAGTGGCAGAAAGTGAAGAGAACTAAAAAGCCTCTTTATGAGAGTAAAAGGCTAGAGTGAAAAAGATGGCTTAAAACTTATTCAAAAAATAAAGATCATGTCATCTAGTCCCATCACTTCATGGCAAATAGAAGGGGGGAAAGTGAAAACTGAGACAGATTTCATTTTCTTCGGCTCCAAAATCACTGTGGATGGTGACTGCAGCCATGAAATTAGAAGATGCTTGCTCGTTGGAAGAAAAATTATAACAAACCTAGACAGCATGTTAAAAAGCAGAGACATCACTTTGCTGACAAAGGTCTGTATAGTCAAAGCTATGGTTTTTCCAGTAGTCATGTATGGATGTGAGAACTGGACCATAAAGAAGGCTGAGCACCAAAGAAATGATGCTTTCAAACTGTGGTGCTGGAGAAGATTCTTTGGAGTCCCTTGGACAGCAAGGAGATCAAACCAGTTAATCCTAAAGGAAATCAACACTGAACATTCCTTGGAAGGACTGATGCTGAAGCTGAAGCTCCAATCCTTTGGCCACCTGATGCAAAGAGCTGACTCACTGGAAAATATTCTTCTACTGGGAAAGATTGAGGGCAGGAGGAGAAGGGGGCAGCAGAGGATGAGATGGTTAGATAGCATCACCAATTCTATAGACATGAATTTGAGCAAACAAACAACAAAGTCAAGAACTACAGAGCAAAAGAAGGTAGGGAAAGCATAAAAAGGGAACATTTAATGAAAATCTACCAATCTACAAATAGAATCCTTTGAGGCAGCCATTGCATCCATTTTATAGATGAAGACATGAGTCCCCATAGGATTAATGAATTATTTATGTAAATATAGGTAATAACTATCAGAGATTTAAATCTAGTACCAGCTAACTTTAAAATCTGTCTGTCTATCTACCATTGACCTGTCTCTTAAAAATCTGATAAAGGACAATGTAGGTGTTAAAGAAGTAGTTGATATTAACACTGCACTAAGAAAAACTGAGAAATCAAGTAATATTCGGATTTTGAGCAGGGTAACAGAAAGTCAATTTGAGAAGTGTAGTAGGAAATAAAGGTGATCAGGGAATAAGTGATGAGAAGTAGGAAATGGGTGCTGAATGGTAAATGTTCTGCAAAATGGATAACACACACTGGTTACTGAAAATTAATTATATAAGGTATGGTACTGGCTTTTCAGATCTGGGCCATTAGGTATGTTCCCATTTAATCTCAGCTGCTTTATATAAAATATCAGACCAGTCCATTCAAATTATTGAGTACTTATTATCCACCAGTTACTGTATCAGAGACTGAGTTAATGAAACTTTATATGGTTCATCAAAATATATTTGCAAGAAAAAATGGTTGGCAAAGAGATTCTTGATGATATTAAAACAGCTTCACAATGAAAGCTTAAATTAATTGAATCATTCTTACAGATCAGTTTAAAGATAAGAGTGTTTCAGAATTACAAAAATACCATATTTCTCTTGCCACTGTCTTGTGAGACAAAGACATAAGTGTTTTATGTACAATACAGAAATACGATTTGTAGGATTAAATTGTAAAGAGAAAGCCATGTATATTTAAGAATGACCTAGACACCCTACATGAAATCTGTCTCCAGGGACATATCTCTTTCTGCCCAGTTACAGATATGAGTAAGTCAATAAAGCACCACAATAATCAGAGTTAATCAGCTTTGATGATTTCACCATATAAAGGTGGGGGTAGCACAGGACACCAAAACCAGACAGACAATTAAACTACTCCTCATTAAGCCATCTCAGGAAATGGCAACACTGCTGAATAGAGAATGCTAGTAGAGGGGTGCTTGCTGCCACTACCGTGTGAGGCCAGTGGGGCCACCTGCCCGAGATGGCCTCTGCATTTCTGGACTTGTAACATACACAGTAGCCCATATGCTTTGGTTCTCTTTGCCAGATGGCAGAAAAATAAAATAAAAATCTGAATTGTACTATATCTAATTTCTTTTAAATAGCTCAGCTGGAATTCCATCACCTTAACTCAATGGACATGAGGTTGAGCAAGCTCTGGGAGATGGTGAAGGACAGGGAAGCCTGGCGTGCTGCTGTCCATGGGGTTGCAAAGAGTTGGACACAACTGAGCAACTGAACAACAAATATCTAATTTACTTCTTTAAGGTATGGGTTTCTCCTCTAGAAAAATGAGACTTGTTTTACAAAGTTAAAAAATAACCTTAAAATGAGGATATTCACAAAAATCCTCCTGAGGAGAGTTCCTGAGGATCAGAGGGTACTCAGCCATCATCCACTTTAGTGTACATTAAAAATATGTATACATATATATATATATATATATATATACTTAAGTATAGTTGAGTTACAATGTTGTGTTAGTTTCAGGTGTAGAGCAAAGTGATTCAGTTAGATAAACATATATATATATATATTTTTTTTTTTTCCCGATTCTTTTCCATTATAGGTTACTAGAAAATATTGAGTCTAGTTCCCCAGGCTATATAATAGGTCCATTTTGGTTATCTATATTATATATAGAAGTATGCATATGTTGATTCTAGTCTCCAAATTTACTCCCCTACTTTCTCCTTTGGTAGCTGAAAGTTTGTTTTCTGTGTCTGTGGATCTATTTTTGTTTTGTATATAGGTTCATTTGTATCACTTTTTAGACTCCGCATATAAGCAATATCATGGTATTTCTCTTTCTGAGTTACTTAGTATGATCATCTCTAGGTCCATCCATGTTGCTGAAAATTGCCTAATTTCTTTCCTTTTTAAGGTTGAGTAGTATTTCAATGTGTATATACATTTACCACATTTATGCATTCATCTATCAAAGGACATTTAAGTGGCTTCCATGCCTTGGATATTGTAAATAGTGCTGCAGTGAACATTGGGGTACATCTATCTTTTTGAATTTGGTTTTCTCTAGAAATATCCCCAGGAATGGGACTGTAGGATCATTTGGTAGCTCATTCTTTTTACCCTTGTTTCAGTTCAACACAGGATTTTCTTTCTGCTTTCCTAACCTTTATATGTGTGTCAGGAGGCAAATTTGAAGCCATGTATTCTTCTCCTCTCCTACTTAAATTCTTACCAAAAGTTAATTTGCTTGTATAATTTATATTCCACAAGAGAGTAAGTCTCAAGAGAAGTTGTTACGATTACCTGCCATTGAAAATTTCAGGAATTATAGAATAAATAACATTGGGAATGGATGTTTCTGAGGGGAGGGAGGGTGTGTTTACATGACTCCTCCACCTAAAAACAACTGCTTAAATCGTATGAAAATTGGTACTCAAATCTGCATGCCTACTTTTATTTTACGGCATTTCTTTTCTTTGTTTCATTCTCCCTATGTACATTTTCGTCTGCCTGTGTACCTAAGAATGCCCTGAGTATACCACTGAGTAAATCTTCAAGACTGCTTTGAGTATCCTGTAGTCACTGCTTCACAGACAGACTGGCAGCCAGTAGCTTACATGTGCTTCTGATTATGTTAATGAATTAGAGGTCAGGCCCTTTGACTCTTCAGTTAAAGCAATCTGAATCCAGTTAAAGGTAAAATTAAACTAGAAAGAGTTTTGGTTACCTCATAATCTCACCAAAAATAGCTAGTTTAATATGTAGAGAAATCTGGCATAAATGAGTCTCTTCTTTGATCTATGCACAACAAAGCTAGAAAATATAATTTCCTCAACTCTAAGAATGATAATAAAATATATATTTTACTCACTGAAGCAAATGCAATTACTCACATTTTCCACCTAATGCATGGTGGTAAATTCCATCACAACTTCACAAGGTGAAAATAGTCAAATATGGACAAACTTGGCTCCAAGTTTCAATCTGCTCCTTTGAAAATTTGGAAAGACAGCTGCCGAGTATTCTAGCCACCTCCTGTTAACATAGAGCAATAAAGCATGGGGTAGAATACTACTTCCCAGAATGGGTTTCTGGGATAAACGGGCTCTACTCACACATCAGGAAGTCAACACTGGGATTATTGGTGGCTCCCAGACTCAATGGAAATATTTTATTTGTGAATATGTATGAATTCAACATAACAGAGAAAAAGAAATAGAATAGAAAATATAGTTTTTAAAAGCCATAGGCAACCAGTGATAAAAGCATTGGCCCCTCTCAATTCTCAGGGCCAAACCTACTTGTCCAAATCCATGAGCTATGGGAAGAGAAAAGGATCATAAGCATCTTAATTTCAGCCATGGGTTTGCAGGTTAAAACAGATGGGAAAGGCCATGTTCTTTAATAAAAGTCATTCTAGAAAGACTTGTCCCACGAGAAAAGAAATGATAAGGTATGGTATGGAAACAGAGATCCATATCCAACATAATATTTTCTTTCAAAGATCAGATTTAAAAAGACAAGGCAGATTAATTTTACTAATCATGAGGACTTGATAAAATATTGTACAACTGATTATTAATTCAAGTAGATTTGTGGTAAAATGTTATTAGTCAAGATTTATTAAGCATGGCAATGGCCTAAGCACTTTATATGTTTGAAATATTAATGCCCACACCTGATGAAGCAGTTCTATTATTATCTGCACTTCACAGATGAGAAACCTGGAGCAGAGAACTTAAGTAACTTTCCCCACAGCATATAACTGGTAGGAAAAGGAGCCATAGATACACCTAGGCTGATCCGAGTCCGCATTCTTAACCAGTGACCACACTAAACTCTAATTATTTCTTGAAACTGTGCTTTTTATATTACTACTACAGTAGAGGAGAATGAGATATTTAAATTAAATAAAATTAGATCCTGAAATTAGGTGCTGGTCTTGCTTTGACACTAACTAAATTTTGGTATCATTTAGGTTTCTATGAGCAGCTCACCAACTTGTCACAAAAAATAGCAGACCCTCTGAAGTCAAGGGAATAGGGAAATGAGACTACCTAAGCATTTCCCAATTTACATTAAGACATGAGAAACTTACTGAAACTATAGTTGCCTTTATCCTGTGTCAACTTAGTTTGAACTACATTTCCAGAATTTCTTTTCCTAAAAGTGACTGAGTTGGCCACAAGAGAAATCTGTGTGAGATTTGCAAGGCAGAAGCAAAGAAACAGGCATATTTATGATTTAAGACATGAACAGGGAAGACCCTATTAGCATTCACTTAAGTAACTGTTTTTTCTCTCACCCGTCTTGTTGGTAGAGACAGCAGCCAGGGGTATTGGATTCCTTCCTTCAATATCCCAGAAACATGGGCAAAGCGCATGTGCAGAAAGGGTGGCGGCACACCCTACAAATCACCTGCATCATTGATGCTGGAGGCAGAGAGAGACTGATGTGATTCGGCGGTGCCCTCACAGGTTCCAATTATTCCTTGGTCTGTCCTACTTGATTTCTTTCTGCCCTTTGCAGCTGATGCCTTTGCTGATACTAGACCCATCAGCAGATGCGGGTGTGGCAAGCTGATATAGACTACTCTTCCAGACTTGGGTAACAATCACTTTACAGAATTTCTGATTCTGTGTCACTCCTGATGGATCTTCTTTTATTGAACCCTGAGCAGTATACCAGTTGTTCCCTGTGGATTGGTCTTAGCCAACTTTTAGAATTTGCGGTTGCAGATGCCATCAGTGATGGCCTATTATGAGGAAAAAAGTCAAAGATCAGAAAAATGTAACATTTCCTTAAAACTGGAGTGGGGAAAAAAGTACATTTGGGACAAAGAACATGCAATATACAAACAATTAAATAAAATATAGTATATAATATTTATCAAGTGAATTTTACTCCTCCCATCCTGTATCTAGTCATATGTCATATAATGTAAGCATGCCATCATGCTTCATGGCAACACAGCAACATGGAACTTCTGAAGTAGGAACTGTCTTGCTCATAGAAACATGGAGGTAACTCTGATGTTGTCAAGTCACTCAGTTGTGTCTGACTCTGAAACCCCATGGACTGCAGCAAAACAGGCTTCCCTATCCATCACCATCTTCTGAAGTTTGATCAAACTCATGTCCATAGAGTCAGTGATGCCATCCAACCATCTCATCCTGTGTTATCCCCTTCTCCTTTTATCTTAAATTTGTCCCAGCACCAGGGTCTTTCTAATGAGTCAGCTCTTCTCATCAAGTGGCTGAAGTACTGGAGTTTCAGCATCAGTCTTACCACTGAATATTCAGGATTGATTTCCTTTACGATTGACTGCTTTGATCACCTTGCAGTCCAAGGGACTCTCAAGCATCTTATCCAACACCACAGTTCAAAAGTATCAATTCTTTGGCTCATCCCTCTTTATGGTCCAAATCTCACATCCATAACTGACTATAAGAAAACCATAGGTTTGACTATACAGACCTTTGTTGGCAAAGTAATGGCTCTGCTTTTTAATATGCTGGCTAGGTTGGTCATAGCTTTTCTTCCAAGGAGCAAGTGTCTTTTATTTCATGGCTACAGTTACCATCTGCAGTGATTTCAGAGCCCAAGAAAATAAAGTCTGTCACTGTTTCCACTGTTTTCCCATCTATTTGCCATGAAGTGATAGAACTAGATGTCATGATCTTCATTTTTTGAATGTTAAGCTTTAAGCCAGCTTTTTCACTCTCTTCTTTACTTTTATCAAGAGGCTCTTTAGTTCCTCTTCACATATCTGCCATAAGATATGCTCATGTGCATATCTGAGTCTATTGATAATTCTCCCAGAAATCTTGATTCCAGCTTGTGTTTCATCCAGCCCAGCATTTTTCATGATGCACTCTGCATATAAGTTAAATAGGTGGGGCAACAATATACAGCTTTGACATACTCCTGTCCCAATTTGGAACCAGTCTGTTGTTCCATATCCAGTTTTAATTGTTGCTTCTTGACCTGCATACAGGTTTCTCAGGAGGTACATAAGGTGGTCAGGTAGTCCAATCTTTTTAAGAATTTTCCACAGTTTGTTCTGATCAACACATTCAAAGGCTTTAGTATAGTCAATGAAGCAGAAGTAGATGTTTCTCTGGAATTCTCTTGCTTTTTCTATGATCCAGCGAATGTTGGGAATTTGATCTCTAGGTCTCCTGCCTTTCTAAATCCAGCTTGTACATTTAGAAGTTCTCAGTTCATGTAATAGGACCAATGCTGAAGGCTAGCTAGGAGAATTTTGAGCATTACTTTTCTAGTGTGTTAAATGAGTGCAATTGTACGGTAGTTTGAACATTCTTTGGTACTGCCTTTCTTTGGGAATGGACTGAAAACTGATCTTTTCTAGTCCTGTAGCCACTGCTGATCTTTCCAAGTTTGCTGGCATACTGAGTGTAGTACTTTAACAGCATCATCTTTTAGGATTTTAAATAGCTTAGCTGGGATTCCATTACCTCCACTAGCTTTATTCATGGTGATACTTCCTAAGGCCCACTTGACTTCACATTCCAGGATGTCTGGCTCCAGGTGAGTGATCACACCATCGTGGTTATCTGGGTCATGAAGATCTTTTTTGTATAGTTCTTCTGTGTATTCTTGCCCCCTCTTCTTAATATCTTCTGCTTCTGTTAGGTCCATACAATTTCTGTCCTTTACTGTGTCCATCTTTGCATGAAATTTTCCCCTGGTATCTCTAATTTTCTTGAAGAGATCTCTAGTCTTTCCCATTCTATTGTTTTCCTCTATTTCTTTGCATTGTTCACTTAGGAAGGCTTTCTTATCTCTCCTTGCTATTCTTGGAACTCTGCACTCAGATGGGTATATCTTTCCTTTTCTCCTTTGCCTTTTATTTCTCTTTTTTCTCAGCTGTTTGTAAGACCTCCTCAGACAACCATTTTGCCTTTTTGCATTTCTTTTTCTTGGGGGTGGTTTTGATCACTGCCTCCTGTACAATGTTTCGAACCTCTGTCCATTGTTTTTCGGGCACTCTGTGTATCAGATCTAATCCCATGAATCTATTTGTCACTTCTCCTGTATAATAATAAGGGTCATATGTGAATGGCCCAATGGTTTTCCCTACTTTCTTCATTTAAGTCTGAATTTTGCAATAAGGAGTTCATGATCTGAGCCACAGTCAGCTCCTGGTCTGCCCCATGCAAACACCCCCCAACCTCCCACCGTCCCACTCGACTACATAGATAACTCAGTATAGCATTTATTCAGTGATTTTTACTTCACTGCAGACCTGGCCTCCACATGAGTATAACTACATAATGAATAATGGCAGCAATAAATTGAATTTGATGTCATCAAACTAGCTAAATTCCATCTGAAGTGACCCTTAATAAAAATTAAATTTTCTCTACCACCACCTAAACACCACCTACCCACAAAAAATGAACAAAGACAGCCTAGGGCATTTGTGTCCATACTAGCTGCCAGAATCAAACTACATGTAATGACTAATACTAGTTGGGAAGAAAAAAACCTTCAAAGAGTTAAGAAACTTAATGAATTAAGCACATTCAACTCTGAAAGGTAAAAGGAAATCCACAGCAAATTTAAGTACATCTAGGTTAGCCATCGGAGAAAGCAATGGCACCCCACTCCAGTACTCTTTCCTGGAAAATCCCACGGACGGAGGAGCCTGGAAGGCTGCAGTCCATGGGGTCGCTACGAGTCAGACACGACCGAGCGACTTCCCTTTCACTTTTCACTTTCATGCATTGGAGAAGGAAATGGCAACCCACTCCAGTGTTCTTGCCTGGAGAATCCCAAGGACGGGGGAGCCTGGTGGGCTTCTGACTATGGGGTCGCACAGAGTCGGACACGACTGAAGCGACGTAGCAGCAGCGGTGGCAGGTTAGCCATATCTGCTTCCCTGGTGGCTCAGACGGTAAATATGGCCTGGTTTTCTCTGGACACCCAGGTCTATACTTGATTTACCAGAGAAAACATTTACAAACTTCTCTTTCATTCTCAAATATATCACAGTTTTGACAAAAATTATCTTTTACCCTAGTTTCAAGCCAATCGCATGGAGAGTGAAAATCAGGTGAAATAATAAAAGTAACTAACATGTATTGAGTCCTAGTATATGATAGGTATTGTCCTATGAAATTTAGCATATTCCTTATTTAGTCTTAGCAAAGCCCTCCACCATGAGGAAAGTATCATTAGCACTCTCTTTGTTAAGATGCCTGAGTCACATGGAAATTAGCAACTCATCAAAGCCCACGTGTTTTTTTTTAACCACTAATCATTTCTTTATTATTATTATTATTATTTTTATTTTTAAGGCCTTTGCTGTTATGACAAACTACAATAAGAAGTACAGGGGATGGAAATCTCCTAGGTCTGCACAAAGATGATCTCTCCAGTTTCTGCCCCTCCAAAGGCTTCAGTTTCCCCATACATTTGCTACTGTTCTACAACAAACATTTGATGGTTGATTTTATGTGTCAACCTGGCCAGGCTATGGTGCCCAGTTATTGGGTTACACACTATATGTTGCTCTGAAGGTGTTTTGTAGATGTGATTTCAGTTGACTTTCAGTGAAGGAGATTATAGTCCATAAGTAGTTCCTTACACTGAATAAGGGTAGGCCTTGTTCAATCCTTTGAAGACCTTAAGAGCAAAACCTGAGATTTCCCAGATAAAAAGGAATTTGGCCTCAGGATCATACCACAGACATCCTGCCTGAGTCTCCATTTTTCTGGACTGCCCTATAGACTTGGTGAAGACTGACTTCAGTTCTTGCCCGAGTTTCTAGCCAGTGCATCTGCTTTACAGATTTTGGATGTGCTGGCCTCCACAACTGTGTAAACCAATATCTCTTGAAAATATCTCTTTCACTTTCACATCAGGAGCAATACTACTCTTTTTCCCACTTTACAGGTGAGAAAACTGAGATGTTAAAGATACTAAGTAACTTAGTCAATGTTGCATAGTTACACAGTGATAAAGTGTAATGTTTACCCAAACCTATCTGACCTCAGAGATGTCATCAGTTCAGTTCAGTCACTCAGTCATGTCTGACTCTTTGCGACCCCATGGACTGCAGCGTTTCAGGCTTCCCTGTCCATTACCAACTCCCAGAGCCTACTCAGACTCATGTCCATCATGTTGGTGATGCCATCCAACCATCTCATCCTCTGTCATCCCCCTTCTCCTCCTACCTTCAATCTTTCCCAGAATCAGGGTCTTTTACAGTGAGTCAGTTCTTCGCATCAGGTGGCCAAAGTATTGGAATTTCAGCTTCAGCATCAGTCCTTCCAATGAATATTCAGGACTGATTTCCTTTAGGATGGACTGGTTGGATCTCCTTGCAGTCCAAGGGACTCTAAGAGTCTTCTCCAACACCACAGTTCAAAAGTATCAATTCTTCAGTGCTCAGCTTTCTTTATAGTCCAACTCTCACATCCATACATGGCTACTGCCATGCTTAGTCACTAAATTATCTGCAACCAACCCCCAAAAGTCAACAAAACAGGGTGAGAAAAGTCATAACTTGAAGTCAAGGCTCCTAAACTTTAAGTCGAGTTTTAAAATCTACCAACAAAATGCTCTTGAATTCCCTCTTTATGCTCCAAAATTTCTGTCTATAATAGAGTAAAAAAGATGCCAGTAACTTTGATATAAAGATAACAATATGTCAATACATAAAACTTTAAGCATTGTTTAAATTTTATTTTCTAGGTAAGCATTGTATCCTGGACTCTTTCTCCCACTGACCACAAATGGCCTAGGATATTGAACATTAAAATAACTCTTGCATCAGAAGTCCTAGAACATAGCACCCAGTGTCCACACAATCCATTTTAATTCATTGACATTAAGACAAAGAACACCAGAACATTTTATCAGCATAGAGCTTTTGACGCAGCACTGATTGTTTTCTTAACCCTTTAAATCAGTATGTATGTGTGCAAGTACATATCCAGTTAACATTTTAAAAAGGTAAACATTGAGGATTTTAATTTGTAAAAAGGAAATAAGTAAAAATAGTATGAAATAAGTAAAGCAATTAAAGTGAAAAAAAAAACCTGAAAAAGCAATAAATATTAAAAGGTTGATAAAATGTTAGTGTTTGATGAAACAAAATGCCAATTAAAAATCAAAAAGAACACTATGTCAGACATTTTAACACAGCAGAGAAATGAGAAATCTTAACAAAATCAGAAAAAAAGACTCTTTAAAGAAGAAATTTGCCAAATGTTGTTTTAAAAAATCTTTCATGATGTACTTACTTTATTCAGAATATTTCAAGTTCATGTGAAAGTCAATGTTCACGATACTGCATTTTCATTATTCTTAAAGATGTAATAGTTTCTTTACTTAAATAGTTCAAAGTATTTTTCTTTAAATGAGCAGCAGCAACAGACATAAGGTGTGTTTATACTCAGCAGGAGGAAAGGTAAGAATCCAGAAGCAAGAATGACCATAGGAGAAATGGTCAAAAACATCAAAGAAAAAAAAACATAGAGGAAGCCAAAACAATGAGGAGAAGGCAATTTATTTTAGCAATATGGTGAACTGAGAAGAAAAAAATGGACAGTCTAATATGGCAACTTGCAAAGACAGATCCAAGTGAGTTTATTGGGTCATTTTATGTGTAAGTCAAATCGTAACTAATAAGTTAAAGCACTGAAATCCATTTGGCATATTGTGTATGTTAAATGAAATTGCTTTGCTTCCCTAAGGTCAAGATACTTGGGAGAAGATCAGGTAAACGGCTACATATACCAAAGGGGTTGTTAATTTTTTTATTGGTACATTGAGCCAACGTAGCTAATTCTACAAATTCAGACTCCAGACCCCCTCAATGTATCCTCATTTACTGATGTTAATAGGTAAAGGGTCTGTAAGAGAGACAGATGAGAGTTAAGCTGGGAAAGAAAATTCAGCTGTCTGTCTTTGTTCTCAGGACGGGAGAGAATGATATACTAACTAGTTTCCTCAGCTCATTCTGTAGTCATGTTTTTCAGACCTTAGCTCTTTCCTCCCTTTTCTACTACAAAGAGAGCATGTGGCACCACAGCCTTGCACACAGAAAAGGAAACATGGTAGTAAATTATCTTAAATACACCTGAACTTACGATGTCCAGAGTCAAGCTTCCCCTAAAAGGATTTGTTTTTCACATAATTCTAGATTCATTTTGCCATTTGAAAGTTTATTTTGGCTAGAGTCAAAATTTAATTTGTTCTTCAAAGAAACATAACAATGGACATACAAAGAGGAAGCCTTTGTTCACTCCCTGGGAGTTCTGAAAGGTAATAATTATAAAATGATAAGATTCTAAATGAAAATGTCACTTGGAAAGGCTGAGGTTGACAGCAGCACAGACCTATGTGAAAGGAAAAAAGTCACATTATATTCATGAACATAAATATAACCAGATGATGTAATTTTACATCTTTTGATGATTTATTATATAAATGTTTCATACATTTGAAATAAAATCTTTTCTAAAAATAAATGTTCATTAGAAGTCACAGAAAATCCTTCTTTTGAAGAATAGTCCTTATGAGCTAATATTATTGTTAAGAGAATTAATAGTAGATTGATAAAATAGCATAAACTAAAGAAAATTGATACACACATACACATATTGATTCAGAGAATAAGGCGTTATGACAGATACTTTTACATATTTCCAGTCATGTCATTCAGTCTGTATTGAACAGACCTGATAGCCACTGCATTATGGTTTCACTTGTTCCTCAGAAAGACATACACACACACACACACACACACACATCACATACACACACATACACAACCACCACCATAATGACAGCAACTTTGGAATTAAAAAAAAAAAATCAAATGTCTGTTTTATAATTATACACACTGATTAGAAATCAGAAACCAGCTTTGACCAAAGAATATGGCCTGAGGGTCATTATTCACAAGGAGTTTCTATGATATTTTCCGTGTGTGGTGAAGTTAGGCAGGGTTCAGGAGAATGACTAACTTATCAAGACATGTTTCAGTTTTACCTTTCTAGGTTTCTAAAATGTGTGTCACTTGAGTCATATGTTAGAAAACAGGATGGTACATTCATCTACACATATGAATAGATGCACACATGTGGGTGCATACACAGATGTGTCTTAGCAACCAAACTGGTCAGTTCCCTGGACATACGAACCTCCACCAAAACTCTACTAAAGGATTTCTGTATGTTTCACAGAGTGCTAATCTGATGTGGAAGCAGCAGCAGGGCTGGTTTCCTAATACTGTCACTGTTTTTTGAGTTGTCACTTGATATCTCTGCATGAAATAACTGACACAGGGATGTTTCTTCCAGTCTGATTAGTGGATAGATTTCCTTATACCACAGAGAGACTCACGTCTCTGTATATTTCTATTGTTTCCCTCATCTGTATACACAGCCTTGACAAATCAAGTGTATATGTCACCAGCTCCATTTTGTCTGTGGCCCTCGGCTTTAATCAAACCCCTCAAACACGAGAGTTCCAGTTAACATTTATTGAAATTCAGTTCAGTTCAGTCATTCAGTCATGTCTGACTCTTTGCGACGCCATAGACTGCAGCATGCCAGGCTTCCCTGTCCATTACCAACTCTCAGAATCTACTCAAACTCATGTCCATTGAGTCAGTGATGTTGTCTAGCCATCTCATCCTCTGTTGTCCCCTTCTCCTCACACCTTTAATCTTTCCCAGCATCAGGGTCTTTTCCAAGGAGTCAGGTTTTCACATCAAGTGGCCAAAGTATTGGAGTTTCAGCTTCAGCATCAGTCTTTCCAATGAATACTCAGGACCCATTTTCTTTAGGATGTACTAGTTGGATCTCCTTGCGTCCAAGGGACTTGCAAGAATCTTCTCCAAAACCACAGTTCAAAAGCATCAATCCTTCAGCATTCAGCTTTCTTTATACTCCAAGTCTCACATCCATACATGACTACTAGGAAAACCATAGCTTTGACTAGACAGAACTTTGTTGGTAAAGTAATGTCTCTGCTTTTTAATATGCTAGTTGGTATAACTTTCCTTCCAAGGAGTAAGCATCTTTTAATTTCATGGCTGCAGTCACCAACTGCAGTGATTTTGGAGCCCTAAAAAATAAAGTCTGTCGCTGTTTCCACTGTTTCCCCATCTATTTGCCATGAAGAGATGGGATTGGATGCCAAGATCTTAGTTTTCTGAATGTTGAGCTTTAAGCCAACTTTTTCACTCTCCTCTTTCACTTTCATCAAGAGGCTTTTTAGTTCTTCTTCGCTTTCTGCCATAAGGGTGGTGTTATCTGCATATCTGAGGTTATTGATATTTCTCCCAGCAATCTTGATTCCAGCTTGTGCTTCATCCAGCCCAATGTTTCTCATGATGTACTCTGCATGTAAGTTAAATAAGCAGGGAGACAATATACAACCTGACATACTCCTTTCCCTATTGGAACCAGTCTGATGTTCCATGTCCAGTTCTAACTGTTGCTTCTTGACCTGCATATTGATTTCTTAGGAGGCAGGTAAGTTGGTCTGGTATCCCCATAACTTTCAGAATTTTCCACAGTTTGTTGTGATCCACACAGTCAAAGGCTTTAGCATAGTCAATAAAGCAGAAGTAGATGTTTTTTTGGAACTCTTCCTTTTTCGATCATCCATTGGATGTTGGCAATTTGATCTCTGGTTCCTCTGCCTTTTCTAAATCCAGCTTGAACATGTGGGAATTCCCAGCATGTAGAGTATGAGAAACATTGAAAGGAAGTGTTGTGACTGTTGTGATGGCAAACTTCACATTCTTGAAAAGAATAGACAAGTTGAGATAATATAAAGAGGGATCATCTGCAGTTGCACAGAATTCCCTGATATTTAGGGAGCTAAAACAGACAATTTTCCATTCTGAATAATGTCTATGGAAATTTCATAATTTTATAAGAAGGAACATCATTCTCTAATTTAACCCTGTGGACAATTAACTGAATTTTTCATATTATATGATTTTCAAATTTAAACAAATATCTATGATAGCATTTAGAATCCAGTTAAAACAAAGAGTAGAAGGATCAAATAATTTAATAAATATTTTCACTATATTATTTTAACATCAATCCTAGATTTGCCTCCAAATCAACTATACAAAAAATAATTTTTATGTCAACTTACCAAATACCCAACATCCATATCAGAACCAGTTCAATTTTAGTCAATATCCTTCCCTGTCATGTCAGATATATTTGTTTGACCTAATTTTATTAGTATTACATTAAATATACTTTATTCTTTAGATGTAGGAGGTTTTTTTAAAGAAATTATAGCATCTTAGATATTTAGAACTAAATGTCAGTGATCATGTGATAGTGCTGCCTCTTTTCATTGATGGAGAAGCTCATTACAGAAGATTTAAAGTAATTTCTTTATCCCTACAGCTGATTAATGACAAGACCAAGACTAGAACCTTGGTTTCTGTCTCCCAACTCAAAAGTTCATTATATTACTCCATACTTCCTAACCATCTTTCAAAAATTTTTTGCACTTAGTAGAAATTATAAAACTTACAATGTGAGGAGTAGTGGTTAAATGAAAGGACTAATTTACTAATAAAAAAAATATGGTTTTCAATTGGCTCTCTATACATGTTGAATGTGTGATTTGGGGCTACTTGTTTATCTATTTCTGTATTTTCCATCTCTAGAAAAATTACATTAAGGCTTTACAGGCTCATTTTAAGAATAAAATCGTATTTTGCATATAGACCGTTTACCACAGTACGTGGCAAGCAACAAGCGCTCAATGAACGTAAGCCATTAGTACAGGCCAAGTGTTGGAAACTTTTTTCTATAAAAGGATAAACTGTAGATATTTTAAGTTTTTTGAGGTGTTGTAGGTTGAAAACAGACATAGCATTATGTAAAAAATGGGCTGCGTTTCAATAAAATCTTTTTAAAAACAAGTAACTGCTTAGATTTGGTCCATGGACTACAGTTTGTTGATGTTTTGTATGATCCACAGGTGGGGCTAGTGGTAAAGACCCACCTACCAATGCAGGAGACATAGGAAACACAGGTTCTGTTCCTGGGTGGGGAAGATCCCCAGGGGAAGAGCATGGCAGCCCACTCTAGTATTCTCGCTTGGAGAATCCCCACGGACAGAGGAGCCTGGCAGGCTACAGTCCATAGGGTTGCAAAGAGTCAGACACGACAAGCAACTTCACACACACACACACACACACACATGATCCACAGCTGTCAAATCAGGCTGCTGAGAATTACAATTCTTCCTTGTTTTTTCACGCCCCCCCACCCCGCCATGGAAACCCATGTGGAAAAAGATGTATACCTTGACAGTGAGACAGTAAATTCCTAGGCAGGTTGATAAGAAGTCTGGGGATCCCTGAGGAGATAGGGATCTGGAATTCTCAAGGAGGAGGAAAAGCCAATTTTTTTTTTCTTTATAGTCCTTAGTCTTAGTCACATAAAATGTTTTTTTCTTTAAACCCTGAACTGTGATTACACAAAAAAATCTCAGTTTAAATTCTGTACTAGAGATTATATAACAACAATATATCCTTCTTGAGGACAGTTTCTCCTTCCTGAAAACCTTCTGACTAATCCTGATATTTTAGAATGTATATTATAGAAGGATCTTTCTACTGTTTAGTTCTATCCTGTTATCCTAAAATGTAAATTGTGGGAGTGGGTCTGGTAAAATGTTTACAACCTTGAGATATTCTTTTGACTTATTGTAATAACTAATTAAATATATATATATATATATATATATATATATATATAAATATATAATTCCTTTCCTAAAGGCCAGTGAGTGGGGCACTCTCCATTCCCCTTCTGATGTCTATGTCAGAAACTTTCTCTCTCCCTTTCTATACTTTAATAAAACTCTGCTGCACAAAAGCTCTTGAGTGATCAAGCCTGGTCCCTGGTCCCAAAGCTAAATCTTCTTCAGAGATCGTGAATCCAACACCATTCATTGTAAGCTATCAACAGGATACACATCAGATCAGATCAGATCAGATCAGTCGCTCAGTCATGTCCAACTCTTTGCGACCTCATGAATCGCAGCACGCCAGGCTTCCCTGTCCATCACCAACTCCCGGAGTTCACTCAGACTCACGTCCATTGAGTCAGTGATGCCATCCAGCCATCTCATCCTCTGTCGTCCCCTTCTCCTCTTGCCCCCAGTCCCTCCCAGCATCAGAGTCTTTTCCAGTGAGTCAACTCTTCGCATGAGGTGGCCAAAGTACAAAGGTCTCAGATCACTTATGTCATTACTCTCAAGGATGCATTTAATTGTGTTTTATGGTTGCTTATTCAACCTGTCAAGATAAATGAACAATGAACAGAAGTTCATATATCTAACCAAATAAAGATGCAAACATGGACCTCAATGAAAACTCCATGCATGTTGCTTGCTGGTTACAGACTTAACAGATAAATGTAATAAGTGACATATGTTCTGAGGACTGGGTTGTTCTCTTTCTGTTGACAAAGGGAAGTTCAAACATGTGAACCCCTAATGTATGTTATGATATGAAGGAGGACTTGAAAGAGAGTCAAAGATTTCACCTTGCAAATTTATGCCACTTGCATCTTCATAGAAAATCACTTAGATAAAGTATACATAAGGAATTCTAAAGGAAATTTACTAAACTCTCTACAACTCATCCATCTTCCTGTTGGAAAAGACACCTCTGGATTCTGGTCTTTTATTTATGCCTTTAATTCATATGGGGTTTATTTTTGCATATGCTGTTAGGAAATGTTCTAATTTAATCCTTTCATTTTCATTCTTTTAAATATATATGTCCAGTTTTCCAAGCACCATTTATTGAAGAGAAGCCACCCTTTACTCTAACGTAAGCAACTCTTACTCCCTATGATAGGAGGTTAGCTTGTACTATGATTGCTCAGTTGTTAAGTCGTGTTTGACTCTTTGTGACCCCATGGACTGCAGCATTCCAGGATTCCCTGTCCTTCATTATCTCTATGCTCAGACTTGTGTCCATTGAGTTGGTGATGCCATCCAACCATCTCATCCTCTGTCATTCCCTTCTCCTTCTGCCCTCAATCTTTCCCAGCATCAGGGTCTTTGACAGTGAGTCTGCTCTTCACCTCAGGTGGCCAAAGTTTTGGAGTTTCAGCTTCAGCATCAGTTCTGCTAATGAATATTCAGGGTCGATTTCCTTTAGGATTGACTGGTTTGATCTTGCTATCCAAAGAACTCTCAAAAGTCTTCTCCAGCACCATAATTTGAAAGCATCAATTCTTCAGTGTTTAGCCTTCTTTATGGTCCAATTCTCATATAAAACTACAACTTTGACCATATGGATCTTTGTCAGCAAAGTGATGTCTCTGCTTTTTAATATGCTATCTAGGTTTGTCATAGGTATTCTTTCAAGGAGGAAATGTCTTTTGATTTCATGGCTCCAGTTACAATCTGCAGTGATTTTGGAGCCCAAAAAAATAAAACCTGCCATTGTTTCTACATTCTGTCCATCTACGTGGCATGAAGTAGATGCCATGATCTTAATTTTTGGAATGTTGAGTTTTAAACCAGCTTTCATTGTCCTCTTTCACCTTCATCAAGAGGCTCTTTAGTTCCACTTTGCTTTCTGCCATCAGAGTGATATCATCTGCATATCTGAGGTTGTTGATATTTCTCCCAGCATTATTGATTCCAGCTTATAATTCATCCAGCCTGGCATTTTGCATGATGTACTCTTCATATCAGTTAAATAAGCAGGTGAGAATATACACACCCTTTGCATACTTCTTTCCCAATCTGGAACCAATCCATTGTTCCATGTCTGGTTCTAACTGCTGCTTCTTGACCTGCATACAGGTTTCTCAGGAGACAGGTAAGGTGGTCTGGTATTTCTATCTCTTTAAGAATTTTCCAGAATTTATTGTGATTCACACAGTCAAAAGTTTTAACATAGTCAATGAAGCAGAAGTAGACCTTTTCTGGAATTCCCTTACTTTCTCTATGATCCAAAAGATATTGGCAATTTGAACTCTGGTTCCTCTCTGCCTTTTCTAAATCTAGCGTGTACATCTGGAAGTCCTCAGTTCACATACTATTGTAAACTAGCTTGAAGGAGTTTGAGTGTTAACTTCTAGCATGTTAAATGAGCACAATTGTTTGGTAATTTGAACATTTTTTGGCATTGCCTTTCCTTGGGATTGGAATGACCTTTTCCAGTCCTATGGCTGTTGCTGAACTTTCCCAAATTGCTAGCATAGTGAGTGCAGCACTTTAACAGCATCATTTTTAAGAATTTTAAAAAGCTCAGCTGGAATTCCACACCTCCACTAGCTTTATTCATAGTAACACTTCCTAAGGCCCACTTGATTAACACACCAGAATGTCTGGCTTTAGATAAGGGACCACACTACAATGGTTATCTGGGACATTAAGACCTTTCTGGTATAGTTTATTTTGTGTATTCTTGCCAACTCTTCTTAACATCTTCTACTTCTGTTAGGTCCTGATGTTTCTGTCCTTTATTGTGCCCATCTTTGGGTGAAATATTCCCCTAATTAGTATCTCTAATTTTCCTGAGGTCTCTAGTCTTTCCCATTCTATTGTTTTCTTTCATATCTTTGCATTTTTCACTTAACAAGCCTTTCTTATCTTTCCAAGCTATTCTCTGGAACTCTGTATTCAGTTGGGCATATTTTTCTCTTTCTTCTTTGCCTTCTTCTCTTCTTATCTCAGCTATTTGTAAGTCCTCCTCAAACAAGCATTTTGCCATCTTGCATGTTTTTTTCTTTGGGATGACTTTGGTTACCACTTCCTCTACAGTGTTACAAACCTCCATCCATAGTTCTTCAGGCACTCTGTCTACCAGATCTAATCCCTTGAATATATCTGTCTCCTTCTCTGTATAATAATAAGGGATTTGATTCAGGTCATATCTGAATGGTCTACTTTCTTTAATTGCTACTTTCTTCAACTTAAGCCTGAATTTTACAATAAAGAGCTCATGATCTGAGCCACAGTCAGCTTTAGGTCTTGCTTTTGCTAACTGTATAGAGCATCTCCATCCTCAGATGCAAAGAATATAATAATTCTGTATGATGATTGGGTTAAGTCAGTTGGTGAGGAGTGCTCTCCTAGCCATGGGCATTGGTTCAAAAATGTATAAATTTCCAGCCAGAGGCATTAAGATAAGGTTTCCTGAAATGCCTGGGAAGGAAAGAGGTGTCCTTTTCCCTGAAAAAAAAAAAAAAAATATAACAAATGGGATAGCTGTCATCTTCTTCTTTCCAGGTAATGTGAATGGTGAGGACAAGTGCCTGACACACTAGGGCCAGGCAATAGGGCATGAATGATATAGGACTTTGTGGTGCTGCTAAATCGCTTCAGTCGTGTCTGACTCTGTGCAACCCCATAGATGGCAGCCCACCAGGTTCCCCCGTCCCTGGGAATCTCCAGGCTAGAACACTGGAGTAGGTTACCATTCCCTTCTCCAATGCATGAAAGTGAAAAGTGAAAGTGAAGTTACTCAGTCGTGTCTGACTCTTCGCAACCCCATGGACTGCAGCCTACCAGGCTCCTCCGCCCATGGGGTTTTCCAAGCAAGAGTACTGGAGTGGGTATAGAGACTTTGTAGACAATATTAAAACCTACCAAGTGAATGCTTTTTATTATCATAATTCACTGTGATTCTGAAAATCCTCAATGATAAAATATCCTCTCCATTGAGGGTAGACCACTCCAGAGAGGGCCCCATCATTACCTTTTTGGTACCCACTCCCTTCACACAAAGCAAGAAACTTTCAGACAAAGGCTGAGAATAAAATAAGTCTGATCTAGGTGATATCACAGAGTTCTGGATTTGGTCATGCGAAAGACAAACCTTTGCCAAAGACAAGCTTCTCAACATTCTGTTGGAAGAGAACCAAGATTTCTTTTCTTCAAACACCCGAATCTTAAAGTTTTTGTTTCTTATTATAAAGTTTTTGTTTCTTATTATAAATCAAAAATTTCAGGTATCAAACTCATCAGTACTTTTATACTTTAATGACTGTTAACCACTTATAGGGCTTCCCAGGGGGCTCAGCAGTAAAGAATCCACCTGCCATGCAATAACTGTGGGTTTGATCCCTGTGGTTGAGAAGATCCTGTGGAGAAGGAAATGGCAACCCACCCCATATTCCTGCATGGGAAATCCCATGGACAGAGGAACCTGGATATAGTCCATGGGGTGGCAAACAATTGGACACAACTGAGTCACTGAGTGCACACACACATACATACACAGCAGTTACTGGAAACATGAAAGTTCAGTGCTAAAACTCACCGTGATGCCTTTCATTAGGAATGTTAGAATTAGCTATGTCCAGAAGACTTTATTTCATATATTGTGGTTTTTTAGTCTTAAAAAAGTAAATAAATAAAATAGCTATTTTAATCCTCTTTATCTCACTGTACAACAAAATAAAGTTATACACACAGGTACAGTATGAATATGACCAACCTAGACAGCATATTAAAAAACAGAGACATTACTTTTCCAACAAAGTTCCGTCTAGTCAAGGCTATGGTTTTTCCAGTAGTCATGTATGGATGTGAGAGTTGGACTATAAAGACAGCTGAATGCCGAAGAATTGATGCTTGTGAACTGTGGTGTTGGAGAAGACTCTTGAGAGCCTGTTGGACTGCAAGGAGATCCAACCAGTCCATCCTAAAGGAGATCAGTCCTGGGTGTTCATTGGAAGGACTGATGTTGAAGCTGAGACTCCAATACTTTGGCCACCTGATGCGAAGAGCTGACTCATTTGAAAAGATCCTCATGCTGGGAAAGATTGAAGGCAGGAGAAGAAGGGGATGACAGAGGACGAGATGGTTGGATGGCATCTCTGACTCAATTGACGTGAGTTTGGGTAAACTCCAGGAGTTGATGATGGAAGAAGATGGTCTGGCATGCTGCAGTCCGTGGAGTTCCAAAGAGTTGGACATGACTGAGCAACTGAACTGAAGAGTATAAATATATACACATGCATATATATATATACATTGTATACACACACACACACAAATTTGGTTGGTCCAGACTTTTCATCAGCCTCCTCCATAAACTTTTTTAAAACCATACATACTTGCATTTAGGCTTAATCACTACAAATATCCTTGAAACAGAATTATATGTTCTTGTTTTATTTAGGCAGCAAATATAAACATGAGTTCCATTTTTATTTTTAGCTTAAATTTGTATAGATATTGGGAGAAAATCTGTAATAATTCCCCTCAACCTCTAAAGTGTACTTTTAATGACCTACCCTGAATAGAGAAGGAAGAGTAAAAGATGGTCTGTTCCGCCTAACCCCCCTTATAGCATCAGTCTTCTGATAGTTATCTTCATCCTGAGGAAGCTTGGTTTTAAGTTTCCCTTTGAATCTTGTCTGATGCATGACTATTAGCAACATGCCCTTTGCCCATATTTGACTTTCTCTGAAATATATACAACGACAATTAATAACCTTTTCAAAGTGCAATGAAATTAGCTTTCTGATTATGTGATTTAATTGCTACAGTAGTAAGACCAGGTCACTTGCACTGCATCTTCACAGGACAATCTGATCTAATGTACTGAAGGACATAGGATAAGAGGGAACGTGGTGACCTAAACCAGAAAGAGATAATCTGCATTTTAACAAAGTCTGAAATGAAAAAAGTGGTTACACATATATCCTAATATTTTTACTACTGATTATTAGATATTCTTCTGATTGTACAATACAGATGGTAAGTTAGAAAACATTTTTATTCAAAGCTTTATTAATGGCAAAGTATATATAGTATGCCTGATTTGCCAAGAACTATTCTAGGCACCTACTTATAACAACTAAGTAAATTACTGTAAGGAAGATACTATTATTATCACTGTTCCCTTTAAAAATATGAGAAAACAGACAGAAAGAGTTTAAAGAATCTGGACATGGTCTACAGTTAGTAAGGAGTAGAGTGAGCATTTGAACTAAGGCAGTCTAGGTCAGAAACTAATGTCCGTAAAAATCACTCTGCTGTTTCTCAGAAGTATTCAAGGATTGTACAGTGATACAATTGCACTAAGGAAGAATCTATTTGGGTTTCTGTTCCAGGTTAAGGTGGTATAAGCACACTGTCTATGACAGAACAGAAATATAAACCCTGCACAGAAGCTATGATGGCGGTAGTGGTTTAGTCGCTAAGTCGTGTCCGACTCTTGCGACCCCATGGACTACAGCCCTCCAGGCTCCTCTGTCCATGGGATTCTCCAGGCAAGAATACTGGAGTGGGTGGCCATTTCCTTCTCCTTTTATAGTAACTCTAAAAATGTATAGAGTACTAGGGAAGGTTAGTGGAGGGAAAACTGAAGTATCAAATGAGCTGGCAGTGAGTCTGCCATTTTATTTTTTCTCTGGGTCTCCCAACCTGATTTTAATGCACCCAAAACTGGAAGTAGACACTGGGCTGTAGTCAAAAAGACAGCACCAAGGAAAGTCTTCTAGTTCTGGTTTGGAAGGTAGGAAAGGGAATGCTAATGCTGGGCACAGTGTAGATAACCCTCACGTTCATTTTGATGTATCTTTTTTTCCCATTAAAAAAAAATGCACCATTTTATTGTCCATGAGCCCCCAAGCAATCCAACAGTGGTGGTAACAGTATGAGCAGTGGAGGCCCAGTGGAACCACAGCTGAGACGAGGGGAATCTTCCTCTCTGCTTAAGAGAGGTATGCTCCCAAGGAGGCAGCAAGTGTATGATGCTTTCAATATCTCTCTCGCTTGCTCTCTCTTTTCCTATCTCCCTCTGTCTTCCTACCTCTTTGGTCCAGATGTCAGCACCATCCTAAAAGGACACAGCAGAACAAGGCAACTAAATCCTCCAAAACTCACATGCTACTAAATTGGTAATCTTAATGCTTTGAGGACTATTAAAGAAATTAATAAATAATTAAACTCTTAATTAACTATTCATTTAATAGTTCTGCCCACGTCCGAGGTCAGAGGTGGCAGCCAAGACGAGCTACCCCATGTCCGAGGTCATGGGCGGCAGCCGAGAGTGCCAAGCTGCGACAGCACTATTAATAATAGTTAATTATTAACTATTTAATAATTTAAACTATTAAATAATTGACTTTATTTTGGAGGGGGGCTCCAAAGTCACTGCAGATGGTGATTGCAGCCATGAAATTAATATATGCTTACTCCTTGGAAGGAAAGTTATGACCAACCTAGATAGCATATTCAAAAGCAGAGACATTACTTTGCCAAAAAGGTGATGGATAGGGAGGCCTGGCGTGCTGCAAGTCATGGGGTCGCAAAGAGTCAGACACGACTGAGTGACTGAACTGAACTGAACTGAAAGAAATTGTATTTATAACTTAAAGCTTTCCATAAAAGCTATCACTAAACCTAAACAATTTTTCTGGTGAATTCTATCAGATTTTCAAAATAGAGATAACACAAATTCTACACAATCTCTTCCAGAATATAGAAGACAGAACATTTTCCAAATTGTTTTACAAAATTCCATTACCCTGATATTCAAATTAGAAGGAAACATTTTTTAAAAAGAACTAATCAGGCAGTTCTGGTGGTCCAGTGGTTAACTGCCCTTGCAATTCTGGGGACATTGATTTGATCCCTGGTCTGGGAAGATCCCACCAGGGAAGCCTGATTAGTACTTTTTAAACCCACATGCAGCAGAGCAGCTAGGCCGGTGGCAGCTAACTAACCCTTGCAAGCCTCAACTACTGAAGCCCACTCTCCCTAGAGCCTGTGCTCTACAAGAGAAGCCACTGCAATGACCAGCCCACACACCACAATGAAGGGCTTTCTGCAACTAGAGAAAGCCCATGTGTAGCAACAAAAATCTATCACAGCCAAAAAATAAAATAAATCAGTCTTTAAAATAAAGTACTCATCAATCCCTCATGAATTTCAGGACATGACCAAGTCATGTTTATCTTGGAAATGCAAGGTGTAGAAAATTTGAATATTCAGATATTAATCAATCTGATACCCCCATATTAATAATCTAAATTAGAATGCCCACATGATCAAATCAATGGATATAAAAATATTTTTAAATTTATGATTCTTTTATGTTTAAAAACTCTCAGTAAATAAGGAGTAGAAGAGGATCCTCAATTAGGAAAGAATATCTACACAAAACAACATGCTGAAAAATGCATGCTTTCTTGCAAAGATGTTCTCTAATTTCACTGTTCCTATTCAACATGATACTGGAAATCCAAGCTAGCACAGAAGGAAAACCAGTCTCAAGATCAAAAGGAAAAAAACAAATCCATTTTTATTCAAAGACAACATTATCATCTACATGTAAAATTCTAAGAAAACTACAAAAACATTCCTAGAACTAGTAAGTGATCTAGCAAGTTTGCAGAATGCAAGGCCAATGCAGAAAAATTCAGTTTTTATACAGGAAGCAATGTACAATCAAAAACCCAGATCAAGTGATCAATACCCCCAAATATTAATATCCACTTATCAAGGTAACAAAATAAATGTATATACCTCTGGTCATATAAAGACTAGACCTGTAAAACAAAGACAGTTTTGTTCTTTTTTCCTCAAAGAATTAGGGGGCCATCTCAATGATATCAAAGGACTGACACAACCATTTACCTATGTTGGAATGTTTTACTTTCTCTCATTTAGCTTAGGGGAGAAGCCCTCCATCCTAAATTCCTATCATGTAAATATCAGCTATGGTGGGTTTAGTTAGACCCATTTTGGTAATCCATTTACAAACACTTTTGTGGATTATGCTGGGGTTTAAGAAATTCTCTAATTAGGACAATCAGTTGGAACTTTGATCTGAAAAGGTTTCCTACAGCTTCATGCGGTGTCATTTATGAAGGTAACCATGTAATAGTGTCTTCAGAGTGGAAAAGAATTCAGATTACTATGATGAGTACTCAAATAAAGAAAAAGGGAACCAGTAGTTAAAATTTTAGGTACCTTCCATATCATTCATCTTTCACTAGCCTTCTACAACAAACCTTTCAATTGAGGTGATTATGGAATTCTAAAGCCTTTGGAGTTTCTGAATCCAATTAAAATAGGTAAAGTTGTTTAAGATAAAGGCTCTTTAAAATTATAACAATTCAGATGCTTCTGGAATTTAAATGATCCATGGAGCTAGCCCTATATGTATTTTTCCCTGCTAATCTACTTTTCAGTTCAGTTCAGTTTAGTTCAGTTTCTCAGTCGTGTCCGACTCCTTGCGACCCCATGAATCACAGCACACCAGATCTCCCTGTCCATCACCAACTCTTGGAGTTCACTCAAACTCATGTCCATCGATCAGTGATGCCATCCAGCCATCTCATCCTCTGTTGTCCCCTTCTCCTCCTGCTCCCAATCCCTCCCAGCATCAGGGTCTTTTCCAATGAGTCAACTCTTCGCATCAGGTGGCCAAAGTATTGGAGTTTCAGCTTCAGCATCAGTCCCTCCAATGAACACCCAGGACTGATCTCCTTTAGAATGGACTGGTTGGATCTCCTTGCAGTCCAAGGGATTCTCAAGAGTCTTCTCCAACACCACAGTTCAAAAGCATCAATTCTTTGGCGCTCAGCTTTCTTCACAGTCCAACTCACATCCATACATGACCACTGGAAAAACCATAGCCTTGACTAGACAGACCTTTGTTGGTAGAGTAATGTCTCTGCTTTTGAATATACTATCTAGGTTGGCCATAACTTTACTTCCAAGGAGTAAGTGTCTTTTAATTTCATGGCTGCAATCACCATCTGCAGTGATTTTGGAGCCCCAAAAAATAAAGTCTGACATTGTTTCCACTGTTTCTCCATCTATCTACCATGAAGTCATGGGACCAGATGCCATGATCTTCGTTTTCTGAATGTTGAGCTTTAAGCCAACTTTTTCACTCTCCTCTTTCACTTTTATCAAGAGGCTTTTTAGTTCCTCTTCACTTTCTGCCATAAGGGTGGTGTCATCTGCATATCTGAGGTTATTGATATTTCTCCTGTCAATCTTGATTCCAGCTTGTGCTTCTTCCAGCCCAGCGTTTCTCATGATGTACTCTGCATATCAGTTAAATAAGCATGGTAACAATATACAGCCTTTTCGTACTCCTTTTCCTATTTGGGACCAGTCTGTTGTTCCATGTCCAGTTCTAACTGTTGCTTCCTGACCAGCATATAGATTTCTCAAGAGGCAGGTCAGGTGGTCTGGTATTCCCATCTCTTTCTGAATTTTCCATAGTTTATTGTGATCCACACAATCAAAGGCTTTGGCATAGTCAGTAAAGCAGAAATAGATGTTTTTCTGGAACTCTCTTGCTTTTTCAATGATCCAGCGGATGTTGGCAATTTGATCTCTGGTTCCTCTGCCTTTTCTAAAACCAGCTTGAACATCTGGAAGTTCATGGTTCACGTACTGCTGAAGCCTGGCTTGCAGAATTTTGAGCATTACTTTACTAGTGTGTGAGATGAGTGCAATTGTGCGGTACTTTGAGCATTCTTTGGCATTGCCTTTCTTGGGATTGGAATGAAAACTGACCTTTTCCAGTGTGGCCACTGCTGAGTTTTCCAAATTTGCTGGCATATTGAGTGCAGCACTTTCACAGCATCATCTTTCAGGATTTGAAATAGCTCAACTGGAATTCCATCACCTCCACTAGTTTTGTTCATAGTGATGCTTTCTAAGGCTCACTTGACTTCACATTCCAGGATGTCTGGCTCTAGGTGAGTGATCACACAATTGTGATTATCTGGGTCATGAAGCTCTTTTTTGTACAGTTCTTCTGTATATTCTTGCCATCTCGTCTTAATATCTTTTTTCTTTGTTAGGTCCATACTGTTTCTGTCCTTTATGGAGCCCATCTTTCCATGAAATGTTCCCTTGGTATCTCTAATTTTCTTGAAGAGATCTCTAGTCTTTCCCATTCTGTTGTTTTCCTCTATATCTTTGCATTGATCTCTGAGGAAGGCTTTCTTATCTCTCCTTGCTATTCTTTGGAACTCTGCCTTCAGATACTTGTATCTTTCCTTTTCTGCTTTGCTTTTCGCTTCTCTTCTTTTCACAGCTATTTGTAAGGCCTCCTCAGACAGCCATTTTGCTTTTTTGCATTTCTTTTCCATGGGGATCTTCTTGATCCCTGTCCCCTGTACAATGTCATGAACCTCCGTCCATAGTTTTAGGAAAGATAAAAATATTTACCATAGTTCTTTTCCAAGAGACCTGGCAGGCAGAGGTCCAGAAGACTGTGGTTTAACCCAAGACTCGAAATTATTTTGGAATGTCAAAAGAACTCCAATTTGGCCATCTCAGGGCCAGAGTTCCTTTCCCTCCCAATTAAATACTAGCAAGCAGTACAAAAACCCATCTGGTAGTCCCATACGTAGCTCTTTGCAAGTGAGCTCTTTGGCTTTTGAGACACTATTAATACCATAGCCTAATGCAGCATGAGATACATTCTGAACAACTTTCTGAGGATAGTGCAATGGATCGCACAAAGTGATGCTTCTGAGTCTAGTACACCAAGGAGTTACCCTTGGTCCAGTTCCCTTTGACTTCTGTGTGGCTTGGTTTCCCCCTGCAAAAGCCTAAAACCACCCTGGGTGCTCAGAACATCAGTTTATCTGCCTGTCTCGGTGCAGACTAGAAGACGTGCAGGAGTGCATCATCTTGCAAGGACTAATTCTCCGACACTCTGCAAGCTCCTCAGACGCTCAGCGAGGTCCTTTGTCGCCTTTATTTTTCTGTTTATTCTGAGTAACTCAGTCTCTTATGTCACCAGCAATAGTTTTGTTTGGACCATATATCAACTTTTTTTTTTTTTAATGTAAGCCAAATTTAACCAGTCACCCCTGTTTCCCTTGGCCTCTTGTCCTGACCCCTTAGGCCCCCCTAGGATATGCACTGGTGGTACTTTAAGACTCCAAGTCTGAAAAGAAAACCACCTCAGATAAAATTTTTAGGATTATCACCCAAACAGTGAGATCCTGAGATCTGAATCCCAGGAAAACTCACGGGAACACCTGAGGAGCCCTGAGAAGCTGTTGGAGCTCAGAGGGCCCACACTGGCACCAAGCATCATCCCAGGTAGACTCCTGGTGACTTCTGACCAGTGTATCTGATATCATACCAGTTGTGCCAAGTATATGTCATTGGAAAATTAATCAGTCGATCTAAGAAAGAAATGGAAGATTTTATTCAGGCTAAATTTGAGGATTATAATCTGGGAAGAGCACCTCAGAAAGCTTCCAGAGCTATTCTTCCCATTAGAAGTGAAGGTACAGTGATAATAAGTTTCATGAGACAGAGAGCTGTACATTAAATGGTGTATTATTGACAGTTTGCGTGCCTGCGTGCTAAATTGCTTTAGTCCTGTCAGACTCTTTGTGACCCCGTGGACCTTAGCCCACCAGCCTCCTCTGTTCATGGGATTTCCAGGCAAGAATACTGGAATGGGTTGGCATTTCCTCCTCCAGGGGCTCTTCCTACCCTGGAATTGAACTGGTATCTCCTGCACTGCAGGCAGATTCTTTACTGCTGAGCCACCAGGAAGCCCACTGATGCTTTACACAATCCAAATCTAAGCATCATTGGGGCTCTTTACAAGATTTGGAAGGAACATTGTCTTTTAAGGAGTTGTCAATGCTAGGAGTGTGTCGTATTGCTTTTTCTGGTGAGTAGGTGTTCCTGCTGATGGGGAGGTTTGGTCAAATTATAATGCAGGTACAGGGTTCACAGTGGGGGTAGAGAGGAGACCAAAGGGCAGAGAAAAATTTTATATTTAAATTTTTATTGTGTTGACATGAAATATGAACGTTATTTCATAATAATAAAACTACATATATATAATTAGTATATAATACTATATATGATGTATTGTTTTTAGTCACTAGGCTGTGTCTGACTCTTTGTGATCCGATGACCTGTAGCCCACCAGGCTCCTCTGTCCATAGGATTTTCCAGTCAAGATTACTAGAGTAGGTTGCCATTTCCTTCTCCAGGGCATCTTCCAGACACTGGAATTGAACTGGGATCTCCTGCACTGTAGGCAGATTCTTTACTGATGAGCCATCAGCCCCCATACATAATGTACATTAGTATATCATTTTATACATAACATAAAATTAGTGTTATATAGTAATACTACATATATATTAATTTCTTATCTTATTGTATTATAAATCTTGTAATAACATTTAAAATCATTTTTGAAAAGTACATTTATTTTCTATAGGCTTCTTTAAAATATTCTATGCCTAAGAAATATAACAATTACATTCAAATATCAACAGTTAGCCAAATCTTATACTAGTATCCATTTGATTGCTTCCAATAGCTCCCGATAAGCCACTCTGAGCCACTGAAGTTTCAGTACTGAAAAATGTGTAAAAAATTCTCACCTAACTGTTTCATTTACATATGAGGAAAATGATGTCTGGAAGTGTTAAGAAACTTTTCCAAATTAGGCCATAAGTCCAGATTGTTTTGCAAGGTTAAATACTCTGACCCTAAAGCAAATATTTCCACTTGAGTTTCTTTTCTCCTATCCTCTATTCTGTAACATACAGCAACATATTTTCTGTTAAAACCAAGTATTCCTTTCCCTGAAATACTTCACAGGCCTGCCTGATTCCTCAGAGTCCAATAAGCACACATTTATATTTATTTCTCTGTCTTAAATTTAAAAATCTGTCACTGAATTATTTAATACAAAATATATCTCAATTTTTTTTTTCTTGAGCATATAATATTTTCAAAAGAGATAATAAGCTTCTTGAAGACAGGAGTTAAATTGCATTTGGTTTGTTTACCCTACTGTACATAACATATGGTCTTGAGGACATTATATCAAAAACATTCAATATAAAAAAAAGCACTCAGTAATGCTTGTCAATTTTAATGACAAGCAATTAATTTGATGGTAAAAATTGTTTCTTCTTATTAAAAAACATACTCTGGAAAAAGACATTTACGAAAGATATATATGTGAAAATAAGCCATGTAGATAATATATTGTTACATTTATTTAAAAAGAAGCCTTCGGCATTCTCCCACACTTTTCTCACCATTATCTCCATCTGTAATAATAAAACATATCTTCTGATTACAGCTATTTCTGTTATCTCAAGCCTGAATCTAATTTATTTGCTATTCAACCTTACTTTTCCTGTTACAAGAGTTGTTTTTCCTGTAATGCAATCTAAGGTTTTGATTTAAAAGGTAGAAAGCACTTTTTACTCCAAAATGTGATATTTTAAATTAAAAGAGAAAAATAAATTTAAAATAGGTTGGGAGTATCTCACAACCAAAACATCAAACAAATTTTAATTTAAATACAGTAGTTTTTATTTAAATGTGTTTTAGAATAGATAAGTCCTTTGGGGAAATACAGTGATATATATTCTGCCAACCGGTAGAAATCTCAAAAATGCTTTCCTAACAAAACTTTTGAAATACTTATTTACAGAGAGCAAAGGATTTCTTAGAAAGCCTGTGTTATTTCTGAAGTTGCATTGTATTTCCAAAGCTATGAAATATGATGTTCCTTCTATGACACCATCATTAAAATTTAAAAGGCTAATTTAGAAACCACAAAACTATCAGGTAGATTTTCTTAGAGACTTTTCTCTGGATACTGTCATTTGCTGGTTTACTTATTAGCAGAAACATGAGTTTAATTTGTTATACCCATATACATGCTAGTACCACACACGGCAATAAATCATGCCATTTCCTCACTTACATTTTACCCAGAGGGTGATTTCTCAACATCTACTTTTCCCCTAATAGTAGGAATATTGCTTTTCCTTCTCTACATAAGATACAACTTTGATTACTGGCTTAAATCCTTTGGTGAAATAGTTATACTTTGGGGCAGATACACTAAACTCTGGAATTTGAACACTGATGATGTTTTTACAAGATCTAGATTAAGTTAATTTTTGAAAAGTTAAATGATGTATCATTAAAGGCATTTAAAAACACAAATCAATGTCCTTAAATCAGAAATTTAGCAACTAAATTTATAGCAGATAATTTTTTTTTTTAATTCTAACGAGAATGAAAAAAATGTGATTCTCAGCCATGCACTGGGCATCCAAGTAGGTGATATACTCATTTTGAGAAAATGAGTTTCTATTTTGAGAAAAAATGAATTTTGTCTATTTTCTATAATACTTTTTTCAAAGTTTATAAATCAAAAACAAAATAGTATTTAAAAAACTTGTAGAAAAATACATTTTTTTCATGAATACTTTTACCATTGAAAAGCCTTTTGATTTCATCAGTTTCAGCATGTTACAGGTTCTTTTTGAGAGTAATGTTGAATTGCATTTGTTTACTCTAATAAATTGTTAAACCTGCATAGGAAACAAATCTGAAAAATTGGCAAGAAAAGTGATCTTTTCCCACTGAATTACCAAGTTGATATATCTAAAATGTTTTCCCTGGAGAGAGCTGGGTTGAAATTTTACCTTAAATAACTGTTCTAAAACCTCAGTACACTCACTTAAAATAACTCTGAATTAGGAAAATAGCCAAAGGCACAAGAAAGTACTTTACAGACTTAGAGAGTTAATCTCATTTAGCAAAAAGAAAGCAAATTAAACAATAAAAAAGAACTAAAGTGTACACATATGAATTGCACTTTCACCAGAATTCTCCTTTTTCTGTGTCCTATAAATTTGGAAAACAACTAACAGCTCGTTCTCACCATTTTCTTTCTTCTCTCTTTTCTCATTTTCTTCTGATTTATTTAGCTCAAAATGATGCTCTCTTTTTTATCACTATTCACGTCTCTCCATTTGGAATTTAAGTATTTCCCTATGCTGTTCTTATTCCACACCCTCTGAGACAAGATAGCCACTTTCTACCCTTAAACTTACCATAATTCCTTTCTCTAGAGAGTTTTCTGTTAAAATGAAATTGAGATATAACTACTAGAAAATCCCTTTAGAATGTGGAAGTCTATTTACTACGTCCTTGCAAACATGCATTTTTGTGTCTAGGTAGCTTTACCTGGGATGGGAATTTAATATTCATGTATTAAACTATCCAATCTCAAAGAAGCAGTTTATAATATACTTCAATGTTGAATAATATACTTCAACATCAACTTTTTAGCTGTCAAAAGTATAAAAGCTTTCTCTGTGAGATCAACTCCCCAGCTACCTCCAGGCTGTTGGTACAGAGACAGGGACTTTTCTGGGGCATGATTCTGACTGTATAAAATATAACACTGATCCCTTTTCAAATTTTAAGTCAATAGTCACATTTAAGAATTCTGAGGTTAACAGATCTTGGAAAATTACACAAGTACAATTTCCTATATACAAGAAAGCTAACTTTCAGTAGAATACCAACCATCAATAACCCAAACAGAAGAAGCTGTAAAAAATTAAACATTCCAGGAAATAGGCTGAACATGTTAGTCACTCAGTCATGACCAACTCTTTGTAACCCCATGGACTGTAGCCTGCCAGGCTCCTCTGTCCGTTGAATTCTCCAGGCAAGAGTACTGGAATGGGTAGCCATTTCTTTTTCCAGGTAATCTTCCTGACCCAGGGATTGAACAGGGATCAAACTCAGGTCTCTCGCATTGCAGGCAGTTTATTTACCATTAAGCCACAAGGAAATGTCAACTAGTCCAACTAGGAAATATATGTAAATATCCACATAAATCTCTGTATCTCTATCTCTGTTTCTATCTCTAGATATAAATATAGATGTCAATAGATAACCCATCAGTCTAGTAGAGAGACAGGAATCATATCTACTTTTTAAATAGAGGTTTTCACAGATAAAGCATTGTTGAAAGTGAAAGTGAAGTCACTCAGTTGTGTCCAGCTCTTTGCAACCCCATGGACTGTAGCCTACCACGCTTGGCCGTCCATGGGATTTTCCAGACAAGAGTCCTGGATCGGGTTGCCACTTCCTTCTCCAGAAGATCTTCCTGACCCAGGAATAGAACCTGGGTCTCCTGCATTGTAGGCAGACACTTTACCATCTGAGCCACCAGGGAAGTATTGTTAAATAACTATAAAAGTGTTAACCAGAGAGCCAAAAGGCCAAAAACAGTACGTGAAGGTAACAGCATGGTAACAACTATAGGAAGCAGCTACAACTCGGGTATAGTTTGAAAGTTTGCGTCCCCCTAAAATTCATATGTTGAAACCTCATCCCCAATATTATGGTATCTGGAGATGAGGCCTTCGAGAGGTGATTTGGTTCTGAGGGTAGAATCCTCATGAATTGAGTTAGTGCTCTTATCAAAGAAGCTCCAGATAGATCCCTTGCCCCTTTGGCCATTTGAGAACACAGGGAGAGAGGGCTGTGAACCTAAAAGCAGGACTCACCAGATGTCAAATCTTCCAGCACCTTGACCTTGGACTTCCCAGGCTCTGAACCCATAAGGAGAAAATTTATTTTGTTTATAAGCCAACCAGTCTATGGTACTTGTTATAGTACCATAGTACCAACTAACAAACTAAGGTAGACCCTTTTACGTAAGAGCCATGATGACAAAGAAATTAAAACACTTTTCAGGGGAAAAAAAAAATGTGTGATTTCCTACAAGCTTTTTAATACTATTTTGTTTCTGATATATGTACTTTTTAAAACGCAGAAGAAAAATGACTCAATTCTCTTATTTCTGTTTTCATGAGCCTTGTAGCAACACTGAAATAGTTCCAATTGTTTCCCGTATCAGCAGCTGAATCCAGTTAAAGAACCCACCTGCCAATGCAGGAGACATAAGAGATATAGAGTCAATCCCTTTGTCAGGGAGACTCCCCTGGAAGAGAACATAGCAACCCACTCCAGTATTCTTGCCTAAAGAATCCCATGGACAGAGGAGCCTGGAGGGCTACAGTCCATAAGGTCTCAAAGAGTTGGACATGACTGAAGTGACTTAGCAAGCAGGCACAAGCAACTAAAATGAAAATAAAAAATAAGTAAAGATAATATCAGAGATAAATGGTGTGAAGCAAATAAAATGGCAATAGTATAAATCACAGAAGGAATGTTACATACACTGATTCTGAAAGGCCTCCTCAAAAAGACAACATATGATGTAAATGAGGGGGAAAGTCAGCTTTGTAAAAATATTTCCAAAAAATGAGTAATCAGTGTAAAGGCTGAGCCCCTGATGTGGCAATTGGAAGGCATGTTTAAAGATGAGTGTGTAGGTCAGTTTGGCTGTTGTAGACTGAGCAAGTGGAGACGCCTCTAAGAGCTGAGATTAGAGAGCTGGGCAAGAGCAAGCTTTGGGGGACCAGGGAGGGTTCTGAAGTGCACTATCATGAGTTGTGGGGTTTGTTTTTGTTTTGGTGGGAGAAAGGGGATGGGTGGGGGGGGTGAATCATGGAGAATTTAAGCAATGGGTGATATAGTCAGATTTTCATTTTAATATTTAAAGCCAGCCAGTCCATCAATACATTTTCTGTGCTTTCCATGTTCCAATATGATGTGCATGCTATGGCAGGTGGCTGTCTAATAACCTAGAGTTACTGACTTGGAATCCAAATTGAATATCGTTAAACCAAAGCTTTAATGGTGCTACTCAAATGGAAGATCTATTTTCAAGACTCACTCCGAGAAGGAAGTGAAACTTGTTTCTAAGTGTAATCTCTCCCAAGGTACAAAAGAATTATGAATCTGATAATGATACAAATATTGCTATAGAGAATTCTTATTTTGAAAAGTTATATTTATAGCATCACATGATCAATATAGACATCATATTAGAATGAAGCAAAGCTTTTCCTGAAAGGCCATAATAAGGTACATCTGAAGCAATTGTTTAAATAAAATCTAATCCTAGTAATGAGAAACTCTGAAGTAAAGAGCAGATGTCACGACATAGTATCACAAATAGCAAAAGGAGAAAACAGGACCATAGTGATTGCTCCCTTATGACCGTGTTGATTACAGGTTATCACAACAATTTCTCCAACATTCCAGGTAAAACTGGCAGATTAATATATGAATCATCTCTATACAAGACAAAACTCATCAAGAGAACAAACTCTTTATAATAAGTTTTATTCATTTTTACCCACAAAAATATTTATAAAACTTCTTTTATATGCCAGGACTGCTGTGGGTACAGGAAATATACAGGTGAAAAAGACTGTAGAAAGGCCTACATTCATGAACTTTATGGTTTTGTATGTGTTACTTATTGCAAACTAAATTGAGTTATCATAACAAATTGTAATATGTCATTCTCAATAAATTATATGGATATATATCAGAGATGGATTTATGGAGGTGTTGTAAGTTGGGATGAGGAAAGCGGGTAGTGGGAGAGATGAAACTCAGAAATGGAATCATAGCTAGTGTTTATAAGCAAAATGAATCTTTTAAAGTTTAATGTGTATCCAAAATATATTGTTATAGAAGAGATACAAAAGTTATACAGATTCAAATGAAATATTTGATGGCAATGAGCTTGACATTAATAAAAATTATATATATCATAGTTGGGATGAGAATTCACTAGATTCCAAAGCCTTTTTACATATTTTGTTAGTTTAAGAATAAAAGAATGTAATAAGGGAAGGAATGATAAAAGGAAGAATGAGAGAAGGAAAAAATAAGAGAGAGAGAGAGTGTGGAGGGAAGGAAGAGAGAAAGGAAGGGAAGTTGGAAAGAAGGAGTGAAACTTATATCCTACTGACTTTCTATTCTTAGGCACAAAAGAATTGTGCCTTGATCCAAGTTGGTCCAAGTTGATGAGACCTGTCCCATATGCTTTTCCCAATATTCCCAAATACTTTGTTACTTATTGTCAAATTAGATTACAGATCTTATTTTTATTTATAAACACTATGCTGTTGTTTAGTTGCTAAGATGTGTCCAACTTTTTACGATCCCATGGGTTGTAGCTCGCCAGGTTTCTCTGTCCATGGGATTTCCCAGGCAAGGAAACTGGAGTGGGTTGCCATTTCCTACTCTAGGACATTTTCCCAACCCAAGGATTGAATCCACATCTCTTGAATTGGCAAGCAGATTCATCGGTTTTCAGTGCAGTTCAGTTCAGTCCTTAGTCGTGTCTGAATCTTTGTGACCCCATGGACTGCAGCACACCAGGCTTCTCTGTCCAGCACCAACTCCCAGAGTTTACTCAAACACATGTCCATTGAGTCAGTGATGCCATCCAACCATTTCATCCTCTGTCATCCCCTTTTACTCCCACGTTCAATCTTTCCCAGAATCAGGGTCTTTTCAAATGAGTCAGTACTTGGCATCAGGTGGCCAAAGTCTTGGAGTTTCAGCTTCAGCATCAGTCCTTCACATGAATATTCAGAACTGATTTCCTTTAGGGTGGACTGGTTGGATTGCCTTGCTGTCCAAGAGGCTCTCAAGAGTCTGCTCCAAGACCACAGATCAAAAGCATCAGTTCTTCAATGCTCAGTTTTCTTTATACTCCAACTTTCACAACCATACATGATTACTGGAAAAACCATAACTTTGACTGGATGGACCTTTGTTGGCAAAGTAACGTCTCTGCTTTTTAATATGCTGTCTAGGTTGGTCAAAACTTTTATTCCAAGGAGCAAGCATCTTTTAATTTCTTGGCTGGAGTCACCATCTGCTGTGATTTTGGAGCACAAGAAAATAAGGTCTGTCACTGTTTCCATTGTTTCCCCATCTATTTGCCATCAAGTAATGGGACCAGATGCCATGATCTTAGTTTTCTGAATACTGAGTTTTAAGCCAACTTTTTCACTCTCCTCTTTCACTTTCATCAAGAGGCTCTTTAGTTCTTCAGTTTCTGCCATAAGGGTCATGTCAATTCTATATCTGAGGTTGTTGATATTTCTCCCGGCAAACTTGATTCCAGCTTGTGCTTCCTCCAGCCCAGCGTTACTCATGGTGTACTCTGCATGTAAGTTAAATAAGCAGGGTGATAATATACAGCCTTGACATACTCCTTTTCCTATTTGGAACCAGTCTGTTGTTCCATGTCCAGTTCTAACTGTTGCTTCCTGAGCTGCATAACAGATTTCTCAAGAGGCAGGTCAGGTGGTCTGGTATTCCCATGTCTTGAAGAATTTTTCACAGTTTGTTGTGATCCACACAAAGGCTTTGGCATAGCCAGTAAAGCAGAAGAAGATTTTTTTTTTTTTTCTTTTCTGGAACTCTCTTGCTTTTTCAATGATCCAACAGATGTTGGCAATTTGATGTCTCACTCCTCTGCCTTTTCTAAATTCAGCTTGAACATCTGGAAGTTCCAGGAGTATACAGTGGAGGTGTGGGTCAGTGGTGGCCTGCTGCAGGGTTGGGGGTATAGAGTGTAGCAATGCATGCATGAGTCCTTTTGAAGGAGGCTATCTTCGTTACCTGCACCACAGTTTGGCCTCAGGTCAAATAACAGGGAGGGAACACAACCCTGCCCATGGACAGAAAGTTGGATTAAAGATTTACTGAGCATGGCTCACATTCAAGGTCAGGAGGGGTGGCAGTGAGGAGATACCCCTCGTCCAGGATAAGGAGCAGTGGCTACGCTTTGCTGGAGCAGCCATGAAGAGATACCCCACATCCAAGGTAATAGAAACCCAAGTAAGATGGTAAGTATTGCAAGAGGGCATCAGACGGCAGACACACTGAAACCATAATCACAGAAAACTAGTCAATCTAATCACACGGACCACAGCCTGGTCTAACTCAATGAAACTAAGCCATGCCCTGTGGGGCCACCCAAGATGGCCGGGTCATGGTGGAGAGGTCTGACAGAATGTGGTCTACTGGAGAAGGGAATGGCAAACCACTTCAGTATTCTTGCCTGGAGAACCCCAAAAACAGTATGAAAAGGCAAAATGATAGGATACTGAAAGAGGAACTCCCCAGGTCAGTAGGTGCTCAATATGCTACTGGAGATCAGTGGAGAAATAATTCCAGAAAGAATGATGGGATGGGACAAAGCAAAAAGAATACCCAGTTGTGGATGTGACTGGTGATAGAAGCAAGGTCCGATACTGTAAAGAGCAATATTGCATAGGAAACTGGAATGTTAGGTCCATGAATCAAGGCAAATTGGAAGTGGTCAAACAGGAGATGGCAAGAGTGAACACTGACATTCTAGGAATCAGTGAACTGAAATGGACTGGAATGGGTGAATTTAACTCAGATGACCATTATATCTACTACTGTGGGCAGGAATCCCTTAGAAGAAATGGAGTAGCCATCATGGTCAACAAAAGAGTCTGAAATGCAGTACTTGGATGCAATCTCAAAAATGACAGAATGATCTCTGTTCATTTCCAAGGCAAACCATTCAATATCACAGTAATTCAAGTCTATGCCCCAACCAGTAACGCTGAAGAAGCCAAAGTTGAATGGTTTTATGAAGACCTACAAGACCTTTTAGAAATAACACCAAAAAAAAGATGTCCTTTTCATTATAGGGGACTGGAATGCAAAAGTAGGAAGTCAAGACACACCTGGAGTAACAGGCAAATTTTGCCTTGGAATACTGAATGAAGCAGGGCAAAGGCTAATAGAGTTTTGCCAAGAGAACACACTGGTCATAGCAAACACCCTCTTCCAACAATACAAGAGAAGACTCTACACATGGACATCACCAGATGGTCAACACCGAATTCAGATTGATTATATTCTTTGCAGCCAAAGATGGAGAGCTCTATACAGTCAACAAAAACAAGACCGGGAGCTGACTGTGTCTCAGATCATGAACTCTTTATTGCCAAATTCAGACTTAAATTGAAGAAAGTAGGGAAAATCACTAGACCATTCAGGTATGACCTAAATCAAATCCCTTATGATTATACAGTGGAAGTGAGAAATAGACTTAAGGTACTAGATCTGATAGAGTGTCTGATGAATTATGGACTGAGGTTTGTGACATTGTACAGGAGACAGGGATCAAGACCATCCCCATGGAAAAGAAATACACAAAAGCAAAATGGCTGTCTGGGGAGGCCTTACAAATAGCTGTGAAAAGAAGAGAAGCGAAAAGCAAAGGAGGAAAGGAAAGATACAAGCATCTGAATGCAGAGATCCAAAGAATAGCAAGAAGAGATAAGAAAGCCTTCCTCAGTGACCAATGAAAAGAAATAGAGGAAAACAGTTGAATGGGAAAGACTAGAGATCTCTTCAAGAAAATTAGAGATACCAAAGGAACATTTCATGCAAAGATGGGCTCAATAAAGGACAGAAATGGTAGGGACTTAACAGAAGCAGAAGATATTAAGAAGAGATGGCAAGAATACACAGAACAACTGTACAAAAAAGATCTCATGACCAAGATAATCACGATGGTGTGATCACTCACCTAGAGCCAGACATCCTGGATTGTGAAGTCAAGTGGGCTTTAGAAAGCATCACTATGAACAAAGCTAGTGGAGGTGATGGAATTCCAGTTGAGCTATTTCAAATCCTGAAAGATGATGCTGTGAAAGTGCTGCTCTCAATGTGCCAGCAAATTTGGAAAACTCAGCAGTGGCCACAGGACTGGAAAATGTCAGTTTTAATTCCAATCCCAAAGAAAGGCAATGCCAAAAAATGCTCAAACTACTGCACAATTGCACTCATCTCATATGCTAATAAAGTAATGCTCAAAATTCTCCAAGCCAGGCTTCAGCAATATGTGAACCATGAACTTCCAGATGTTCAAGCTGGTTTTAGAAAAGGCAGAGGAACCAGAGATTAAATTGCCAACATCCATTGGATCATCAAAAAAGCAAGAGAGTTCCAGAACAACATCTATTTCTGCTTTGACTATGCCGAAGCCTTTGACTGTGTGGCTCACAGTAAACTGTGGAAAATTCTGAAAGCAGACCACCTGACCTGCCTCTTGAGAAACCTATATGCAGGTCAGGAAGCAACAGTTAGAACTGGACATGGAACATCAGACTGGTTCCAAATAGGAAAAGGAGTACGTCAAGGTTGTGTATTATCACCCTGCTTATTTAACTTATATGCAGAGTACTTCATGAGAAATGCTGGGCTGGAAGAAGCACAAGCTGGAATCAAGATTGACAGGAGAAATATCAATAATCTCAGATATGCAGATGACACCACCTTTATGGCAGAAAGTGAAGAGGAACTAAAAAGCCTCTTGATAAAAGTGAAAGAGGAGAGTGAAAAAGTTGGCTTAAAGCTCAACATTCAGAAAATGAAGATCATGGAATCCGGTCCCATCACTTCATGGGAAATAGATGGAGAAACAGTGTAAACAGTGTCAGACTTTATTTTTTGGGGCTCCAAAATCACTGCAGATGGTGACTGCAGCCATGAAATTAAAAGACGCTTACTCCTTGGAAGGAAAATTATGACCAACCTAGATAGCATATTCAAAAGCAGAGACATTACTTTGTCAACAAAGGTTCGTCTAGTCAAGGTTATTGTTTTTCCAGTGGTCATGTACAGATGGGAGAGTTGGACTGTGAAGAAAGCGAGTGCCAAAGAATTGATGCTTTGAACTGTGGTGTTGGAGAAGACTCTTGAGAGTCCCTTGGACTGCAAGGAGATCCAACCAGTCCATTCTAAAGGAGATCAGTCCTGGGTGTTCTTTGGAAGGAATGATGCTAAAGCTGAACCTCCAGTACTTTGGCCACCTCATGCGAAGAGTTGACTCATTGGAAAAGACTCTGATGCTGGGAGGGATTGGGGGCAAGAGGAGAAGGGGACGACAGAGGATGAGATGGCTGGATGGCATCACTGACTCGATGGATGTGAGTTTGAGTGAACTCCGGGAGTTGGTGATGGACAGGGAGGCCTGGCGTGCTGCAATTCATGGGGTCGCAGATAGTCGGGCACAACTGAGCGACTTAACTGAACTGAGCATGGCTCCACCCATCAGAACAAGACAGTTTCCCCCTCAGGTAGTCTCTTTCATCAGGAAGCTTCCATAAACATCTTATTTTTCTCCATTAGAGGGCAGACTGAAAACCACAATCCCAGAAAACTAATCTTATCACATGGACCACAGCCTTGTCTAACTCAATGAAACTATGAGCCATGCTTTGTAAGGCCACGCAAGATGGAGGCCTCGTGGTGGAGAGTTCTGACAAAACGTGGTCCACTGGAGAAGGAAATGGGAAACCACTTCATTATTCTTGCCTTGAAAACCCCATGAACAATGTGAAAAGGCAAAAAGATAGGATAGTGAAAGATGAACTGACCAGGTCGGTAGGTGTCCAATATGCTACTGGAGACCAGTGGAGAACTAACTCCAGAAAGAATGAAGAGATGGAGCCAAAGCAAAAACAACCAGTTGTGGATATGACGGGTGGTGGAAGTAAATTCTGATGCTATAAAGAGTGATAGTGCATAGAAACCTGAAATGTTATGTCCATGAATCAAGGCAATTTAGAAGTGATCAAACAGAAGATGGCAAGAGTGAACATTGACATTTTAGGAATCAGCAAAATAAAATGGATGGAATGGGTGACTTTAACTCAGATGACCATTATATCTACTACTTTGGGCAAGAATCCCTTAGAAGAAATGGAATAGCCATCGTAGTCAACAAAAGAATCTGAAATGCAGTACTTGGATGCAATCTCAGAAACGACAGAATGATCTCTGTTCATTTCCAAGACAAACTATTTAATATCACAGTAATCCAAGTCTATGCCCCAACCAGTAATGCTGAAGAAGCTGAGGTTGAATGGTTCTATGAAGATCTACAAAACCTTCTAGAAGTAACACCCCAAAAACATGCTTTTTTCTCATACGGGGCTGGAATGCAAAAGTAGGAAGTCAAGAAATACTTGGAATAACAGGCAAATTTGGCCTTGCAGTATGAATGAACCAGGGAAAAGGCTAATAGAGATTTGCCAAGAGAACGCACTGATCATAGCAAACACCCTCTTCCAACAATACAAGAGAAGACTGTACACATGGACATCACCAGATGGTCAACACCAAAATCAGATTGATTATATTCTTTGCAGCCAAAGATGGAGAAGCTCTATACAGTCAGCAAAAACAAGACCGGGAGCTGACTGTGGCTCAGATCATGAACTCTTTATTGCCAAATTCAGACTTAAATTGAAGAAAGTAGGGAAAACCACAGACCATTCAGGTATGATCTAAATCAAATTCCTTATGATTTTACAGTGGAAGTGAGAAATAGATGTAAGGGATTAGATCTGAGAGACAGAGTGCCTGAAGAACTATGGACAGAGGTTTGTGACATTGTACAGGAGGCAGGGATCAAGACCATCCCCAAGAAAAAGAAATGCAAAAAGGCAAAATGGTTGTCTGAGGAGGCCTTACAGATAGCTGTGAAAAGAAGAGAAGCTAAAGGCAAAGGAGAAAAGGAAAGATATACCTATTTGAATGCAGAGTTCCGAAGAATAGCAAGGAGAGATAAGAAAGCCTTCCTCAGTGATCAGTGCAAAGAAATAGAGGGAAACAGCTGAATGGGAAAGACTAGAGATCTCTTCAAGAAAATTAGAGATACCAAGGGAAAATTTCATGCAAAGATGGGCTCAATAAAGCACAGAAATTTGCTTTATAAAGGGACATATGCTCCAGATATGCAATCACAGCCATTCCGAGACAGGCAGGTGTTTTAAGGATACACAGATCACTGCCCTACCATTTTTTGTATGAAAAAAAGATTAGTAGAGCTATGCATCTTTGTTCCCTTGACTAGAATGTTCCCTTGATATGCATTGTTCTACCATGTCAACTTTATGATTATTTATGTTTTATATCTGTTATAATTTTTTTTAATTGAAAACCTGGAAAAGTTTTGGATTAAGTATATTCAGTTTGCAAAGCTTTCATATTCACTGTACCCATATATTATATACATTGGATGAGGACATGAAATGAAAAATACATTACATGTTGTGGAAATGGTGTTTCACAGAAGATTATATAAAGAATAATGCAAATTATTATATACAATCATGATAACAAGCTCAGTTTAGAACTGTGGAGTCCTATTTTTTGAACCTTATTTCCTTCAGAGAACAAGGTTAGTGTCCATTTTTATAGAAATGCAGATGTAAGGTATCATTGAAACCCAGTACTTACATTTGTGGAAAGGTTCACTTTTAATTTTCTAACTTACATACAAAAGATAAAGTCAGAGTGAAAGTATAGTTTATGCATAATGTATTCTGAGTCAAAAATAAAGACTCATTCTTAAATTTACTTTAATCTAAGCCAGGATCATATGTTACTAATGATTTTTAGGATTCAAGTAATTAAGAAGCAAAAACAAAGTAAAGTGAGGTCTGGAACAGCTCCTGTGGCTCTTCAAAAATATTTCTCTCTACATTGTACATGTACTCTGTATATAAAACCTACAACATATTTATTGTATAATAGATGAAGCCTCTGTAAATTGTGTTTGTTATCTCACTCAACAAAGAGCACTGAAGTTATGAAACATATCCATTTTAACTCTATTATATAATCTTAGTTCTGTACAGCTTTATCACATTCTCCAGAAAGCCATGTCTTATAAGTACATAGATGTGTAAGGTTGTTGTTATTATTGCTGTTGCAATAAGCAGCTCTCAACCAGGGATATCCTGCTCAAAGTATTCCATAGGTAAGGATTCTGTTCTTAAGAAGTGCCCAGAGTCCATGTCACCTGCCTTCATTTTTCACTTCTGGAAGCACCTCCTCACAATATTGCTGTTGTTGTTTAGTTGCTGAGTCTCTTCTGACTCTTTGTGACCCCATGGCCTGTAGCCAGCCAAGCTCCTCTGTTCATGGGGTTTCCCAGGCAAGAATATTGTAGTGGGTTGCTATTTCCTCTGTCAGGGGATCTTCCCTACCCAGGGGTCGAACTTGCATCTCCTGTATTGTTAGGGGTATTCTTTACCTCTGAGCCAGTGAGGCTTCCTCCTCCCCCCAATAACTAAGAATAAATTAATCACACACAGATTAGTTGTTTTAATTTCTCTCTCCACATATTTAGACAATAGTACTTTACAAAAGAGAAAAGGGAGAACAAGCTATGCTTATTAGAAGGAAATTTGTAATCCCATTAAAAAGTAAAGGATAGAGTTACCCATTGGATTGTCACCATAAGTTGCCTGCTGATTAAACAAATTTCCTGGATATCAGGCAGATTTTGCCTTCCTTAATGGAGACAGTGTTGCTGTGGAAGTATGGTTTATATTCATTGGGTAAAATAGCTTTACTTTTAGAAAGGACACAAACAGCTGCTCAAAGATATCTATCTGGTTTTAAGAGAGACAACATTTTTCCCAAATTTGGATAAAACTTGCCACTTTAAAAAAGCTTGTAAAATTAGGGAGCAGGTATTTTAATTTTAATAAACATAATTGAAGATAAAATATATTGGCCACCATTTTGATGATGTCAAATATAACAGCCTTACTGAGTACATCATTTTTTGTCAGAATTAACTTGAATTTATTTTATCCTAAATCCTGAGGATAAATTGAGGATTCCTGGTAGACAATCTTTTTTCTATTTTTAATATTTTGAATCTCTCAGTATTCAATAATTAATATTTGAATATTTGAAGTTAAAGAACTCAGAAAAGCAATTTGTACATATAGCTATGTTCAAAACAATTGTAATATTATTATACCCATTTCACATCCAAATTAAACATAGCTGAAAGAAACTAACAGATATGGCTGCCAACATAAAGCTAGTTGTTAGAGGCAAGGTGGGCAGAATACAGTTCTTTCTTTCCTAGTGTTGGAAGAAAAATATAAATTTGCCTAGCACTTTCTGTGATCCAGGGACTGTGCTAAGTACATTTTCCATAACCTTAAGCCTTTAATATTATTATTCTTTATTTACAGAGTAAAAATCTTTGAACCTCAGAGAAGTTAAAATAAAAAGTTCATGATCACATAGCTATTAAGTTATACCTGGAGAAGGGAACAGCTACCCACTCCAGTATTCTGGCCTGGAGAATTCCATGAACTGTATAGTCCATGGTCTCACAAAGAGTCAGACATGACTAAGCATATTGCATTGGCCAAACTAAAGCCCAGACCAATAATGTTCTAATACAACTGTCCAATAGAAATATGATAAAATGAAAAATACTAGCAAATATGTAACTTTAAGATTCTAGTAGTCATATTTAAAAAGCAAACACAAACAGTTCAACTTAATTTTTAAATTATATTTTATTTAAAATGTAATTTTACATGTATTGATGTAAAATTGTTAAAGAGCTATTTTATACTCTTGGTTTTGTATGTAATCTTCTAAATGAGGTGTGCATTTTACACTTACAGAATGCCTCCATTCAGACTAGCCACATTTCAAGAGTTGCAATAGTTAGGTTTAAAATAAATAAATCTGTGACTAGTGGATACTGTTTTGGGCAATGCAATTTTAATACATATGGGAATGTTTACTTTCAATTTAAAACTATGCTTTTCCTTTTTATTATTCGTTAGGGCTTCTGCCTTTATGTATACATTTAATACATCTTACTGGACAGGGCCAGAGGATCAGAGTAGGCGGGTGCTGTGCCAGTTTCATTATGCAGTTCTGCTGAAGTAGTTAGAACTTTTTTTTTTTTTTTGAAGTAATTAGAATTTAGTGGGCCACCATCCTTAATCCCATTCCTGTCCTCACCTAAGCGGTCCACTAAAATAAAAATATGATTATTACCACATCTGAAAACCAGAAAACCAATAAAGATGTTTCAGAAATAGTAGCCTTTCTATGGTAGGGGAGAGAACCAGTATATAAGCTGGAGTTTTCAAACATTATTCGAAACTTCTCTCCATGATATGTATAGTCCTAATTTACCTAAAGTAGTTATTTATATGTCATTTTATGATGAAATAGCGAATTTTATCATTTTCTGTTATTTTTTTCATACTCATAATATGTATGCTATATCTATTGTTGTTGTTCAGTCACTAAGTCATGTCTGACCCCTGTGACCCCATGAACTGCAGTACACCAGGTTTCCCTCCCCTTCACTATCTTCTGAGTTTGCTCAAACTCATGCCTGTTGAGTCAGTGAGTCCATCCAACCATCTCATCCTCTGTCGCCCCTTCTACTCCTGCTCTCAGTATCTTCCAGCCTCAGAGTCTTTTCCAGTGTGTCAGTTCTTCACATCAGATTGCCGAAGTATCAGAGTTTCAGCTTCAGCACCAGCCCTTACAACAAATATTCAGGGTTGATTTCCCTTAGGGTTGACAAGTTTGATCTCCCTGCTGTCCAAGGGACTCTCAAAAGTCTTCTCCAGCACCACAGTTCAAAAGCATCAATCTTCAGCACTCAGCTTTCTTTATGGCCCAACTCTCACACCCATACATGACTACTTGAAAAACCAAAGCTTTGACTATACAGACCTTTGTTGGCAAAATGATGTCTCTGCTTTTTAATACACTGTCAAGTTTTGTCACAGCTGTTCTCCCAAGGAGCAAGCATCTTTTAATTTCATGGCTGCAGTTACCTCCGCATTGATTTTGAAGTTCAAGAAAATGAAATCTGACACTGTTTCCACATTTTCCTCAAATATTTGCCATGAAGTGATAGGACCAGATGCCACAATCATAGTTTTTTGAATATGAGTTTTAAGCCAGTTTTTTCACTCTCCTCTTTCACCTTCACTGAGTCTCTTTAGTTCCTCCTCACTTTCTTCCATTAAAGTAGTATCATCTGCGTATCTCAGGTTGTTGATATTTCTCCAGGAAATCTTGATTCCAGTTTGTACTTCATCCAGCTGGCATTTTGCATGAAGTATTCTCCATGTAAATTAAATAAGTTTTAAAATCTTTTTTGAATCTTCCTGCTCAACTTGCTTCCCTATGTATAGAGTCTCCTGCCTAGTTGTCATCATATATTTAAATAGCATGGTTATTAAATAAGCACGTGCTTGTGTCTTCACCTTCACTGAGCTTTGCTAAGTATTTGCTTAGATCTATTTCAATAATTTTCCCTTATGCCTGGGAGGGTCTCTGAACTGTGTGATATGTGCTCAGTCACACCTGACTCTTGCGACCCCTTGGACTGTAGCCCACCAGGCTCCTCTGTCCTTGGAATTTTCTAGGCAAGTTTTCTTGCCTGGAAAGTATTTTCCTGATGCTGACTCTTTTGTGGGGCTGATTCCTGACTCTGATGCTGGGAAATATTGAAGGCAAGTAGTATTTCTTACTACAGGGAATCTTCCAGACTAAGGGATCAAACTCAGTCTCATCTCCTGAATTTGCAGGCAGGTTCTTTTCCACTACACCACCTGGGAGCTTCACAATACTGTAAAACGGAGATTTTTCTATTTTCCAAATGAAAATAAACTCTAATTCTTCGACTAACTTCAGATAGTAAATGTTTTGTTTCCCCACCTACACCATGCTGTTCTCTATCTGTATGTTGCAGAGACAATAATGACAAAAGTTGACCTCTGAATATTTCTTCTTTAATGAGGACCATGTGTAACTACCATTGTGTGTGGCCACACATGATTATTGGACCAAAAGGAAAATGGAATTTCTGGCAATGGTGCAGACTCTGTATGAAACAGATTCATAAATCCACTCTTACGCCTAATGGAATTGTCCTGTCTAAATCCTGGGTCCTGAAAATACTACAGTGTCCACAAAAGGCAAGGGCTGGGGCTTAAACTCTTTCATTCTTTTGTAATACCTAAGAATACACAGAAGAATTATACAAAAAAGATCTTCCCAACCCAGATAATAATGATGATGTGATCACCAACCTAGAGCCAGACATTCTGGAACGCAAAGTCAAGTGGGCCTTAGGAAGCATCACAATGAACAAAGATAATGGAGGTGATGGAATTCCAGTTGAGCTATTTCAAATCCTAAAAGATGATGCTGTGAAAGTGCTGCACTCAATATACCAGTAAAGTCAGAAAACTCAGCAGTGGCCACAAAACTGGAAAAGGTCAGTTTTCATTCCAATCCCAAAGAAAGGCAATGCCAAAAAAATGCTAAAACTACCACACAATTGCACTCATCTCACATGCTAGTGAAGTGATGCTCAAAATTCTCCAAGCCAGCTTTCAACAGTACGTGAACCGTGAAATTCCTGATGTTCAAGTAGTTTTTAGAAAAGGCAGAGGAACCAGAGACCAAATTGCCAACATCCATTGGATCATGGAAAAAGCAAGAGTTCCAGAAAATCATCTACTTCTGCTTTATTGACTATGCCAAAACCTTTGACTATGTGGATCACAACAAAATGTGGAAAATTCTGAAAGTGATGGGAATACCAGACCAACTTACCTGTCTCCTGAGAAATCTGTATGCAGATCAAGAAGCAACAGTTAGAATTGGACATGGAACATCAGACTGGTTCCAAATAGGGAAAGGAGTATGTCAAGGCTGTATATTGTCACCTTGCTTATTTAACTTATATGCAGAGTACATCATGAGAAACACTGGGCTGGATGAAGCACAAGCTGGAATCAAGATTGCTGGGAGAAATATCAATAACTTCAGACATGCAGATGACACCACCCTTATGGAAGAAAGCGAAGAATAACTAAAGAATCTCTTGATGAAAGTGAAAGAGGAGAGTTAAAAAGTTGGCTTAAAACTCAACATTCAGAAAACTAAAATCATGGCATCTGGTCCCATTATTTCATGGCAAATAGATGGATAAATAGTGGAAACAGTGACAGACTTTATTATTTGGGGCTCCAAAAATCACTGCAGATGGTGACTGCAGCCATGAAATTAAAAGACACTTGGTCCTTGGAAGAAAAGTTATGACCAACCTAGGCAGCATATTAAAAAGCAGAGAGATTACTTTACCAACAAAGGTCTGTCTAGTCAAAGCTATGTTTTTTCATTAGTCATGTATGGATGTGAGAATTGGACTATAAAGAAATCTGAATGCTGAAGAATTGATGCTTTTGAACTGCAGTGTTGAAGACTCTTGAGAGTCCCTTGGACTGCAAAGAGATCCAATCAGTCCATCCTAAAGGAAAACAGTCCTTCATTGGACTTCATCAGTCCTTCAAATATACATTGGAAGGACTGATGCTGAGGCTGAGACTCCAGTACTTTGGCCACCTGATGCGAAGAGCTGACTCATTTGAAAAGACCCTGATTCTGGGAAAGATTGAAGGCGGGAGGAGAAGAGGATGACAGAAGATGAGATGGTTGGATGGCATCACTGACTCAATGGACATGAGTTTGAGTAAACTCTGGGAGTTGGCGATGGACAGCGAGGCCTGGCATACTGTAGTCCATGAGGTCACAAAGATTCAGACACGACTGAGCGACTAAACTGAACTTCCAGCAGCCATTATCATGTTTACCTCTCCCTGCTTTTAGATCTCTGTTCAGATGTCCTCTGTTCACCATAGCTGAAGTGAGATTTCCTATCTCTTCCACCTCTGCTTTTTCTTCAGAGTAAAAATCATTATCAGATGTATTGTATACTATAAATGCATTTGTCTATATTTTGCTGTCTGTTTACCAAAAGCTCACTATAATGGAGGCACCATGCATAGGAGTTGTTTGAAAATGTGCTTTCTAGTAATGTATGACTCATTTCCCATAATGAAGATAATAAGTACTGCCATGTATCAAATGCTTATTTGAACAAGATACTTTATTATGTCATATACTGGAATTTGAAAATGTATATTGCTTTGACAATGCTATGAGCAGATAGTATAATCTCTATTTTATAGAGGAGGAATTGAGACCAGATGCAAACCTTATATCTCCTTTATTTCTGTACAATATAAGACCTTAAAAAATTGTTTTACCTTTTTTCATACTCATGGAGATAAAGGAGGCCTGTATGCAATTCTGTAGTAGTGATTTAGGCGCCATGATAGGCACACAGAAAACATATTTTTAGACTGGGGTGTCTTTAATCATCCAACAAATAGTATCATTTACATGACTACTTTCTTAGCCTGCCACCTGTAACAGTGCCTTCTGAGAAAAGAGTCATTTTTTTTTTTTCTGTAATCGTACCATTTTTGTTTTAAGAGGCTTGTGATTTGAATCTATGTCCTTTTGCTCCTGCCTCTCAATCATTATTCTAAAATTTGTTCCCTTTGTCTTATTGTGGCTGTCATTCTTACCTCATGGTTTTAAAGGAACGCAGTTGCTCAGGCTAAGACCTGCATTAATCCTGCCACCTAGATTAGCCATGTTAAACTATGTTCTCAACTCACGGGTTGTATCATCGGTCCTCACCCATGGAACACAGCCCCCTTGACAACAAGCTTCATCTACAAATATATTTAGAAAAGGGTGAGGACGTCAAATATTTATTCCTTTTAAAAGGTTTAATATGTTCTCTTGGGGCCTGATTACAGAATATCTTAATGCTTACAAATTTCTTCAGAGGAACAGTACTAGTTTGTCTCCTAGGAAACAAATGCACTTATACTGCAGTGCACACATCTTTAATCACTAAATTCTGTCATTTCTTTGTGAGTGTATAACTGCTAAAAAAATTGTTTGTCTTTATAGGAGTTACCAGCTACAATATCACTGAGGGTAAATCTACAAATACATTATCAGTTAAAGATTATTTCAGTTTATCCTAAAATATGAGAGAGAAGTTCAATGAAGTAAGCTTAAAATAAAAATGCACATTCTTTTATGGCTGAGTTACATGGATAACTCTGAAGTGAGTTTGAAAGACATATATACTTGCCTCTCTTGTCATCCCCAGTCTCATTCTTTTTTGCACAGCAAAGATAGGTTAGTAATTTCTCCATTCAAGAAACTGGCTTGGATTGGGATGTCTTTCTCTGCTAACCAAATATTAACTGAAAGCTATTAGGAGCCCACAGAAGGGACAATGCATTTTTAAAGTGACATTTTAGCATTCAAGCCATTCATATTTCTCGATGTGAATATAATTTTTATCTAAATGATTTCAGAGGAAAATGGATTCATTTGACTACAGTGCTTATAAGACCAGTAGGAAGCTCATCATCTTAATATTGAATCTGTAAATCCTTTCCACTAGGGATGATTAACAGCTTTGTCAAGTGTTTATTTTACTTTAAGAAGAATATGTAATTTCCTGGTATAATGCAGACAGATTTCAGTCTATTTCTCCCTTCACATGTCACATTCATACCATGGACTGACACGATCTAGCTTACCTCTATTAGACTTCTATTTTGCACAGTAAGATGATAGCCTAACAAGTTTTTATAGTTTAATGGACATACATCAGTCTGTTCTATGATTCATTTTTACTTGATAAAAAAAAAGAAATCCTCAACAATCCTGACAAGAAGCAATAATTGTGAATAACTTCCAGATGGCACTTTTGCTGTGCTACACATGAGGTCCAAGCTACCCATGGGATAAAAACTTCTATTAGTGCAGACATGGAACCAGTCATATTAATTTTTGTATTCAAAGCCTTGGTGACCTGTACTCAGTATAGCTCCAGCCATTAAGCACATTGGAAATAAGCAGCTCTAAGAAATTTGCATTCTTGGTTTATTCACATGGTACCAAACCAACAGCAAACAAAAGCAAAAATGGGGAACAATTCACTGTACACAGGCTCTTTAAGAAGACATGATATAGATGCCTTCCCTGGAGCATCAGACTGTTAACAGATCCATAATCAAATGGAACCAGCCAGGAAGAAGTCAGTGAAAAATCTTAGTGTTCAATCTATTTTCTGAAGTAGCAGTGAAATTAACCACATTGCTTGGCTTGGTAAAAAAGGGAGAATCTAGAACATTACTGTATTTAATCATAATATATCCATTTTTTCATTAAATATTGAGTAAAGAAATTTCAAACAATCAGAACCCTCAGATAATAAGATTAAAAAATTTTTTTCTAAACTTTTTGTGAGGAGGAAACCAATAATTAGGGAAAGGAAGCTGATTGAGCAGTTGGTCCAAAAGTAGCTTCTCAATGTCCTTGAGTTACTGCTTTTACAGCTTAATCTTTTTCATCTAGTTCTTAGCAATTGTAACTCCTGTTCAGGGTGGTGATCTTGAGGTACGATAAAAAGAATGAACTACAGACGTTGGATTGAATTAAATTCAATATATTAAGTTAGAAAAACAAATATGTTTTTTAAAATTTTATGACTAAGATTCAATTGTGTCCTCATCCTAGTTTAATCAGAAATTCAGTTAACCAGAACACAACCCAGAAACTGAGAATTCTTTTTATTGAGATTTAATATGTTTTAAATCTTGTACTGAAAAAGGAAATATATGTATATTTCAATTTAACCGTTCTCTTCATGAAAAATGAGAGAAAATAGAAGCCAAAACCATAGCCAAAAGAGTTTATTTTCTCATATCAAAATGATCTTTTTTAATATAATTTTATTTATTTATTTTTGGCTCTGCCGGGTTTTTGTCGATGTGCAGGCTTTCTTCCAGTTGCCATGTGTGAGCTTCTTATTGTGGTGGCCTCTGCTGTTGCCAACCAGGGGATTTAGGGCATCTAGGCTTCAGTAGTTAAGGCTTCCAGGCTCTCAAGCACAAGTTCAATAGTTGTGGCACATGGGCTTAGTCGCTCAATGGCATGTGGGGTCTTTCTGGATCAGGAATCAAACCTGTGTCTCCCACATTGGCAGGCAGATTCTTTACCACTGAGCCACTAGGGAAGCCCCAAGTGATTATATTTTCTAACTGAAATTTTTAAAGTTGCATGCCTATGTCCAACATCACCTGGTTTCAAAATCTAAACCTCCTAATACAAATCTATATGGAAAGATCACCTAAGTATTGGAAAGTAACATACATTTACTGTATCACAATTTTCAAAATGACATTGAATTAGTGACAAATCATGTTGAATTATCTTTCTTTATAAATATATGGTGAGGACACAAGTGTCTTAATAATCCAAGATCCGTGACTCTATTCAGCTTTTGAAATAGTATCAAGTATTTTCAGAGAGTAATACATGTTATTTATTTTTAATTTCCTGGTCAAAGTCTAAGATATAAATTGCAAATTAGAAAATCCTTTGAGGATAGAGTTCAGCAAAGGAACTGTTTCAAGGTAAGTTTTATATTAGTTTCACTCAATTTAATGAGCCTTTGTTAGAAACCAAGCAAGCAAATACTCTACGATTGAAGAGTTACATGCAAGCTATCTTTAAAAGAAACCATCATAAATCAGAACCTCTAACTGTATGCTTATATTATCAGGTTGACACAACAAAAGCATAAACTGATAGCTAGATGAGATAGCTTTTATTAAGAAAGAAAATGAGGCTTCAAATTTGAATATCAGCTTAAACATCAGGTTTGAAATAGGCTAGAGACACCCCAATTGACAATACATTTCTATTGAAATTAAAAATTGACACTGTTCTTCAATATATGATATATAAAATGGATTGAGGAAAATTTATTTTTAAATATGGACATAAGTTGATAAAAAAGCATACACATGAGTGCACATATATACACACACAAGACAATGGTAGAAGAATATTTCATTAATCAGTGAGAATTAGATGAGCCACTTTAATCCCTAGGAAGCTTGAAGGTAAAAAAAAATTTTTTTGTATTCAAGGGGCTAATTTTTCTCAGTACTTGCTAACCTTGGGCTGTCTGCTTATAACTACAAGTTGTCCTTAGCTTGAAAAGAGCCTTTTAATATTTAAAATTATTGGTCTATAGTATCCATGTAATTTCTTCAGCTATGGAGCTTCATTTCCTTTGATGTGTATCAAGGTTCCAGCTGATATTACCACTATTCCCGCTGTCTCTTAGCCCTGAGAAATGTTTCTATCTCTCTAAAACTGATAGCAATGTTTGGTCTCCACTCTGAGAGGGACTTTTATCCATTTGTATAATACTGAGGCTCAGATGGACATGGTACTCTTCTGAGTAAGTTTGATCATTATTTTATCACTTTTAGCTTGTTGTTTTTTTTCCTCCAGGATTAAAGGTACCCACAACAACTGTCTCTAAAAATAAAATCACATTAAGTCTGGAAATACTAGTCTAGGCAGATTTAGGATCTCCTTTATAGTTATATAGATCTTATATACACACAGAAGATAAAGTGGCAGAACACATTTTATTCTCTGTTGGTCTATTATTACTCAAATATATTTCCAAGAAAACAAACAAAAATTAAGAAAACCTCCAGCTTAACCAGAAAAAGAGCACTATATGCAAAAATGTAGTAGTTTGGTAATGTCACAAGTACTCACCTTCAACTGGGTTTTAAATGTGGTAATAAAAAATCAATTGGATTTTAATAGATCCAAAATGATACTGATATATAAGACTAAAGCAGCTGCTCTGTTACCTTTATTTTTTCAAACATAAACTATTTTCAAATTTCCACTTCTTGAAGCTGCATTATGATGAAAACATTTGTTTTTCTCCACTACTGATAGCTAAAATTATCTTTTAAAATCATCTGTTCCTGACTAGTAGCTGAAAGTTGTTAGAGTGCAATGAAAACATTTGTTTTATAGAACTCTTGTATGTAGACATTTTCCAATATCTTTAACATTCATCTCGATGAAAGCGAAATACACCAAACACCTAAAAAGTCAATATACTATAAACTGAGGTTAAAATAATTTTAAAACAGATTTTGAATAAAATATTAAAAAAACAGAAACAGATTGATAAATGGATTCCTGAGGTTAGAGCCATAAAGTAAAGGCACTTTTATTCCACGTGATCATCAGGTGAATTTTGGCAACTCTAATAATACCGTGTCCCAAGAATGAAGAATTGGTGGTAATTGCTTTCATCAAATACAAGGAAACAAAGCCTTCAATCTCATAATCCAAATAAGACCCTGAAGACTCAAAGATGCCTTGAAGTCAATCCTTTAGCTGACGAGAAATCAATGGATGAATAAGATTTCTGTGATAACTCTGGTGCCACTTCATTTTGAGTTGGAAAAGGACTGGAACATTTTGCACCATGTAACGAATGAAATGATTGTTGGCAGGGTCAGCAGTCAGGATTTAAATAATTAGTGTTTGGGGGACAAAATGAATTAGTCATTCTTCATAGCAAGTCAAGTAATAACATAATATGACTAACATTAAAATTTCTATACTACAACTTCTTTAATATGGAGATAGAGGATAAAGAGGAAGGTATAATTAACAATATACAGATGCAATCAATTGTTTTATTTATACCTGTTATTTTTTTTAAATATATATATTGAAAAATATTAATACTTCATGTGTGTGTGTGCTGTGTCAGTCATGTCTGGCTTTTGCAACCCCGTGGACTGTAGCCTGCCAGACTCCTCTGTTCATGGAATTCTCAAGGCAAGAATACTGGAGTGGTTTACCATGCCCTTCTCCAGGGGAATCTTTTGGACCCAGGAATCAAACCCACATCTCTTATGTCTCCTGCATTGGCACGCATCACTTGGGAAGCCCTATGTGTGTGTGCATGCTCAGTCACTTCAATAGTATCTGGCTCTTTGTGACCCTATAGACTGTAGCCATCCAGGCTCCTCTGTCCGTGGTATTTTCCTAGGCAAGAATATTGGAGTGGCTTGCCACTTCCTCCTCCAGGGAATTTCCCAACCCAGGGATCAAACCTGCATCTCCTGTGTCTCTTGAATTGTAGGCAGAATCTTTACCTATTGAGCCACCTGTGAAGCCCACAAACACACACATACACACACACACACACATATATATATACACATACATAATCTGGAGAAGGAAATGGCAAACCACTCTAGTATTCTTGCCTGGAGAATCCTGTGGATGGAGGACCCTGGCGGGCTGCCATCTATGGGGTCACACAGAGTCGGACACAACTGAAGTGACTTAGCATGCATGCATACATACATAAAATGAAAATACCCTACAATCAAAAACTTGTTTTAAGTTCTGTTTATTATTTGGCCTCAATCTTGTCATCAGTCTTAACCTATAAATTGGCCATTACATTTTCACTTTGTCAGCCACACTTTGAAGAAAACAGATCTTGAATGTTGTTTCATTACTCATTCTGAAAGCGAATATCTGCAGTGTGCTAATAAATATTTATCAACCAGCTTTGGAGAAAAAGAAAGAGCTTTGATGTACAGCATTTGCCAATTTTCATGGTGTAAATACTACCAACATTACTAAATTCAAACTACCAATAGTTTAACATATGCCTTGAAAACTACTTCAAAATGTAACAATCAGTCCTTGAGATAGTACAAGCCTGTTCTGTGCACCACTAGCTGGTCTTTCGCATACACACACACACACACACACACACACACACACACACATGTATATATATAAAACATCTTTAGTTATATAATGAAAAGTGAAAGTGAAAGTCACTCAGTCATGCCTGACTCTTTGCGACCCAATGGACTGGAGCCTGCCAGGCTCCTCTGTTTGTGGAATTCTCCAGGCCAGAATACTGGAGTGGGTAGCCATTCCCTTCTCCAGGGGATCTTCCCAAACCAGGGATCAAACCCAGATTTCCCACATTGCAGGTAGGTCCTTTAGTGTCTGAGCCACCAGGGAAGCTGGTTGATAAATATTTATTAGCACATTACAGATATTCACTTTCAGAATGAGGAGTAACAAAACAATATTTAAGATCTGTTTTCTTCAAAATGTGGCTGACAAAGTGAAATTTTTTTTTTCTTTTATTCACTTTTATTCTGCTGTTCCTTTGCCATTATCTTCATTACCTCCACCATAGTTTGGCTTCCAGTCAAACAACAGGGAGGGGACACAGCCCCGCCCTTCAACAGAAAATTGGATAAAGATTTACTAAGCATGGCCCCGCCCTTCAAAACAAGACCCAGTTTCCGCCTCAGTCAGTCTCTCCTCTCATCAGGAAGCTTCCATAAGCCTCTTATCCTTATCCATCAGAGGGCAGAAAGAATGAAAACCACAATCACAGAAAACTAACCAATCTGTTCACATGGACCAGCCTTGTCTAACTCAATGAACTATGAGCCAGGCCATGTGGGGCCACCCAAGACAGACAGGTCATGGTGGAGAGTTCTGACAAAACGTGGTTCACTGGAGAAGGAAATGGCAAACTGCTTCAGTATTCTTGTCTTAGAACACCATGAACAGTATGAAAAGGCAAAAAGACAGGGCACTGAAAGAGGAATTCCCCAGGTCAGTAGGTGCCCAATGTGATACCGGAGATCAGTGGAGAAATAACGCCAGAAAGAATGAAGAGATAGAGCCAAAGCAAAAACAACACCCAGTTGTGGATGTGACTGGTAATGGAAGTAAAGTCAGATGCTGTAAAGAGCAATATTGCATACAAACCTGGAATGTTAGGTCCATGAGTCAAGGCAAATTGGAAGTGGTCAAATGGGAGGTGGCAAGAGTGAATGTCGACATTTTAGGAAATCAGTAAACTAAAATAGATTGGAATGGGTAAAATTAACTCAGATGAACATTATATCTACTACTGTGGGCAAGAAACCCTTAGAAGAAACGGAGTAGCCATCATAGTCAATAAGAGTCTGAAATGCAGTACTCGGATGCAATCTCAAAAACGATAGAATTGTCACGCGAGTGTATGTTCCTCGGTTCTTTGTCTCATCACAACAAAGGTTTGGAGCAACGGACATTAAAGCCCTTGGCGCATCACAGCTCTCGGGTCTTGAACAAACCGTGTTACGGCTCTTAGGCAAATCAGTGTTACAGCTCCATTTTATTTAGAAGATAGCAAGAGGGAGAGAGAGAGAGAAAGAGAGAGAGAGAGAGAGAGAGAGAGAGAGAGAAGAGCACACGCACGCGGGAGAGAGAGTCCGAGAGAAAGCGCTTTGGCTCCTCCTTTTATATGTTTTTTTCCTCCACCTGGGCCTGCCCTATGCAAATTGGGCTTAGCCAGGAGTGCTGTTAGTTCTGTTTGTTCTGCCTGAAGTCTTCACTCTGGTCCTCGGACCTTCCTTGTCTTTTAGCCACCGCCATTTTGGATTCCTTTTCCCTATTCTTAAAAATATGTATATTTACTTTCATCTCTCCATCTGCAATATACACATTTGTATTCCTGGAAGCCCTAAATTTTATCTTTTTTTCCATCTATTTTTTTTTCCCAAACGCCCACACCCACAATTGATGAGCTATATCTTCTCCATTGTGAGGGAAAACCTCATCTGTGATTACATGACAATTCCAAAAACCACTGTAGATGACTATTCCATTATTACGATTTGCATCTTTCTTTGCCCACACTTTTTTTCTTAATTTAATTTACACTACCCAAGTAACATCACTATGATAATCCTTGCCCTAGTTTCTGCTTTCCAGAAATCCTAAACTAGAGACATGTGGTTATAAAATACATTCCACTGTAAGTGTTGTGATGGAAAGATAATCATTCATTATAAAAATAATGTTAATATTTCTAAATCTCTGATGTCCTGTTATATTTTTGAAATTAAAGAAGTTTGGGATAAATAAGATGGATGTATTTTTAAACCATTTTTTAACATATCAACATTTTGTTTTTCTTGGAGCTTTATTATTAATAATATGTGATTTATGTATCATAATATTAACTCTTTTAAAGTATACAATTCTATGGCATTTAGTTTATTCACAGAGTTGTGTAATTATCACTGCTATCCAATTTTAGAGCATTTTCATCACCCCCAAAGGAAATCCCATAGTTGTTAGCAATCACTCTCAGCTCCCTCCTCTTTCTAGGCCCCAAGAATCACTAATCTGCTTTCTCAGCCTATGGGATTGCTTATTCCAGACATTTTATATTGATGCCATCATATAGTACATTGCTGTTCGGACTGACTTATATGACTTAACATACTGTTTCTAAGGTTCATCCATGTTGTAGAATGTGCTGCTACTTCATTCTTTTCATGGTCAAATAATGTTTCATATGAATACAGAACATTTTTATCTATTCATTAGTTGATAAACATTATGGTTTGCTTACTTTTTGGTTATTATGAATGCTTCTGCAATTAATATTTGTATACAATTTTATTTTGTAGGGATGTATAGTTAATTTCTCTTGTGTATAACTAGGATTATAATTGTGTCAAATGGCTTACATTTAACATTTTGAGGTGTTACCATTCTGTTTTCTAAGCACTGTACCATTTTACAATATCAACAAGGAATGAGGATTCCAATTTCTAGTCATCCGCATCAATATTTGTTATTGTTGTTGTTGTTATATTTTACTCATTCTGCTGCTGCTACTGCTAAGTCGCTTCAGTCATGTCCAACTCTGGGCGACCCCGTGGACTGCAGCCTACCAGGCTCCTCCGTCCATGGGATTTTCCACGCAAGACTACTGGAGTGGGTTGCCATTGCCTTCTCCTTTTACTCATTCTAGCAGGTATAAATCAGCTTCTCGTGGATTTCTTTCACATTTTCCAAATAATTTGTGATTCTGATTGTATTTTCTTGTGTTTGTTGGTCAGATACATATCTTTTTGAGGGAAAGATCTTTAAAAAATATATCCAATTTTAGATTGATTATTTGATTTTTTATCATTGAGTTTTAGGAATATTTTGTATATTCTGTGTGAAATTTCTTTAAATGATTTATAAATATTTTCCTCTATTGTGGATTTCTTTTATATTTTTTATTTGAAGCAAAGTTTTAAATTTTGATTTAATCAATGTATTTATGTTCTTAATATTTTATTTTATATTGGACTATAGTTGATTAACAATGTTACGTTGGTTTCACATATTCAACAAAGTGATTCAGTTATACATTTATATGTATATATTCTTATTTTTTTACTGGAGTGTATTTGCTTTATAATTTTGTGTTGGTTACTACTATACAATGAAATGAATTAGCTATATATATATAGCACACAGACAGACAGACACACACACACACACACACACATATATATATATATGTATATATCCTCCCTTCGTTTTAGACCTCCTTCTCACACCACTCCCATCCCACCCATCAAGGTCACTAAAAGGCACTGAGCTGAGCTCCTTGTGCTGTATAGCAGGTTCTCACTAGCTAGCTATTTTACACGTTAGTGTATATATGTCAACCACAATTTCTGAATTAATCTCATTCCTTATTTCCCCCAACCTGTGTCCAGATGTCTGGTCTGTACATCTGTGTCTCTATACCTGCCTTACAAAAAGGTCATCTGTACCATTTTCTAGACTCTACATATATGGATTAATATACAATATTTGTTTTTCTCTTTCTGACTTACTTTATTCTGTATGACAGTCTCTAGGCATATCTACTCTACAAATGACCCAATTTCATTCCTTTTAAGTGGCTGAGTAATATTCCATTGTGGATACATACCATATCTTTTTTATCTGTTCATTTGTCAATGGACATTTAAGTTGCTTCCATGTTGTCAATGGACATTGAAGTTGCTTCCATGTCCTGGCTATTGTAAATAGACCTAAAGTGAACATTGGGGTGCATGTGTCTTTTTGAATATGGTTTTCTAAGGATATATGCTCAGTAGTGGGATTTCTAGATCATATGGTAATTTTATTTTTAATTTTTTGAGGAACCTCCATACTGTTCTCCACAGTGACTGTATCAATTTACATTCCCATCAACAGTGCCAGAGGTTCTCTTTTCTTGACACACTCTCCAGCATTTACTGTTTGTAGAGTTTTTGATGATGGCCATTCTGACTAGTGTGAGGTGATACCTCTTTGTAGGCTTCACTTGCATTTCTCTAATAATTAGTGATATTGAACATCTTTTCATGTACCTCTTGGCCATCTTTATGTCTTCCTTGGAGAAATGGCTTTTTAGGTCTTCCAAACATTTGTTGATTGCCTTGTTTGTTTTTTGGATATTGAGCTGCATGTACTATTTTATATTTTGGAGATTAATCCTTTGTAACTTTCTTCAATGACAAATATTTTCTCACATTTCAGAGCTATATTTTTGTGTTGTTTATGGTTACTTTTTCTGTGCAAAAGCTTTAAAATTATGTCCCATTTTTTTTATTTTTGGTTTTGTTTATGTTAGTTTGGGAGTTGGGTTAAAAAATTTTTGCAGTGATTTATGGCAGAGTGTTCTCCCTATGTCTTGATCTAAGAGTTTTATAGTGTCCAGTTTTACATTTAAGTCTAGGAACATACATATCAATAATTACCTTAAATGTAAATGGATTAAATGCTCCAAACAATAGACACAGACTAGCTGAATGAATACAAAACAAAACCCAGAAGCAGAAGGCAAGAGAGAATGGGAAAGATATACTCAAATGAGTGCAGAGTTCCAGAGAATAGCAAGGAAAGATAAGAAGGCCTTCTTCAATAAACAGTGGAATGCAATAGAAGAAAACAACAAAATGGGAAAGACTAGAGATCTCTTCAAGAAAATTGGAGATACCAAGGGAATATTTTATGCAAAGATGGGCACAATAAAGGACAGAAACATTAAAGACCTAACAGAGGCTGAAGATATTCAGAAGAGGTGGAAGAATACACACAAGAACTATACCAAAAAGGTCTTAATGACCTGGATAACCATGATGGTGTGGTCACTCCCCTAGAGATGGACATATTGGAGTGTGAGGTCAAGTGGGCCTTAGGAAGCATTACTACCATCAAAGCTAGTGGAGGGGATGGAATTCCAGCTATTTAAAAACCTAAAAGATGATATTGTTAAAGTATTGCACTTAATGTGCCAGCAAATTTGGAAAACTGAACAGTAGCCACAAGCCTGGAACACATCTGTTTTCATTCAATCCCCAAAAATGGCAATGCCAAAGAATGTTCAAACTATGGAACAATTGCTTTCATTTCATACACTAGCAAGGTAATGCTCTGAATCCTTCAAGCTAGGTTTCAGCAGTACGTTAACCGAGAACTTCCTGATGTACAAGCTTTGTTTAGAAAATGCAGAGGAATCAGAGGTCAAATTGCCAACCTCTGTTGGATCATAGAAAAAGCAAGGGAATTCCAGAAAAAACTTCTAGTTCTGTTTCATTGGCTATGGTAAGGCCTTTGACTGTGTGGATCACAACAAACTGTGGAAAAGTATTCAAGAGATGGGAATACCAGACAACATTACATGCCTCCTGAGAATTCTGTATACAGGTCAAGAAGCAATAGCTAGAACCAGACATGGAATGACAGACTGGTTCAAAATTGGGAGAGGAGTATGATAAGGTGATATATCGTCACCCTGCTTATTTAACTTATATGCAGAGTACATCATGCAAAATGCCATAATTAATGAATTACAAGCTGGAATCAAGATTGCCAGGAGAAATAACAATAACTTCAGATATGCAGATGATACCACTGTAATGGCAGAAAGTGAAGAGGAACTAAAGAGCCTCTTCCTGAAGATGAAGGACGAGAATGAAAAACCTGGCTTAAAACTCAACATTCAAAAAACTAAGAAATGGCATTTAGTCTCATCATTTCATGGCAAATAAAAGGGGGGAAAGTGGAAGCAGTGACAGATTTTACTTTCTTGGTCTCCAAAATCATTGCAGACAGTGACTGCAGCCATGAAATTCAAAGATACTTGCTCCTTGGAAGAAAAGCTATGACAAACCTAGACAGCATAATAAAAAGCAGATACATCACTTTGCTGACAAGTCCATATACCCAGAGCTACGGTTTTTCCAGTAGTCCTGTACGGATGTGAGAATTGGACATTAAGTAGCTGAGTGCCAAAGAATCGATGCTTTCAAATTGTGGTGCTGGAGAGGACTCCTGAGATTCCTTTGGACTGCAAAGAGATCAAAGTAGTCAGTCATACAGGAAATCAACCTTGAATATTCATTGGATGAACTAATGCCAAAGTTCCAATAATTAGACCACCTAATGGGAAGAGCTGACTCATTGGAAAAGACTCTGGTCTTGCAGAGACTGAAGGCAAAAGGAGGAGGGTGTGGCAGAGGATGAGGTGGTTAGATAGCATGACTGACACAATGGACATGAATTTGAGCAAAGTGTGGGAGATAGTGAAGGACAGGGGAGGCTGACATGCTTCGGTCCTTCAGGTTGCAGAGTCAGACATGTTTAGCGACTGAACAACAGCAAATATATATGCTGTCTATAATAAAAGAGACCTAGGGTCACATACATACTGAATACGAGGTGATGGAAAATATATTTCATACAAATGGAAATCAAAAGAAAACTGGAGTAGCAATACTCACATCAGATATACTAGACTTTAAAATAAAGACTGTTACAGGAGACAGGAAGTACGCTATATAATGATTGAAAGATCAATCCAAGAAGGCATAACAATTTTAAATATTTATGCACTTGACATAGGAGCACCTCAATACATAATGCAAGAGCTAATGGCCATAAAAGTGGTAATTGATAGTAATATAATAATAATGAAGGACTTTAACACCCCACTTACACCAATGGACAGAACATCCAGACAGAAAATTAATAAGAAAATTCAAGCTTTAAATGACTCAATAGACCAGATAGATTTAATGGATATTTATAAGACATTGCACACAAAAACAGCAGAATAAATTTTCTTCAAAAAAGCACATGAAACGTTCTCCAGGATTGATCACATCTTGGTTCACAAATAAAGTCTCAGTAAATTTAAGAAAATTGAAATTATACCAGATATGTCTCTGACCACAATGCTTTGAGATTAGACATAAAAAAATTCTAAAAAAGCACAGACACATGGAGACTAAACATTATGCTACTAAACAGCCAAGAGATCACGGAAGAAATTAAAAAAGAAATAAAAACTACATTGAAACTAATGACAGCAAGATCACAAAGACTCAAATCTTATGGGATGCAGCAAAAGCAATTCAATGAAGGAAATTTGTAGCAATACAATCCTACCTCAAGAAACAAGAAAAATCTCAAATAAACAACCTAATCTTGCACCTAAAGTGACTAGAAAAAGAGGAACAAACAAAACCCAAAGTTAGGAGAAGGAAATACATCATAAAAATCAGAGCAGAAATAAATAAATTATAAATGAAGAAAACAATAGCAAAAATCAATGAAACTAAAAGCTGGTTCTTTGAGAAGATAAACAAAATTCATAAACCTTTAGCCAGATTCATTAAGAAAAATACAGAGATGATTCAACTCAATAAAATTAGAAATGAATAAGGAGAAATTACAACAGACACCACATAAATACAAAGGATTATACTAGACTAATACAAACAAGTATTATATATGCCAATAAAATGGACAATCTGGAAGAAATGGCCAAATTCTTGAAAATGTACAGCCTCCTTAAGACTGAACCAAGAAGAAACAGAATATAAACAGACCAATCACAAGTAATGAAATTGAAACTGTGATTAAAAGTCTTCCAACAAGCAAAAGTCCAGGACCAGATAGCTTCACAGGCAAAATTTATCAAGCATTTAGAGAAGAGCAAACACCCCTCCTTGTCAAACTCTTCAAAAACACTGCAGAGGAAGGAAAACTTCCAACCTCATTCTATGAGGCCACCATCACCCTGATTCCAAAACCAGACAAAGATATTACATTTATCTATTCTTTTTCAAAGTCTTTCCCCAATTAGCTTGTTATAACATATTGAGCTGGAGAAGGCAATGGCACCCCACTCCAGTACTCTTGCCTGGAAAATCCCATGGGCGGAGGAGCCTGGTGGGCTGCAGTCCATGGGGTCACGAAGAGTCGGACACGACTGACTTCACTTTCACTTTTCACTTTCCTGCATTAGAGAAGGAAATAGCAACCCACTCCAGTGTTCTTGCCTGGAGAATCCCAGGGGCGGGGAAGTCTGGTGGGCTGCCGTCTAATGGGGTCACACAGAGTCGGACACGACTGAAGCGACTTAGCAGCAGCAGCATATTGAGCAGAATTCCCTGTGCTCTGCAGTAGGTCCCTATTTTTTTATCTTGTTACTTATGGTTTTGAAATCATCACCAAGAAACCATTAAATAATATAAAGTCATGAAAATTTACTCATATGATTTATTCTAAGAATTTACAGTTTGGGCTATTACATTTATGTCTACAGTGCATTTCAAATTATGTTTTTGTATATTATGTGAGCTAACAGTTCAAATATTTTTCTTTTGAATGTAGACATCCATTTGGGTCCCATCTCCATTTATTCAAAACACTAGTCTTTACCCACTGAATAATCCCTTCATCAAAATAAATTGACTAGATTTATTTCTGGTCTTATAGCAGGGACTCTCAAGAGTCTTCTCCAACACCACAGTTCAAAAGCATCAATTCTTCAGTGTTTAGCTTTCTATAAAGAATGGACTATAAAGTCCATCTCTCACATCCATACATGACTACTGGAAAAACCATAGCCTTGACTAGATGGACCTTTGTTGACAAAGTAATATCTCTGCTTTTTAATATGCTGTCCGGGTTGGTCATAACTTTCCTTCCAAGGAGTAAGTGTCTTTTAATTGCATGCCTGCAATCACCATCTGCAGTGATTTGGGAGCCCAGAAAAATAAAGTCAGCCACTGTTTCCTCATCTATTTGCCATGAAGTGATGGGACGGGATGCCATGATCTCAGTTTTCTGGATGTTGAGCTTTATAACAACATTTTCACTCTCCTCTTTCACTTTCATCAAGAGGCTCTTTAGTTCTTCTTCCCTTTCTGCCATAGGGTGGTGTCATCTGCATATCTGAGGTTATTGATATTTCTCGGCAATCTTGATTCCAGCTTGTGCTTCCTCCAGCCCAGCGTTTCTCATGATGTACTCTGCATATAAGTTAAATAAACAGGGTGACAATATACAGCCTTGACGTACTCCTTTTCCTATTTGGAACCAGTCTGTTGTTCCATGTCCAGTTCTAACTGTTGCTTCCTGACCTGCATACAGGTTTCTCAAGAAGCATGTCAGGTGGTCTGGTATGCCCTTCTCTTTCAGAATTTTCCACAGTTTATTGTGATCCACAGAGTCAAAGGCTTTGGCATAGTCAATAAAGCAGAAATAGATGTTGTTCTGGAACTCTTGCTTTTTCGATGATCCAGCAGATGTTGGCAGTTTGATCTCTGGTTCCTCTGCCTTTTCTCAAACCAGATTGAATATCTGGAAGTTCACTGTTCACATATTGCTGTTGCCTGGCTTGGAGTATTTTGAGCATTATTTTACTAGCATGTGAGATGAGTGCAATTGTGTGGTAGTTTGAGCACTCTTTGGCGTTGCCTTTCTTTGGGATTGCAATGAAAACTGACCTTTTACAGTCCTATGGCCACTGCTGAGTTTTCCAAATTTGCTGATATATTGAGTGCAGCACTTTCACAGCATTATCTTTTAGGATTTGAAATAGCTCAAATGGAATTCCATCACCTCCACTAGCTTTGTTCATCGTATTGCTTCCTAAGGTCCACTTGACTTCACAGTCCAGGATGTCTGACTCTAGGTGAGTGATCACTCCATCATGATTATCTGGGTCATGAAGATCTTTTTTGTACAGTTCTTCTGTGTATTCTTGCCACCTCTTCTTAATATCTTCTGCTTCTGTTAGGTCCACACCATTTCTGTCCTTTGCATCTTTGCATGAAATGTTCCCTTGGTATCTCTAATTTTCTTGAAGAGATCTCTAGTCTTTCCCATTCTATTGTTTTCCTCTATTTCTTTGCATTGATCACTGAGGAAGGCTTTCTTATCTCTCCTTGTTATTCTTTGGAACTCTGCATTCAAATGAGTGTATCTTTTATTTTTCTCCTTTGCTTTTTGCTTCTCTTCTTAAAAAATAAAAATAAAAACAATATTCATACTCAGAAGTAAAGAGTAGAGTGGTAGTTTCCAAGGGCTGCTAGGAGGGAGAAATAATGAGTTGTTCAATGGATGTAAAGTTGACAGGAATCAAGACCATCCCCAAGAAAAATAAATGCAAGAAAAAAAAGAAAAGAAAGAAAAGCAGATCAGTAGAACTTACTTATTTTAACTGAAATTTTACATCCATTGAACAACTCCTTATTTCTCCCTCCTAGCAGCCCCCAGAAACTACCACTCTACTCTTTACTTCTGAGTTTGAATACCATTTTTATTTTATTTTTTTATTTTTTTCTGTAAGATCAGCATATTAACCTTACAAAATTTCTAAACCTTACTTTGAAATTTCCAAATTTTATTTTGTATTGTTTATTTTTCTCAACTTATTGTCAGTGTTTGCTTTATTTGCTTGAGATATCTTCCTAATGTCTTAGTGCTTTAATCATTTTATCATTGTAAAATGTTCTTAAGATTAATTTTTTTTTTTTTTTAGGTCATGCTATGTGGCATTCAAGATCTTAGTTCCTTTACCATATCAAATCCAGGCTCCCTGCATTGGGACCATGGAGTCTCAATCACTGAACTGCCAGTGACTAATAACCTTAATAATCTTATTATATATAATAATTATTCCCCTATAGCTCAATGAGGTCATAAGAGGTTTATTTTTTTTTTACATTATTTCATATTTAAGTTTATACTGTTGTTGTGCTGTGCTCGGTTGTGTTCAACTGTTTTTGACCCCATGAACTGTAGCCCTCCAGGCTTCTCTGTCCATGGGATTTCCCAAGCTAAAATACTGGAGTGTGCTGCCATTTCCTCTTCCAAGGGATCTTCCTGACCCAGGGATCAAACCTGTGTCTCCCGTGTTGCCTGAACTGGCAGGCAGATTCTTTACCATGAGCCAACTGGAAAGGTTAACTCTGCAATTTTCACATCTCCAGAGGGTGCTTTACAAGTTGTATTCTGTGGAGAGGCTGCTGCTTGGAATCTATGCAATATTCTATCTACATGTCCTCTTTTGTTAATTCTGCCAACTATATATGTCCTTGATGAAGTAGCATACTTTCTTTAAGCATTAGCTTTCTAGTAAATAATATCAGTTGTTTAGACTGGATTATCTCAAAAGCCTTAGGACTCTGCCATTTCTGATTTCTAGAAAGCTCTTTTAATGCTGTTTAGAAGTGGAAAACCTGTAGAGGACAGTTTTATATAGACACATCTCATTACCATGTCCTGAAATAGCATCAGTTTCAAAAAGCTACCTAAAATCAATGAGGTAAAACTGTACATTTTAAATAAAAATTTTTCAAGATCTATTTATACCACAGAGGCCATTAAGATACTTTTCAATTTCCCTGGACACCCTAAACTGCTTATTAATGGCCACAACCCAGATTTATTGATGACATCTAATGTCCCTGTGTGATCAAAGACTCTAAGTATTTCAGTTGCTATTCTGGTTGTCTGTTACATATACTCCCAGTTTTGTATCACATGTTCAGTGACACTACCGGTTTTTAGTGCCTGCTGGATTACATTGTTTAATAACTTACATGGAAACCGTGTATGCCAGTTCTAGCTGTTTCATATTAATAAATGTTTTCAAGGCCATTTAGTTATATTATGCTAAAAAAGAAAGTTGGCTCCTTGTGATAATTCATGAGTTTTTCACATGTTAAAAATGACTTATCCAGATGTTTAAGCATCTTTCCTTTTTCTATTGAAAATTGGCAGAAGATACACACACACACCCTTCTGTAAAATTTACAATTCCTCATCTCCTAGCTTGAAGATAGAAACTCTGTTATTTAATTCACTGTCACTTTTTGTCTGTATAACTTATTAGCAGAGATTCATGCACAATTAATTGCTAAATAAATGCCTAATGCAATTTTTTTTTAAATTAAAAGAATGGCCCAGCCATTATATTATAGCAAAGTGTCTCCTCATTGTTGGGATTGCTAGCAGAAGTTGAATATGAAATGTCAGAACAGTATTGGGCGTGTCTTAGGTTAATGGCGTTCTCTAGTCTTCAAAGTAGTCTTATCAAGGATTGTGAAATATATGTTTAAATATCAAAAAAATATTCACTCCAATGAAAAATAGTCTTATTAAACAGACCCAATATGTCTACCCAATTCTTAACCTCTTTATTCTTTCTCCACTATCCAGATTTTGCTTACTTTTCAAAATGGATTCTGTATGTAACAAATATTCCTGACAGTTTAAATAGTGTAAAAATGTTGATTTCATGTTTGCAAGCTTTGTCATTGGGAATTTTATACTGAATAGACCTTGTATATATACATACATAATCTACAGATGAAGATATATGTAATTGATTTATATTCACACAGCTACAGAGGTCTTCTGCCTTTATGTGGCCAATCCTAGCACCTTAGAATGGTGGGCATGCAGTTAACACACACGGTTCCATGTTGTTTCAAGTAGTCTAAAGGCAACAAAAACAAACTGATGGAGGCAGAAATAGGAGAATCCCACCCTGTCAGAAGATGAACGAGCTGAACTTGCCAGACGCAAACCCTGGCTGACACAAGCGAGGTAAAATCAAAGACTGGGCAACTTTTGACAACCCATGCTTCACAGTCCTGACCACTGTGGACGGCCATGATTATCTCCAGACAAAATGACTGTGAGTAAAAGGCTTACATACACTTAAATTAAACACAGCAGGGTTTTAGCAATCTCTGTTTGAATTTTACTTTCCGTTAAGAAGGAAATTGCTTGGACTTGGAACATTTCATTTAATGGCATTTTTAGTTACCTTTTGTATTTCTAATGCCATGGTCTAAATTCACTCCAAATTACCCAGTAAGACATGGGAAACTTTTGTCCTTTTCTGTTTATTTATTTTTTTAATTGCAGTAGCTTCCTTACCAATTTTACTAAATTAAATGTGTTTTAAAGCATCTCAGTTCTTGAAACTTAATTATTCCAATCTCTGGGTGAAGTATAGTAAACAATGCAAACCCCATTTATGTAATTTATTTTGCAAAAGACAATAATGGAATGCAGTTGTGCTAATGATATATGTATTTCTGTATTTTTTCCTTTTCAACAACAACTTATCAAAACCATGTCATTTTGAAACAAAAGCTGTAAGGGCTTTTGGGGCTTTAGGTTTGTCCATACATGGCTTTTTAGAGAAGGAGAAAACTGCAAAATATGTGCCATTGGAATATTATGAAAGATTGTGTTCTGTTTCCTTCATTTTATTTTTCCATCAATGAGTATTATTGACAGTCACTCATAATAAACTATGAATAAAGATCATGACTTGTAATTGCAATGTGTAAATAAGAAGAAAAATACATAGGTACTTCAGTAGCTGAAGCACCATTTTTTATGTCCCAGCAGAGAAAAAAATTAATTGTTAGGCCACATATGGTCTTGGAAACTTTGGTTTAAACTCAAGCATAATAAGAAACTGTATCATTCTCCTTCTTGTTTAATATGAGTGTTTTGAAATCCCTGAGTCCATGATTATTTATTATTTAATTCTGATATTCTTAATGCAATCAGTTAATTGTTCTAATTTGCTGAATTTCACCTGCTGCATTACTTAAAACCTAATTAATCAGTTTATGTTGTACTCTTAGGAGGTGGGTAACTAGACTATGGTCCCAAGATTGTATTGCTGGATGAGCCAGTGAGTGGTTGAAGGATGAAGCCATTTGGATAGTTGAGGTGCTGAATCCCATTTAGCTCAAGCCCAAACAAAGCAAATATAAAAACTGCTTTTTCTGTGAAATAAATCCACAAACAAAAAAAAAAGTAAAAATAAAAAAGTAATAAAAAACCTCAAGCAAGCCAAGTACAGGTAAACATGCAGATGTATATGCTTTATATATACACATCTTTCAGCCTGCATATAAATATATTTACATAAGAATAAATGTTATACATACAGAAATATATATATGTAGCTAGACAGATAAGTAAGTCAAATGAGAGAATTTTGATTTATTCAAAAGGAAGAGATCTAATTTGTTGAGAGTTAATTATATATGCTATCCCCCTATCAATATTTTAATTGTTACCAAGGAAATGTAGATGCCCTCATACTACACTTAGGAAGCAGATTTTTTTTAATTATTATTGATTTCACAAGGATGAAACACTTTTTGGTAAGAGAAGGCAGTGCACCCTGTATCCCAAGCCTTTTGTTTCCTTAGAGATAAATGTGTCTACAATATCAATAGGGAAAAAATAAATAATTTGTCTACTTCACAATTTCATTACTATGTTCTTCTGTGATTGTAAACGAGGTGACATTCACCATACTAGATACATATATTTTTTTAAATGCTGATCTTTCCTGAGGTAGTCAAAGAAGGAGATCTAGGTGACAAAGACTTAAGACCTCTTTAGTGTATCATGCTGAGCAGTGGACACAGTTCCTCCAGGCTATTTACACCTTAGTGATGTCTTCCTGATAATGATACTTAACTTGACACATTTACATACAGTGTCATCTTGTGAGATTTCACTTAAAATTTCACTCTTACCTAGTTTCATAAGTGAAATCACAATTGAACCATGAGATTTAAAATAAAAAACTTTATGATTGGCTAAACAAAGTACAAATTGTTAAATGTGAAGATTGACATATGATTGTGCATCCAAAAACATGAAAAAAACAATATGTATGTGTTATATATATACATATATATATATACACACACACACCTACATACATGTATATTATATATATATATATATATATTTTTTTTTTTTTTCCCCCCCAGGTGGCTCAGTGGTAACAAATCTGCCTGCCAAGCAGGAGATGTGAGCTCAATCCCTGGGTTGGGAAGATCCCCTGGAGAAGCAAATGCCAATCCACTCCAGTATTCTTGCCTTAGAAATCCAATGGACAGAGGAGCCTGGTGGGCTACAGTCCAGGGGGTCACAAAGAGTTTGACACAATTGAGTGACTAACATTTTATATGCAGCATGTCTATGTATACACATATATAAAACACAAATAAAATTATACATAGCATACTAAATTAAAGTTAGTTTCCCCATTACCTAGCACATGTTTATTTATGCAGAACTCAGAAGATCTGAATTTCAACTTATCCTCTCAGGTTTACAGACATTTAAGCACATTAATAGGAACTGTGATTATTCAGCACACCAACACTCAGGTATCACCCAACTTCATTATTACCTGATTAATTAACCTGTTTAAAGTGTGAAAGTTGGCACCTTGTCATTAGAATCCATGGGAATAACTAATGAGAAACTATGAAATAATTTGTTCCTCGATTAAAAAACCTGAAAGAAGAGGTTTTATCTCATTATTCTTCTTTCCTGTTATCACCTATACAAAGCCAAGAAGATTTTGCAAAACTTACTCTTTAAAGAGAACAGGCTATGTAACATCTCGGGGAACATTTCAGACATTTAATAAAATGTGGTGTTATTCAGCAGCAAAAGGTAAGCCAAAAAGGTTCTTGGGATAATATATTCATTATAGAGCATCAATGAGAAAATGAGGTACATTTATCTCATACCTGGTGTTCAGGTTTAAATGAGGTTTCTAGATAAGAAGAGAGAGAAGTAAAGATAATCTAGTTCAACTTAGGTCTGTCTAAAGAGACTTCAGAAAAAATATCAAGAGAGGTAATTAGTATTAGGGAATTATTAAATTACAACTTTTCCATATATTAAAAAACACTAACTTGAGCCCCAGTTTCCTTCAGTGTGACTGAATTTATTAAGTTGCCACATTGCACTACCATTCAGATAGGGGAAAAGGTAATGAAGATATTCATTTCAATTGCTTGCCCTTATCTACTTTCATAAAATCATGCATATCATAAAATAATACTGAAGTACTAAAGGTACTTTCCTAGCTTATCTTTTTTTAATATTTATAGATTTGTCCTCCTCCACACAAGTTGTTCATAGAGTTCACAAATGCCAATCAAAGAAATGTCTATTGTTTAAAGTAGAGAAGCCAAAGTTTTTCTTGGAGGTGAAGTGAGCAATCTTTCTTGTACTGATTATTTTACATACATCTTTCCAGTTAGAAAGAGTTCCGTGCTCTGAACCATGGCAGGATATAGACTATAGAATCTATCCAATGTAAAGCTAGGCATAAATGAATACAGATGTTAATTAATTGGATATCCTTATTTAAATTCCTTTAAATATATTCTGGATCATGTCTCCTGCTTCCTCATATAAATCTTTAAGCTGAGGCCACCCACATTTAGTGAAGGAAATAGTAAAATTTTTTAAAACCACATGCATAATTTTCCAAAATCAAGATTTTCTGAAGATAATGACAAAGTTTGAAATAACAAAATTTAATTAATCAACTTTAGAAAAAAAGATTCATATCTGTTTAAGCTTTATAATTTTATTCGGTTGCAAAATGTCCTGGAAGGAAAAAAAAAAAAAATGCTGTGGATTGGTAACACACTCTAAATATCTCTATTTTTTTTTTTTTTCTGAAAGCATTTCCATTACCATAAAATGAAAAATTTAGAGTCAAGTCTGGCATATATTTAATGATAATAGCTGCTATTTTTTGAACATCAAAGGCATAAACTGAATGTTAGGCATTTCATATGCAAACTGTATTTCTATTTCAGCATTATCAAAGTGTATTAGTCACTCAGTGATGTCCAACCCTTTGTGACCCATTTACTGTAGCCCACCAGGCTCCTCTGTCCATGGAATTCTCCAGGCAATACTAGAATGGGTTGTCATTTCCAACTCCAGAGGATCTTCCTGACCCAGATATTGAAGCCCGGTGTCCCTCATTGCAGGCAGAGTCTTTACTGACTGAGACACCTGGGAAGCCCCAGCATTATCAAAAGTTTATATAATTACACCCATTCACAGGACTGGAAAAGGTCAGTTTTCATTCCAATCCCAAAGAACGGCAATGTCAAAGAATGCTCAAACTACTGCACAATTGCACTCATCTCACACGCTAGTAAAGTAATGCTCAAAATTCTGGAAGCTAGGCGTTAGCAATACATGAACTGTGAAATTCCAGATGTTCAAGCTGGTTTTAGAAAAGGCAGAGGAACCAGAGATCAAATTGCCAACATCCACTGGATCATCGAAAAAGCAAGAGAGTTCCAGAAAAACATCTATTTCTGCTTTATTGACTATGCCAAAGCCTTTAACTGTGTGGATCACAATAAACTGTGGAAAATTCTGAAAGAGATGGGGTGGATTCATTTTGATATTTGGCAAAACTAATACAATTATGTAAAGTTTAAAAATAAAATAAAATTTAAAATAAGAAGTTATTAAGAAAAAAAAAAAAAAAAGAGAGAGAGATGGGAATACCAGACCACCTGACCTGCCTCTTGAGAAACCTGTGTGCAGGTCAGGAAGCAACAGTTAGAACTGAACATGGAACAACAGACTGGTTCCAAATAGGAAAAGGAGTACGTCAAGGCTGTATATTGTCACCCTGCTTATTTAACTTATATGCAGAGTACATTATGAGAAATGCTGGGCTAGAAGAAGCACAAACTGGAATCAAGATTGCCGAGAAATATCAATAACCTCAGATATGCAGATGACACCGCCCTTATGGCAGAAAGTGAAGAGGAACTAAAAAGTCTCCTGATGAAAGTGAAAGAGGAGAGTCAAAAAGTTGGCTTAAAGCTCAACATTCAGAAAACGAAGATTATGGCATCTGGTCCCATCACTTCATGGGAAATAGATGGGGAAACAGTGGAAACAGTGTCAGACATTATTTATTGGGGCTCCTAAATCACTGCAGATGGTGATTGCAGCCATGAAATTAAAAGACACTTGCTCCTTGGAGTGTCCATCTAGTCAAGGCTATGGTTTTTCCAGTAGTCATATATGGATGTGAGAGTTGGACTATAAACAAAGCTGAGCACTGAACAATTGATGCTTTTGAACTGTGTTGTTGGAGAAGACTCTTGAGAGTCCCTTGGGCTGCAAGGAGATCCAACCAGTCCATCCTAAAGGAGATCAGTCCTGAGTGTTCATCTGAAGGACTGATGCTGAAGCTGAGACTCCAATACTTTGGCCACCTGTTGTGAAGAACTGACTAATTTGAAAGACCCTGATGCTGGGAAAGATTCAGGGCAGGAGGAAGAGGGGATGACAGAGGATGAGACAGTTGGATGGCATCACCAATTCAATGAACATAAGATTGGATGAACTCCGGGAGTTGGTGATGGACGGGAAGCCTGGCGTGCTGTGGTTGATAGGGTCGCAAAGAGTCAGACACGACTGAGCGACTGAACTCAATTGAACTATATTATTTAAGAAACAGTCACTTCAGATCAGTTGCTCAGTCGTGTCTGACTCTTTGTGACCCCATGGACTACAGCAGGCCAGGCCTCTCCATCCGTCTCCAGTATCCGGAGCTTACTCAAACTCATGTCCATTGAATTGGTACTGCCATCCAGCCATCTCATCATCTGTTGTCCCCTTTTCTTCCTGCCTTCAATCTTTACCAGCACCAGGGTCTTTCAAATGAGTCACACCTGTGCATCACGTGGCCAAAGTATTGGAGTTTCAGCCTCAGCCTCAGTCCTTTCAATGAATACTCAGGACCGATTTCCTTTAGGATGGACTATTGGATCTCCCTTCTGTCCAAGGGACTGTCAAGAGTCTTCTCCAACAGCATGGTTCAAAAGCATCAATTCTTCAGTGCTCAGATTTCTTTATAGTCCAACTCTCACATCCGTACATGACTACTGGAAAAACCATAGCTTTGACTAGACGGACCTTTGTTGGCAAAGTAATGTCTCTGCTTTTTAATATGCTGTCTTGGTCCATCATAGCTTTTCTTACAAGTAGCTAGCTTGTTTTAATTTCATGGCTGCAGTCACCATCTGCAGTAACTATGGAGCTCCAAAAAGTAAAGTCTGTCACTGTTTCCATCATTTCCCCATCTATTTGCCATGAAGTGATAGGCCCAGATGTCATGATCTCAGTTTTCTGAAAGTTAAGTTTTAAGCCAACTTTTTCACTCTCCTCTTTCACTTTCATCAAGGGGCTCTTTAGTTCTTCTTCCCTTTCTGCCATAGGGTGGTGTCATCTGCATATCTGAAGTTATTGATATTTCTCCCAGCAATCTTGATTCCTGCTTGTGCTTCTTCTAGCCTGGCATTTCACATGATGTACTCTCCATATAAGTTAAATAAGCAGGGTGACAATATACCCCTTTGACTTCCTGCTTTCCCCATTTGGAACCAATCTGTTGTTCCATGTCCAGTTCTAACTGTTGCTTCTTCACCTGCATACAAATTTCTCAGGAGGCAAGTCAGGTGGTCAGGTATTCCCATTTCTTTAAGAATTTTCCACAGTTTGTTTTGATCCACACAGTCAAAGGCTTTGGTGTAGTCAATAAAGCAGAAGTAGATGTTTTTCCAGAACTCTCTTGCTTTTTTGATGATCCAACGGATGTTGGCCTTTTGGTCTCTCGTTCCTCTGCCTTTTCTAAATCCAGCTTGAAAGTCTGGAAGTTCACGATTCACATACTATTGATGCCTAGCTTGAATAATTTTAAGCATTACTTTGGCTATCAATAAATTCTTTTTTTGTGTTTTCTGTGAAATCTTGCCACCTCTTCTTAATATCTTCTGCTTCTGTTAGGTCCATACCATTTCTGTCCTTTATTGTGCCCATCTTTGCATGAAATGTTCCCTTGGTATTTCTAATTTTATTGAACAGATCTCTAGTCTTTCCCATTCTATTGTTTTCCTCTATTTCTTTGCTTTGTTCACTTAAGAAGTCTTTCTTATCTCTCCATGCTATTCTTTGGAACTCTGCATTTGTATAGGTATGTCTTTCCTTTTTTCCTTTGCCTTTTACTTCTCTTCTTTTCTCAGCTACTTGTAAGTCCTCCTCAGACAACCATTTGGTGATTTTCCATTTCTTTTTCTTGGGGATGATTTTGATCACCACCTGCTGTACAATGTTATGAACCTCAGTTCATAGTTCTTCAGGCATTCTGTCTATCAGATCTAATCGCATGAGTATTTGTCACTTCCATTGTATAATTATAAGAGATTTGATTTAAGTCATAGCTGAATATTGGCCTAATGGTTTTCCTTATTTTCTTCAATTTAAGTCTGAATTTTGCAATAAGGAGCTGATGATCTGAGCCACAGTCAACTTCAGGTCTTGATTTTGCTGATTGTACAGAGCTTTTCCATCTTCAGCTGCTAAGACTACAATAAGTCTGAATTCAGTATTGACCATTGGTTATGTCCACGTGTAGATTTCTCTCTTATGGAAGAGGGTGCTTGCTATGACCAATGTGTTCTCTTGGCAAAATTCTGTTAGACTTTGTCCTGCTTCATTTTGTACCCTAAGACCAAACTTGCCTGTTATTCCAGGTATCTCTTAACTTCCTACCTTTGCATTCAAGTCCCCTATGATTAAAAGTACTTTTTTTTTTTTTTTTGGTGTTAGTTTAGAAGGTCTTGTAGGTCTTCATAGAACCATTCAACTTCAGTAGTTATGTATGGATGTGATAGTTGGACCATAAAGAAGGCTGACCATGGAAGAATGATGCTTTCAAACTGTGGTGCTCTAGAAAAGTCTGGAGAGTCCCTTGGACAGCAAGGAGGTCAAACCAGTCAATGCTAAAGAAAATCATCCATGAATATTCATTGGAAGGACTGAAGCTGAATCTGAAGCTCCAATACTTTGGCCACCTGATGGGAAGAGCCGACGCATTGGAAGATTCCCTGTTGCTGGGAAAGATTGAAGGCAGGAGGAGAAGGGGGTGATAGAGGATGAGATGGTTGGATGGCATCATCGACTCAATGGACATGAGTTTAAGCAAACTCAGGGAGATAGTGAAGGACAGGGAAGCCTGGCATGCTGCAGTCCATAGGGTCACAAAGAGTCAGACATGACTGAGCAACTGAACAACAATTAATAAATACCTAACTACACTAAATATTGGATTATTTATTTGTTTTTAAAGACATGAAACAAAATCTAGGGGTAAAAACAGTTCAGTATAATTAATTATGAAACAAAAACAAAGTTATATTCAAAATTAATCACACACATTCTTCAGAAATAATATATCATATATATTATATTTAGTTTTATAAATAATATACATTCTATCTGTAATAGTTTAGCATTATTAATATAATATCATGAGTACTAAATTGGGTAATTAAAAGTTGCCAAAAGGAGAGAACCAAGAAAATAATTTGTTAAACATAAAGGTATCAGGGAAAACTGCATAATATTTTTAATAATGTATATTCTGCTAAGTAAAAAATGAAAAAGAAAGAAGGAGGAAATGTAATAAAGGAGGTTCCTGTCAGGCAGCTTTTTTATCATATTTGTATAAGATTAGCTATTTAAACATTTATGCCAGTCCAAAGTGAAAGAAAATGACCTAAAACTTTAAAAGCATCATATCATTTCAAGATAAACAACAGCTGCATTTAAAATGATGAGAAGATTATTTGCACTTTCATTTTTAGGTCAATATTTGAAGTTTAAAAATAAAGTGATACTTAAAAGATTATGTTTTGAGAACAAATATTTAGAGTAATAGAAGATGAAAAAAGTAGGTTTGAAATTATATGATGACCAATAATGTGTCAAGGGAAAATAATTAAATAACAAATATAAATAAAACTAAATAGACTGAAAAATGAACCACAAATAAAGACATTATCTGAAGGAGAGCATTTAACTCAATAATAAAAGTAAGCAGTGTGCCAAAATAGCAAGGTGCTCGCAACCCTTATAGATATTATATACTAATACTTATTTTATTCACTAATGTGCAGTGTATTTTGAGTACAACCCCCTAGGATATATGTCCTCTCTCCTGTTGTGTTCAGTCATGTATTGGTATTCACACAGATGAGTTTTTAGGGGTATATATGTTGAGTGGCAACATCTAGTGGCTCATCTCCATTATTAACTAATATAAAACTTAAAGAAGTTCATAGCTTCAAACTGCCTGCTGCCATTAGCAACTTTCACATGTAAATTGATGTTCTGTGGGCTTTTACTCTACCTACAACTCTTTCTATAGGGGTAATAGTTACATCACTGCATTTTAATCCTTTTATTCGCAGGTCTCCAGAGTACCAGGAAATGGGTGTCTCCACTGGGAGTGTGATTGGGAAGCTCTGAATTAGTGGCATTCCTGGTAACATTTTCCCATTTATTTTTATGTCACTAGTGAGAAGCATTGCTATTGTTTAATCTTATCTCCACTCCAGAACTTAAAGGGAGTGTATTGTGTGACTTCCTTCCTTTGTTGTCCCCAGTAGCAAGGGTCAGGTTCTACCTTATTCAACATAGACTGGAAAGGAACACAAATGAGTAAGTCAAGCTAAAAATAGTCATTGCCTCCTCACATCACTGTTTTGAGTCCAATCAGACTTCTCTCATGTCCCCTCACTCAAGCACTAAGACTTGTACTTATCTTAGGTGTACTAGGGTACTAGGTGAACTAGTCTGAGCACCTCTAAGAGGCCCCATCTCCATCCTAGAATTCTTGACATGATCACTTTCCACAGCAGCAAATGCTAGTGCTTGAAATTCAGTTTAGTTCATATCTAAAAATGAACACTGGAACAACATGGGAAACTTTCTCAAAGATGTCCCTCGGTCTCCACTATCAAGTTATGTAGGAAACATGAAGTTGTTCAGTTTCTAAAGACAACTCCTGAGATTTTCTGGCAGTCCAGTGGTTAAGACTTTGCTTTCCAATGCAAGGGGTACAGGGTTTGATCACTGGTCAAGAAAGTAAGACCCCACATGCCACAGGGTGTACCTATGCCCCCAAATTAAAATAAACAAACAAGTATATGAGTAAATAAAACTTGTTTAGAAAAGAATTATTAAAAAAGCATCACCCTTCCTTTAAGATGTTATTCAAGAAACACATTGAACACTACCAAGAACACAACCTGGGAAATTGGATCATGATTTTGGACTTTTAAATCAACCACACAGGAAATCCTTAGAAAAGGAATCCTTTAAAAGAGGATTGTACTCTATTAAACAAGCTATAATCATATTTAAATGAAGCAGGGAATATACTTTAGAAGTATTTCAAAATTTATATTTTTAGGTTTTTAATTATGATAGATGTACATCTATAAAACTCTTCTTTGCAGTCAGCTAGCCCAGGTCAATGTCTACTTTAAAAAAAAAAAATAGGGATGCCATCTATTCACCCATTGAAAGGATTATTCCTCTTAAGAAAAAAAGTGTGATGCTTAAGAGTTGGTAGCTTCCTAGTTTGTATTAATGATGGCAGGTAAAATATGACACATATCTAAATCATTATCAGTACTTAATCACTGTGTCTAGTCACAAAGGGTAGGAACAAAATTGGACCATGTTCAAATGACCTAATGAGTGTTAGATATTTTATGTACTTCATTCATTTTTCACAACACTCTAAGTGGTAGAAAGTATTGTCCTATTAGATAAGTGAGGATACAAAGTAGAGAGAAAGTAAGTATCTGATTCAAGAACATAGATAATAGTTGTTTCACTGGTTTTTGGACTTTCCAGTGTTGTTGATTCTAGATATCATGTTTGTTTATTTAGTTGATTGTGATTTTCTCTCTAAGCCATGCAGTTTCCTATCAATGACATGTAAATGGCAGGTTACCTTAAGGAAAGAAACTCTCCATCATGACTACTGGGTGGAAATGGACGGGCATGACATGATATAGTCAATGTGCTTTGTGACCATCAGCTCTCTTCCAGGTTCAGCACTAGAACACAAGGGACTGAAAATGCGATTAATGCAGCAACTCCAAAAGTATCCTGCCCATTGCTACTCTATTTAAGGTTTTTGACAACTGCTACATTTCTCATCTCCCCCCCAAATGCTTTTAACCAGAGGAACATAATCCTTGTGTTTAATTCATATTCTACTTATTAACCAATCATGGACTTCTCACTAGGATATTAGTTTGAGTTTATAAACAAATTATTTAACTTGAATATGTCAGTGGTGTCTTCACTCATGAACAGATAACTTATTTACTGATAAGAAATTGTTTTTGAAGCCTTAAAATTATTTCCACCTTTTTGGGGAAAAAAAAAAGTACAATTTACTTTCCAACAATATTTATATTGTGTTTGTATCAAATCATGGAGATTATCATGGTATTTACAAAATCCCATTTGTATATTTCCTTTTGTATAATGGTATACCTTTCATTGTAAGTAGTGGAATCTCAAAATGAAAACAAATCAATCTCCAATAGATAATGAAAAATGTGCAATGAAGCTAAAAATATCCTTCACCAAGGTGCTAGTTGGCTGTGTTGCTTAGCTACCCATGACCAAATAGGTTGACAGCACCACGAACCCTCTGGCTGAGCTGGGTGTAATTAACAACCAGGTTTCCATTTCATTAAGTTCCACTTACAAATCTTAAGAATTTTGAAATGTGCATATTTAGAAGATTTCACCATCATAAATGCAGACAAAATTTATTTCTCAAAAAAATGATATTCCCCTATGTACCTCTAAGTAACTTAACTAGAACTTTCAAAGGTTTAAATAATGACATTTTTGAAGGCAAAATTCTATTTTTCAAGAAAATAACTGTAGTAAAGACTGAGGGAAAAGGGAATATTCTTTTTCTTTTTAAAATCATAAAAATTGTCTTTTTAATTTTTCTTTTAAATATAAATATAATTATGAGTGGGAAACAATATTGCTTTGTCTTCCTGAAAAGCTAGAAAACATTGATTTTTCTTTTCCATCAGAGATAATATTTTCATGCTTTTGTCCCCAGTTCTAATGTATAAAGGAGGTTAATTTCTGAAATATCTTAGATGATTTAGCAGAGTCCTGTGCAGGGAATGCAGTAATTCAGTTCAATAGACAACAAAGCCCATTAGCAGATATTACCAAGCCACTACTAAAAGGCAAGAATAAAGGAAATGGAAAGATTCATATCCCTTCATAATTAACACACAAAGCTTTGAGTGCAGATTACAGTAGGATTATGGTGAATTAAAGAAGTACATTTGATGCTCCTTTTGAAGATTTCTTATTGCTTATCATCCTATTCTGAAATATATATGCATTCCTTTAATTCCATAAGTGTATAATTGAAACAAATAGCTGAAATCCATTTATACCATCTGAAAGTAAAAAAAAAAGAAAAGATTATGTTTCAAGCACATTTGCATCCATTTATAATCTAATAAACTGTACAACATTTTACTGTTCCATTTTCTCTGCTCTCTGTAGAGAGGCAGAGATTTTGTCTGATACTGGCTGAATTTGTGTTATTTAAAAATCATTTTAAAGTATATTTATCAAAATAATACATGCTTAAGGTAATATAGCCTATAGTATACACAAGTTTATGATGAAAGTAAACAGGCTTTGGCTTCTTTCCTTACTATCTCAGTCCTATGGTTTTGGGTTTGCTTTTTTTAAGAAGGTGACAACTTTATTGAGATGAAATTTACATAACATAAAATTAATCCATTTAAAGTAAGCAATTCACTGGTATTTAGCTCTTTTACAATGTTGTGCCTCCACTATCTTTATTTAGTTTCAGAAAATTTTCATCACTCTAAAAGGAAAGCTCATACCCTCTAAACAGTCACTTTTCACTGGCCCTTCCCTCCAATGCTGGCAAGAGCCAATCAGTGCTTTGTCTCTATAGCTTTATCTATTCTGGTTATTTCATTACATGAAAATACACAATATTTGACAATTTGTGTCTGGTTTCTTTCATTTACCGTAGTGTAATAATTTTGATTTTAATTCTTCAGTAAAGTATCTTCATAATATTCGAAAGTAGATTCATAGCTGTCTGTCAGGCAATATCTATTGACTTCTTGATATGAAATAAGAGCCTTCATCCTACATTCACAATTCTCCCTTCTTATTCCAGTGTTTGAATTACTTTGCTGTTTTAAAATTTTCTATTGGTTGCTATTGTAATTTAAGTGATATATTTAAACTCACATTTTTTTTTCCTTTTACAATAATATTTTGCAACTCTAAATTTTGCAAATTAGGTATTCACATTGCTACATTTCTTCTTTTTTTCTTTCCTTTTGTTATGGTTTGTCTTCTCTTGGATTTGCTGTACTTTTACATTGTCAAAATACATGCATTTATTAATTTTTCAAATATTTATTGAGGACTCACATTTATTATGGACATAATTTAATTTGCTTTTAATTTAGATCATGATTTTCTTATATGTTGTCCTTGGATGTTTATTTTTCAATGCATTTGTAATTTTATTTTTGTCTAACATCTAACTTTATCAGATCTCCATTTTTTTTTATAAAATTTCAATCAGAATTTTTCATGCTTTAAGAAACTTTTTTTAAAATAAATTTTTTCCCTGAAAACTATAATCCTCCTTCTTCCACCTGGAAGATTTACTTTTTAACTTGTCACATAACTTTCAACTTTCACTGTGATGCTTCCCTTCACAGATGTGCAGAATTGAAGTCATTGTTTCCTGGAATATATAAGTGCTCCCTTTGGAAGTTATTCCTTTATTTTACCATTTATCTTCAGATCTATCCCTATGAAAAAATAAGGTAAGTTTTCTGTAGAATTGCATGTTTGAAAATCTTACTAGTTTTATTTAACTTGAATGACAGTTTGTCTGGGTATAAAATTTGAAAGCATCATACCTTTTCCTTCTAGTATTCAGTGGCACTGATGACAATTACAATTCCAGTATGATTTTTTTTTTAATGAATAGCATTTTTATTGTCTATAAGTTTTGAAGATCTCCTGGAGATGGAAATGGCAGCCCACTTCAGTATTCTTACCTGGAGAATCCCCATGGACAGAGGGGACTGGTGGGCTACAGACCATGGGTTCGCAGAGAGTCAGACATGACTAAGCCACTCAGCAGCAGTAGCAGCATGTTTTGAAGATCTGGTTATATTTCGTGTTCTTAACTTTTACAGTAAAGTCTATGATCATAAATTCTTTCATTTTCATTGAGTGGAGTAAATGGGCATTTGTTGGCAATGTAATTAACGTCTCTCCTTTTAAATGTGCAGTCTAGGTTTTTCATAGCTTTTCTTCCAAGGAGCAAGTATCTTTTAATTCCATGGCTGCAGTCACCATCTGCAGTGATTTTGGAGCCCAAGCAGATAAAGTCTGTCACTGTTTCCATTGTTTCTGCATCTATTTGCCATGAAGTGATGGGACTAGATGCCATGATCTTTGTTTCCCAAATGTTGAATTTTAAGTCAGCTTTTTCACTCTCCTCTTTCACCTTTTACCTTCACCAAGAGGCTCTTTAGTTCTTCTTCACTTTTTGGCCATAAGGGTGGTGTAATTTGCATATCTGAAGTTGTTGCTATTTCTCCTCATAATCTTGATTCCACTTGTGTTTCACCCAGGTAGGCATTTTTCATGATGTACTCTGCATATAAGTTAAATAACCAGGGTGACAGTATACATCCTTGATATACGCCCTTCCCCATTTTGAACCAGTCCATTGTTCCATGTCTGGTTCTAGCTGTTGCTTCCTGACCTGCATACAGGTTTTGCAGGAGGCAGGTAAGGTGGTCTGGTATTCCCATCTCTTTAAGAATTTTCCACAGTTTGTTATGATCCACATAGTCAGAGGCTTTGGTGTAGTTAATAAAACAGAATTAGATGTTTTTTTCTGGAATTCTCTTGCTTTTTCTATGATCCAACAGATATTGGCAATTTGATCTCGGTTTCCTCTGCCTTTTCTAAATCCAGCTTAAACATCTGTAAGTTCTCGGATCGTGTACCATTGAAGCCTAGCTTGGAGAATTTTGAGCATTACTTTGCTAGCATGTGAAATGAGTGCAATTGTGTTTTGTAATGTAGAAGTTACTATAAATGGGTGCATTTTGATGATTTTTAATCAAGATCATTTGTTTCTGTGGGTGCATGTTAGAAAGTATTTAGGTCTTTGAAAAGTTTTGTTATGAGAGATTAGATATCTCAATACTTTGTGTGTGTATGAGTATCTTTGTGTGTGTGTGTGTCCAAGGCTTTCAGGAAAGGTCAATAATTTTTGGTTGAAAAACAGCCTTATTAACAAAGGAAAATGTGTATTTTTTCCTACATGTATTTTCCTACTTTATTAAGCAAAATTTCATCAACAAAAGCAGCCAAATGCTTCATTGCCCTTCCTTTCATTTCTAATTATAAAAAATTCTAGTTCTGCTCTTCTTTTTTGTCTTTAGAAACAAGTAAAAGGTGTTAGTAATAAGAGAAGGAAAAACCATTATGGTAGTCTTCTGATAGACAGACATAGAAATAGATAACCTCCTTTCCTTACCAGTTGACATAATTAAGTGAGCATCCAATAAATGAAGGGCATTGCACTTGCTCTTTGAATATTTTTCAAGAATTTGAGGGCTTAAACCAATAAACATTTTTAAGCAAATAACTTTAGTTATTAAATTGCATATTATTTTTAAAAATAAAACAAATGAAAGAATATTATATTCTTGGAATGGGTTAAGTCCTGTCATCTTTCCCCTGGTTTTTATTACTCCATTTTTCCTCCCTACCTTGAGCCCCTGCTCAAGGTAACATGAATGTGAATGAATTTGTGACCTGAATGAATTGAATGTGCCTTCAGAAAACAACAGTGGATGTAGCTGCTACCACATACCTCCTATGGTTACTCTTTAGTGTTTCCCCTCCTATAGGATTGTGGAATGAAAGAGGAGTCATTGAACAGGGCTGGTTTCAGAAAACTCTTGTCATGGATACTTCAAGTTATCAAATCTAAAGTGAATGAAGATTGCCAAACTGGTAAGGTCTTTTCATGGTAGAAAAGAAAGTGGGGTACTCGCAATAAATAACAAATCTAGCAATAAGAGTATAGATAAGAAACAATGAAGAAACATTCTTCAAAATTCAAGGTAGGTCTGACTTCTGATGAGAAAAATATTAATTGGGCAGGGCAAGGTTTCAATTAACAAAGTGATTTAAAATGTAAAAGTGTTCCATTTTTTCATTTCAATGTTTATTTTTAAGATGTCTTTGCTATGTATGGCCAGTACAAGTTGATAGCTGTTATTGTTCAGTGGCTCAGTGGTGTCCAACTCATTGTGACTCCATGGACTGCACTATGCCAGGCTTCCCTGTCCTACACTATCTCCCAGAGCTTGCTCAAACTCATGTCTACTCAGTTAGTGATGTCATCCAACCATCTTATTCTCTGTCATCCTCTTCTCCTCTGGACTTCAGTGTTTCCCAGCATCAGGATCTTTTTCAATGAGTCAGTTCTTCATATCAGGTGACCAAAGTATTGGAGTTTCAGCTTCAGCATCAGTCCTTCCAATGAATATTCAGGACTGATTTCCCTCAGGATGGACTATTTGATCTCTTTGCAGTCCAAGGTCTCTCAAGAGTCTTCTCCAACACCACAGTTCAAGAGCATCAGACCTTTGGCACTCACCCCTCTTTATGGTCCAACTCTCACATTCTGTACATGACTACTGGAAAAACCATAGCTTTGACTATAGAGATCTTTCTTGGCAAAATAATGTCTCTGCTTTTCAATACACTGTCTACGTTTGTCATAGCTTTTCTTCCAAGGAACAAGTATTTGTTTGTTTGTTTTTAATTTCATGGCTGTAGTCAGCATCTGCAGTGATTTTGGAGCCCAAGAAAATAAAGGCTGTCATTGTTTCCATTGTTTCCACATCTATTTGCCATGAAGTGATGGGACTGGATGCCATGATCTTTGTTTTCTGAATGTTGAGTTTTAAGCCAGCTTTTTCACTGTCCTCTTTCACATTCTTCAAGAGGCTCTTTACTTCCTCTTTGCTTTCTACTATAAGGGTGGTGTCATCTGCATATCTGAGGTTATTGATATTTCTCCCTGTAATCTTGATTCCAGCTTGTGCTTCATCCAGCCCAGCATTTTGTTTGATGTATTCTGCATATAAGTTAAATAAGCAGGATGACAATATACAGCCTTGACATACTCCTAATTCTTTAAATGATCTAAAAACAAAACTCTGTACAGTAAATTTGTGATTTGTTTCAATGACTATTTATCAACTAATTTGTAAGGACATGTGACTGAAGTCATTCCCCTATCATTTATTTCTTTTGTGTAAAAAAACTTATATATATATATAATGTGAGTTTTAAACAGCATGAAAAATTTAGTAATTATTTCATTAGATTTGCTTTAAATGTATACATGCACACTGGAGTAAGGGGAGGGAGAAGAAAAGAGCTTCAGAGAGGAAGAATGCCACAATAAAATAAAATTATTCTAGGATGCTTTACAAATGAGAAATTAAGTGAAGGAATAATGATAATGATTAAAGAAATATGTGTAAAAATTTACTTAAATTCAATAAAAACTCTTAGGAAAATAATAGGACATTATCAAGAGAACAGTTGTAATGAATATGCGAATGTGTGAAGCAATTCTCTTAGAATTTCTGTATCTGAAACATGTGATCATCAGATTATGCGAAAATCTAGCCTTCTAAATCTTGAAAAAACACTTATGTGGGAAAATACAAGCTGTAGTCTTCAGACTTACTTTTTCTTCAACTATCTAAGTGTCAGGGAGCTAAAAAAATGGTGAATAAGTTAATGATAACAATATTCTATATCTTGAAAGTTATTTGGTTTAAACAGTTGTATGAACTTGACAGAACTCATTGTTTCACATATCTGTGTTCACTCCAAGACCCAGATACATCATGTGAAATGCCAGGCTGGATGAAGCACAAGCTGCAATCAAGATTATGAGGAGAAATATCAATAACCTCAAATACACAGATGACACCACCCTTATCACAGAAAGAGAAGAAGAATTAAAGAGCCTCTTGATGAAAGTGAAAGGGGAGAGTGAAAAACTTGGCTTAAAACTCAATATTCGGAAAACTAAGATCATGGCATCTGATCCTATCAGTTCACTTCAGTTCAGTTCATTCGCTGAGTCATGTCCGACTCTTTGCAACCCCAAGAATCGCAGCACGCCAGGCCTCCCCGTCCATCACAAACTGCTGGAGTCTACCAAAACCCATGTCCATTGAGTCGGTGATGCCATCCAACCATCTTATCCTCTGTTTTCCCCTTCTCCTCCTGTCCTCAATCTTTCCCAGAATCAGGGTCTTTTCAAATGAGTCAGCTCTTCACATCAGGCAACCAAAGTATTGGAGTTTCAGCTTCAACATCAGTCTTTCCAATGAACACCCAGGACATCCTTTAGGATGGATTGGTTGGATCTCCTTGCAGTCCAAGGAACTCTCAAGAGTCTTCTCCAACACCACGGTTCAAAAGCATCAATTCTTCAGTGCTTAACTTTCTTTATAGTCCAACTCTCACATCCATACATGACTACTGGAAAAACCATAGCCTTGACTAGACAGACCATTATTGATAAAGTAATGTCTCTGCTTTTTAATATGCTGTCCAGGTTGGTCATAACATTCCTTCCAAGGAGCAAGATTCTTTTAATTTCATGGCTGCAGTCACCATCTGCAGTGATTTGGGAGCCCAAAAAATAAAGTCAGCCACCGTTTCCTCTGTTTCCCCATCTATTTATCATAAAGTGATGGGACCAGCTTATCACTTCATGGCAAATAGATGGGGCAACAATGGAAACAGTGAGAGGCCTTATTTTGGTGGGCTCCAAATTCACTGCAGATGGTGACTGAAGCCATGAAATTAAAGACTCTTGCTCCTTGGAAGAAAAACTATGACCAACCTAGACAGCATATTAAAAAGCAGAGTCATTACTTTGCCAACAAAGGTCCATCTAGTCAAAGCTATGGTTTTTCCAATAGTCATGTATGGATGTGAGAGTTAGACTATAAAGAAAGCTGAGTGCCAAAGAACTGATGCTTTTGAACTGTGGTGTTGGAGAAGACTCTTGAGAGTTCCTTGGACAGCAAGGAGATCCAACCTCTCTATCCTATGGGAAATCACTTCTAAATATTCGTTGAAAGGACTGATGCTGAAGTTGAAACTCCAATAATTTGGTCACCTGATGTAAAGATCTGACTCATCAGAAAAGACCATGATGCTAGGAAAGATTGAAGTCAGGAGGAGAAGGGGATGACAGAGGATGACATTGTTGGGTGGCATCACCGAGTCAATGGACATGAGTTTGAACAAGCTCTGGGAAATGGTGTAGGACAGGGAAGCCTGGAGTGCTGCAGTTGATGGGGTCACAAAGAGTTGGACACAACTGATCAACTGAACAACAGCAAAAGGTTCATGCTGAAGCTGAAATTCCAATACTTTGGCGACCTGATGCAAAAAACTGACTCCTTGGAAAAGACTTTGATGCTGGGAAAGATTGAAGGTGGAATGAGAAGGGGATAACGGAGGTTTGATGGTTGAATGGTGTCACCAACTTGATAGACATGAGTTTGAGCATGCTCCAGAAGTTTGTGATGGACAGAGAAGCCTGGCATGCTGCAGTCCATGGGGTCTCAGACAATCAGAAACGACTGAGCGACTGCACTGCACTGAACTGATTCAATATTTCATTGTACATAAATTTTATATGAAAGAAATGTAAACTAATATTGAAATGTAGCTAATGATATGAGAGCCAAAGTATTTAGGAGGAAATATAGTAATATCTGGGCTTCCCAGGTGGTGCAGTGGTAAAGAGTCTGCCTGCTAATTCAGGAGACACAAGAGACCTGGGTTTGATCCCTGGGTCATGAAGATCCCTTGGAATAGGAAATGGCAACCCACTCCCATATCCTTGCCTAGAGAATTCCATGGACAGGGAGCCTGGCAGGCCATAATCCATGGGGTCTCAGAGTCAGACACAACTGAGCACATACACATGCATGTAGCAATATCTACAACTTACTTTGAAATATAAAAATATAGTGATATATATATATTATAGATATATAATATAAAAATATAGTGATCATATATTAACACATGTAAGTAGAATCTAGAAAAATGGTACTGATGAACCTATTTTCAGGGCAGGAAGAGATATGCAGATGTAGAGAACAGACATATTGACATGAGAAGGGAAGGCCTGATGGGATGAATTGTGAGATTGGGAATGACTTATATACACTACCATGTATTAAATAGATAGCTAGTGGGAAGCTGCCATAAAGCACATGGAGATCAGCTCGCTGCTCTGTAGTGACCTAGATGGGTAGGATAAGGGTAAGGGTGGGAGGGAGGTCCAAGAGGCTGGGGATATATGTATACATATAGCTGATTCACTTCGTTGTACAGCAGAAACTAACACAACATTATAAAGCAACTATACCCCAATTTAAATGCATATATATATATATATATATATATATATGTATTAAGATGGATTGAAATATGAATGGGAAAGGGATGATTAGGCATGTGACGAAGCAAGTATAGTAACAATCTATGTGCTGAATACATAAAATATACTGAAATATGCAGAAAATTATTCTCACTTATCAGTATGCTTGACATTTTTTACAATGAAATTAAGACATGGGTAGAAAAGGATACTAAACATCTTTTAGCAAACAAATTAAAAATATTTCAAATATTTCATGTTCACCTATATTCATGCGTAACAAAACCTTTCCAGTTTTTAAAGTACAAAATCTTTAAATACAGAAATACAAGTCCCAGTGCCATAACTTAATTTTGATTCAAGGAGGTAGACTCAAAATATAAATGATTTACAAAACATAATCTAACATCCTTTATAACGTATTCTATACATTTACAAGTTATTGTGGGCTGGGCATGGTATTGGAAGATATAAATAGGGCAGTGGGGTTTAAGTGAAGTGCAAAAGACAAAATATGAAGCACTCTTTGGGGTGAAGTCTCCAAGATCTGAACCTGGAACTCTCAAGGCAAAGCAGTCACATAATGGCATCCTCACATACAAGTCATAATTTCACAAAGGAATTGAGCTGGTTTCTATCTAAAATTGTTGAAAAATAATAATTTGAAAATAAATGCAATTTTTATAAAATTAAAACTTGCTTTTGAAACATGAGCAACCCTGCTCTTCTGATCTAATATGCCTCTGCATGTTCATTCACTTGTTTATTCTGTAGGGATTCTGAAGTCAGAATTGGCATTCACATATCAAAATAAATCTGTCTGTAATAAATACCACATCCTAAAGTGGATTTCAAATTACACATAACACTTTAAGAAACATACTTGCTCATGTTTCTTTAAAAAAGGTGTCTAAGTTATTGTTTACTAAAACTTCATATTTGCCTAAATGTATAAATACACTAATATCCCAGGGGTATTTCCTTATGTTACATAAAAGTCAGTTATAATCCTGATTCAAGTGGGGAAATTTGTGAATTTGATCAATGAACTCAATTATGGCCCCATTCCAAGGATTTCTACCCTTCTTTTACAATGATACATAGCTGCCTACGCAACTGACACTGCTCCCCAAATCTCTTTAATAAATAAGAAGAATACGTCAGAGCATGTGTGTATATTCATGCTGCCCTTTTGTCTCTCTCTCCTTTCTCTCTCTCTTTCATTTTACAGCTCTTCTGGGTCCCCAGCTGATTTTCTTCGCAAGGTTAGTTGCTAATACATTCCTAGCACCCATGCATTATTAATGCTCACCGCTCTCCAAGGTGGCAGTGACAAATAGGAAGCAAAATCTACTGACTAGTGGGGAATGTACTTTTTAGTCATGCTTGAATTTTTCAATCCATTCTGCTTGTTGAGGATTTTTTAGTAAAGGGTCTGTGACAGAATGTGCTTTATACCTCTCTTTTCCTTCACTCTCTCCAAACCCTTTTGTTTTTCAAATCTAAGAGGTATTTAAGTAGCAAGAGAGAGGATTATGCATCAGGGTTTTGAGGGAGACTAGAGCAAAAAGTACTTTAGATGATTGCCAAAGCAGGAAGGTCATTGTTCCTCTTTACATGGTGAAAGTCTTTTTGACTCCAAAACGACTATGTATGTAGTCAAGTAAATTATACTATTTTAACTAGGTTACACCAGCTGTAGTATTCCCTGATATAATACTAAGTGTGTATCATGAGGAACATTGATTTTTTAATGTGCAGATTTGTTTCTTCAGATATAAAATCCTATTCATTTTGCAATATAAAGAAGCAATCTGTGAAGTATATTCTGAGATGGTTATTGGGTACTATAAATCTCACTAGCAGTTCTATTACATTTGTTTAATTCAGAATTTCTGCATTTAAAGTATTATACCTTTATGCATGTAATGATGAGCTTTTAGAAAATATATTTTCAGTGAATAAAAACTTAATTCACAGAGAACACAGAACTGGAATTCCCCCAGTGACCGGAGTTGGGAGTAAATCCTTTCTTTACCGCATTTCCCTGGCTTAAAGATGAAAATAGCCATTCTTAACAGCAAATAGTCAATTGCCACAATATCCATGTTCTTGAGTTCTTAATAAATATTTCACTTAAATCACAGCAATCCCTAATTCTTGGGTAAGAGAAAGTAACACTTTGGCTAAATTAAAACGTAGTTAGAACCAGAAAAGCAGTGGTGGCACCCTAGCCCTTTATGTGGGATTTTAATTTATCCCAAGGGAAGAAGGTACAAACAAAATTTGAGTGAGTATTTTCTACCTAATATTGTGTTTTTAATACATTATCTTGTTTATATGACAAATTTTTATGAGGTAAGTATTATTACATCTGTCTTACACTTAAAAATTAAATTGAGACAGTATAATTTACAGCCTCAAAAGTGCCAAAACTAATCTGAAAAAATCAGTTTGACACCAAAGACTATATTCTGTACACTACACAATTGTTGTTTTCTTTGACTTTGGGAGATGTTGACTCCCTGCATTACAATATTATAACATTTGATTCATTTAATTGCTTAGTAATGATGATGGCACATAAAACTATGTAGTTATTTATAGGTAGGTAGGTATCATTGACTTGACCCACTTCAAAGCGTTTTCAAACATGGATAATTGGTTCAAAAGCCTGAGTTTTACAGAGCCCATTACATCCTGGGAACTAACACATACATTGAGTCATAAAAGAATTAGTTGAAATGATTAGTGGTCTCTTGAAGGTGAATCTTAAATTAATACCTATGTATAATCATAGAATCAGATATTTTACAAGTGATGAGAGCAATAAAGGAAATCTCTTGGGTTTCTAAGCATGTGAAATAGGTAAGTTTGGAATCCTGAAGTAAATATAAAATAAAGGGGAAGATAGTTGTATGACTCTAGAAGTTATTCTACTGCTGGTCTGCATAACTGATGTAATCCAGGTATCTCAATGTATATCTGTAAAATCTCCACTAACCATATAGTTTTAGAAGGAGAGTAAGTAAAGCCACCCATAGCCCATACATACAGTATAAGCAGAGAAAAGAATGCAAATACTTGTATTTATATGCAAGTGCAAGAATATACACTGGAAACCAACACTAATTTCTGACAACCTGGCAGTGTTCAGTTAGGTTTACATCATACAAAACAGAGAAGATTACTAGTGATAGTGGTCACACAACTCAGACAAGTTTAACCTCAAGAATTAGTTGGTCCTATTCTTAGTGAGGGGGCTTTACAGGTTGCTCAGAGGTAAAGAATCTGCCTGCCAATAGAGGAGAAGTTTCTACCCCTGGATTGGGTCGATTCCCTGGAGTAGGAAATGGCAACTTACTTCAGTATTCTTGCCTGGCAAAATTCCGTGGACAGAGGAGCCTCATGGGCTGCAGTCCATGGGGTCTCAAAGAGTCAGACATGACTGAGCAACTGAGCCCTCACGCATCCTTAGCGAGAAATACTAAAAGCAGGAACAGGTCTGATCCCTTATGGATCAGGATTCTGCTTCAAAAGAAAGGAGCTTGAAAGTACATGGGCCCAGAGCTGGTAACTTTCAGAAGGTAAGTTTCTAGATCAGATGGAAGCATTTTGCAAGAGGATGGCATATATCAGAGATTTGGTGGGGAAGCAAAAGAAAAAAGCAAATAATAGTTATTGATTGTCCAATATAAACAAAAACTAGATCAAGGAATCAGAAACTGAATCAACCTACTTCAAATAGACGGGGTCTAACAAAGAAATCAAATTTATCTATATCGATAAAAGAGTTCAGCTAAAATAATGAACCTAACAAACTACTCCTTACCATTTTTCCATATTTCACCTATTATTGCTGATCCAGGAAACTTTCTGAAACTTAAACAATAACAACAAAGTGGCAGAAAACACTCATACAAATTGATGAAAAAAAGTTACCACCAAAATTATTCTGATCAAAATATTAATGAAAACCTCCATTATGATACAGAATAAAGCTGCAACTCAATATATTAACATAAATTAAACAAACATGGTTTGGCTGATATGAAGTACACACCAAATTAAAAATTTTAAACTAGGAATAGAATAGAAATGATTATAAAACTAAAGATATAAGACTCAGTTCAGTTCAGTTCAGTCGCTCAATCGTGTCCAACTCTTTGTGACCCCATGAATCACAGGACACCAGGCCTCCCTGTCCATCACCAACTCCCGGAGTTCACTCAGATTCATGTCCATCAAGTCAGTGATGCCATCCAGCTATCTCATCTTCTGTCATCCCCTTCTCCTCCTGCCCCCAATCCCTCCCAGCATCAGGGTCTTTTCCAATGAGTCAGCTCTTCGCATGAGGTGGCCAAAGTATTGGAGTTTCAGCTTCAGCATCAGTCCTTCCAATGAACACTCAGGACTGATCTCCTTTAGGATGGACTGGTTGATTCTCCTTGCAGTCCAAGGGACTCTCAAGAGTCTTCTCCAACACCACAGTTCAAAAGCATCAATTCTTCGGTGCTCAGCTTTCTTCACAGCCCAACTCTCACATCCGTACATGACCACTGGAAAAACCACAGCCTTGACTAAATGAACCTTTGTTGGCAAAGTAATGTCTCTGCTTTTGAATATGCTATCTAGGTTGGTCATAACTTTCCTTCCAAGGAGTAAGGGTCTTTCAATTTCATGGCTGCAATCACCACCTACAGTGACTAGGGTTGACTAAAATCACAAAATAAACTTTAAGAAAAAGACAGCATTATAAATGAAGGTTAAATTACAAAGTGCTCATGGAAAAGCAGATTTGACTAAAAATATAGTAAGAGACATTGGAGAAAGAAAGCAACCAACATAATGAAAATGCCTTAAAGAAAGTTATAGATATAGAGGGAAGGCAAATAAATGATTTGTTACATTTCTTGTCTTGTCCCATCAACTTACACATTCCAGTGGAAACTTTTTTTCTAGTCCCACTAGCTGGTAAGCAGAAATTTTAGTGTCACCAGATACAACTTTCCTGAATCCCAAGGCTAGGTCAGGCTATGATTGAAAATGACACCATTATTAAGATTAACACCATTATTAAGATTTTTTTTTTTTAAACTTTACAAATTGTGTTAGTTTTGCCAAATATCAAAATGAATCTGCCACAGGTATACATGTGTTCCCTGTCCTGAACCCTCCTCCCTCCTCCCTCCCCATACCATCCTTCTGGGTCGTCCCAGTGCACTAGCCCCAAGCATCCAGTATCGTACATCAAACCTGGACTGGCAACTCGTTTCATACATGATATTATACATGTTTCAATGCCTTTCTCCCAAATCTTCCCACCATCTCCCTCTGCAACAGAGTCCATAAGACTGTTCTATACATCAGTGTCTCTTTTGCTGTCTCGTACACAGGGTTATTGTTACCATCTTTCTAAATTCCATATATATGTGTTAGTATACTGTATTGGCGTTTTTCTTTCTGGCTTACTTCACTCTGTATAATAGGCTCCAGTTTCATCTACCTCATTAGAACTGATTCAAATGTATTCTTTTTAATGGCTGAGTAATACTCCATTGTGTACATGTACCACAGCTCTCTTATCCATTCATCTGCTGATGGACGTCTAGGTTGCTTCCATGTCCTGGCTATTGTAAACAGTGCTGCGATGAACATTGGGGTACACGTGTCTCTTTCCTTCTGGTTTCCTCAGTGTGTATGCCCAGCAGGGGGATTGCTGGATCATAAGGCAGTTCTATTTCCAGTTTTTTAAGGAATCACTGTTCTGCATAGTGGCTGTACTAGTTTGCATTCCCACCAACAGTGTAAGAGGGTTCCCTTTTCTCCACACCCTCTCCAGCATTTATTGCTTATAGACTTTTGGATCACAGCCATTCTGACTGGCGTGAAATGGTACCTCATAGTGGTTTTGATTTCATTTCTTTGATAATGAGTGATGTTGAGCATCTTTTCATGTGTTTGTTAGCCATCTGTATGTCTTCTTTGGAGAAATGTCTATTTAGTTCTTTGGCCCATTTTTTGATTGGGTCATTTATTTTTCTGGAGTTGAGCTGTAGGAGTTGCTTGTATATTTTTGAGATTAGGTGTTTGTCAGTTGCTTCATTTGCTATTATTTTCTCCCATTCTGAAGGCTGCCTTTTCACCTTGCTAATAGTTTCCTTTGATGTGCAGAAGCTTTTAAGTTTAATTAGGTCCCATTTGTTTATTTTTGCTTTTATTTCCAATATTCTGGGAGGTGGGTCATAGAGGATCCTGCTGTGATGTATGTCAGAGAGTGTTTTGCCTATGTTCTCCTCTAGGAGTTTTATAGTTTCTGGTCTTACGTTTAGATCTTTAATCCATTTTGAGTTTATTTTTGTGTATGGTGTTAGAAAGTGTTCTAGTTTCATTCTTTTACAAGTGGTTGACCAGATTTCCCAGCACCACTTGTTAAAGAGATTGTCTTTAATCCATTGTATATTCTTGCCTCCTTTGTCAAAGATAAGGTGTCCATATGTGCATGGCTTTATCTCTGGGCTTTCTATTTTGTTCCATTGATCTATATTTCTGTCTTTGTGCCAGTACCATACTGTCTTGATAACTGTGGCTTTGTAGTAGAGCCTGAAGTCAGGTAGGTTGATTCCTCCAGTTCCATTCTTCTTTCTCAAGATAGCTTTGGCTATTCAAGGTTTTTTGTATTTCCATACAAATTGTGAAATTATTTGTTCTAGCTCTGTGAAGAATACTGTTGGTAGCTTGATAGGGATTGCACTGAATCTATAAATTGCTTTGGGTAGTATACTCATTTTCACTATATTGATTCTTCCAATCCATGAACATGGTATATTTCTCCATCTATTAGTGTCCTCTTTGATTTCTTTCACCAGTGTTTTATAGTTTTCTATATATAGGTCTTTAGTTTCTTTAGGTAGATATACTCCTAAGTATTTTATTCTTTCCGTTGCAATGGTGAATGGAATTGTTTCCTTAATTTCTCTTTCTGTTTTCTCATTATTAGTGTATAGGAAAGCAAGGGATTTCTGTGTGTTGATTTTATGTCCTGCAACTTTACTACAGTCATTGAGTATTATTAAGATTATTAAGATTAAGAGTTGGGTTTAGGACAGGTAGTTATTTATCCAAGCACCAATTGCACTGAACCAAGTGACATAAGAAAAAGATGGGAATACCACACCACCTGGCCCCCTCTTAAGAAATCTATATGCAGGTCAGGAAGCAACAGTTAGAACTGGACATGGAAGAACAGACTGGTCCAAATAGGAAAAGGAGTACGTCAAAGCTGTATATTGTCACCCTGCTTATTTAACTTATATGCAGAGTACATCATGAGAAACGCTGGGCTGGATGAAGCACACACTGGAATCAAGATTGCCAGGAGAAATATCAATAACTTCAGATATGCAGATGACACCACCCTTATGGCAGAAAGTGTAGAACTAAAGAGCCTCTTGATGAAAGTGAAAGAGGAGAGTGAAAATGTTGGCTTAAAGCTCAACATTCAGAAAACTAAGATCATGGCATCTGATCCCATCTCTTTATGGCAAATAGATGGGGAAACAGTGGAAACAGTGTCAGACTTTATTTTTGGGGGCTCCAAAATCACTGCAGATGCTGACTTCAGCCATGAAATTAAAAGACGTTTGTTCCTTGGAAGGAAAGTTATGACCAACCTGGACACATATTAAAAAGCAGAGGTATTACTTTGCCTACAAAGATCCATCTAGTCAAAGCTATGGTTTTTCCAGTAGCCATGTATGGATGTGAGATTTGGACTATAAAGAAAGCTGAGCACTGAAGAATTGATGCTTTTCAACTGTGGTGTTGGAGAAGACTCTCAAGAGTCCCTTGGACTGCAAGAAGATCCAACCAGTCCATCCTAAAGGAAATCAGTCCTGAATATTCATTGGAAGGACTGATGCTGAAGCTGAAACTACAGAATACTTTGGCCATCTGATGCAAAGAACTGACTCACTGGAAAACACCTTGATGCTGGGAAAGATTGAAGGCAGGAGGAGAATGGGATGACAGAGGATGAAATTGTTGGATGATATCACTGACTCAGTGGACGTGAGTTTGGGTAAACTCCTGGAGCTGGTGATGGACAGGGAGGCCTGGCCTGCTGCAGTTCATGGGGTTGCAAAGAGTCGGACATGACTGACTGACTGAACTCAACTGAACTAAAGTGACATAAGCTGTTAAAAAAAAGCAAGATTTTACCCTCAACAGTTTCCAGTCTTATCAGGAAAATGAAATACTGATACAACTAAGACACCACTCAACTAGGACACCACTCTGGTTCTTTACCTATGGATGATAGAGATTAAATTCTACTGTGAGTTCAGAGGTGGGAGAAACTATTACCATCTGGCGATAGAAGATATCACCTATTCCAAACATGGTATAATTGCTTAAAACAAGTTTGTAATTCAAACTTTGAAAACGTTTTTACATTAAAAGCAAAATAATTTAATAATGATCTTACCAAAGTATATAGTTCTTTTATTTTCCTTTTTTTTTTTTTTGCTAGATGAGACTCCAAATGCCTTTATTCTGTCCATAAAAATCAAATTCACTAATCACAGTAATTAAGGAGGCTATCACTTAAGGTATTAAAAGGTACAGTACAGGCTCATTCTCTTCCAAAAACTTTTCCAAATGTGTTATTTCAAATAGTGACACTCTTGGAGTTGACATAGTGTCTTGTGGTTGTGATTCAGAACACCTCACCTCTTCGGATATATAGATTTCACAAGTATTTTAAAATTTATTAGATTGTAGTCACACCTCATATGTACTAAACAAATCATCAAGAGTGGATCCTTCCTTCAGGTTACCCATGTCTCTTCAGCCAGCAGCTGGAGGTGGTGTCCGACAACATATGTGATTTCAGCTGTGGTCCTGATTAAAACTCTGAGGATTTTCAGAGAAGAGTCACAGCTTCAAGGTACTACTTGAGGCCCTGTCTGGTGCTACTCATCATCCCCTCGAGGACTCAGTTCCAGCCACACAGCCTCCTTCCTGTTCTTTATCAAACATTACCTAAATTCACCTCCACAGAGAGCCCTTTCCTAGTCACTAGCTAAAGTAATGCAAAATCTACCCACCTCTGCCATCCTGATTCACAGAATCCTGTAACTCTTTACCCAATTTTATTGTTTTCATAACACTACCAGGAGTATATTTGATCGTGTTTAGTGTCTGTCATATTGTAAGCTCCATGTCTATCTTGTTCATTGCTCTATCTGCAGTGCCTAGAACACATTTATCAAACCAATGTTAGAATCAATGAATTAGTTCATGACAGAATAAGTAAATGAATGAAGGAAGGTAGTATAATTTGATTCATCTCATTCAGCTTTCCTCTTTCCTTATGATTACCAGGGAACACTGAGCTTCCCTACTATCTCAGTTGGTAAAGAATCTGCCTGCAATGCAGGAGACCTGGGTTCAATCCCTGGTTTGGGAAGATCCCCCTGGAGAAGGGAAAGGCTACCCACTCCAGTATTCTTGCCTAGAGAATTCCATGGACTGTATAGTCCATGAAGTCACAAAGAGTCAGACATGACTGAGAGACTTTCACTTTCTTTCACCAGGGAACAGTAGCTTCCATATTCTTCCCTTCTTCTTCTCTTGCTTTTATTAGCATTGAGAGGATGACTAAGCAAAATTAGTTTAAAAACTGGGATGAACTAAATCTCCTAGTGTTCTGTATTATGTTACCTAACTGACATGATTTTCAATCTTCATTTTCCAACTAAACATTCTCATAAGGTTAGTTAGCTGATATTAAAAATGAGCCAAGGAATAAAAACCATGGACCCCATGTCTGTGCAGTTTCACACTTACTGATACCTGCTGCTTTGCTACAGGCAAACACAAAAGAAGCCAGGGAATGTCAAAGATGTTTCAGAGTAAAACAACTGGTGGGTATTTCCCTAAGTGGACTTTTTCGGCTATTCTCAAAGTTATGTTACATTTTTCCTTCTAATTTTCAGAGGCTTGAATTTTCTTTGACTCAAAGCAGTATTTGGGGAAAAGTGATAGTTACCAAATACAAGGGAGGCAAAAGTTTCATGTTTATAGAATGGCAAATAGAAAGACACATTTTTATGTTTCCTTGTGTGAGTGAATTTTACTATTTCTTGTGGTGATATAGACATTAAGTGAGAAAGGGAAGCTGGCACTGGCCAGGTATAGATAGAAATGTATGACTAAGGATCAGGAGGGCTTTCCAGGTAGGGCAGTGGTAAAGAATCCACCTGCCAACACAGGAGACACAAAAGATGTGGGTTCCATCCCTGAGTCAGAAAGATCCCCTGGAATAGGAGCTAGCAACCTGTTTCAGTATTCTTGCCTGGAAAATTCCATGAACAGAGGCGCCTGGAGGGCTGCAGTCCATGGGGTTGCAAAGAGCTGGACACAACTGAGCAACTGAACACACACACACACACACACACACACACACACACACGGCTCAGGAACAGAATCAAATATTCTTTTCAGTTCTCAAATATTTACTATATTTGAAATACCCAAACATTAATTATGACTGCTACTTTTTAAAGCATTTTGGCAAAGAATACCAGCTCAAACAAAGAAACAAAAAAAATAATTAAGAGTAAAAATAATAATAGATACATTATTATTATTGCTTTACTGAACAAAAAGCAATGTGATATTTTTCTTTGATATTTTAAGTTCTTATTTTTTCTTAGCTGTAGGTACAAATGGTATCCAGTCCAGAAACATGAGACCACCAGGCACCTTCATGGTGCCTCTCCTGGGAAAATCAGTAATAAAGAGAGAGGGCTTGGAATGAAAATAGCAGAGATGAAGTCAGTAGTCAAAATATTATAGAAGCTAAAATATTGATTATGTATAGTGATGAAGTTATCTAACCTATAAGTTATGAATATCTGTATTTATTTCTGAATGTTAAAGCCATACCTATTATAACTACAATTATAATGGTTTTGTAAGAAAGTGTGTAATTTGTTTCAGTGCCTTATTTATTTATCATAAGATATTATTCTTCACACAGAATCTCTACCTGTACCTCACTCAGGCTCTGTTGTTTTGCTTCCTGGATAGATTTACTTAAAATCTACAAAAGGGAGGAAATAAAGAGATAAAAAGAAAGGAAGGAAGGGATGTAGGATGGGATGGAGGAAGGAAGGAAGATTAAAATGTTAGCAATTGAAAAAAATTTGGTTTATGAGGGAAACTAGTCAAACAAGATTTTTGGCAAGCTTTTCCAGTCAGTTTGATGAAGTCGCTTGATACATATTTATCCAGGGAGTTTAATTCTATACAGAAATTTACTATATAAATATTTGAAAAATCTCATAAAACTTTGACCTGGTAGCTCTTTCAAAGCCCTGTATATGCAAGACTTACATTATTCTGGAAAGCAGAACATCATGACACATGTATCATCTACATATTGTATACTCTGGTTGTCTTTTCTTATTATAAAGAAATTTTATTTTCTTTTTAATTTTATAAAATTTATCCTATAACCTATACTCACTTAGGTAAGCAATCTTTATATTATTTAGGACGTAAGCTATCCATGAAAATATATATTCAAATACAAAATCAACACCACTGTGTGACTGACTGCACTTATTATTTTGCCATTAGTATACACCACTGGGACTTGCCATTGCTATCACATGCCAGGATTAAGTACCATATTCCCAGATCGCAACTCCATTAGGAACACATAGACTTGTCACTCTAGGACAGCTGTGAAAGTGAAGAAGGCACAAGTGCAGAAAGGCCAAAGAGGTCCCTCTCCCTAGGTAAAAGGTTTAATGCCATTTTTATCATACATTTTAACCCAGTGATTTTGTCATAATCTCTGGGGAAGTTTCGCATTTACTTAATCAATTCTTTATCAGTTATGGTATCTACAATATGAAAGAATTAATTTATACACAAGCCATTTGCTGATGACCTTTAAGCAAGGAGCTTCATGTACTTTCTAGTTCTTTCCAAAGTTGGTAACACAACATTCTTGACTAGCCCTAAAATAATGGCAAAGGGAGTCACTGTCTCTTTCCATTTGAAATAGCTATGTGTGATCATGATACGGCAGGGATTCTTTTCAACCTCAGGCTTCTATTGGCGTCATATTCAAAGCATATGTAATCACAGAATTTATGTACAGGTCACAACAGTTTGAGGAGGAAAAGAGGGCTTTGATAATATACCAAGAAAACAGGTATATATAGTTACCTGGATATATAGTTACTTAATTATCTCATGATACCACCAAAGAAAATTCTATTTTAACTAAAAACTAGTTTAGTTGCTTTAAAAATGCACAGTTCAGGGGAAAGTCTAGTTGGGTAAACATAAATTCACTAGGCCTGACGGGAGAAGCTGAGATGAGAAGAGGCTGTGTTAAATTTATGATTTTCTCTTTAAAAATTTTTCCTTTGCATTAAATGTAACAAAATCTTATAATTCCTAGAAATATTGTGGTTTCATTTTTTCTTTGCTCAAAATAAATCTTAATTCCCTATTGAGAAACATTTGTTAAGTTCTAGAATGTTCATTCATGCAGTCCTTACAATTATTGAGAATTACTAATATTTTCTTATGTCCAAGCACTGTGACAAGAGCAAGAACTAACAATACAAGTAAGATAAAGTGCTGTCCTCAAGATAAGAGCAGGAAAGACAATTGCAAACAGTATGTTAAGTATATAATGGTTAAAAACTGACACAGAATATTATGGAAGTTTCCTGAAGGAGGCAGTGGCTGGCTGGCACATTTGCATTCTGTAATGTGTGATACTGAGAGACCCACATAGACATGGTCTTTCCCCACAGAACTGATGACCAGAATCTGACTTACATGAGGAGTGGAGAGCGAGGACAGAAACAGCTATAAACTGGGATTGAACACATGAAAATTTTAAGGAGTTACCAGCAGAGAAGATTTTCTCTTTAAAATATATAAAACAGATTTTTTTTTTTTAATGGACACAGATTCTTTGCTTTCCAATGTATTTCACAACTCCTTGAATTTGAACTAGCTTATTGACTTCCCAGACAAAAGTGATGGGAGAATCAAGGTTGTTCAAATTTTAAATCGGGGATTGAAGAGACCGTGCATACTTCCTCTTGCTCTAAATAGCCCTCTCAGAGGATGAAAGCCTACATGGAAAGAATGTGTGCGCCCTAGCCAACAACGAGCTGTCTCTCTGCTGACCAGCACTGACTGCAGAATTAGGAGCAAGCCCAGCAGAGACAAAAAAATGTCCACCTGAACCCAGCACAAATTGCCAAACTGCAGTCGTAAATTATATAAATAGGTAATTGTTTTAAGCCACTTAGTTTTCTGAGTAGTTTGTCAGTCAGTAAAAACTAACTTATTTTGTGTATAAATACACACACACTGCCATGTGTGTATGTGTGTATAATCTTATGCATATACCTATAGGTATATGTGTTTATATAAATAATACAGTATGGAGATTTCCCTGGTGGTCCAGTGATTAAGAATTTGCCTAGCTAGGCAGGGGATGTGAGTTCAGTCCCTGGTCAGGGAACTAAGATCCCATGTAACATGGATCAACTAAACCTAAGCACACCAACTACTTCAGAGCTCGTATTCCCTGGAGCATTTGTGCCACAACTAGAGTATGTGTGCCACACAAAAGATCCTGCATGATGGAACTAAGACTTATGCTGCTAAATGAATAATTTTTAAAAAATAATACATGATTATGGTCATGTGTGTATATTGTAGGTTTATATGTGCATATATATTACATATACATATATTTAAGTAGACAGGTATGTGTATATGAATGCATATAGATATATGGCTTTGTATATGTATACAGACATATGTACATATACCATATGTATATAGAAAATGGACTTCCCAGGTGGCTCAGTGGTAAAAAAAATCTGCCTCCCAATGCAGGAGACACAGGAGATGTGAGTTTGATCCCTGGGTCAGGAAGATCCCCTGCAGAAGAAAATAGCAACTCACTCCAGTATGCTTGCTTGAAAAATTCCATGGACAGAGAAGCCTGGTGGACTACAGTCCACAGGGTCTCAAAGAGTTAGACATGGCTGAGCCACCAGGGGATCTTCCCAACCCAGGAACTGAACCTGGGTCTTTAAGTTTCCTGCATTGGCAGGTTCTTTACCACTAGCACCACCAGGGAAGCCCCCAGTGTTAGTCTCTCAGTTGTGTCTGACTCTTTGCAACCCCGTGGACTGTAATCAGCCATGCTCCTCTCTCCATGGAATTCTTCAGGCAATAATACCTGAGTGGGTAGTCATTCCCTTCTTCAGGAGATCCTCCCAACCCAGGAATCAAACCCTGGTCTCCTGCATTTATTGCAGGCAGATTCTTTACTGTCTGAGCCAGCAGGGAAGCCCCACATAACTTAACACACACAAATAGAAACACACACATATACAAACTACTGTAGTATTTTTTTTAAATCTTTACTCAAAATTACACTTATAAAATGACAAATTATAGGATTTTTTGTAATTCTTTTGTAATTTTGTATAATCCTTTTGTAATTATAAATTATGTAACAAATGGTTAATTTGCTGTTTGACCATGTGATTCCCAAGCTCTTTCAGACTTCTTTTTCCAAGGATCTGATTGGTTCTGATAAAACCAACTGAATCTCAAGGAATGTGAGTTTTAACATGACCCCCAAGTCTTACATTGACTTTCTTATTGCAACTCACTGAGAAGAGCTTTCACCAAACATTTGCATCTTGCAGAATAGATTAGAGAGATGACAGAAGTACTTCTTATGTTGGCTATGTGTTCCTGCTGTTGGATTATTGGTACACGAGGAATAACTGGGCACTGGATACTGTTGCCCCAGCTGATGCAAAATAGTGCTACCCTTGCTATTAAAGGAGAGGAAAGGGAAAAGTAGGGAGAAAATGGGAATATTGGCAGGAGGGTCCTTTGGATAGCTTGGTTTGTTTATTTTCTCTTCTAGAAATTTAATGGGAAGAATTTGCTTTTATATATTTAAATAACCTAAGATATATTCAGGTTAACACGTATTTCTTTAAAAATTGTGTTACTCATCTGTAAATTTCTTTGATTAACATATCTAAACTATACCATTTGAAGGAATTTGAAATTTGACTGGAAGTCTAAGGAGAAGAGAGGAGAGAAAAATATACAGAAATATCACACATATATGAATTTACCCTAGATTAGGTACTTCACATATGTTCTAACTTGAGAATAAATGAATCAGAGTAAATCAATACCATAAAATTGAGTATTTCTGAGACTAACCTAGAGACAAAAAAGAAACACTAAAACATAAATCAATAAATAACAAGTGAAATACTGGAATTATGAATAAGTCTCAAACCCACTTCCCTTCTTAGTCTGTCCTCTCACTCCACAAATTTACTTTTTTGCCCATAAATTTGTTAGCTGGTGTGTCAATGATCCTTGAGTGTTTATTTTTTAACCAGAAATCTCTTCTGACCTCCATGCTTGTATATCCATTGAATGTGTCACCTTTAAATGTTACGACATTGCAAACTCACTAAGTCATTAATTGAAATTGTCATCTTCACATCTAGATTGGAATTTTCGCTTTTACTGTTGAGTGACCCTGGCATCTATCCATTCCTGTGAGTCAGAGATCCAGGCATTATTTGTGATACTTGGCTTTTCCTTACTCCAGACCCAACATTAGGTCATATCAGATTCACTCCCTAAAACTTCTGAAACACATTCACTTCTCTCCATTTCCATTGCCATCTGTCAAGTCCAGCTTCTATCATATCACATCTGAGTTACTTCGATGGGCTCCAGTTTTTCTTTCCAAATTCACTCTTATTCCTTACCCTGCTTCTCCATTGCAGCTAGAGTGACCTTGTACAAACACAAATATGGTAATCTTCTTGTTTAAAATCTTCAATAATTTTTCAACTTTATCACCAAGACAAAACTATTTATTATGTTTTAGAAGGTTTCACATGAAGTGAACCTTGCTGACTTCTCTCACCTGTTTATCACCACTGAATTCAGATGTTGAGGTGATAGAGGCAAGGTGGAGAGTGAAATAAGCCTGCAGTCTGTTCATTGATATCTTTGATTCTAGGTATGACACACTCCTCTTTGCTCTTGTTGCTTTGCATATCTTGCTCACCTTGCTCTACCCATCTCTCATTATCCTCCCCCTGTTGACTCCTAGGCATTTTTAAGACTTTATGGAAATGTGATTTCCTCTGGAACCCCTTTCTTGACCACATTCCAGGTTAGTAAGGTCATCCTGTATAACTGTATTATTCTTATTGCTGCTGCTACTGTTGCTAAGTCGCTTCAGTCATGTTTGACTGTGCAATCCCATAGATGGCAGCCCACCAGGCTCCCCTGTCCCTGGGATTCTCCAGGCAAGAACACTGTTCCTTTAAACTGTTGCCATAATTTTCAATTATATAATTTTTAAATTTGTTAGATCAATCTCTCTAAATTAATGCTGACCAATATGATAGTCACCACTCACACATGACTATATAAATGTAATCTAACAGATCAAATTGCCAACACCTGCTGGATCATGGAAAAAGCAAGAGAGTTCCAGAAAAACATCTATTTCTGTTTTATTGACTATGCCAAAGCCTTTGACTGTGTGGATCACAAAAAACTGTGGAAAATTATGAAAGAATGGGAATACCAGACCACCTCTTGAGAAATTTGTATGCAGGTCAGGAAGCAACAGTTAGAACTGGACATGGAACAACAGACTGGTTCCAAATAGGAAAAGGAGTACGTCAAGGCTGTATATTGTCACCCTGCTTATTTAACTTATACGCAGAGTACATCATGAGAAACGCTGGACTGGAAGAAACACAAGCTGGAATCAAGATTTCCGGGAGAAATATCAATAACCTCAGATATGCAGATGACACCACCCTTATGGCAGAAAGTGAAGAGGAACTCAAAAGCCTCTTGATGAAAGTGAAAGAGGAGAGTGAAAAAGTTGGCTGAAAGCTCAACATTCAGAAAACGAAGATCATGGCATCCGGTCCCATCACTTCATGGGAAATAGATGGGGAAACAGTGGAAACAGTGTCAGACTTTATTTTTTGGGGCTCAAAAATCACTGCAGATTGTGACTGCAGCCATGAAATTAAAAGGCTTACTCCTTGGAAGGAAAGTGATGACCAACCTAGAGAGCATATTGAAAAGCAGAGACATTACTTTGCCAACAAAGGTCCATCTAGTCAAGGCTGTGGTTTTTCCTGTGATCATGTATGGATGTGAGAGTTGGACTGGGAAGAAGGCTGAGCACTGAAGAATTGATGCTTTTGAACTGTGGTGTTGGAGAAGACTCTTGAGAGTCCCTTGGCATGCAAGGAGATCCAACCAGTCCATTCTGAAGGAGATCAGCCCTGGGATTTCTTTGGAAGGAATGATTCTAAAGCTGAAACTCCAGTACTTTGGCCATCTCATGCGAAGAGTTGACTCATTGGAAAAGACTCTGATGCTGGGAGGGATTGGGGGCAGGAGGAGAAGGGGAGGGCAGAGGATGAGATGGCTGGATGGCATCACTGACTCGATGGACGTGAGTCTGGATGAACTCTGGGAGTTGGTGATGGACAGGGAGGCCTGGCATGCTGCGATTCATGGGGTTGCAAAGAGTCAGACACGACTGAGCGACTGAACTGAAATTAAAAAAAAAAAAAATCATTTCCTCAATCATGTTAGCCAGGTTTCAAGAGCATCATACTGTTAAATAAAAATCATGCAGTTCAGTTTAGCTCAGTCATGTCTGATTCTTTGTGACCCCATGGACTGCAGGATACCAGGCTTCTGCATCCTTCATCAATTTCCAGAGCTTGGTCAAACTCATGTCTGTCGAGTTGGAGATGCCATCCAACCATCTCATCCTCTGTTGTCCACTTCTCTCCCGCCTTCAGTCTTTCCCAGCATTAGAGTCTTTTCCAATGAATCCATTCTTTGCATCAGATGGCAAAAGTATTGGAGCTTCAGCTTCAGCATCAGTCTTTCCAATGGGTATTTAAGACAGATGTCCTTTACGATTGACTGATTTGATCTCCTTGCAGTCCAAGGGACTCATTGGAGTTTTCTCCAACATCACAGTTCAAAAGCATCAATTCTTTTGATGCTTAAAGAAATCGTCAGGTTTCTTGGTTTCTTTATGGTCCAACTCTCACATCCATACAAGATTCTTGGAAAAACCATAGCTTTGACTAGATGGACCTTTGTTAAAAAGAAATATCTCTGCTTTTTATTATACTGTTGCAGATTCATGTTGATATATGGCAAAACCAATACAATATTGTAAAGTTAAAAAATAAAATAAAAAAATATATATATACTGTTGAGGTTGTTCTAAGCTTTACTTCCAAGGAGAAGCTTCTTTTAATTTCATGGCTGCAGTCACCATCTGCAGTGATTTTGGAGCACACAAAATAAAGTCTGTCACTGTTTCCATTGTTTCCCAATGTATTTGCCATAAAGTAATGGGACCAGATGCCATGATCTTCATTTTTCGATTGAGTTTTAAGCCAGCTTTTTCACTGTCCTCTTTCACTTTAATCAAGAGGTTCTTATTTCCTCTTCACTTTCTTACATAAGGATGGTGTCATCTGCATATCTGAGGTTATTGATATTTCTCCCCATAATCTTGATTCCAGTATGTGCTTCATCCAGTGTGGCATTTTGCCTGATGTACTGTTTATGTAAGTTGAATAAACAGGGTGACAATATAAGCCTTGATGTACTCCTTTCCCAATTTGGAACCAGTCTGTTGTTTCATGTCCAGTCCTAACTGTTGTTTCCTGACCTGCATACAGATTTCTCCAGAGGCAGGTAAGATGGTCTGGTATTCCCATCTCTTTAAGAATTTTCCACAGTTTGTTGTGATCCACACAGTCAAAGGCTTTGGCATAGTCAATAAAGTAGAAGTAGATGTTTTTCTGAAACTCTCTTGCTTTTTCGATGATCCAACGGATGTTGGCAATTTGATCTCTGGTTCCTCTGCCTTTCTAAATCCAGCTGAACATCTGGAAGTTCTCTGTGTACTGTTTAAGCCATGCTTTGGGAATTTTGAGCATTACTTTACTAGTGTGTGAGATGAGTGCAAACGTGCAGTTGTTTGAATATTCTTTGGCATTTGCCTTTCTTTGGGATTGGAATGAAAACTGACCTTTTGCAGTCCTATGGACACTGCTGTGTGTTCCAAATTTTCTGGCATATTGAGTGCAGCACTCTAACAGCATCACCTTTTAGGATTTTAAATAACTGGAATTCCATCACCTCCACTAGTTTTGTTTGTAGTGATGCTTCCTAAGTATTCTTGCCTTGAGAACCCCATGAACAGTATGAAAAGGCAAAGAGATAGGACACCGAAAGATGAACTCCTTAGGTCGGTAGGTGCCCAATATGCTACTGGAGATCAGTGGAGAAATAATTCCAGAAAGAATGAAGAGACGGAGCCAAAGCAAAAAAACACCCAGTTGTGGATGTGACTGGTGATGGAAGCAAGATCTGGTGCTGCAAAGAGCATAGAAATCTGGAATGTTAGGTCCATGAATCAAGGCAAATTGGAAGTGGTCAAACAGGAGATGGCAAGAGTGAACATCAACATTTTAGGAATCAGTAAACTAAAATGGACTGGAATGGGTGAATTTAATTCAAATGACTATTATATCTACTACTGTGGGAAAGAAAACCTTAGAAGAAATGGAGTAGCTATCAAAGTCAACAAAACAGTCTGAAATGCAGTACTTGGATGTAGTCTCAAAAATGACAGAATGATCTCTGTTTCCAAGGCAAACCATTCAATATCACAGTAATCTAACTCTATGCCCTGATCAGTAATGCTGAAGAAGCTGAAGCTGAGCAGTTCTGTGAGACCTACAAGATCTCTTAGAACTAACATCCAGAAAAGATATCCTTTTCTTTATAGTGGATGGGATGCAAAAGTAGGAAGTCAAGAAACACCTGGAATAACAGGCAAATTTGGTCTTGGAGTACAGAATGAAGCAGGGAAAAGGTTCATAGAGTTTTGCCAAGAGAATGCACTGATAATAGCAAACACCCTCTTCAAACAACATAAGAGAGGACTCTACACATGGACATCACCAGATGGTCAATATCGAAATCAGATTGATTATGTTCTTTGCAGCCAAAATGAAGAAGCTCTATACAGTCAGCAAAAACAAGATGGGGAGCCGACTGTGGCTCAGATCATGAACTCCTTATTGCCAAATTCAGACTTAAATTGAAGAAAGTATGGAAAACCACTAGACCATTCAGATATGACCTAAAACAAATCCTTTACGATTGATTATACAGTGGAAATGATGAATAGATTTAAGGGACTAGATCTGATAGACAGATTGCCTTATGAACTATGGAAGAAGGTTTATGACATTGTACAGAAGACAGGGATCAAGACCATCCCCAATAAAAAGAAATGCAAAAAAGCAAAATGGCTGTCTGAGGAGGCCTTACAAATAGCTGTGAAAGAAAGAGAAGTGAAAAACAAAGGCAAAAAGGAAAGATATACCTATTTGAATGCAGAGTTCCAAAGAATAGCAAGGAGAGATAAGAAAGCCTTCCTCAGTGATCAGTGCAAAGAAATAGAGAAAAACAATAGAATGGGAAAGACTAGAGATTTCTTCAAGAAAATTAGAGATATCAAGGGAACATTTTATGCAAAGATGGGCTCAGTAAAGGACAGAAATGGTATGGACCTAACAGAAGTGGAAGATATTAAGAAGAGAGGTGGCAAGAATACACAAAAGAACTGTACAAAAAAGATTTTCATGACCCAGATAATTGAGATGGTGTGATCAGTCACCTTGGAGAAGGCAATGGCACCCCACTCCAGTACTCTTGCCTGGAAAATCCCATGGACGGAGGAGCCTGGTAGGCTGCAGTCCATAGGGTCACGAAGAGTCAGACACGACTGAGCAACTTCACTTTCAATTTCACTTTCATGCTTTGGAGAAGGAAATGACAACCCACTCCAGTGTTCTTGCCTGGAGAATCCCAGGGATGGGGGAGCCTGACAGGAGGCCGTCTATGGGGTCGCACAGAGTCGGACACAACTGAAGCGACTTAGCAGCAGCAGCAGCAGATCAATCACCTAGAGCCAGACATCCTGAAATGTGAACTCAAGTGAGCCTCAAGAAGCATCAGTATGAACAAAGCTAGTGGAGGTGATGGAATTCCAGTTGAGCTATTTCAAATCCTAAAAGATGATACTGTGAAAATGCTGCACTGAATATGCCAGCAAATTTGGAAAACTCAGCACTGGCCATGGGACTAGAAAAGGTCAATTTTCATTCCAATCCCAAAGAAAGGCTGTGCCAAAGATTGTTCAAACTACTGCACAACTGTACTCATCTCACATGCTACAGAGGAATGCTCAAAATTCTCAAAGCCAGGCTTCAGTAATATGTGAACTGTGAACTTCTAGATGTTCAAGCTGGATTTAGGAAAGGCAGAGGAACCAAAGATCAAATTGTCAGCATCCATTGGATCATCGAAAAAGCAAGAGAGCTCCAGAAAAATATCTATGTGCCTTATTGACTATGTCAAAGCCTTTAACTGTGTGGATCACAACAAACTGTGGAAAATTTTGAAAACAATGGGAATACCTGACCTGCCTCTTGAGAAATCTGTATGCATGTCAGAAAGCAACACTTAGAACTGGACATGGAACCACAGGCTGGTTCCAAATAGGAAAGGATGTATGTCAAGGCTGTATATTATCACCCTGCTTATTTAAATTATATGCAGAGTACATCATAAGAAACGCTGGGCTAGAAGAAGCACAAGCTGGAATCAAGATTGCTGGGGAAAATATCAATAAGCTCAGATATGCAGATGACACCACCTTTATGGCAGAAAGTGAAGGACTAAAGAGCCTCTTGATGAAAGTGAAAGGGGAGAGTGAAAAAGTTGGCTTAAAGCTCAACATTCAGAAAACTAAGATCATGACATCTGGTCCTATCACTTCATGGCAAATAGATGGGGAAACAGTGGCAGACTTTATTTTGGGGGGCTCCAAAATCACTGTAGATGGTGACTGCAGCCATGAAATTAAAAGATGCTTACTCCTTGGAAGGAAAGTTATGACCAACCTAGACAGCATATTAAAAAGCAGAGACATTACTTTGCCAACAAATGCCTGTCTAGTCAAGGCTTTGGTTTTTCCAGTAGTCATGTATGGATGTGAGAGTTGGACTACAAAGCTGAGTGCTGAAGAAATGATGCTTTTGAACTGTGGTGTTGGAGAAGACTCTCAAGAGTCCCTTGGACTGCAAGCAGATCCAACCAGTCCATCCTAAAGGAAGTCAGTCCTGAATGTTCATTAGAAGGACTGATGTTGAAGTTGAAACTCCAATGCTTTGGTTACCTCATGCGAAGAACTGACTCATTTGAAAAGCCCCTGATGTTAGGAAAGATTGGAGGTGGGAGGAGAAGGGGACAAGAGAGGATGAGATGGTTGGATGGCATTACCAACTCAATGGACATGAGTTTGGGTAAACTCTGGGAGTTGGTGATGGACAGGGAGGCCTGGTGTGCTGCAGTCCATGGGGTTGCAAAGAGTTGGACACGACTGATCAACTGAACTGAACTGAAGGCCTGCTTGAGTTCATATTTCAGGATGTCTGGGTCTAGGTGAGTGATCACACCATTTTGGTTATCTGGGTCATTAAGATCTTTTTTGAATAGTTCTGTGTATTTTTGCCACTTCTTCTTAATATCTTCTGCCTTTGTTAGATCCATACTGTTTCTGTCCTTTATTGTGCCTATCTTTGCATGAAATGTTCCCTTGGTATCTCTAATTTTTTTTTAAGAGATTTCTGCTGCTGCTGCTGCAGCTGCTAATTCGCTTCAGTTGTGTCCGGCTCTGTGAGACCGCATAGACGGCAGCCCACCAGACTCCCCCCTCCCTGGGATTCTCTGGGCAAGAACACTGGAATGGGTTGCCATTTCCTTCTCCAAGACAGGAAAGTGAAAAGTGAAAGTGGAGTCACTCTAGTCTTCCTCAATACATTGTTTTCCTCTTTTTCTTTACAATGATCACTTAGGAAGGCTTTCTTATCTCTCCTTAATATTCTTGTTACCCTTATTCAGATCTTTCCTTTTCTCCTTTGCCTTTCACTTCTCAGCTTTTTGTAAGGCCTCTTCAGACAACTATTTTGCAATGGCAACTCAAGGTGATCAAATGTAACCCAAAGGATTAGAAACCCAATTAGATATTGAGGGTGATATAGAAAGTGGGGAATGATAGCTTACCAATTTAGTAGGGTTTTGCTAAAATTTGACAATGCTGAGGGCTCCCTAAGTGGTGCAATGATAAATAATCCTCCTGCCAATGCAGGAGATGCAAGAAATGCAGGTTCAATCCTTGTGTTGGGAAGATGCTCTGGAGTAATAAATGGTAACTCATTCCAGTATCCTTGTCTGGAAAACTCCATGGATAGAGGAGCCTGGCAAGCTACAGTCCATGGGTGTCAAAGAGTCAGACATGACTGAGCAACTGAGCAACACACAGACAATTCACAAATGAACACGGAGGTTCATAAGCTGAGGACTTTGGAAAGTTTAGGGGAGGACGAGTAGTTTGGTCAAGAAGAGAAGTTTTGTCAGTAAGCACATATGACTCGTTGCTACTGTATTGGACAGTGTAGTTAATAAATATTTCCATTACTGCAGCAATTTCTATTTGGTAGCAGAGACTTAGACCATAAGCTCTCTGAGAATGCAGTCAATACCTATTTGCTCAACATTAAAATCTGGTTCCTAATAGATGCCCAATAAATACTGGTTGCTTATTATTAAAGGGAAAAAAGTCTTCTCCAGGCTTCATTTCAAGTTTCTTATTCTCTCTTTTGAAATGATTTAATTAACATTCTTCTTGTTAGATTTGTTCACTTCCTAAAAGATTAATGAATTTGCTCCTATGGTTATGTCATCATGATTTAATAATTTAATATAACTGTCATTGATGGTCCTATCTTCAATGCAGTGTTGTCCAATAGCACACAGTTAAAATTTTCTTAAATCTGACTCTAGGCAATAACGATTTAGTAACATCTCAGGATTAAGAACCTCTGTCATTTAAGGGCAAACAATTCTCCTCAGAGCTTCCTAAATCACAACTGCTTCTCTCTAAACTGCAATATCACCTTTTTCTTGTGTAGATTGACTGTGGGCCAATTGGCTTTCATCCATATCTGTAAATCAACCATGCCCTGGTAAAGCTGGCAGGTTGCAGGAGTAATTAGAAACAAGGCCAGTGAAGCTCTGCTTAAGTCTCCCTGTTTATAACCTTGAGTTAGGATTCCTTTCAGTCTGTGGCCTCTTAAGGAGAGACTTGAGGGTGGTTCCACCTGGAACTCTTATTTCTCTTTGATTTTTACTTCTACTTTCATCACCAAATCTAGAAGTTTCCACAAAAACATTGAAGACTTTTAAAAGGCTGAAAAGAAAGATTTTTTTTTTTTTTTTGGTATGATTGTGGGATCCAGATCTCTGACCGCTTTGAAATAAATTGAACTGTCAAGAAGGCTCTGAAGGGTTTATATCTGATCTACCACCTAAGGCTAGATACAGTCTGGCACCTTCAATGGATTGATGTTAGAGCCATGGTAAACATTCTGAATGAACCTCAGAAATCCCCTGGGATGCCACAAAAATCTAAACAATTAGAGTGTATAAGATGCCAATTAAAGAAAAGACTAAATTTAGTGAATAAACTCTACATATTAGTACCATCAGAGAGTGTAAAGTTTCAGAAAGGAATCTTGGATGTATTTGCTACTTCCACATAATATGGAAGCTATTTTTGGATCAGGTGTAAGGAAGAGGTATTTATTTCCAGCAGGTCCTAAATTATCCTAAAATTAGCCTTCCATGATCTCCATAGGCAAAGCAATAGATGAACCAGAGAGACTTAGGGAACCACAGGGCCACTCAAATAGAGAAAAGACAGTCATATTGAATAAACAGCTCTTGATAGCTATTTTTGCATAGTCTATTGGGAGAGGGAAAAAAAAACACTCATAAGAAAATGAAGAACTTTGGACAATCAGAATTCAAGAAATATATAATTCTTTTGGATTAACACTGACTCTTAAATTTATCATCATAGTATAGATAAGATCATAGTGCTTACAAAGTGTAAGATGAGCAGTATACAAATCATAAAACTTTTGAATTCAGAGTCTAAACAAAAATGGTTTGGGTTTGGGTTTTCGTCTTTTTTTAATATATCCTTGGTTAAAAGGATTGAAAGTTAATATCAAAAGCAAGCTATCTGACACTTGTGGATCATTGTTTATAATTATCCATAGAATAAATGTATACTTTTCCTATATAGATGTTATTCTATAGTGTTATAACATTCACCTCAATGAGGTTTGTAAAGTCCAAATGAACCAACACTGATAACAAAGTAAAATTAGATAACTCTTAAATATTAAATATACTAAATACTGACTAGATCAAGCAAAGATCAGGGAAAGAAAGAGAAGGGTGAATCAACGAGTATAGCTTTACTACCGTTCAGCTAATCACCATGTAACAATATGGTGCCATAAGAAGCTTGTTTCTTTGCTAACATTTTACATGAACTTCTAAGGCAGTTTAGGGCTTCCCAGATGGTACAGTGCTAATCAATCTGCCCGCCAAAGCAGCAGACACAAGAGACATGGGTAAGGCAGTACAGTTAAGAATATGAACTTCTAAATCACCCAACATCAGCTTTAAACTTTCATTCTGCAGCTAACTCGATAAATGACACAAATATTCTCACTGTTCCTGTGTATAAAATAAGCCTACTCATTTTTCAGGGTAATTGTTAAGACTTAAGTAAGGTGTTTCACATAAAAGCACCTATCACATTGTTGGTTCATAATTGGCACCCACTAAATAAAAGTCTTATGTCTAAGAGAGAGAAATGTTTTTTATTGGAAAATTGAAAGATAAAATGAGCATGGTTTATGATCACATGACTCCTGAATAAAGTTAGCTAACATATTTTAAAAATACTTTAGGATCAGAGGAAATGTACCATATTCACCAGCCCCCTCACATTCAACAAATTCTGTCAATATCTGGATATTTCTAAATAAACAGACCAAAAATATGCTTCTTTAAAGTTGGTTTTATTCTAGTTGTCATCTGGGTGTTTGAAATTATGAAGAAATGATTTAGTAGCAAAGATATATCAAATACAAATGACAATTAGGACAACTGTAAGATTGAGGAATATTTTCCAATTTTAATCAAAATATTTCTGGACTCAGTTTACTTTTTCAAAGCATGAAATCATGGCTTATAAGTATTTGGGAAAGGCTAGAGACAAAGCAAAAATTTTGTTCTATGATACCTTCATTACAGTGTGTGAAAGTGAAAGTAAAGTTGCTCAATCGTGTCCGACTTTTTGCCATGAACTGTAAGTCTACTAGGCTCCTCCATCCATGGGATTTTCCAGGCAAGAACACTGCAGTGGGTTGCCATTTCCTTCTCCAGGGAATCTTCCCAAGCTAAGGATTGAACCCGGGTCTCCCACATGGTAGGAAGATGCTTTACCATCTTAGCCACCAGGGAAATCCAGTGTGTGCATGCATGCTAAGTCACCCACTCATGTCCGACTCTTTGCAACCCCATGGACTGTAGCTGCCAGGCTCCTCTGTCCATGGGATTCTCCAGGCAAGAACACTGGAGTGGGTTGCCATGCCTTTCTCCAGGGGATCTTCCCAACACAGGGATCAAACCCAGGTCTCCTATGTCTCCTGCATTGGCAGGCGGGTTCTTTACCACTAGCATCACCTGGGAAGCCTGATATCTTCATTAGCTTTATAAAATGACTGAAGCATAGGTGTCATATTTTTTTTGCACTGCCCATTTTTAAAGTATGTACTGAGAGCAAAGATGATGAATATTTAGCAACAGTTTGAGAATAGCTTCAAAACAGATGAATTTTTGTGTATATATAGTTAAATACTTAAAATCTTATATATTCTAAATGCAGTTAGTCTTTGCCACTGTCCTGGTATACTTAGTAAATCTGTATTTCATATATTTCTTGATAGAGGCATATTACATTTCCAAAAGTTTAGAACCCAACTTTCAGACATTGCATAAAAAGTGAATTATAGCAGACATTATCTGTGTTGAAAAACCAATGTACCGCATCATCTAATTTCATAAAAATATAGTATGTGCCAGATTGCTGAGAAAATAGTTTTGCAAAAGCACACAAACTAATAGTGTTACCAAAAAAGAAAATGGCTCTTTTTGACTTTCCTCCTTATCAAAAGACCCCAACTCAAACAGGACAAGTTTTTGGCAGAAGATTCATTTGTGTTTTCTAAATGAAGCCACTCTGTGCCAACTAAGTGTTTCTTCTCTATTCTTCTTTACTTGGTAACTAAAGAAATCCAAGTGCATTTTACGGTTTAAAAAGAAACATTGCTACTGGCTTGGGACCTTGCCCACCAAATATTGGCTTGGAGTTCATTTCGTCAGTCATTGGTATACCCAGAAAACAAAGGAATGATGGGCAACAGGGATGCCAACAGACAGTTATTGGGACACAATTCTAATTTAAAACTAGTCGACTAGTTTCCCTTTCTTTCTCTCTCCATTTTTGTATGTTAGACTTAGAATGATCTAAATCTGTTTACTTCTGGCTGTCAGTCTCCACATATCCACCTTTCCTGCCAATGCAGTGTCATCCATCTAGAACTCTGGTTTTTTTGGTTTCTTGCTTTCAGTATCTAATTTATTAAGCCAATTTTCCACTTTTCCAAGACTCCCACACCTATCACTCTGCCATTTACTGCTGATGTGGAACTCTGTCAAAAATGCTTTCAAAATGCAAGCGCTTTATGAAAATTTGTGCAGTTGTTTACAAAAAGTTTTTTTTTTATTTTATCAACAAAATAATTACTTTTTTATGGCTTCCCCTAGAGCCATAGATTTTAAAGGTGAATAGAGTAAGTATTTATTCTATTCTAAAGATGAACAGAGCAAATATGAGGTCTAGAGTCTAGATTCTAAAATCAGAAGAATAATAATTGTATGTTTTTATACTTGAGGTGAATAAATAGCTAACATTATCAGAAAACATTTTATATAAGATTTGATAAATTCATAAAATACTGGAAAGGCTTGGTATTTATTCAGTTTTCTAATGCAGAGGGAAAATACCATATTGCTTTTTTTTTTTAATACCACCAGGTAAATGTTTCCCACATCTAAAGGCTCAACAAACTACAGAAAAAATTAGCATAAGCTCTCTAGAATAGGGAATTGCTGAATACTACTAAATGTAGAATAGAGAATGACTGAAAATTAGTAAACACAAATTAAAAATATAAAAATAAGCCAGGGGAGATGGCTCCCACCTATGGGTCACCTATGGAAGGCAGGAGGATGCGTTGAACCCACAAGTTCTAAGCTGTATCTGCACTAAATTAAGTATTAATATGGTGACCTCTCAGCAATGTGAACATTAAAATAATTTTGATTTGAAGTGATTTATTATTAAATACAATAATATGTTTGATGTGGCAAAGCAGAGTCCTGACCATCATTTTGGGGCTTACACAATTAATAAATCATATTTAATCTCTTTTTTCCCCTTGAAACATTAACTTGAACCAAAGGCCTTGAAAAGTTACCGAGGTAAACAACACCATTAGACAAAAAAACATTTAATTCAGTTATACTATTGAAAAGGTATTAAAAAATAAAGCAAATTACGATCTTACGTTTTAACTCCTGCATTATCTATTATTACATAAAAAAACGTTCCCCAGATTTTGTTCCAAGCACATGCAAGAGTGTTTTACAGTAGAAAAAAACTACCATATTTAAGTCAGTTTGGGAAATGCTGCATGTAGTGTCTCTGTCTTGACATGCAGATTAGCATATTAATATGAACATATTTAGCTGTGTTGGGAGTGAAATTCCCCTCACATATTTTAGCACAGAATGCTTTTGGTAGCATTTTACCAGACTGTCTTCTGAAGAATACATATTGGGAAATGTTGGCTAGGCCTAAAGGTCCATCTTTCAGTTAGTAATTTTTCGCTAATTTTAATTTCAAGAAAACTTTCTTTTCTGTCTTGTGTGTGTCATATAACAATAGTTATCTAGGATGTGCTTGTTTGAACAGGTGAAAACAGGGATTGAAATTTCAGAGCCTTAAATCATAGTCTATTTTTTCCCTAGAAATTAAATAGGCTTTTTCTTTCATAGAAATTTATTTTCATAGAAATTATCCAAATCAATATTTTATAATTTTTAATAATGTATGAATATATTACAGAAAGACAAAGCAAGAATATTGAGCCTATACCAGTGATAAACTATTTAAGTAAAGTAAAACTTACAACAAAGCAAATCTTAAATTTAAGTAATGCATAATTGCTATTAGCCTACAGAGTTCAGCATAAGTTATAAGTAGTCAAAGTGAATCACTGGAATTAAAAGGACTGTTTTGTTACCTAATCAACTTTTGAAGTTTCTTTTTTTGAAGCCTTTAATATTACTTAAGCCACTCACACACACACACACACACACACACACACACACACAATATATTACTGAGGGAATACTTTCTTCCATTATTGAAAGTTAATTATTTGCACTTACAAAGTCTCTCATAAAAGTAAAACTATCTAATCAGCAATCAGACTTTAGTAAGCATTCATTTCTTGTTTCCCTAGGAATCCCTGTACTTAATGAATGTTCTAGATCTACCTTACAATAGTTTCCTCCATATGAAAGATTTAAGACTGAGGAACAAAGCTACTGTTTGGAGGTCAGTGGGATGAAGTTTATTATTCAGCCCCCTAATGGCAATACTCCTTTTTTTCTTCTAGTAAGGAGATATTTTTTTAGTAAAGAAATGGTTTAATAGATCTATTATCTAATAGATAGTAAAGCCCTCTAACAATTTAGCTCAACAACCCATACAGAGTGCCTATTTTGTGCAATTGTTCTATGCTAAAAATTTACAACTCTGGTCAAAGTGCTTCAAGAAATTTCATTCTTATTTCCAGATTTTGCCCATGTTTTACTGATATCATGTTTTGTTGATACCTTGGCAGGGATATATTTCATAGTAGATTATTTTTCTGTCATGAGCGTCCTTAAGATCTATGTGTGGAACTTCTAAATGTTCACATTCTGTGCATGACATGAACCAACTTTGTTTCCTTTAATGAAGTGAGAAGGAAAACATCAGAGTACATGGAAATATATGACTAATGGAAACAGTAAAGAGATCCAGTCTCCCTTCTCTTCTGTTACAAAGTTGTTCCCCATCAGGAAGAGAACAAAAGTTGAAAGTGATTTTGAAAGGAGATTTTGTGGGTCAAGAAAACCTCCTAAAAACACCAATAGTTTTATAAAGTGATGACAAGACAGAGAAAGAGAAAGATCAATAAGGAATGATCATGTCAAACCAATCTATCAAATATTACCTATTCAAAAACAGTGAATGAAGTAAGTTATTTCACTTATTTTTATTAATCCTTGGCTAATTTTAAATCTAGTGAATCTCTTAAAAACATGATCTAAATTTAACACTTTATTGCTGCTTCATTATTTGGATAAAGATTACAAGTCTTTAATATTGCTGGCTTGAAAACTAAATTATTTTCTAGAAGCTTTTTGAACAGAAGCAGTGTAACTCTGTTTCATGAAAAACATGATGCAGCAGAAAAGATAAAAGATTTATAGGGAATTTCTTTTCCTCTTTTTGAAAGCTGATGCCTATGGCTTTCACTAATTGAAAATTTTATTTATAAAGACAGACCTGTAGGCAGTCTATTTGCAGCCGCCAGCATTAACTGCACATTGTAATTTCCTGCATTTAGAAAAAACTTAGAGATCAATGGGACTGGATGGTGACAATTTGAGGAAGTCTTCACTAATTTGTAATGACACAGGTGTGCAGAAAAACAAATAATTACCTAATCATTATCTTTCATAATTTCAAGGATATCCCTGAAACTATCATTATCCATGAATAAGAATAAGAGAAAGATTTAATGGTCATTAATATTGAAAACACTTATGGTTCATTTTTACTGAGGTTTTTCAATGTAGTAACTTTTATAAATTAGGGGTGTTGTGTATGTGTGGGTATGTGTATAAAATTATGTCTATTGACATTCCAATGCTAAACCCTAGAAAGTATTATTTAACATTTGATTAGATGTTTGATGATATTGTCTCCAAATATTTTGTCTGTTTATAAGTCTGCCTAAGATACCAGCCAGAGAAGGCAATGACAACCCACTCCAGTACTCTTGCCTGGAAAATCCCATGGACGGAGAAGCCTGGTAGGCTGCAGTCCATGGGGTCGCTGAGTCGGACACGACTGAGCGACTTCACTTTCACTTTTTACTTACATGCACTGGAGAAGGAAATGGCAACCCACTCCAGTGTTCTTGCCTGGAGAATCCCAGGGACAGGGAAGCCTGGCGGGCTGCCGTCTATGGGTCTCACAGAGTCGGACACGACTGAAGCGACTTAGCAGTAGCAGCAAGATACCAGCAATAATTGAATAAAAGGGTTGTACTATTTTGCTTAGGGATTCTCAGGTGGCACAGTGGTGGTAAAAATTCACCCGCCAATGCAGGAGATGCAAAAGACTCTGATTAGATCCCTGCATCCGGAAGATCTTGAGTGGGAAATGGCAACCACTCCAGTATTCTTGCCTGGAAAATTCCATGGACACAGGAGCCTGGCGGGCTACAGCCAATGGGTTTGCAGAGTCAGACTCTACTGAGCATACATTCATGCACTATCATGCTTACGCTTAGGGAAAATATTCTGTGTTATTTTTACTTTTATTATCTGTATTAAAGTTTTGTGAATTCCAAGGAAGAGAAGAGTTGAATTTGTTATCTGTCCCGGTCTATATCAATTTAAGCTCTGCATTACTAATACATTTCAAAATCTTCAAAGTAAAACTATACAGCAACTATTTCCTTGCTGATATAGGCAAATTGATTTTTTGTTGTTCTTAAGTCCAAATTGTCCTTTTTCATTATGTTCAGGTGAATAGACTATGAATTCCAGGTCAAAAACTGGAGTTTGTCTTCTATGAGAAAGAAGTATATAAAGAAGGATGTTTACTTTCTTCAGTTGGTGTAAGTGAATGATAAACTTTGATTAAAAAGTCACAGTGTATTAATTTTAGATTTAATTAAATGGAATGCATTCTTTCATCATATTTTTCTTTCTTTGGATCATATTACAAAGCTTATTTTTTAAAATATAAATAATCATTTTGTTAAAGTAGTAATGAATATTAGTACATTTAACTGAAAAAGTAATATTAAAAAACAAAACAAAACACCTCTTACCACTCAAAAATAGCCACAGAAATGTTTTGGTGCAGTTCCTCCCAATCTGTTGTCTAGGAAAAAGGAGGCATCTCTATTCCCTCTGTGACAGCTGGAAAAATTCTTTATACCATATGGAAGCATATGAGTCACCCCCACCCCCTCCAGTCAGAAAAACCCCGCTGGGGCCATTCACACTTGAAACAAACTCCAACATTCTTTGCTCATCCCTCAGGGCCCTGCATGATTTAACTGAGTACTCACCCTCTGACCCCCGCTCTCTTAAAGGGAGTTGTGTGGGTATCTATTGATAGTCCCAGAAACTAGACCATCAGTTCTTTATATCATGACCTCCAATATTCTAGTTTGGCATCATTTAAGATGCCAAACTATCTCTATTTTCCTTGGATTGCCCTCAGTTTAAATCTGACAAGCTCACATTCCAGGAACTTACTCAGTTTTTGGCAAATAAGATATTCCTAGAATAAGGGTATTAATTATAATATTAGTATGTTGGTCATTTTAGATACATCAACCATTGAATAATATTTGTTCTTAAGTCCACAATTTTGTGCTTCACGGCACAACTTAATGATATTATATATTCCCCACTGATTTGGAACACTGTCATTACTAAAAGTTAAAATGAGAAATGATTGACACTGGTTTTTGACTATGCATTCTCATGAATTAATCTATATGTCTATGTAAGTAATAAGACCATACTTTTTAAGTAATTGTGACTTTATGGCATTTAATGATACATAGGAATAGAAGGGTCCATCTCATTATGTTTTCAATATGCTATTTTTGTTGATTTATTTTTCAAATATATTTCAAAACAATTTTTCAAATTATAAAAATGCCATATTGGAATACAAATTTGAATTAGAATGTACAGCTTGAGAAAAATGCCTATAGTTGTAATATTGAAAGTATCCATTCAGAACATATACATATCCATGTAATTTTTCAGATTATCTTTATGACTTTTAATAATGCAATTAGTAATAAGTTCAGAGCATTTTTTACCTTTACTTTAGTTTTAATTGATTTCTCCTTAATCATTTTGAGTTGTTTTAGTGGGTATTTCAAACTTGAAAAGTTATGACCAACCTAGACAGCATGTTAAAAAGCAGAGACATTACTTTGCCAACAATGGTCCTCAGGTCAAGGCTATGTCTTTTCCAGTAGTCATGTATGGATGTGACAGTTGGACTATAAAGAAAGCTGAGTGCCAAAGAATTGATGCTTTTGAACTGTGGTGTTGGAGAAGACTCTTGAGAGTCCCTTGGACTGCAAGGAGATCCAATCAGTCCATCCTAAAGGAGACCAGTCCTGAGTGTTCATTGGAAGGACTGATGCTGATGCTGAAACTCCAATACTTTGGCCACCTGATGTGAAGAGCTGACTCATTTGAAAAGACCCTGACACTGGGAAAGATTGAAGGCAGGAGGAGAAGGGGATGACAGAGGATGAGATGGTTGGATGGCATCACCAACTCAATGGACATGAGTTTGAGAGTAGACTCCGGGAGCTGGTGATGGACAGGGACACCTGGCGTTCTGCAGTCCATGGGGTTGCAGAGTCGGACATGACTGAGTGACTGAACTGATACTGACACTGACCGTGGCTATCTTTGTAATGCCTCTCTTTCTTACCTATGTGTGCTTAGTTGATTAGTCATGTCCAACTGTTTGTGACCCCAGGTTCCTCTGTCCCTGGGAATTCTTCAGGCAAGAATACTGTAGTGGGTTGCCATGCCCTCCTCCAGGGAATCTTCAAATTTGGAATACAAATTTGAATTAGAATGTACAGCTTGAGAAAAATGCCTATAGTTGTAATACTGAAAGTCTCCATTCAGAACATATACATATCCATGTAATTTTTCAGATTATCTTTATGACTTTTAATAATGCAAACCCAGGTCCCCCACTTTGCAGGCAAATTCTTTACCATCTGAGCCACCAAGGAAGCCCTTGAACTTCTAATCCAATCTAATAGGAGGATCAGAAACAGTTGACATTCATATGACAAAAATATTCATTTACAGTTTTACTTCAAGGAAACATTAACTGTCTTCCCTTTCTCATAATACAGTCTGATTTGGACATCCTAGTCATTCCCTCAAATACCACAGTGATCCATTACCTTAATGTACCATGCTGATTTGGACACAGCAAACAAGAGCTGGCTATTACACTGATAACACTGGCAGACCTGGGAAGATACAGTCACTCCAGAGAGTGAGAGAGAAATGCTGGGAAGGTACACAAAACTATGAGTTCAGTAAAGTTTTTAAGGTTCTGATGGCCAGAGGTATCCTGGGCTATCCTCTGTAGAGTAAGAGAAAAACCCCTGCATCTTGCATCTTCTACTACAAAGAAGGAGGCACAGCGCCTGGTACACCTGTTGATATTCTGGTGATAGTAAATTACATCCACCACTTATCATCATGTGAAATTACCTCCTTTGTTTAATTAGTTACTTATTTATCATCTGAATTTCCACTTAACTGTAAGCACTATGAGGGAAGGAAACTCCTTTAATTCCAGTATCTAAATTATGTCTGGTTCAATGGGTGGTAGGAGCAGCATTCCCCAGGTGCAGGTAAGGAGGGGTGCTGAGAAATCAAAACAAAAATACACATAAGTGCAAGTTCATTTGCTTTCCATGATACTCACACACCAGGAATATGAAACAATTTCAGTAATAAAATGCATCTCTCTCTAAAAAATATTTTAGTATAAGTTCTAAACAATCACTGTGGTTGCCATTAAGTATTGTATATATAAATATTTATTATTTTAAATATTTCTCCTTTAATAAATATAGTATTCTACCTATAAGGTGATTCTGAGATCTCCAAGTTATAGCTGGTCCATGACTCAAAAAAGAGGAATAACTACATGAGTTTCCTTAAGATTGTAAACTAGTAGAGATTTGAAATTAGTTAAGCCTCCTTCAGATTTTGTCCCTGCATCCAGTGGTATTACATATTCTTGTCTTTGAGCAATGGCTACAAAAGGCAATGAAATAGGATGTGAGTTACTTTAATTGTATTGTTATATGTGACCACTTAAAAATTGTGTGTTTAAAATATAAGGCAGTGAAACAGTGTGAACTTTGGGATGTATTATCTTTGTTTGATAAGTGAAAATTTTGATTATTCATGAAACATATTATTTGATTTTGATAACATCATTAACATGAAATTTCATCTTCTTTGTTAAATAAACTTTATTTTAGAGTGGTTTTAGGTTTACAGAAAGATTGCAAAGATAATGTAGTTCCTGAATACCTTAAACACAATCCATCTTATTATTAATGTCTTACATTAGTATAGTAGATTTGTCATAATTAATTAACATTGATGCCTCATTATTAACTAAAGATTGTCTTAGTGACATGAAAAGTGGACATTTGATTTCCAAAAACATAGATATAGTCTATCAACTTGACTGTGCAGTCATAAGAGCAATAATTATAAAAAAGATGTTATAGGGAAAAAGGTTATTGATTGTTAAACACAGTAAACAGTATAAAATTGTATACAGTGATGGCAACTATGTGAAGATATAATATGGACATATTATATGAACTAGAGGGAAATAAAAAGAAATGAAATTAGTGTTAATGGCATGTGATATATTTGTAGTGACTAATTGATTTTTTTAATTAAGCAATTTATTTAGAGATAATTGTAAATTCACATGCCATAAAAAATAATACAGAGAGATCCCATGTATCCTTCACCAAGTTCCCCCAAGGATAACGTCTTACAAAATTGTACATTATCACAACCAGGAAAAGGATATTGGTCCAAGTAATACATGCATCTTCCTTGAAATGTCAATTATTTCTAAACTAAAGCTCAATAAAGAAAATGATATGATTGCTCTATATGTATTATTGAAAACAGTTTTATTACAGAGGAAATAGGATTATGCATCTGAGTATCAGAATTGGTAAGTATGCAGTGGTCTGGCCTTTTCAGATAGTTATAGAAACCCAGAAAGTAGGACATTATGCTAGTAAGTAAATCAAAATGCATATTTACCACTTTTCTCTAATTTCATATGAAAAATAGCTATTGTAATCATTCTCTCCTGAATGCTTTTCCTCTGACTTTTTAACTCAGTGGTGAGTGCCCCATAGCTGATCTGTGTTGGTAAGAGACACCAGACTCTCTCTGTTTCTCTATGTTCACATCTCACTCTACTTCTCTTTAACCTTGAGCAAGAAAATGAAATCAAGCAGTTCTCTAAATAAAACTCAAAGGCAACTTGCCCCTTATGTACATTTAAAGAATCATAGGAAGATTTAATTAATCTGATTCTTAACAATCTGAAAACAGATGGGCACTAAATAAAAACAGGATATTGCTATATTGTCAATCACATCAATGGAACTCGAAGTTGTTGATTTGCTTCCCACTTTAAAAAAATGAATATAAATTAAAATGCAAATGAAATGACAAATGCAAGCCCATTTGAAAATTAAAATACTACCCTGTAAAAAAATTAAGTAAGACAATAAGCCTATCATGGAGGAGGTAAAATATCAATAGGTTCTTATTCATTTAATCCTCAAACTAATGATCAAGGTGACAGGGCTTGAGTGTCCTGGTTGAAAACTGTAACATATTTTAAAAAATGTTTCTCAGAAGAAGTACAGCATAATAACAAATATCATCATCTTGCACATTGGGTGAGCTACATGCAAATTAGTCAACAATTATGGTTGACTTAGAATTATATTTAACAATTGAATGTCATTTCATACATGAATTATCATAAGGCAATTGAAAAGTAGTATCATACAGCAATTGAAAAGTAGTACTCAAAGTAGTCATCTTTAGAGAGGTCAGTTTTAAAATGCAAATTTGGAGTTATTATAGATTATTTGTTACATAGAAAGAGGGTCAAAATCCTTCCTTTTATTGGACAGACAGATTGGAGTCAATGTATTATGGATAGACTTTGGGAATAAAGAGGGAAAAAAATAGAACTTTGACAAGTTTAACTATGGTTTCTTGAGAACTTCATAAACTTTTGTTTTCAAATAAAACTCTGAAGACTACATTTTGGATATTCAACCATATCTTGTCAAGCCTCTTAGTCAAGTGACCTGAAAGCAATTTCAGATGTGCAACTTTTTATCTCTGCTCTTTTATGTCCACATAAATTACTATTGCTCTCCTTTCACTTTTCACTTCTTATGTTTCTAATAAAGCCATACTTTTGAAAATAAACACTTGTCATTTGGAACATCTATTTGCAGCTTTCTACTTTTCATTAAGTGGAATTTGGAGGTAGTATTTTCTTTTTCTTCTAGATATATTTTGCAGCTAATAATATCAGAAACATTTTAATATTAAAGCTTTCATCTTAAAAAAAAAAAAGCTTCTTTAAAACTACTTAACTCTGTTGTTAATTCATATTTGAACCAAAGTTAATCCTAGAGATTTTCAGAAGTCCCAGTCTCTAAAGAGATCCAATTGTTAACAAGGCTGAAAATACAAATTTTATAAGATCAGGAATTTATTCATACAACATTAACAACTAAAAGCAAATTTAACCAAGGAGCTGAAGTATCTGTATACTGAAAAATATTAGACATTAATGAAAACAATTAGTGAAGACAGAAATAAATGGAAAGATATTCCATGCCTATGGGTTGCAAGAATCAATATTGTTAAAATGAACATACTATCCAAATAAATCCAAAGATTCAATAATATCCCTATCAAAGTTCCAATAGCTTATTTGAAAAAAATCAAATAAATAATATTAAAATTTGTATGGAGTCACAAAACACTCTGAATACTCTCTCTGTTCTTGAGAAAGAACAAAGCTGGAGACAACACTCTCTTTGACTTCAAATTATGTCACAAAGTTATAGTAATTAAAATAGCATGGTAGTGGTATAAAAACAGACATATATAAAATGGAAAAGAATAATACAGAGTTCATATATGGTCAGTTCATTTACAACAATGGGGACAATTATATTCAATGGGAAAGGACAGTCTCAATTTTTGTTGAAAAAATTGAACAGCCGTATGGAAAAGAATGAAACTCAGCCCCTATCTTATATTATACACGAAAATTGATTCAAAATGGATTAAAGATTTGAATATAAAACCTGAAACTATCAAAATCCTAGAAGAGTACATAAGTGGTAAGCTGTGTGACACAGGACTTGACTATGATTTTCTAAATCTAATACCAAAAGTAAAAACAATGAAATCAAAAATAAATAAGTGGGACTAAGTGGAACTACACTTTACTTGGAGAAGGCAATGGCACCCCACTCCAGCACTCTTGCCTGGAAAATCCTATGGATGGAGGAGCCTGGTGGACCACAGTCCATGGGGTCACTAAGAGTTGGACAAGACTCAGCGACTTCACTTTCACTTTTCACTTTCATTTTTCACTTTCATGCATTGGAGAAGGAAGTGGCAACCCACTCCAGTGTTCTTGCCTGGAGAATCCCAGGGACGGGGGAGACTCGTAGGCTGCCATCTATGGGGTCATACAGAGTTGGACATGACTGAAGCGACTTAGCACCGGCAGCAGCACAGTGTACTAAAAAGTTTCTGCATAGCAAAGAAGTCATCAACAAAATGAAAATGTAACCCATGAGTGGGAAAAAATAATTTGGAAATCATATACTAATATATATTAAGAATAGGAGTTAAGATATATTAAGAATTCACCCAACTCAATAGCAAAAAACAAACAAAACCCCCAAATAATCCAGATGTAAAAAGGAGAAAGGACTGAAATAGACATTTTTCCAAAGAAGACATCCAGATACCCAATAGGTACATGGAAAGGTGCTCAACATCACTTATCATCAGGAAATTGCAAATTAAAATCATGGTAAGATATCATCTCACACCTTTTAGATGAGATTTATGTGCCAGGCATGTGATAAACATTTTATCAGTTCAGTTCAGTTCAGCCGCTCAGTCGTGTCCAACTCTTTGTGACCCCATGAATTGCAGCACTTCAGGCCTCCCTGTCCATCACCAACTACCGGAGTTCACTCAAACTCACGTCCATCGAGTTGGTGATGCCATCCAGCCATCTCATCCTCTGTCGTCCCCTTCTCCTCCTGCCCCCAATCCCTCCCACCATCAGAGTCTTTTCCAATGAGTCAATTCTTCACATGAGGTGGCCAAAGTATTGGAGTTTCAACTTTAGCATCATTCCTTCCAAAGAACACTCAGGGCTAATCTCCTTTAGAATGGACTGGTTGGATCTCTTGCAGTCCAAAAGACTCTCAAGAGTCTTCTCCAACACCACAGTTCAAAAGCATCAATTCTTCTGTGCTCAGCTTTCTTCACAGTCCAACTCACATCCATACATGACCACTGGAAAAACCATAGCCTTGACTAGACAGACCTTTGTTGACAAAGTAATGTCTCTGCTTTTGAATAAGCTATCTAGGTTGGTCATAACTTTCCTTCCAAGGAGTAAGCATCCTTTAATTTCATGGCTGCAATCACCATCTGCAGTGATTTTGGACCCCCAAAAAATAAAGTCTGACACTGTTTCCACTGTTTCCCCATCTATTTCCCATGAAGTGATGGGACCGGATGCCATGATCTTTGTTTTTTGAATGTTGAGCTTTAAGCCAACTTTTTCACTCACCTCTTTCACTTTCATCAAGAGGCTTTTGAGTTCCTCTTTACTTTCTGCCATAAGGGTGGTGTCATCTGCATATCTGAGGTTATTGATATTTCTCCCGGCAATCTTGATTCCAGCTTGTGCTTCTTCCAGCCCAGCGTTTCTCATGATGTACTCTGCATATAAGTTAAATAAGCAGGGTGACAATATACAGCCTTGACGTACATAGTAACTATAATAATCATGGTCCTTATTATCATCAATGTAACATCTGATGAAAGGGCAACAAAACGCATTTCACATGTTACTCTCTTATAGCAAGGCCTGACTTATGTACCCAAATACTTCCTCTGACTACATTAGATCATAATGAGAAAATTAGAAAGAGGATTGATAACAATTTTCTGTGTTTTTGACCAACTTAAGAATATATATATCTTCCCTGGTGGCTCAGACTGTAAAGAATCTGCCAGCAATGCAGGAAAACCTGGGTCTGATCCCTGGGTCAGGAAGATCCCCTGAAGAAGGGAATGGCTACCCATTCCCATATTCTTGCCTGGAAAATTCCATGGACAGAGGAGCCTGGCGGGCTACAGTCCATGGGGTCACAAAGAGTTGGAAATGAGTGAGCGACTAATAATTCACTTCATGTGATATATATATATATATATATATATATATATATATAAAGCATATAGAATACTTTGAAACGCTATTGAGCAATGCATATTTTAACACTTTTCTATCTACAAACACATATGGAGACAAATGAAGAAATTTGTAGGTTATTTCAAATATGAGAATGTATGTAACCTTTCTACTCCTTTCTTTTTATATGACACTCTGCTTCAGATATCTTATTCCAGACCTGCTAAATGGGAAGGGAATGAAGAGAAGGAAGGAGAGAAGAAAAAATTCAATTTATATTGCAATAAATTTGCCAGATTGTACTCATAATATATCTTCAAAATGTAATTTGTAAAGCCACTGCAAACATACATCACAATCTAATTGTGATTGCCATATTATATTAAACCATAATTAATAAAATGTCCTGGTAATAGTCATTAATTTAATTCATTCCTCATTATCCTCTTTAAAACATATCTATTTCATTCTTCTTATTCTCTAGCTGTTAAACTGACCTGTAAACAATTATCAATAAGGGGTAACTACCCTTGCTCAGTGATATCAGAGTTTTCCTTCATAATACCTGAGTATAGAAAAGTCACTCACCTTAATGGGGAGCAGCCATGGGAACCAGGTAGAAAATACTCTTGGCTTTACTATCAGGAAGAAACACCAGGGAAGACAAAGGACAGATGGGGAGTGGTAATTCATAAAGGAGGAGTGGGAGAAAGGCCCTAGTCTAAAGTCCACATTTTCTTAAATTTAAAAGTCAGAAAATTACTTAAGAACCCAGGGCAACCATTATTTCACTTTGAAAAAATAGAACCAGTGCAAACTCAAATTTTATCCTTATCCTTTATTTTGAATGTCTGTATCCTTATTTTATAAGAACCTTTTCTTTCTATGAAGTATAAAAGAGGTTCATTCATCTGTTCATTCATTCAGTAAATTCTTATTGAACAGCTACTATATGTGAGGTGTCAGTAAAACAAAGGAGAATGAAATAGAAAGGTAATAAAGTTTGTAAGTGTGGTAAGTTCAGTAATAGCATACAGATAAATCTTTATGGTAGCACAGAGAAGGAACGCTTAAATTTGCTCTATGAAAGTCAAGGAAAAATTTATGTAAGAAATAGAATTTAAGTCGTACTTGAGTAATAAATATTGCTTCAGTGAATGGATCCACTAGCTGTACAAGTCAGAAGTCATCATCCTTGACCCACTGTCTTCCTCTTGTCTAATTTTTCCTTCAGTATATAATAATTCTGTGTACTTTTCTCTAGTTAAGTTATCCCTGTCCAAGTTCAACCTACTGTCTTCTCTTACTGGACTAGAGAAATAGCCTCTTAATGAGCTGACCTGCTTCCACTCTGCCCATTCTCTAGTTTTCTATCTGCAACCAAAATGAACAAGTATAAATACCATCACCTCCTCTTCCTGCCTTCCACAATGTTTTTTCATGTGTATTCAGATAAGGCAAAATGTCCTCACTAGAATCCACAATACCTGGGATGCTTCAGTGCTCATCGATGTGTACTCTTCATTTAAACATTGCACTCTTCTAACAGCTAGCTCTGTTCTGGAAAATAAAAATACCCCTCTTTGTTTCTATTCTTCTCAAATATGTCAAGTTCTCTCCCACTACAAAGTCTTTGTAATATCATCCTCTCTGCTTGGTATGATTTCCTTTACTCTTCCCATTTTAGTCAAGTAGTCTCTTTTTTTTTTTCATATCTCAGTTTAAGCATCACTTTCTGAGAAGGGATTTACCTTATGGATCCCTCCTTACTACCACCTCAGATGGTAAAGAATCCATCTGCAGAATGAGAGACCCGGCTAGATACCTTGGTTGGGAGGATCTCTTGAAGAAGGGAATGGCAATCCATTACAGTATTCTTGCCTGGAGAATTTCATGGACAGAGGAGCCTGGAGGGTTACAGAGTGACTAACAATTTTCTCAGGAGAAATTCACCTTATAGACACCGCCTTACTACCACCACCAGTGAAAGCTAGATTGTTTTACCAACCATTCTCAAAGATTTATATTCCTTTTCTTCAAAACATTTATTTTTGTGTTATTACACTTGTGAGGTTGTTTAATAAATATCTTTCTCCATCAGGATATCAAATCTCATCTCACAAGAGCATGTTTTTACTCACTCTTGAATCTCCAGCAGCTAGTAGATTACCTGATCCCAAATATATGCCAAAACAATAAGTAAACTAATAGATAAGATGAATTAATAGATAGGTGGTTGAATGACTAAATGCACAGATAAGTTAGCAGATAGATAAAGGAAAAGAAGAGACATCCAGGCACTGCATGAACAAAAACAGGAGAAAATAGCAGCTTGCGCCTTTGCTTTGAGTGAGCATAGAGTGCATGGGATGTGAAAAGATGAGTTTGGGGGAGCAAGTTGAAGCCAGACTGCAAAATTGTTGTTTGCCAAGTTAAGAAGCTTTCATTTTTCATCCTATGGGCATTTGACAGTCAGAAGAGGCTATTGGGAGGACAAACTATAATTATATTTGATTTTTTAATTAAGATAACCCTGGCAGGAGGTGAAGGGGAGACAGTACTAAATATAGGGAGACTATTTAGTTACAAGGCAGCTCCAGTTATGCAGAACTGGCATTCAACCCAGAGTGATGGAGGGAAGCAAAAGTCCAGAATATAAAGTATATGGGGGACATTCAGGCTGACATGTTGGATTACATGTGGGATGAGCGAAGGTCCAAAGGGTGAGGGTCAAATGAAGGCTAGGGTGTCATTACAAAGGACTGGGAATAGCAAGTTAAGAAATTCAGTGATTGTTTTTTAATCCCTGTCTAATCTGATTATTGTTTATTAGCAGCATTGGTGAAGCCAGTGACAAAATTCAAGATACGGAATTATTTTTAAAGATAATGAAATGGAAGTTGTAAGCTCTCAGTTGTCAAAAAAATACAGAAATAACAAAAGGTTTCCATTTTAATGGAAGAATTAGGATTTAATAGGAGAATAAGGTTTAAGAATTAGTTTTAGGATTATATTTCAATATTATTTGTATATTTAAAACATACTTTTAGAAATATGAGTATAAATCTCTAGAAACATTTTAAGTTAAACACCAAAGAAAATTTGCTATACCAAGTTCATTTATAGGAAGAAATTTTAAAATACTCTGTAAACTGGGAAGAATGCAATGAAAATTTCATTTTTTTAAAATTTGGTTTGTCAGATGTTCTCTGTGAACATTCCCATTTCTTTACAGGGTGAATCACTTCCAAGAAATGGACACTGGCAGACATAGGTTGAGTTATCACTTGAAACTTGGCATGTCCTTGCAGATAACCAATTGGTTGGTGTGCATGCTTATTTGTCTCCCCTGCCACCTACTCCCATCCATTATTTTCTGTCCCTCCTTGCCATTCTTTGAAATCTGAAGTGCTGACCACTAAAGACTGTATCATTCAGGCTCCCTTGTTGGCTGGCTTCTGGTAAGCTGAACACAACACGGAGAACAGGCAGAAGATAGAGGTCTAGGTACCATTCTTCTGTCTCTCGTGTGTATCTTTGGGTGTCTCTCCCCTTAGCTCTAAATATGCTCCAATAACTATGTTCTTTGATCCCCTTGCTCAGTCAGCCCCATGAATGCCAAGTGCTCATATTCTTGCAAATCTCTGGGTGTCTCCCTATATTTGTGGTTCCTTTAAACATGGCCATATACATACATAGGTTTTTTCACTTTATTAAAGTCTCTTTCTGAGATGAATTCTGCTTCCTAATGGGATCAGCATGTTCCAAAGTCAGACAGACTTGGTTCCAATAGGTGATTTACTCTCGTTACTGTGGGGCTAAAGCAAGATATGAATTCAAGTGTCCTCACCTATAAAGTGTACATAAAAATAAGATGTACTTAACTGAGACCTTATAAAGACTAGATAAGCAAATGTATATAAAGTGCTTTTCATGTGTTTGTTAGCCATCTGTATGTCTTCTTTGGAGAAATGTCTATTTAGATCTTTGGTCCATTTTTTGATTGGGTCATTTATTTTTCTGGAGTTGAGCTGTAGGAGTTGCTTGTATATTTTTGAGATTAGTTGTTTGTCGGTTGCTTCATTTGCTATTATTTTCTCCCATTCTGAAGGCTGTCTTTTCACCTTGCTAATAGTTTCCTTTGATGTGCAGAAGCTTTTAAGTTTAATTAGGTCCCATTTGTTTATTTTTGCTTTTATTTCCAATATAAACTAGTACAGCCACTATGGAGAACAGTGTGGAGATTCCTTAAAAAACTGGAAATAGAACTGCCTTATGATCCAGCAATCCCACTGCTGGGCATACACACTGAGGAAACCAGAAGGGAAAGAGACACGTGTACCCCAATGTTCATCGCAGCACTGTTTATAACAGCCAGGACATGGAAGCAACCTAGATGTCCATCAGCAGATGAATGGATAAGAAAGCTGTGGTACATATACACAATGGAGTATTACTCAGCCATTAAAAAGAATACATTTGAATCAGTTCTAATGAGGTGGATGAAACTGGAGCCTCTTATACAGAGTGAAGTAAGCCAGAAGGACAAACACCAATACAGTATACTAACGCATATATATGGAATTTAGAAAGATGGTAACGATAACCCTGTATACGAGACAGCAAAAGAGACACTGATGTATAGAACAGGCTTATGGACTCTGTGGGAGAGGGAGAGGGTGGTAAGATTTGGGAGAATGGCATTGAAACATGTGAAATGTCATGTATGAAACGAGATGCCAGTCCAGGTTCAATGCACGATGCTGGATGCTTGGGACTGGTGCACTGGGACGACCCAGAGGGATGGTATGGGGAGGGAGGAGGGAGGAGGGTTCAGGATGGATTTTCTTTTAAAAATTTAAAATAAATAAAAAAATAAATAAATAAAACCAGCTTGAACATCAGAAAAAAAAATACTACTGTCATCACATCTTAAAAAAAAAAAAAGTGCTTTTCACAGAACTTAGCATTTATTAAACATTACAGTAAATTCTGGGAAGAAAATTAAAATAAGAATAAGGTACACTTCCATGAAGGCTGCCAAGGAAAATTCATACATACTCTTTGGGATGTCTTGAGAAGGTAGCGATCCAGTGGTCATACTATTTTCCACCTCTAAACTCATGCATTTCTTAATTGGAGAAATGAATGTTAGGCCAGGGTAGTTTAAGTCTCTAGAACTCCAGACAAGGTGTAGACAGCTCTTACTATCACAGAAGGGTATACAGAAGTCATTATTTCTACCAGGGCTTTTGTAAATCAGGTTTTTAAAAGTAAGATTATTTAATACCTGTATTGAGTTATTTTGGTATATTGAGTTATTGGTATATTTTAAATTACTAGTTTAAATAGTTTAACTTAATTTTTACTGCCCTAATAGCATCTTTATTTGAGAGGCATATTGTACATCTTTCTTCTAAAATCACTAGGAATGCACATTGGAAATATCACTAAATCTCAGTGTCTAGATTTTCCAGCAAGTTGTGAAAAGGAACAAGGATAACCAACTCCTAAGTTAATATACAATTTATCTGAAATGAAATGGAGCAACACTACACGAGGACAAGGCTTACAGAGAAAAAAAATGGCATAAAAATAAAGTATATTCCAGAGGCCAGAATCAAAGTTTGTAGATGACAATAAATTCCCTGAGAAAGACGACATTATATAGTGGCCAGGAAAGCAAGAGAAAAATAAAGTGCTGTAAGGAATGTATCAGTTCCTCTTGAGCCGTCCATCTACATCGGATCAATAGCTCTTCCAACCATGGGACATGCAAGCTTTCAGCTTGAGAAATTGAAGTTCTCAAAATAAGTCAGGGTTGCAACACAAGTCCATCATGGTGTGTCACAGAAATGAAATGAGTTGTCTCCTGCTCGATTGATGACTGACATCAAACAAGGAGGAAAAAAGAAGAAAATAAACGAGATGCAGGTTTTGAAAAGTTGTTGCCGAGACTTCTGTGGAAAAGTTTACACTAAGAGGTCTGTTCTCTGCTTGAAGCATGTGCATAACTCCCATCACAGTAATGAGAGTCACAGCATGCCCAAGAAGCCATGAGGCGAGTGCATGCATGCTCAGTCACTCAGTCGTGTTCGACTCTTTTTTGACCCTATGAACTGTAGTCCACCAGGCTTCTCTGTCTATGAGATTTTCCAGGCAAGAATACTAGAGTGGGTTGCATTTCCTCCTCCAGGGGATCTCCCTGACCCAGGGATCCAACTCACATCTCCTGTGGCTTCTTCAATTGCAGGTGGATGCTTTACTCCCGAGCCAGCCGGGAAGTCTTAGGGAGGGGATAATGTTCAGGAAAAGAATTTACTGTGATGATGTTTTCATATAAGCTCTAAATAAGAAACCCAGAACCTCTCAGACCAGGGCAGAAAACAACCCATGGAATGTCCAAGGATTGGTAGAAAATAAGAAAGGCAAAGGGGAGGAACAGGTGATTTTTCAGTACAAAGTGATGATCCATATCTTGTATAATGACTGAAGCAACACATGCTGGTAATGGCCTATCCTGTAAAACAAACTTGTAAAGAGGAAATCAAAGGCTGTTCAGCATATGTCTGTGTTGCACAGCTAAAAAGACCCCTGTAGAGCCTACAAACAGGTCAGCAAAATCAATGTTTGGTGCAATTTCTAACTGAGCTTTATGATGATAAAAAGAAAAAAAGCAACTTTGTTATCCATGCTGCAAGTCCTTCTGCTCCTCTGTTATCTAGGCTTCAAAGTGATTGACCTGAAAATATTTTCCATCAGTGTCTACAGATGCCTGGACATGTTAGAGAACTGTGAACTGATTGTCTTATATGTATCAGCTCTTCTTTCCTTAGTCATTGCCTGGAGCAAAAAAAAAAAAAAAAAAAAACACAGAATGGGAAGCAAGGAGCACCCCTGACACCAAAGGTGAAGGAATTTACACTCAAAGGTGAGACAGCGGCATTGCCTCTTGTAAATCTCAGTCAATGCTTTTCAGTTAGCAGCCATTTGCTCTAGAAGGCTCTCTACCTTTGCCAGAGTTGAATCTAGTTAAATCAACAGCCCGTTGTCTATTTTCTCTTCCCTCTCTTGATCTTGTTTGGTATTATCTGAAAAATGCTTTTTATTCGTCATTGCCTCAGTCAATTCATCTCTAAAATGGATCTTTCTCCTCCTACCCAAGATGGGATGGGATTTTGAGCTTCTCCAACCAGTATGTGAAATGACTGGCAGAAAATTCAAGGACTTGACTTAGAAATATGAATGTATACAACTTCCCCTCCTCCGTGTGCCTGCTGTGCAGAAATCATGTGGCACCACAGTGAATACAGTACAGCTATGCAATGTTTACGGAATCAGCAGTCACTCTGTTATTAAATATGCAATTTGGTACGGAATTCCTGAAATATATACCGTATTTACTTCAGTGTAGCAGGAGGAAGCTTTAAGTACAGCTGTAAATTAGTGTTCAGAAAATTGCAGTTAGAATATAATGGAACACACTTGGAAACATATACTAGTAACTCTATCCTCCAGAATGTGTTCACAGATGTGATTACATACATGAAAACATGATTTTTTAAAAAAGCATAAAGTATAACAAACTCTTTTGGTATTTTGCTTGATAGTGGAAATTAGAGCTAGATCCCTTCTGATATGCCTTTGATTGACATAAATGAATTGCTATCTTTTTATTATCAATAACATTTCTGTCTCTCTATGTCTTGCTTTCTCTGTCTCTCTTCTGTTTCCTCTCTTTCTTCGTCTTAAGAGACAGAAGCAAATTTTATTATGCCCACATTTCTCAACAAATCAGTAGAATTTGAATGTTAGAATTTGAAGCAGTATTTCAGCGACTATAAACTATAAATTCATATCTATAAGTTTATAAATTTGAAAATTCTACTTTAAGAAGTGATATTTGCTGATAGGTAAGCCCCTTCTGTCGTATACTTTTTATTGATATAATTATTTACACTATTTATTTACTTACACACTTCTGTGCATTTGATGATATTAGCTTCTGATACACAAAATGTTTAAGCTGCTTAATCATATGATTGGTTGAAATACTGAACATGACCTTTCTCCCAAGGAAACGATTCCAAATTGTTTTTCGGCTTTGGTTAATTGCAAAGTACATGTTCTGTCCTTCAGGTCAGAAATGAATCCCAGATTATGTTCTAACCTAAATCATTCTCTTCATTTTGTTCTCCATGTGAGTACTGCTGAGCAGCACCTAGGACAGAGTCCCATAAGAAGACATGAGAATGTTTTTCAGTTGTGGCGTTGAGAGGGGGCGGCCAGTTTCAGGAGTGAGTTCACCCTCTATGAATGGCAGGTCAGACTTGCACCCTATGGTCAAGAAACAAGGGTAATTCTTCAAATTGAGAAGAGAAACCAGTTTTAGACAGCTGAGCAAATTCTTGCTATTTTAGTCGACTTCACCAAGGCAGTTATTCTCTTGTAAGTGTAGCCTATTATATATTAGAGATTTGTCATTGTACTCAGCCAATAAAATATCTTTAACTGACTGTACTGACTAAAGAAAAAAATTTTGCACCTTCCTGGATGTTCTTCGGATCTCCTCAGAATCTGAGTTTGCAAAACTTAGAAGATTCTTTGATATTTTCTCCCAATTCCTTTGGCAGCTATAATTATATACAGGAAAACCTCCATCCCCAATGATAATTGGTACCTGAAAAAAAAAATCACTTGGGATGAAGCCATCTAAAATGGGAAACAAAGAAAAACAAAAAGATAAAATGGGGAATAGTGTTTCTAAGTAAAATGCACAATTATAATTTAGAATGTTCTGAAAAACTGTATTTCTCAGAACAAATCTATTTAAACTTTACTGATAATTTTTTATGTTCTTTTGAGATGCAATGGAACTTTTACATTGCTAACAGTTTAATGAAAACTACCTGAAAGCTGTCTAGCTCAAGTTTATTTCTTCCTCTACAATCAAATTATCATGATTTGATGCTAGATTTTAATCTTCCTTAGGACAAAAAAATATCACTTAATTAACTTGCTATTGTTAATTTCTATAACGTCTATCCTGCCAGCAGTCAATAGCATTTTCAGTTTGTTAGACTACTTCCCCATGAGCTCCCCCAAACTACCTTCACTAACTGGTATTTACTTTTGATGTATGAAGCCATACCAAACCTTTACTATGTCCCTGAATGAGCCCTGGCCATCCATTATATGTGTTACTCCCTCTCTGAATGTGTTACTCCCTTCTGCTTATCCCATTCTCTATCCTCTCTTTTCCCTTCCTAACCCTGTGAAGTCCTACTTTTGCCTTTTATAACCTTTTCCAGAAAATCTGCCATGATCTTTTCCCACCTATTATCTTGGATACATTGGCAATTCACCTCCTTTCTGAGATTTTTTTTTGTATCATCTGCCATTCTGTCTTTGTACTTTTTAATCACTTATCTCCCCTAAATAAACTGTGAGCTCCTTGAGGAATGGAACTAAGTTATTGAGGCTGATAAGCCATCATCTGCCCATGAACCTTGCTTGGAGTATTTGTTCAATAAATGTTTGCTAATGAAATAAATGAAGGCATTACCCACCCACCCATACTCTTTCCCCACTGAAATCTAGTCAGTTTTAATAAAGTGAACTAATCAGATTGAAAGAGATCTTGTGAAGACAGCAATTTTCTAAATAAACATATAAGAGCAGGCAGGCTCATAGTATGAGCTCCGAAATGTTTGTAGAATTAATTCAAAATGGTGCTTGTATATTAAGCTGATTTTCTACCATGTATAGGTTTCCCAGATGTGATAATCACAACAATTACTTAATAGTGCTTGCTATGCTCTTCAGGCCTAGAAATGATAATTAATGTGATGATTGTATAGAATCATAAATTAAATGAGGAGCAATTACTTGTCTTTCAAAATTTCTCATGCTAAAGTTGGAATTTTGAGTTCTGTATAGGTATTTACTTGTTCAGTAAATTCTTTTATACTGAAATGACATGAAGTAGAAAGTAACAGGGAGATAGGGTGGTTATGAGATAAAGATTAAAAAAAATGGTTAGTGTGAATTACTTAATTTTTTGCACTTGTCTTTTTTTTTTCCCTGATTGATCCTTGTCCAGTGGATCAACTTGTCATCAAGAAGATAATCTATATTTACTTTGTGGCAGGTACTGTAGCTCTTAACTCTGCATTTAGCTGATTCAGCTCCTACCCAGACTACTTTGACCTCAGAATTTTCCCTGCTAACTGTCCCCCTGTTCACTTCAATTTGTACTGCCTAAATGCTTACTGCTGAGTGTCCCTCTGGCCATTTTGAAAGGTGTTTCATCACACTATAATAAACGTGAAATACTGATGCACTCAAAATGGCACACACACACACACAAAAGGCAGCTGGATATCGACATGGGACTGGACAGGGGCATTTGTTACACTTTCCTCTTATACCATCGTCTACCTTTGGCAAAGGAAGATTGTAAGTGTCCCTGGTGGTCTGTGTCGATCAATACTACATGGGAGTTAAATTAGACCTCAAGTCAAGCACACATCTATGTTGGCTGAGATACCTTCAACCTAAAATCCCTGGAAAATTTACATTTTTCCACTAAGTTAACCAGTAATAGAGTGAAATGAGTGAGAAAAAAGCAGCTGTCTAGTTTGCATGTTGCATTCCTCCAAATAAACCTGGTCCAATTTTTAGCCCCTGTAGGTGTATTGCAGTAATTAGCTTAACAGTCTTGCAACATTTCAGCTTAGAAACACTGTCGATTTCATGGCAAACTTCACTAAGGAAGATAAAACATTATGACATAAAATTGTGAAATTAGGGAAATTCTCTTAACTGTTATCAGTCTTTCCTAAATACTCTAGTTCAAATATGTCTTCTAAATCCTTCAAGTGAACTTGGAAACAGATGTAAATTTCTGAAGACAAAAGTACTATCACGTTATTTGTTAACTGAGTTGCTGAGTCAAAGGTAAATTTAGGTGAAGCGGTCAATTCAGTCCCTTCAAATGAACATTTCTTCAAAATGAATATAATTATTTTGGTTCTTTGTGGGATTCACACATAATCTGGGAAATATTTAGTCCTGTCTACAGACTACATTACCTTTCAATTTGTCCCACTTTTACACTTTGTGATTCTTGATCAGAATACTTTATGTTTCAATGTATTACTTTTACTTCCTTTTAGCATTAAAATTATTTTCCATAGAAGACAAAAGAATTTCTAACTATAGATCAAGCTTCCATTTAAAATGAACATCACAAGAAGACTTTTGTAAAAAATAGTGGATATATGTGTATGTAATAGCTGATGCCTTTTGCTGTACACTTGAAATCAACACAACAGTATAAATCAACTCTATTCCAATAAAAGTTTTAGAAAAGAATTTTTTTGCCTTAACTTTACATAACAGAGGCAGTTTCTGTTTCTGGTCATCTGACTAGCTATACAAGAAATAAGTAAATGGGCCAAATTTCTTAGAGTGGGAAAAAATGTATTCAAATAATCTAAAGGGACTGTTTATGAAGTTTTTGAGAATATTCAGAGAAGGCAATGGCAACCACTCCAGTACTCTTGCCTGGAAAATCCCATGGATGGAGGAGCCTGGTAGGCTGCAGTCCATAGGGTCTGGACAAGTCAGACATGACTGAGCGACTTCACTTTCACTTTTCCCTTTCATGCATTGGAGAAGGAAATGGCAACCCACTCCAGTGTTCTTGCCTGGAGAATCCCAGGGAGAGGGGAGCCTTGTGGGCTACCGTCTATGGGGTCGCACAGAGTCAGACATGACTGAAGCGCCTTAGCAGCAGCAGCAGCAGCAGCTTGAGAATATTGGCACATGTTTAAGACCAAAACAAGTTGAACCTATTGAAAATTGACTTGGTAGATTATTTTCAGTGGTATTCTACAAATGTTTAACAAGCAGTTCTTGGGGTATGGAGAGGCAGATTTGCAGTGTTTTCAATTTCTATCATAGAAGGGCATCCACTCACAGCTGATTTCAATCTGCCAAAGTGATGTCACTAATGGAAAATCAGGAGAGATGCCCACAAAAGTCTGTCATGAGCTGGTCTACACCAGCTCTAGCACAGTACTAGTTATTTTGCCAATTTAACTTCTCAACCCCAGCTTTATAACTGAGAAAGTGGAAAGAGCGCTATGAAATGCTTTGTTGTTCGGTCACTATGTCTGACTCTTTGAAACCCCATGGACTGCAGCACGCCAAACTTCCCTGTCCTTAACTATCTCCTGGCATATGCTCAAACTCGGGCTTCCCAGGTAGTTCAGAGGTTAAAGCATCTGCCCTCAATGCAGGAGAGCTGGGTTCGATCCCTGGATTGGGAAGATTCCCTGGAGAAGGAAATAGCAACCCACTCCAGTATTCTTGCCTGAAAATCCCATGAACAGAGGAGCTTAGTGGGCTATACTCCACGGGGTAGCAAAGAGTCAGACACAACTGAGCGACTTCACTTTCTTGCTCACACTCACGTCCATTGAGTCAGTGCTGCCATCCAACCATCTCATCCTCTGTCAACCCCCTTCTCCTTTTCCTCTCAATCTTTTCCAGAGTCAGCTCTTCTCATCAGGTGGCCAAAGTATTGGAGCTTCAGCTTCAGCATCAGCCCTTCCAATGAATATTCTGGCTTAATTTCTTTTAGGAAATTGACTAATTTGATCTCCTTGCTGTCTAAGGGAGTTTCAGGAGTCTTCTCAAGAATCACAGTTTGAGAGCATCAGTTCTTTGGCGCTCAGCCTTCTTTATGGTTCAGCTCTCATAACCATACATGACTCCTGAAAAAACCATAGCTTTGACTATATGGACCTTTGTTGGCAAAGTGATGTCTCTACTTTTGAATATGCTGTCAAGGTTTGTCATAGCTTTTCTTCCAAGGATCAAGTGTCTGCCTGGGAAGCCATTAATTAAAAATGTCATGAAGTGCTATCTTGCTTTATCTTTAACCCATATTACCTAATGAAACAACAGCAACAACATTTCATTTTTTGTGCAAACTTTCCAAAATTTTTATATATATTTAAATTGATTTTCTTTATATTAGAGGTTGGGGACCTTGGCTTCTCTTACTTAATCATGATCAAAAGCATTAGGCTAAAATTTAAGTGTAAGCATAATTTATACAATTGAATGTTTGCTGTAAATGAAGCATGTTTGTGTTATTATATATTGTTATGTATATATTATTCTCCAGAAATCCACATGACTACCATCTTCCTCTCATTGACCTCTCTGTTCATATATTACTTTCTGGAATAGGCTTACCCTAACTACCTCATTTAAAATTGCCACTAAGTCCTCTTATACTTCTACTAATTTTTTTTGTCTTCTAATATTATTGACAATTTTACTTATTTTGCTAATTGAATATTATCTGTATCTGAAAGTATGTTTTGCCTGTTTTGTTCACTTATACCTCTCCCATTCCCAGAACAGTGCCTGGTATAAAGTAGATGCTCAATGAAAATTTGTAGAATGAATGAGATGATCCCAAAGTCTGATCAGAATTAAAATCTATAATGCATGGGAAGGATTTTCTGGCAGTTTTGGTTACTTAATTGAGTGACAAGAAACTATGATATCTCACTCAGCAATAGGTTTATAAAATAGCCTAGATTCTCATTCTTCTGAAATTATTTAGATATGGTCCCATTTAAAGTTGGAACATTACTCAGTCTAGTGATTTCTTGGGTTCTTTAGAGAACTCTCAAAGACTTCACAAAGAGGCGATATAAAGGGGCCAAATGGATGGAGTTTATGTTTCCATTCTGACTCTATTCCAGGACTGCGATTTTACCAGCTCTGATTGAGATTGGGCAAGTGTGTGTTTGGGGCAGGGAAGCTGTGTCATAACATTTTATTTGAATAAAAGATACCTACTGCTAAAGTTTGGAACGTCTCTGATGGCTCAGACAGTAAATATATAATCTGCCTGCAATGCGGGAGACCTGGGTTCAATCCCTGGGTAAGGAAGATCCCTGGAGAAGGAAAAGGCTACCTATTCCATTCTTGCCTGGAGAATTCCACGGACAGGGGCTACAGTCCTGGGGAACACAAAGAATCGGACATGCCTGAACGACTAACACTTTCATTTTCACTTCAGGTTGCTTAAAGCTTAAAATTCTATATTTTCTTCTATATTTCTAATTATTTAATAAGCATCTTTCCCTTAAAGTAAATAATAAAACACCCTTGTATAAAATATCATCTAACAGGCAGGGGCCATAACCTTTTAACTTTTCCCTATTTTTCTAAAATGTTAAATGTGTCTATACTACACTTGTCTATAGAATTTACAAAATAATTTTGAAGATCATAGACAAGATTTAAGAAGATAGATTTGAAAAAAAACACAGTTAAAAAACAACAGAACAATCTATTAACAAACGCATGTTAAAGAAAATTATTTTGAAGTATGAATCAAGTAGAGTCAGATGCCTTCCCCTTATAAGCCATTTGAATTCCATTTGTGACAGAACATGCAGATTCTTCTGGATCAATAGGGTACATTCAGCACAGCTGACATGCTACACCTGATCCAGAGCCAACCTGACTCGGGACCTATTAGTCATACCTGAGGGACTTTCCCTAGCTTTTATCCCGAGGTACAACTCCTAGGATTACAGGTACTTGAGGCTAATTAGTCTGTTCTATTACCTGCCAGGGAAGGCCTCTGTTTCTACAACATCCTGTTTACCTTATAATCTCAAAGAGATAATCAGGATGCATGGTGCACTAAAGGTAAAATGATAGCCTTGAATGCACTCCTAACCGCCATGCGCCAGCTTGTGGGCACACGCAAGGTCACCACACACACACACCCCAGAGCTAAAGAGATAAGGCAGACTGACCTGTTACAGTTTTACCATCTTTGCTTTATTGCTTTTCCCCAGAAGTCTGCCCCCTTCCAATGTAATTATGTAATTAGAGCTAATGACTATAAACAAATAGAGATTGTCCCCGCCCCCAGCTCTGCTGTCAAGCCTTTGGGATACTGAGCCTTTGTAGGGCAGCTTATGCCTGGCAAACACAGGGAGGCAGACCTGAGGCATTGAAAGCCTGTCACAGTGCTGACTCACTTGATCTTCTCCTGGACTTGATGCACAAAGGGAGCACAAATAGAAGCGGAGTGCAGGCTTTCCTGTTGCATTTGTTCATTTTAGAATAATAATCAGTGCTTTTTCCCTTTAAATTTGCATTTTGTTTCACTTTATGGCATATTCATCAGTTCAGTTCAGTCGCTCAGTAGTGTCCGACTCTTTGCGACCCCATGGACTGCAGCACGCCAGGCCTCCCTGTTCATCACCAACTCCCAGAATTCACCCAAACTCATGTCCATTGACTCGGTGATGCCATTCAAACATCTCATCCTCTGTCATTCCCTTCTCCTCCTGCCTTCAATCCTTCCAGCATCAGGGTCTTTTCAAATGAGTCACCTCTTCACATCAGGTGGCCAAAGTATTGGAGTTTCAGCTTCAACATCAGTCCTTCCAATAAACATTCAGGACTGATCTCCTTTAGGATGGACTTGTTGGATCTCCTTGCAGTCCAAGGGACTCTCGAGAGTCTTCTCCAACACCACAGTTCAAAAGCATCAATTCTTCGGCGCTCAGCCTTCTTCACAGTCCAACTCTCACATCCATACATGACCACAGGAAAAACCATAGCCTTGACTAGACGAACCTTTGTTGGCAAAGTAATGTCTCTGCTTTTGAAAATGCTATCTAGGTTGGTCATAACTTTCCTTCCAAGGAGTGTCTTTTAATTTTATGGCTGCAATCACCATCTGCAGTGATTTTGGAGCCCCCCCAAAAAAAGTCTGACACTGTTTCCACTGTTTCCCCATCTATTTCCCATGAAGTGATGGGACCGGATGCCATGATCTTCATTTTCTGAATGTTGAGCTTTAAGCCAACTTTTTCACTCTCCTCTTTCACTTTCATCAAGAGGATTTTTAGTTCCTCTTCACTTTCTGCCATAAGGGTGGTGTCATCTGCATATCTGAGGTTATTGATATTTCTCCCGGCAATCTTGATTCCAGCTTGTGTTTCTTCCAGTCCAGAGTTTCTCATGATGTACTCTGCATATAAGTTAAATAAGCAGGGTGACAATATATAGCCTTGATGTACTCCTTTTCCTATTTGGAACCAGTCTGTTGTTCCATGTCCAGTTCTAACTGTTGTTTCCTGACCTGCATACAGATTTTTCAAGAGGCAGATCAGGTGGTCTGGGATTCCCATCTCTGGAGGAATTTCCCACAGTTTATTGGATCCACACAGTCAAAGGCTTTGGCACAGTCAATAAAGCAGAAATAGATGTTTTTCTGGAACTCTCTTGCTTTTTCCATGATCCAGCAGATGTTGGCAATTTGATCTCTGGTTCCTCTGCCTTTTCTAAAACCAGCTTGAACATCAGGAAGTTCATGGTTCACATATTGCTGAAGCCTGGCTTGGAGAATTTTGAGCGTTACTTTACTAGCGTGTGAGATGAGTGCAATTGGTAGTTGCACTCAATTGCAATTGACAGTTGCACTCATCTACTCAAACTACCAATGTTCAGTTGGTAGTTTGAGCATTCTTTGGCATTGCCTTTCTTTGGGATTGGAATGAAAACTGACCTTTTCCAGTCCTGTGGCCACTGCTGAGTTTTCCAAATTTGCTGGCATATTGAGTGCAGCACTTTCACAGCATCATCTTTCAGGATTTGAAATAGCTCAACTGGGATTCCATCACCTCCACTAGCTTTGTTCATAGTGATGCTTTCTAAGGCCCACTTGACTTCACATTCCAGGATGTCTGGCTCTAGGTGAGTGATCACACCATCATGATTATCTTGGTCATGAAGATCTTTTTTGTACAGTTCTTCTGTGTATTTTTGCCATCTCTTCTTAATATCTTCTGCTTCTGTTAGGTCCATACCATTTCTGTCCTTTATCGAGCCCATCTTTGCATGAAATGTTCCTTTGGTATCTCTAATTTTCTTGAAGAGATCTCTAGTCTTTCCCATTCTGTTGTTTTCCTCTATTTCTTTGCATTGATCGCTGAAGAAGGCTTTCTTATCTCTTTTTGCTATTCTTTGGAACTCTGCATTCAGATGTTTATATCTTTCCTTTTTTCCTTTGCTTTTCACTTCTTTTCTTTTCACAGCTATTTGTAAGGCCTCCCCAGACAGCCATTTTGCTTTTGTGCATTTCTTTTCCATGGGGATGGTCTTGATCCCTGTCTCCTGTACAATGTCACGAACCTCATTCCATAGTTCATCAGGCACTCTGTCTATCAGATCTAGGCCCTTAAATCTATTTCTCACTTCCAGTGTATAATCATAAGGGATTTGATTTAGGTCATACCTGAATGGTTTATTGGTTTTCCCTACCTTCTTCAATTTAATTCTGAATTTGGCAATAAGGAGTTCATGGTCTGAGCCACAGTCAGCTCTTGGTCTTGTTTTTGCTGACTGTATAGAGCTTCTCCATATTTGGCTGCAAAGAATATAATCAATCTGATTTCAGTGTTGACCATCTGGTGATGTCCATGTATAGAATAGATGGAGCCAAAGCAAAAACAACACCCAGTTTTGGATGTGACTGGTGATAGAAGCAGGTCCGATTCTCTAAAGAGCAATATTGCATAGGAACCTGGAATGTTAGGTCCATGAATCAAGGCAAATTGGAAGTGATCAAACAGGAGATGGCAAGATTGAATGTTGAGATTTTAGGAATCAGCTAGCTAAGATGGACTGGAATGGGTGAATTTAACTCAGATGACTATTATATCTACCACTGTGGGCAAGAATCCCTTAGAAGAAATGGAGTAGCCATCATAGTCAACAAAAGAGTCCGAAATGCAGTACTTGGATGCAATCTCAAAAATGACAGAATGATCTCTGTTCCTTTCCAAGGCAAAGCATTCAATATCACAGTAATCCAAGTCTATGCCCCAACCAGTAACAGTAAAGAAGCTGAAGTTGAATGGTTCTATGAAGCCCATAAGACCTTCCAGAATTAACACCCCAAAAAAGATGTCCTTTTCATTATAGGGGACTGGAAAGCAAAAGTAGGAAGTCAAGAAACACCTGGAAAAACAGGCAAATTTGGCCTTGGGTACAGAATGAAGTAGGGCAAAGGCTAATAGAGTTCTGCCAAGAGAATGCACTGGTCATAGCAAACACCCTCTTCCAACAACACAAGAGAAGACTCTACACATGGACATCACCAGATGGTCAACACTGAAATCAGTTTGATTATATTCTTTGCAGCTAAAATGGAGAAGCTCTATACAGTCAGCAAAAACAAGACCAGGAGCTGACTGTGGCTCAGAGCATGAACTCCTTATTGCCAAATTCAGACTCAAATTGAAGAAAGTAGGGAAAACCACTAGACCATTCAAGCTTACTCATAGTATCATAGAATATTACAACTATGAATCAAAGCAGATTCTTTGACAATATTTACCTCTTCTTCTATAACTATCCTTCATTGTTTGGAAATCTCCCGGCTTATTATATTTGTTCATTACAGAGGAATTATATTTGAACCAGTGGTAGAATACCTAAGATGTATGTTCTATCATGATGCACTTATGTGAAGTCAAATGCGATTTTACCCTGAAAGTTATATTCTCAGCTCATACAGGAGACAAGAAATAGCAGAGGATGTGAGTGCACACTGTACTGTAGGGGCAGAAATGCACTTGCAATGATAACAAGAACAGTTAGCAATATTACTATGTGCTCTGGCTTTGCTAAACTTTTGTCACTAGAAATCATCAAAAAAGTTTCTCTCTGGAGAAATTTCAAGGTTCTCTTTATCATGCTGATTTTTCCCACTGTTTTCTGCCTCCTTTGATTTTGTTCTGTCTCCAGCTTCAAACCCACAGCAAGTCCTTTGAAGGGATCCATTCTGGGCTTCAGGAGTGGCCATGTAAGTGGTCATGTCAGGCCATTTAGTTTTCAGGAGCTGCTGCTGCTAAGTTGCTTCAGTCGTGTCCAACTCTGTGTGATCCAATAGATGTCAGCCCACCAGGCTCCCCCATCCCTGGGATTCTCCAGGCAAGAACACTGGAGTGGGTTGCCATTTCCTTCTCCAATGCATGAAAATGAAAACTGAAAGTGAAGTCACTCATTTGTGTCCAACTCTTAGAGACCCCATGGACTGCAGCCCACCAGGCTCCTTCATCCATGGGAGTTTCCAGGCCAGTGTACTGGAGTGGGGTGCCATTTTCAGGAGCTACACCCTCAAAATCCTGCAAGGACCAGGCAGGTGACTTGGGTAGGTAAAGAGGGCTTATAATGGGCTAATCGTATAACCCTCTACAGACTGTTTCTTTTTCCACTTTTCAAAAAAATTTTGAGATACTTGTTGATTCACATGCAGATACATGAAATAATCCTGAGAGATCATACATACATTATCCATTTTCTCCCAATGGTAATATCTTAAAACAATATAGTATAATATCACAGGAAACTGACATAGAAACAATCTGTTATTCTTATTCACATTTCCCCAGATTACCTGTATGTGTGTGTGTGTGTTGGTGCATTTATTTCTATGAAGTTTTATCACTTGTGTTTGTGTATCACTGCTATAGCCAAATCAAGAACCAAAACTGTCAAATCACCATAGAACCCTTAATGTTGTCTTTTTATACCCACATCCACTTCAGTCTTGCACCCACCTTCCCATTCTCATCCCTAACTCCAGGCGCCCATTAATCTGCTTCCTATCTCTGGAATTTTGTGATTTCAATACTGTTATACAAATGGAATTGTGTAGTATACAAACTTGTGGTTATCTGCATTGACATTTTTTCACTTTGTATATATCCTTTGAAATTCATACAAATTGCGTATATCAAAAGTTCATTCCCTTTCATTGCTGAGAAGTATTCTACAGCATGGACATACAACAGTTTGACCACTCATCCTTTGAAGGATATCTGGATGTTTTCAGTTTAGGCTATTACAAATTAGGCTGCTATAAACATTTGTGTACAGGCTTTTGTATGAACCTAAGTTTTCATTTCTTGCTCACTTATGGCAGAGACATAGACACAGAAATTCCCCTACTATAAGAAAAATGACTACACACATACCACCAAAATTGGCAAGTGGCACTCTGCTTCAGTATGTTGGAACAATAGGTAGTTGTAGGTACTGTTGGGTACTATGCTCAGCTGAAAAGATTGTCCTGGGGACTTCCCTGGTGGCCTGTAACTAAGACTCTGTGATCCCAGTGCAGGGGGCCTGGGTTCGATCCCTGTTTGGGGAACTAGATCCCACACACCACAACAAAGATCAAAGATCCTGTGTACCATGACTAAGACCCAGTGCAACCAAATAGATAAATAATTAAAACAAAACAAAACATAAATCTTGTCCTGGGGAGAAGGCACTTCCTAGATCCAGTAAACAATGTCAAGTGGTAATGTGTGTCCCATAATGTCAAATTTTTACATTTTGAACAAAATCTTAAAATATAGTAATGTATATAAAACATTTTGGTTTACATATTTTATATATGGGGCTTCATGTTTTGAAATAGTGTGACAACCAAATGAAATATGACTGCACACTGGATTTTTTAACCATTGCTAAGTCGCTTCAGTTGTGTCCGACTCTGTGTGACCCCATGGACTGCAGCCTACCAGGCTTCTCCATCCAAGGGATTCTCCAGGCAAGAACACTGGAGTGGGTTGCCATTTCCTTCTCCAATGCATGAAAGTGAAAAGTGGAAGTGAAGTCGCTCAGTTGTGTCCGACTCTTAGCGACCCCATGGACTGCAGCCTACCAGGCTCTTCCATCCATGGGAATTTCCAGGAAACAGTACTGGAGTGGGGTGCCATTGCCTTCTCCTTTTTAACCATAGGCCACTTTTATTTTATTTTTTAAATCACAAAAGCACAGAACTCTCATTTCACCTCTTGGAGCTCATGACCTCACTGAATTTACATATATATTACTACTTCTTCCATCATGTCTGTTTTATTTTTGAATTCATGTTACTTGATGGAATATACTTAATTGGCTACTGAAACTATTCATTCAATAACTAGAATGGGCCTTCCATGGGTCATTTGATTTGCACTATGGATACACAGTGAACTGGAGGTAAAGCCTCAGGTCCTCTACTCTCATGGGCTTTTCTAGTGGCTTAGATGGTAAAGAATCTTCTTGTAGTGTGGGAGACCTGGGTTCAATCCCTGAGTCAAAAAGATCCCCTGGAGAAGGGAATGGCTACCTACTTCAGTATTCTTTTTTTTTTTAATAATATAAATTTATTTATTTTAATTCAAGGAGAAGGAAATGGCAACCCACTCCAGTGTTCTTTCCTGGAGAATTCATGGACAGAGGAGCCTGGTGGGCTACAGTCCATGGGATTGCAAAGAGTCTGCTTTCATAGAGTATGAGATGTTTACAGACTGGTAACTGAGAATGAGTCTGGCCCTGGTGGTATGATTTTTCTGATAATAAACTATCAGCAATTATTAACTTCTTACATTTATATACAGGATGATATCTGATTTAAATATATATCAGATCAGATCAGTCACTCAGTCATGTCCGACTCTTTGCGACCCCATGAATCGCAGCACGCCAGGCCTCCCTGTCCATCACCAACTCCCGGAGTTCACTCAGACTCACGGCCATTGAGTCAGTGATGCCATCCAGCCATCTCATCCTCTGCCCTCCCCTTCTCCTCCTGCCCCCAATCCCTCCCAGCATCAGAGTCTTTTCTAATGAGTCAACTCTTCGTGTGAGGTGGCCAAAGTACTGGAGTTTCAGCTTTAGCATCATTCCTTCCAAAGAAATCCGAGGGCTGATCTCCTTCAGAATGGACTGGTTGGATCTCCTTGCAGTCCAAGGGACTCTCAAGAGTCTTCTCCAACACCACAGTTCAAAAGCATACATACACACACAGACTTCTGGCTTTTGTTGCAAAACCAGAAACTCAGATATGTCTGAGCTCACTTGCCAGCATGGGCAGGTCAGTTTAAGATGAAGAACAGCCACCTCACTAGGCAGGACAGGCATCCTTCTTTCTCCTAGAGTCCCCATAGCCAGTCTTTCTCATTTATGTGAACTTCCTGGCCTCTATAAACATGTGAGTTTGCTACCTCAGGGTTAGTGAGACAGAAAATATTAAGCAAACTGTAAATGTGGTAAATCCTGACTTCTCCTAATAGTTACTTGTTCCTTCCAGGGAAATTACCACTGAACTTGAGTTGTTATGGCCATCATGGACAGTTGCATAGAAACTAGGCAGTTAAGCATGTTTTGTATGATTGGGTCATTGTATATACCTGCTATGATGTTTAATTCCTCATTTCTCAGTAAAACATCAGTCTTAAGATCCACACTCAGGAAGGTCAGAATATATGGAAAGCCAACAGGAATATGTAATTTTTATCTGTCTTACAATGTCAATGAAAAGCCCCAGACTGTGCTAGATTGGAACTTAGAGAAGGATTCTTGAATAAAGATTGTAAGTATAACATCTATTTTGCAGGTATGAACATGATCAAGAAACTTTGACAGTTCTATCTTTAAATTTATCAGAAATACACCCATTTCTATAAGTTAATATCTGGAGTAAGGGGAGAAAGTAGCTGTGATTATAGAAAAGAATCATATGACTTCTTCCAAAGAGAGAAAATATTAAGACATTGTTGACTTTGTAAAGTGATGCTTTTAAAAAGAGATGCCATAATGCCAATATTAGCAAACACTTTTATTTTTTAATTGGTGTGCTGCCCTCTCAGACAATCATGAAAGAACAACAAATATTCAAATCCCAGGGCATCATCAATGAACTTTAATCCAGATTCTGTGGTGAATTTCTCAGGTTTCATACCATTCTGAAGTTTATAAACCTCAAGAGAATATATTAAGGGTCTTGATTTTTCTTTAATATAAGATACCTAGCAACAAAAAAAGAGTTTTATTTTTTTCCCCAAGAAAAAAGCTACTTGAAATACACTGCTTGGTTCATACATGAACTAATCTTAGAAGGAATATTTGTTCTTTTTTGTTCATAACCTGGTCTTAAGACAAGGGTGAGGAAGAAGGAAAAATTGCCTAAGGCATTTACAAGCCCTACAAAGATTTTATTAAAAAGAAAAATACCCGCAAATTTACTACCAATCCATCTAGATCTTTTGCCATGTTGTGTCAGCTCTCATGGGGGAACTGTAACTTGAGAGATTTAACAGCAGAAAGGCATAAAAGCAAACTTTACAATGCAAAGAGTAAACAATTTAAAGATATAAATTTTCCATACACATACCTGAGAGAACAAATCAGAAGCTTCCAAGAAATTGATTTTGCATTTACCAAGGACAAGAGTGTTCAATGCAGCTGGCCCATTAAATATTTACTAAAATCACAACTTGTGCTGCTATTATAATTATTATTTTATGCATTCTATTTATGACATCAGCAAAGCTTCCAAACAAAGGGAATGATTTGCCAATCCTGCTGTAAGTCATTTTTGGTGATGTTAGAGTTGACAAAGTTCAAGATTGTTAAGCTCATTGGATGGTAGGTCCTTTCACGCCCTCATTTAAAATTCTGCACTAAGTACATAACACCCATCAAATGGCTTAGAGATCCTAGGCATTTATTGTTTCTGTTTTTGTTTTTTGGGGTTTTTTTCCCCAAATTTATAGCTCTTAAACTATTTAACCATTGATTTCTGCAGTCAGGCTAATCTGCTCTTTCAAGCATGTCATGTAAAACCACCTCAGGCCATGTTGTTGCTATTACCGTGCTAAGTCGCTTCAGTCGTGTCCGACTCTTTGCGACCCCATGGACTTAAGCCCCCCCAGGCTCCTCTGTCCATGGGATTCTCCAGGCAAGTATACTGGAGTGGGTTACCACCTCCTTCTCCATGCTATTACTGTGGTAGGTAGAATTTTAAGATGGTTAGGAGAGTTCTGCTCACTTGTGTATACACCTTGGGCAATCTTGTTCCAGTGCATGTGAGTAAGACTTGTGAATATGATCAGATTTCACTTCTCATACTAACCAGGTTGACTAATTTGCTAAATTTTAATTAATTTTAAAAGGGAGAGTAACTTGGATGGGCCTGGTTTAGTTATGTGAGCCTTTAACAAGAGACTAGGCTTTTCCTGAAGAGGTCAATTTGAAGCAGTAAACATTCTCCTAATGGCCTTTGAAAGGGAAGCTGCCATGTTGTGAGAAGGTTTCCAGAGGCGCCACATGGCAGGGACTTGAGACTGGTCTCCAGGAGATGAGCATGATCCTTGGACAACAGCTGGCAAGACAATGGGAACCTTAATCTTATCGCTGCAGAAAAATGAATTCTGTCAACACCCACAGGAGTTTGAAAGGGACCTTGAGGTACAGATATCAAAGCCTCCTGGATAATACCTTATTTGTAGTTGTAGAAGACAGAACCTAGTGAAGCTTTGCTAGCCACTTGACCTACAAAACTCCTACAGGAGAAAATAAATAAATAGATGCTGTTTTAAGTGATTAATTTTGTGGTGATTTGTTATACAGAGGAGAAAACTAAAACAATCACTACACCCAATGCCCTTGACTGTTCTTTATTTTACTTAATTCCTATCCATCTTTTCAGTCCCACCTTCCTCATGAAGCTGTACATGTAACCAATCTCTTTGCACAGTAATTTCTCATGTTTTACAGCAAATATGTCTAGCAAATATGTCTGTGCCAGGGATAGAGCATTTGATATAAACAGGTTTTCAATATTGTTATCGTAGGTTATACCCTCAGTTAAGAAGGAAGTGACTTCAGTACAGGGACCATCTCCTACATGTCTTTATATCCCCCTGTCTGGACTGTAACACAGTCACTAGCTATTAGAGATACTTAATAAATATTTTGGTAAATTAATAATAGTGTCACTTCTGTTGTATACCATTGCTGTTATAGCACTATTCAAATTATTCCTATGGATTCTGAATTAAATCAGGAACAAATGAAGACTCTATAGACACAGAATCAACTGGTAGGATTGATTGGACTCAAAATAGTGCATCAGAAAACCCAATCTGTATCAATTCAGCAGGAAAAAAACACAGCAAACTTCTGAACCCAAAACCCACACTATCTCCTGTAAAATTTTCTAGGTGCTATATTTTCAAACTGAAAAGATTTGTAGAGCACAGCTTTCATGAGTGCAGATTTAGAAGACAGCACGGAATGGTGCTAGGGCAGAACACACATGTGCCACTGATAGGCAGGCTCATGCCACGCCAACACTGCCCAGGTGGCCACGTCTCCTCTAAAGCTATAACGGTGAGTGAAGTAACCTGCTTAAAACACTACAATCTCCTAACCACAGCCACCTGGTTTATAATTATAGACTTTATTATAAATAGATGTAAGCTTTGAGTGATTAGTTATTGTGTACAAATAATTCAACCGTAGACCACCTGATTTTCACTCACTTCTGTACCTTCTCCTTCCTTTGATACATCCTAGCTATTAACAGAAAAACACCTGTTTCCTGATAGTCTTCGCAGCTATAGAGACATTCATTTATATAGAAACAGCTAGAGAAAGGTCCTTGTGAAGGACAACTAACTCCAGTTCTTACCATCACAAAGCTTTCTCCTATAGCTGCTGATGGAAGCAGTTAAGTCTACCTTGCAATATTCTTGCACAAACTACAACAAAGTGAAGCTAGAGACAGTCTTTAACTACTGTGGGAGGATTAAGAAAATCCTGTCGCAATAAGGCAAGGATTTCCATTTGGTCTTAGAAACAAACAAACAAAAATGTTTGTAAATCCACAGGTGAATGACATAAGCTGAAAACCAGGAGCAAGGTGGCAAGCATTCACTGCCTCCCTTTCATTTCTCTTTCCAGCACCTGCACACACCTACAGCCTTCCCGTCCTGATACACAGATGCAGAGGGCATTCGACTCCAGTGATAAACTGGGAGCAGCTAATGATGAATGATGACAGGAAATGAAAGTGACAGTGACAGTTTGTGGTTGTTTGATTACTTCAAGGCAATGAATGGTGGCCACAGAGTTTCCTGTCAACAAGTGTCTGTATAGAAAAATAAGAAAGCAATCAAAGCAGTAACTGACATTTCAGGGCATTTCAGAGAAGCTCAGCATTTCATGCTCAACAAAAACCATCTGTTTAATATTCTTGATAGAAACTACCATTCACCCTGAAAAGAATTATCAGGATAAAGGTGAGGTGAGTGGATTTTAACCTCCACGGGAAGGTGGGCCAGATGCTGGAAAACTAGCCTAAGTGACCTCAGTGGTCACATCCAATGCAACAATTCTAGAAATGATACAGGATGTGGGGTTAGACATTGACCCTAATGCAAATCCCATTAGTAATTTAATTATGTGACCTTAAATCAGTTCATTTACTTCTCTATGTCTTAATTCCTCCTTATGTAAAAATGCTACTTTCCCTTTTTGCCCTTAAACCAGAACTCTGATAGATGTATGAGGTACAGAAAAATGATCTGCAATGTTAGAGTCGTTGGAATCAACATGTCATCATATACAAGTACGTGTCTGGAAAAAAGCGAACACTGAATACAATATCGTGCAGATTTTCTTGGCTGAATGAACATATTTACATTTCACTATAGTTTCTTCTCAGCTTCCCCTGAGAATTCCCTCTCTTCAAACCGTTCTTGACATAGCTTCTTTTGAATCTGGATTAGCATTGCCTCTTGGCTTGTAGCATTCTGAGTTTCTGATTTCCACTTTCAGCTACTCCAGCTAATGCCCAGCTCCCTCTTCTCTGGTAGGCAGTCCTCCAATGCCTTCATCCCAGTAAGTTCCTCTCCACACAGAAAAACATGAACCTAGACTGCATGGTTTAGCTTTTTTCCTTGAAAAGCTTCTCTTCCCTTTTTTTCCCTTAAAAAAGAAAATGCTTTAGAGAAATATGACTGTAATTAGCAACTGACAAAAATATCTGGGCTTGAGCTGAAGTGGGAAATCACAGAGGTTAGTTACTTATTTTCTCATGCATTTACCATTTGTTCTCTTTTCTCAGGGAAGTTGAAAGACCTGAGGTTCAAACGTAATAAGGCCCCATACTGTTTCTAAGAGTATTTACAACATGCAAAGTATAAGGCAGTGCATTGCTTATATTTAAATTTGTTTTCACTCATCTGAGCTATTACACAGTATGCCATCCCTAAACCTTTTATAATAAGGAACACAGGTTTCTCAGCCACGAAAGGGAATGAAATGTTCAGCAATTTGAGCTCCCTGGTACTGCGGAGGTGACAAAACATGTATATGTACCCAATCCATTCTACTGATCTGGCGCCAGCATTAGAAGGGACTGCCTGGGGCAGAGACCTTCTGCTATATACACGTTCCTGGGAATTAGCAGGTGAACCAAATGGCCCATAGTGATGACAGCAACATCTTTCAAAAGACTCAACCTTACTAAATGGATTCCCCAAATACATTTTCTCTTTCTGAAAACAGCAGTGTTTTTAAAGCTTAACTGATAGTACAAATGTTTGTTGCCATGTTAAAAAAAATATATATATATTCCCAAGAACTCAAGGATCAAGTTATAAACAAATCATTTTCACTTATTTTAGAATGAATGAACAATCCACTTTCTACTATGTACCTTCATATCTTCACTAATCTTTTAAATCTCTAGCTCATGGCAAATTAATCTAGAAGAGTAATAGCATGCTGGGGTAACCATAACCTGGCACTTAACATTTATAAGATTAGACCTTAAAGATACAAAATAAGCAGAAAATCATTCACTATCTGGATTATTTCACTCCTTGAATTTGAAGTAAAGCAATCTCTGGGTTCTAGTCTTAATCTTGTAAATAAACTGCTGTGGCACCTGGAGAAGTCATTTAAATGTTTTGGACTTAATTTTCCTTATTCATATAATCAAGAGGTTATAAGATAGTACTTAAAGTCTTTTACAAACTTATGATTACATTATTTAAAAATAATCCTGGTGTACACATTGAAAAATGTATGTCTAGAGTTTAAAATAAAGTGCTTTACTTGTAAATTATGCTTGTAATACTCCTTGTATTTCTTGTATGCTTATAATACTATAACTACCATTATCATATAGGAATATTTTATTTACCATTATTAAAAATAGAAATAATACTTTACATTCAAATAATATATTTTGATTGCTTAAAAGTATTTTGCATGTATTATTGTACAGAATAGCTTTCTATGGTCAATAGGTTAGGAATAATTATTTCTTTTTAATGGTCATTTGTGTCCAAGGACATACAAGATGTTAGCAGCAAAACCTAGAACCAAAGTTTTTAAAATTTGAGACCTAATTTTCTATGTAATTTGTAGAGAAATGTATCTTTCAGATAATAGCTCTAGCTAAGGAAATTTAAGGAGCCATTATCTTGAGTTGTCCACTTCCTGCCATTGTCAAGAGCTGGCCATGAGGACTCTTGGTGCCATCTTTTGCATTCTTCATGAATTGTGAGTGGGTTTTTCCAAGTTTTAGGGTGAACAGATGTGTATGTAGCCATTGGAAATTTGCTGGGGGAGGGTAAAACTTCTTTTAACACAGATATGCCTCTTACTTTCTATCCATTTAGAAACTGAAAAGCAAGTGCTGAATTATTGAATTTTAGTGTAAATTAGAGTTCCAAAAAATGACTAAAGACAACACTAAGACATATTTTCTGTGTTGTCATTCCTCAACTACCACTCTGTTCTTCCTTGCTGCCACCCATAGTACCGTGTTGTGCTCTCCAGAATCAAGCAGCTGGATAAAGAACTACATTAGGATGAAAATATTTTCCATTTTTTCAGTATTATACTCCATAAGAAGGTTTTGGTGCTGTTCTATGATCCCTTAGGGTAGATAGATACTCCTGGATATGACATGAGGCCATTCAGAAGATGTGTGTTGTTCTAGGACACATGCTACCTTCAATGAGCGTCTCTAGAATCTTGGAGATGGCCTGAATTGATTATTACCAAGGTATCAGAAAGCCTTGGAGAAGGGAATGGGAACCCACCCCAGTATTCCTGCCTAGGAAATCCCCTGAACAGAGGAGACTGGCAGCATAGAGTCCATGGGGTTCAAAGAGTTGGACATGACTAAGTAATACACACACACACACACACCAGAAAGACTAACATTAAAGTGAAAACACTGAGGCACAGCGGTGCCTCGGTGGATCAGTAGTATCAGGATCAGCATCCGAGGAAATGTGTTCGAAATATAAATTCATTGGTCCCACCCCAGACCTATTGAATTATAAACTCTGTAAATTAATTCCAGGAGTCTGTTTTTTAATAAGCCCTCCGGGATATTCTGAAGTATATTAAAGTTTAAGAAACAATGTGTAGGAGAAGGCATGAACAGGGAGTAAAATGACTTAGAAGGATTTGGGAACCATGGAAAGTAAAAAAAAATGTTTGCTTTGCTTGCATGTTTTACCTTGAACTACTGAGATTCTGAGAATGGGGAGTAGGGGTGGAGGTGGAGGGTTTATGGAAATAACTTTTGAAAATCACCTTTAGTGTTAATCCATACCTTTGCCTCAAGTTGGTCAGTAACCAGTTCCAGTTTAGACTCTGAATTATCCTTCCAGAATCCAGTCATACAAGACATGTGGGCAGCTGGTTGGTAGTAGTTGACAGTAGTGCCCAATAAAGGGTGCTCACCTAGTCCTCACACATGAAGGAAAACTCCAAACTGTGAAAATGAACAAACCAGCTCATCATCTAGACTTCGAAAGTATATTTCCTATAAGTTAATACAAATAAAAAAGAAATCCTATAAGGTAAGATTTTCAAGAAATAATTTACTAATGTCTTTGTAGGAAATTCATTTTCCAAATTGGTGTCAAAAATAGAAAGAATTAATCATAAAGGAAAACCTTGCAAGAATATTCATTGTGGTTTGAAATTAGAGTAAAATATCAGCAATCTTCATGGGAGTTTGAAAGAAAATAACAGTTCAAATCAGAATCAAAACCAAGTGCAAAGGAGTTCCAGGAGGACTTAAGCTTCTGTGACAAAGACTTCTCTATTCTAGGAAGACCTTGACTGAAGTTATCTCAGACCTTAGTTGTTATTTAATTTAATTGTATTGAGGTTACTTTTTCTCTAGAGAGTCCCAAGCACAAAGACATTGAAGTAGTGACAGTATAGTGTTTGATCAGGAAATACAAAAAGAAATATATATGCATATATACTACTACTACTACTAAGTCACTTCAGTCGTGTCCAACTCTGTGCGACCCCATAGATGGCAGCCCACCAGGCTCCCCAGTCCCTGGGATTCTCCAGGCAAGAACACTGGAGTGGGTTGCCATTTCCTTCTCCCATGCATGAAAGTGAAAAGTGGAAGTGAAGTCGCTCAGTCATGTCCGACCCTCAGCGATCCCATGGACTGCAGCCTTCCAGGCTCCTCCGTCCATGGGATTTTCCAGGCAAGAGTACTGGAGTGGGGTGCCATTGCCTTCTCCGATATGCATATATAATATATTATTATATACAGATATCTATAAGAATCACTCTTCCACATAAGTCATAGCTGTCTGTAACACAGCTGTTATATCATTGAGGGCCCCCTAAATGGAAAGCCCAACCAAAAGAGCAGAACTAGAAGAGAAAATGAGTGTGAAAAATCACTTTCAAAAACCATATTTAATGCTCATCATCAAGGTTTAGCTTCCAATTCATATAATGATTATAAAAGTCATTTTACCTTTAAACTGAAACATAACCCAGTCTATTGACTAGTTTTCCATCCAAAAACACATCACATAAACCTTTTCCTAGAGAACACTTTCTCAGTCTCTTAAAAATCCATCCATCAAACTAACTGAGGGCGTGAATAGCAGATGATCAATTTGAGAATACTTGAAATCAACACTGCGGGTTTGCTCAGGAAGCTTTGTTAAGGAGTGAGGGTCTCCCAGCATCTCCAACAGCTGAAAGTAGAGACAGTCATCAAACCAAAGGGTAGTTTGATATTCATGTGGACTAAAAAGGATTTCCTCTCTCCCCCTTCTGTAGATATCAATTGCGGGGGAGAAAAAAAGCAACAACATCAGCAGCAGCAGAGAGAATGGGGGAAATGCATTTGCTCTTATGTAAAGCACTTAATCTTCAAAAGGCCCATTTTTCCAAAGATCTAAGATACTCATGTGAGATGCTCCCACTTCTAAGTGCTCTGATTGGGCTATACTTTTACCACGTTGTTTTTTTAAGTGCATTCCACGAACAATCATTATCACCTGGGAGCTTGCTCGAATGGCAGAATATCAGGCCCAAACTCAAAACTAATGAGTCAAAATCTGCATTTTTAACAAGATACTCATTGATTTTTACATATGAAAATTTGAGACATATTAGGCTGTAGGACTATAAGCCCACTGCTTTTTCTCTAGTTATTATTTTCTCATGCTTACCTGATTATTATATTTACCTGGGAACATGTAAAAACTCTCAAGCCCCACTGAAAGACTGAATCAGAATCTCCATATTTTTTTAAAGTGTCCCAGTTTCTTTTGACCGAAGTATGGTTGGGAAGGCTTTGCTGGTAGCTCAGCATTAAAGAATCCGCCTGCCAAAGCAGGAGATGTGGGCTCAATCCCACAGTTAGGAAGATCCCCAGAGAAAGAAATGGCAACCTACTTCAATATTCTTGCCTGAGAAATCCTATGGATAGAAGAGCCTGGTGGGGTACAGTCCATGGAGTTCAAAAGAGTTGGACACAACTTAGTGACTAAACAACAACAACATTTGGGAAATAGTTATTTTAGGCAGTTGTGAAAGGGCTGATTCCACATTTGTATCCTATAAAAACCCAGTTGACATACAATATAGATACTTTCTATTTATGTAAATTTTACGTATATTTGGTGGTAACAAAATAAATAAATGCCAAATGGAGGGGATAAGAAGAAATAAGGAGGTGGCAGCATTGGTGAGATGAACAATGAGAAGCATAACACTGGCCATGTGCGTGTGTTTGGGTCCATCCTTAACGACGTGCCTTCATAAAGACACCTGTTCAAATCAGTGAACCAAATCCCTCTCCAGATGGCTGGGTACCTCCAAAGGTGTTTCAGATATAAAAGATTAAGACAGATTTCTTAATATCAGTCAACTGTACTGCCCTAATAAACACACAACCTAAGATTTTTGTTTGTTTGTGTTTTAATCTGAGTGCCTGTATCAGGTCGGGCTTCTAAGAAACAGATTTTGAATCTGAATTTATGTGCAGGATGTTCATTGGGGATACACTCTGGTTCACCTAGGAATAGGCACAGGGAAGGTGAATCTAATGCGGTCACAACAAAAGTCATGCCAGAAAGGGACTCAGCTGAGAGCTGCCAGCCACGCACACTTTGCAGTTGGAAGAATAAATGCCTCAGTCCTGAAGGGGAATCCAGGCTGTACCTCACAGCATGTGACACAGTGGAAGTCACACAATGGTAACTAAATTTTCCATTTTTAAATCTTCAAGAGGCTATCATGAATGCCTTATGGCTGTCTTTATCTCAGAATCTTACTTAAAGTATAGTCAGTGCAATTCCGTTTGTATTCTCTACTTTCTCCTGCTGCTTGACACCTTTTAAATAAATTCTTCACATATTGATTGTTTGAGGAACTGCAAAGTACAGAACTTCTTTTTGAAAAAGACTACTTTGTTAACAAGTGAAGGTTTTGTTTTATAGAGTCTAAAAAATCCCCTCAAAGGTGTCAGAAATTAGGCTATTAACCAAAGTTCACATCATTTTCCTTAATTTTTTGTAAGATTATGATTCATGTCATAATTATCTGAATTATGCTCACTTTCCTGATTGGATTATTAATTTGTGTTTATTATAGAGGCTATGGTATAATGTTTTATCTTAATTAGTATTTTTATGCTTATGATTTTAAATATGTATATAGCCAGTTTTTATGCTATTTCCCTTTCTAACATAACCAAGGTTAAGTGTTTTCTTTTAACAAAGGAAATTTATATTCAAATTAAAAGTAATTACAGATGCTTTATCAAAAATAAAGCAATTGGTAGTTGTGTAAATAGACATCTCCGCAGTAATAAAATGCAGTCTGGTAACCTCTGAGTTTATGATTCTGATGATGTTTCTTCTACGGGAAAAAAAAAATAAGTTTTATGTATAAAATATATCTGCTAACAAGGAAACATCCATCTTTAATTCCTAATGGTATCTTTCTTCCCTTGTTTTTCAGGAGATAAAGTTGATTGGCCTTCCGTCCATAGTATATCCAAATTATATAAGCAGATTGTAAATGATGGGTGTATATTTTTTTCTTTTTAACTCACTGTTTTCACAATGAATTGAGCAGTGTTCAAATTGTGCCCATCACTAATATATATTAACTACCCTCTTTTTTGCTGGATATTATAAGTGCCAGAACTACAAAAAAATATATATATATATAAATAAATAAAACAGAGTCCTGGTCCACCAGGGGTTCAAATTCTAGTGAACAAATTGTGTTGAGGTTCAGTGATTAGGAAAATCAAAAGAATTGAACAAATGTTCCATTTTCCATTTATTTGGGTTGTCAAGAAGCAGCTACTGCAGCAACTATAACCTTAGAGAAATTTGTTTCAAAGAACAGATGAACAGTTCATTTAGATATCAAAATATTCACCCAAAATATAAATGTTTAAACCTACATTTAATTGAATAACAAAAAAGACAATGTATTTAATGATTTTTTAAAAACTAAGAATCTTGTTTTACTTCTGGCCTTAAGTTATATTCAAAGTGTTAGGAATCTGAGAGACAGACTAAGGAGAGGGGCCCTGATAGCACACTCTCATCAACATTGAGCAATGCCTGGTTCCTGGCAGATGTGAGTAAAGGAGAGACACTTGAAATTTTTTAGTCCATTGAGCTTGCAAGGAGTCAGTTGAGTCTGGATGGATTGTCTAGATTTCTAGGGGACATTTGTTGACATCCAATGTTGATGTTCAATGGCGTGTGTGTGTGTGTGTGTATTTGTACATGTGCACTCTATTCAGGGACTGACTGCAAGGCCCAGAATGTGGTGGTGGCTTTTGCTCTGGAAGGAATTGGCAATCTCCTGTCCAGCTGAGCACAGTTATCACTAACCATGAGCAGCTCTTTACTCTGGACAGAGGTAACCAGAAAATGAGTGGTGCAGGGATGTAGGCTTCAAGAACAAAGACATAAACCACATGATTCTAACACTCACTTCAGCTCCAAAGGACTGTGAATGAGTTCATCTCTTATTGAAAACTGAGCTAGGAGAATTTTCAACTCTCATTTGTAACTCACATAGAATACTTGTTTATTTTATACTCCAGGTAAACCCTCAACCTCCCCAGGGTTCTGAAGTGTCCCAAGCAAGAAACTCACATCCCTTTTACCCCTTCTCCCTTTGCCACCTGTTCTGTCATCACTCCCACCAATAGATGCCTTAGGTTATTCCTGTTATAAGATGGTTGATGACTTCTAGGAAGGGAGTTCTTCCCTAACCCAGCAATTCACAAGGAAGTAAGAGTACTCTTTAAGTTATGAGAAGACATTTGAGTGGTACACAGGTCCTGTATATTTTAGGGGACTGATTTCTAGATATTCAAAGACCAAGTAAGATTTCTTCCAGAAAATAGATTTGGCTGAGAATGACCCTACCTTCAAAATAGTCCTTTTAGCCACTTTACAGAAGAAATATACAACTCTCTGCCTTCTGAAATCTAAAGTTGATATATTGACCTGAGGTATAAAAATCTTCTTGTGCTAGTCAAAAGGAAAATCACAACAATAGGTATAGGCAGATTCTTTTACAGATTAATCAAAGCTTGCCTTCTTTCACAGTCTTATTCATATTTCTTTTAAAAATGAAGAATGGCTAGGATTAAAAACAACTCATTTGGCCTGTGTTGGAATGCCTCAAATTCAAAGTAATATAAGTTATTGACACTGATTATTTTAAATATAAGTGCACTGTTTTCTAAAATAATTAAAAAATTCTAAATAGCACTGAATAAAGCCAAAGATATAAAAGTTTTATGTGATTTCTTTCAGATGTAAAGTACTATATTTAGTAAGGTAGTTAAAATCTATTTTATCAAGATAAAGAATTTTTATTCCATAGTCAAATCTCATCATATTTTATTTTCTCAAGTCTACAATGTTTTATCTTCCTATTATTAAAAACTAATTTTATTTAAAGCTATAAGTAAGGCTTTTACACGGAGAAGGCAGTGGCACCCCACTCCAGTACTCTTGCCTAGAAAATCCCATGGACTGAGGAGCCTGGTAGGCTGCAGTCCATGGGGCCACTAAGAGTCGGACACAACTGAGCGACTTCACTTTCACTTTTCACTTTCATGCTTTGGAGAAGGAAATGGCAACCCACTCCGGTGTTCTTGCCTGGAGAATCCCAGGGACGGGGGAGCCTGATGGGCTGCCGTCTATGGGGTTACACAGAGTCGGACACGACTGAGGTGACTTAGCAGTAGCAAGGCTTTTACACATCAGCTTCAGTTCAGTTCAGTTCATTCGCTCAGTCATGTCTGACTTTTTGAGACCCCATGAATCGCAGCATGCCAGGCCTCCCTGTCTGTCCATCACCAACTCCCGGAGTTCACCCAAACTCATGTCCATCAAGTCGGTGATGCCATCCAGGCATCTCATCCTCTGTCATCCCCTTTTCCTCCTGCCCCCAATCCCTCCCAGCTTCAGAGTCTTTTCCAATGAGTCAACTCATCGCATGAGGTGGCCAAAGTATTGGAGTTTCAGCTTTAGCATCATTCCTTCCAAAGAATACCCAGGATTGATCTCCTTTAGACTGAACTGGTTGGATCTCCTTGCAGTCCAAGGGACTCAAGAGTCTTCTCCAATACCACAGTTCAAAAGCATCAATTCTTCTGCGCTCAGCTTTCTTCACAGTCCAACTTTCACATCCATACATGACCACTGGAAAAACCATGGCCTTGACTAGACGGACCTTTGTTGGCAAAGTAATGTCTCTGCTTTTGAATATGCTATCTAGGTTGGTCATAACTTTCCTTCCAAGGAGTAAGTGTCTTTTAATTTTGTGGCTGCAATCACCATCTGCAGTGGTTTTGGAGCCCCACAAAATAAAGTCTGACATTGTTTCCACTGTTTCCCCATCTATTTCCCATGAAGTGATGGGACCGGATGCCATGATCTTCGTTTTCTGAATGTTGAGCTTTAAGCCAACTTCTTCACTCTCCTCTTTCACTTTCATCGAGAGGCTTTTTAGTTCATCTTCACTTTCTGCCATAAGGATGGTGTCATCTGCATATCTGAGGTTATTGATATTTCTCCCAGCAATCTTGATTCCAGCTTGTGCTTCTTCCAGTCCAACGTTTCTCATGATGTACTCTGCATATAAGTTAAATAAGCAGGGTGACAATATACAGCCTTGACGTACTCCTTTTCCTATTTGGAACCAGTCTGTTGTTCCATGTCCAGTTGTAACTGTTGCTTCCTGATCTGCATACAGATTTCTCAAGAGGCAGGTCAGGTGGTCTGGTATTCCCATCTCTTTCAGACTTTTCCACAGTTTATTGTGATCCACACAGTCAAAGGCTTTGGCATGTCAGCTTATGAATATGCAAAGAGGAGTATAACAACTTAAAATGTATTTTATACCCTACCTCCTAAGTACAAAAGTTTGAAGATAACAGTTTTATTTGTCACAATATTATTTCTTGGAGGTTTAGACCCAGGAGCTTCTGGAAGATTCCCGATGGTCTTTTTTGTTTGTTTTCCATCTAAATATGTGTGTTCTGTTGAATACAGGAAAGGCAGATGCTAACCTTGTTACATTCTGTGTTTGGCATTGGTGTGTTTCTCTCAGCGGTGTTAATTAGTTTTCTACTATTCCTTGCTGTAGTGGTATCTAGAGGGCATTACTTTACTGGGTCTTTTTCTATGTCCTTTAAGTTTACCCTGGGGAAGGGACTCTGTATGGAGTATCATCCTCCAGCCCTTTTTTGTTTCCAATGGCAATGAAAAGAAGATGGGTCAGGCCAGCAGACCACACTGGCTCAATCTGACCATTCTCAATCTCCCTTAAATGCCATGCACTAAAGGAGAGGTGCAATTAACCTTCAGAACTGCACCCTCTGCTCATATGTCTATACTCCAAGAGACAGAGTTTGTGATACCACATAGTTATTCTCTGGGAGAAGACTTTGACTCGCTAAGTCTTTGTCACGAATACAAAACATTCATTTGTACTAGCTCTCCTCTCAAGATCAGCCAGGAAGAATTTCTGAATACTAATTTTTGTACAGTAAGACATCACCAAATTTGGGTATGAACTAATGCAGAATTAATTATAAGTAGACATGGCCAGACTGAAGCTTAACTTTTTAGAAGTTTGTGTAAAAGCAAATATGAGATTGCATTAGAACCCATTTAAGAACATTTCTTGTGTGGAGTTTCATGAGCATACAGCAGTAATAAGAAATGGTTTGTTCCTATATGTTTTTTTAAAGGTCCTGGAGAACCTGCCTTAGTAAGCATTTAGATTTTATTGTATGCACTGAATGTAATTGTCGATGGCCTTGTGGCCCTAGTTCCTAACAGAACTAAAATAAAATGAACAGACAAAATATTAAGTATTCTAAAATTAAAATTTTTATAACTTCCTTCTACTTACATGTAAGATAAAGTTGAAATATTAATGAGTGAAGACACTTGCAACCAACAATATTTAATAGCTTGCTAATTGCTTTTATGAGAGGTAAAATCCTATAATGATTCAAAACAAGGGCTTGGAAAATAAGATTTCTTAAGTGCAAATCCTGGTCCTTCCACTTATCAGATAAAATATATATAAAATAGAGATAAATGTTAGAAAAAAACATATTGATATATACTGCAAAATACACCTACTTTCGTTCATATACTCAGGAAGTCTGTCTCTCCTTTGGGCACACAAGAATCTCTAGCATGCCTCCTTTTGTGATGTTTCACAACCACATTTACCTGGAAACATTCTTATCCATTCCTCAGGCCCCCAGTTTAAGAATGGAGCTTTCTCCTAGCGATGTCACCGTTCTTTCATATATTTACCTTGGTTTCCATGATTTCATCAGAGATGCAGGCATACATCAGAGTCTCAAAAATTGAAAACGTTTTCATTATTTTCCCAGGAGACTTTGCAGCTCCCCCTTTAAACTATCCAATGTCAATAGACTGGGGAAGAGAAAGAGTTGAAAGACAGGGGGAGTAGAAGAAATATTTTCTAGGCTCACAGATGTAATCCTAGACTACACACAGAAAAGAAACTGAACAAATATTCTGAAGAAAAATAGCTATTTGTTTTGTATTCTTGAAATGTGCATACATGATAAGTTGCTTTAGTTGTGTCCAACTCTGCAACCCTATGGACTGTAGCCCACCAGTCTACTTTGTCCATGGGATTCTCCAGGCAAGAATTCTGCAGTGGGTTGCCACACCCTCCTCCAAGGGATCTTCCAGACCCAGGGATCGAAGTTGTATCTCTTATATCTCCTGCATTGGGAGGCGGGTTCTTTACCACTAGTGCCACCTAGGAAACCCTATTACTGAGATGAAGTATTTTATATTTCCCAAGCTTTCTAAAGTGGCTATATATTTTATAATAATTATTTTTTTATTAACAAGTAATTAAATAATTAGTATTTCTAACTCCATCCTCTAACTTATGGCTGCCTTCAGGGTCCCTCTACCTTTTTCTCCTCTCGATTACTTCTGACCGTCAGTTCAGTTCAGTCACTCAGTCGTGTCTGACTCTTTGTGACCCCGTGGACTGCAGCAGGCCAAGCTTCTCTGTCCATCACCAACTCCCAGACCTTGCTTAAACTCATGTCCATGGAGTCGGTGATGACATCCAACTACCTCTTTCTCTGTCTTCCCCTTCTCCTCCTACTGCCGGGAGCCGGCGAGAGACATTCCGCTCGTGACAAAGGTCATGAAGAAGGAGGCTCGATCCTGCCTTTGCGTATGCCTAGCCTCCTTCCTCATGACCTTTGTCATGAGCGGTCTTCCCCTTCTCCTCCTACCTTCAGCCTTTCCCAGCATCAGGGTCTTTTCCAATTAGTCAGTTCTTTGCATCCGGTGGCCAAAGTATTGGAGCTTCAGCTTCAGCATCAGTCCTTTCAATGAATATTCATGACAGATTTCCTTTACAATTGAATTACAAGGTTTGATCTCCTTGCTGTCTAAGGGACTCTCAAAAGTCTTCTCCAACACCACAGTTCAAAAGCATTAACAGTTCTTCAGCATTCAGCTTTCTTTGTGGTCCATCTCTCACATCCATACATAACTACGTATTTCTGACAAGATTTGAGCAGATCAAAACTGTATCTTAGATGACCAAACATATGTATATAATCAATCTGATTAGGCTATCAAAAGGCTCCAAACTTAGAGCCTGGTAAAGCTTAGTTTTGGCAAAAATATATTTTTTTAATAAAACAACTGGTAAGCAATTTTTTTCTAAGACCACACAACTGTTATTTTTTAAAAAAGGTTTATGTTTAATCAGTTATGAACTGAGTAATATGATAAGAAAGAGTTAATAAGAATAAAACCCCAAAGATAATATTAAAAAGGCTTTCCACAGTTATCAGACAAATGGAGAACAAGAGAAAAGGGGGACAAGCATGGAGAAAAATGTTCCCTTTCCCAAACGCTCTTTTTGAAAATTACTTGGAGACTTAGAGACTCTGTTGACTTTAATTAAGTGCTCATTAGACTGACAAACTTTTTAAAAAAGTGATCCTGCCTGCCATGTGGGTTTTCATATGCTCTCCTGGCTTTCCCTCTAAATTACTTTAGAACCATTTCAGAGTAACTTGTTTATGCAAGGGAAATTACTCATAACCCTTTAAAGAATTCAGATAGATTTTTATGTCCTGTGGTTACTGCTTTATTATTTTTACACAGTTTTATAATTTTCACTGAAATCTCTTAACTCCTCCATGCAAAGTCAAAGTCTTCCTAAATAGGACTTAATTCCTTTGGTACCAGTGGGGAAATAACTTATAAGCTTTGAAATCTCCAGAGTCAGATGTCAACACAGAAATAATTGAATAGGTAAAGTCCTGGAGGCTTGGGCGATACCCAAATAAACAACTGAATGATCTTTCCAAACATTCAACAGGAATAAAATAAAAAGAGTTAATTTTTTTATGTTACAGTAAGTCCCCTACATACGAGTGAATTCCATTCTGAGAGTGAGTTCATAAGTCCAATTTGTTCCAACAAAGTTGGCCTAGGTACCCAACTAGCACAATTTACTATATAGTACTGTACTGTAATGTGGCTATAATACTTTTCACATAAATAATACACAAAAAACGCAAACAAAAAATAAAGTAACATTTTTAATCTCACAGTACAGTACCTTGAAAAGTCTAGTAGTACAGCACAACAGCTGGCACACAGGGGCTGGTATTGAGTGAACGGGTAAGAAGTAAAGGTAATATACGCTACAGTACTGTAAAGTAAACAAAAGCACAACCACTTGTAGAGGAGGCACACACATGACAATGTATGTCAGACATGTGAACATAGTTGGACATGAGAACACACGTTCTCATCTGTGGAAGTTTGTAACTTGAAGGTGTGTATATAGAGGACTTACTGTATGTTACTGTGTTCATATTCGTACCACCTTCTGATTGAATATTTTATTTCTTAAATAGTTGCAAAAGATTTGTCTTAGTCTCAGTTTATAAAGGTACCAGAAAGCCTAACATTAAAGAAACTGTTGATGGATTAATCCACACTAGGACATACTTCCTGGTCTATCACAAAATTGACTACTTGAAGGTAATATTAATATTAGCTATCAGAATTATTGTTGTTTCCTGGATCTTCTTGTTTTATGCTTCTCTTTATCCCTTATACTATTAAAAATGGTATAATAAAGAATAAAACAGAGTATTACTTAGAAGAATAAGATTTAGAGACCAGAAGATATACTGATAATTACTGTTTTCATACACACTGCTCTTAGATCTTTTGACTAATATCAACATCAACATGTTGATGGAGTGTTTTAACAGACAAAAAGTCATGGCTGACTTCATATTGCTTTGTCATATCACTAGTCACATAATGGATTTGCCTAGATATACAGTTACAATTGTTTTCATTCTTGATACTTTATTCTCAAAATTCAGAATTATGAGATTCTGAGTAAAAATATAAAGCACCAAGTTAAAATAAAAAATAGTTAGGGGAATAAATACTCTAATAATTCTTAAAATACACCTAAAATATTATGCTTCCATTTCTGCCACTTATATTAATCTGATCAAAATTTATCTAGCACATACAAAGCTGTCTTTAGCATTTCAGCAAAATGATACTAATAAAACTAGACTTGATTCCATTTCATACTGTGTAGGATGACTAAAAATAAAACACTGATAACACCAAAGGTGGGAAATAATGTGGAACAAATAAAGCTTTCATATGTTATTGACAGGAGTGTGAAATGGTACAACCACTTAGGAAAAGTATATGTAGTTTCTCATATATATATCTGCTCTATGAACCAGTAGTTTCATCTCTAGGTATTTACTAAGAGAAATGAAAGCCAAAGTCAAATAAATTTGTACAAAAGTGGTTTATAGGACCTTTATTCATAACAGGTACAAATTGAAAACAACCACAATTTCGATCAAGAGGTGAACAGACACACGAATTGGGGTGATTTCATGCAGCTCAATACTATTTGGCAATAAAACAATAATGAGTGTGTTATATGAACAGTAACATGAATGTATTTCAAGGATTAAGTGAAAAGAGTCAAAGATAATATTACATTCTATATGACTCCTTTTTAAGAAGTTCAGGAACAAACACAACTAAGTCATGGTGCTAAAATCAGAATCACTGTTGCTTTGCAAACTGAGAGTTGACTAAAACGGGCAAGAGGAAATATCCTGTGGAGTTGGAAATGTTCTGTCTTATTTGGGGTGGTGGCTAGTGCGTATACACATTCATCCACTATCCCACTGAACTGAATATACTTATGATACGTAAAATTATTAAAAGGTACATTTTATCCAATGTTTAAATATTTAAAAAATTTAGTTTTCATATATCTAATCTAGGGAAAACCACTAGACCATTCAGGTATGATCTAAATCAAATCCCTTACAATTGCACAGTGGATGTGATAGATAGATTCAAGGGATTAGATTTGATAGACAAGAGTTCCTAAAAAACTATGGATGGAAGATCATAATATTGAACAGAGGGTGGTGATCAAAACCACCCCCAAGAAGAAGAAATGCAAAAAGGCAAAATAGTTGTCTGAGGAAGTTTTACAAATAGCTGAGAAAAGAAGAGAAGCAAAAGGCAAAGGAGAAAAGGAAAGATATATCCATCTGAATGCAGAGTTCCAAAGAATAGCAAGGAGAGATAAGAAAGCCTTCCGAAGTGATCAATACAAAGAAATAGAGGAAAACAATATATAGAATGGGAAGACTAGAGATCTCTTCAAGAAAATTAGAGATACCAAGGGAATATTTCATGCAAAGATGGGCACAATAAAGGACAGAAACAGTACGGACCTAACAAAAGAAAAAAATATTAAGAACAGATGGCAAGAATACACAGAAGAACTGTACAAAAAAAGATCTTAATGACACAGATAACCATGATGGTGTGATCACTCACCTAGAGCCAGACATCCTGGAATGCAAAGTCAAGTGGGCCTTAGGAAGCATCACTTCAAACAAAGCTAGTGGAGGTGATGGAATTTCAGTTGAGCTATTTCAATGAACAAAACTAGTGGAGGTGATGGAGTTCCAGCTGAGCTTTTCAAATCTAAAAAGATGATGCTGTGAAAGTGCTGCACTCAATATCCCAGCACATTTGGAAAGCTCAGCAGTGGCCACAGGACTGGAAAGGGTCAGTTTTCATTCCAATCCCAAAGAAAGTAAATGCTAAAGACTGTTCAAACTATTGCACAATTGCACTCATTTCAGATGCTAGCAAAGTAATGCTCAAAATTCCCCAAGTGAGGCTTCAACAGTACGTGAACCAAAAACTTCCAGATGTTCAACTTGGATTTAGAAAAGGCAGAGGAACGAGAGATCAAATTTCCAACATCCATTGGAGTATAGAAAAAGCAAGAGAATTCCAGAAAAACATCTACTTCTGCTTCATTGACTATGCTAAAGCCTTTGGGAGAATCACAACAAACTGGAAAATTCTTCAAGAGATGGGAACACCAGACCACCTTACCTGCCTCCTGAGAAATCTGTATGTAGGTCAAAAAGCAACAGTTAGAACCGGACATGGAACAATGGACTGGTTCCAAATTGGGAAAGGAGTATGTCGAAGCTGTATATTGTCATCTTGCTTATTTAACTTATACACAGAGTACATCATGTGAAATGCTGCACTAGAAGAAGCACAAGCTGGAATCAAGACTGATAGGAGAAATATAAACTTCAGATATGCAGATGAAACCACCCTAATGGCAGAAAATGAAGAGTAAATAAAGAGCCTCTTGATAAAAGTGAAAGAGGAGAGTGGAAAAGCTTAAAACTCAACATTCAAAAACCAAGGTCCATGGAACCTGGTCCCATCTCTTCATGGCAAATAGATGGAAAAACAATGGAAAGAGTGACAGATTTTATTTTCTTGGGCTCCAAAATCACAGCAGATGGTGTCCAGTCATGAAATCAAAAGACACTTGCTTCTTGGAAGAAAAGCAATGACCAACCTAGACAGCATATTAAAAAGCAGAGAAATTACTTTACCAACAGAGATCTGTCTAGTCAAAGCTATGGGTTTTTCAGTAGTCATGTATGGATGTGAGAGTTGGACCATAAAGAAAACCAAGTGCTGGAGAATTGATGCTTTTGAACTGCGGTGTTGAAGAAGACTCTTGAGAGTCCCTCCGACCGCAAGGAGATCAAACCAGTCAACTGTAAAGGAAATCAGTCATGAATATTCATTGGAAGGACTGATGCTGAAGCTCCAATACTTGGGCCACTTGATGCAAAGAACTAACTCATTGGAAAAGATCTTGATGTGGGAAAGATTGAAGGCAGGAGGAGAAAGAGACAAAAGAGGATGAGATGGTTGCATAGCATCACCAACATGATGGTCATGAGTTTGAACAAGCTTCAGGAGTTGGTGATGGACAGGGAAGCCTGGCATGCTGCAGTCCATGGGGTCACAAAGAGTTGGACATGACCAAACGACTGAATTGAATTGAACTGATATCCAATTTAGCTTCTCATTTATTACATATGAAAAAAACTTTCCCATTCACTGTTAAGATGTGCTACTTAAAAGCAATCTCAAAAATGTACTCTTATTGTTTACTAATAAATTAAAATATGTATAATAAGCAGTTTTAAAGGAGAAATATGTAAGAATTCTAAACATCAGTACATGGAAGCTTTTTAAAAATTATGCTACAATCCAGAGTTAAATATTATTCTACACTTTACTACTTAGTCCTAAAACCAAATATGACACAGTATATCATGAGTTTTAGCAATCATGCATCTTGTTATATGATTAATTTAAATTATCATTGGCATTTAATTATGCCAATTATTATGCCAGTTAATTATCTATGGCATTAATTTGTGAATTGATTTAAAATGTCTTTGTATAGCACAGTATAAGCGTAAATTACCCCGTGTCCGAGGTCAGGGGCAGCGGCTGAGAGTGCCAGGCTGAGACAGCTCAGGAGCAGCAGAGAGAAGCTACCCCACATCTGAGGTCAGGGGCGGTGGCCGGGAGAAGCGACCCCATGTCTAAGGAGTGGTGGCTGCATGGGCGCAGGAGGGCCACTGGAGAAGGGAATGGCAAACCACTTCAGTATTCTTTCCTGGAGAACCCCATGAACAGTAAGAAAAGGCAAAATGATAGGATACTGAAAGAGGAACTCCCCAGGTCAGTAGGTGCCCATTATACTACTGGAGATCAGTGGAGAAATAACTCCAGAAAGAATGAAGGGATGGAGCCAAAGCAAAAACAATACCCAGTTGTGGATGTGACTGGTGATAGAAGCAAGGTCCGATGCTCTAAAGAGCAATACTGTATAGGAACCTGAAATGTTAGGTCCATGAATCAAGGCAAATTGGAAATGGTCAAACAGGAGATGGCAAGAGTGAACGTCAACATTCTAGGAATCAGCAAAATAAAATGGACTGGAATGGGTGAATTTAAATGAGATGACCATTATATCGACTACTGCAGGCAGGAATCCCTTAGAAGAAATGCAGTAGCCATCATGGTCAACAAAAGAATCCAAAATGCAGTACTTGGATGCAATCTCAAAAACGACAGAATGATCTCTGTTCCTTTCCAAGGCAAAGCATTCAATATCACAGTAATCCAAGCCTATGCCCCAACCAATAACACTGAAGAAGCTGAAGTTGAACAGTTCTATGAAGACCTACAAGACCTTGTAGAACTAACACCCAAAAAAGATGTCCTTTTCATTATAGGGGACTGGAATGCAAAAGTAGGAACTCAAGACACACCTGGAGTAACAGGCAAATTTGGTCTTGGACTACGGAATGAAGCAGGGCAAAGGCTAATAGAGTTTTACCAAGAGAACACACTGGTCACAGCAAACACCCTCTTCCAACAACACAAGAGAAGACTCTACATATGGACATCACCAGATGGTCAACAATGAAATCAGATTGATTATATTCTTTGCAGCCAAAGATGTAGAAGCTCTATACAGTCAGTAAAAACAAGACCAAGAGCTGACAGTAGCTCAGATCATGAGCTCCTTATTGCCAAATTCAGACTCAAATTGAAGAAAGTAGGGAAAACCACTAAACCATTCAGGTATGACATAAATCAAATAAATCCCTTCTGATTATACAGTGGAAGTGAGAAATAGATTTAAGGGACTAGATTTGATAGAGTGCCTGATGAAATATGGACTGAGGTTTGTGACATTGTACAGGAGACAGGGATCAAGACCATCCCCATGGAAAAGAAATGCAAAAAAGCACAATGGCTGTCTGGGGAGGCCTTACAAATAGCTGTGAAAAGAAGAGAAGCGAAAAGCAAAGGAGAAAAGGAAAGATATAAGCATCTGAATGCAGAGTTCCAAAGAATAGCAAGGAGAGATAAGAAAACCTTCCTCAGCGATCAATGCAAGGAAATAGAGGAAAACAACAGAATGGGAAAGACTAGAGATCTCTTCAAGAAAATTAGAGATACCAAGGGAACATTTCATGCAAAGATGGGCTTGATAAATGGTAGGGACCTAACAGAAGCAGAAGACATTAAGAAGAGATGGCAAGAATACACAGAAGAAAAGATCTTCATGACCCAGATAATCATGATGGTGTGATCACTCACCTACCTAGAGCCAGACATCCTGGAATGTGAAGTCAAGTGGGCCTTAGAAAGCATCACTATGAACAAAGCTGGTGGAGGTGATAGAATTCCAGTTGAGCTATTTCAAATCCTGAAACATGATGCTGTGAAAGTGCTGCACTCAGTATGCCAGCAAATTTGGAAAACTCAGCAGTGGCCACAGGACTGGAAAAGGTCTGTTTTCATTCCAATCCCAAAGAAAGGCAATGCCAAAGAATGCTCAAACTACCGCACAATTCCATTCATCTCACATGCTAGTAAAGTAATGTTCAAAATTCTCCAAGCCAGGCTTCAGCAATATGTGAACCATGAACTTCCAGATGTTCAAGCTGGTTTTTGAAAAGGCAGAGGAACCAGAGATCAAATTGCCAACATCCATTGGATCATCAAAAAAACAAGAGAGTTGCAGAAAAACATCTATTTCTGTTTTATTGACTATGCCAAAGACTTTGACTGTGTGGATCACAATAAACTGTGGAACATTCTGAAAGAGATGGGAATACCAGACCACCTGACCTGCCTCTTGAGAAACCTATATGCAGATCAGGAAGCAACAGTTAGAACTGGACATGTAACAACAGACTGGTTCCAAATAGGGAAAGGAGTAAGTCAAGGCTGTATATTGTCACCCTGCTTATTTAACTTATATGCAGAGTACATCATGAGAAACACCGGACTGGAGGAAGCACAAGCTGGAATCAAGATTGCTGGGAGAAATATCAATAACCTCAGATATGCAGATGACACCACCCTTATGGCAGAAAGTGAAGAGGAACTAAAAAACCTCTTGATCAAAGTGAAAGAGGAGAGTTTAAAAGTTGGCTTAAAACTCAACATTCAGAAAACGAAGATCATGGCATCCGGTCCCATCACTTCCTGGGAAATAGATGGGGAAACAGTGGAAACAGTGTCAGACTTTATTTTTCTGGGCTCCAAAATCACTGCAGATGGTGACTGCAGCCATGAAACTAAAAGACGCTTACTCCTTGGAAGGAAAGTTATGACCAACCTAGATAGCATATTCAAAAGCAGAGACATTACTTTGCCAACAAAGGTCCATCTAGTCAAGGCTATGGTTTTTCCTGTGGTCATGTATGGATGTGAGAGTTGGACTGTGAAGAAGGCTGAGTGCCAAAGAATTGATGCTTTTGAACTGTGGTGTTGGAGAAGACTCTTGAGAGTCCCTTGGCATGCAAGGAGATCCAACCAGTCCAGTCTGAAGGAGATCAGCCCTGGGATTTCTTTGGAAGGAGTGATGCTAAAGCTGAAACTCCAGTACTTTGGCCACCTCATGCCAAGAGTTGACTCATTGGAAAAGACTCTGATGGTGGGAGGGATTGTGGGCAGGAGGAAAAGGGGATGACAGACGATGAGATGGCTGGATGGCATCACTCACTTGATGAACATGAGTCTGAGTGAACTCCGGGAATTGGTGATGGACAGGGAGGCCTGGCGTGCTGAGATTCATGGGGTCGCAAAAGTCAGACACGACTGAGCGACTGAAATGAACTGAAGTGTAAATTGGCCTTTAAACTATATTTAAAACATATCTTAAATCAAACTGACCTAAAGTAAAAATATATAAATGCAAAATTAATATATCCTATCCCATGTTGAACCCATGATTTTAACAATTTAATACGTGTTCCTATGACACTAAACAATTCGGTGTGTGGTTTAATAGATACAGTCAGTTTCATTTTTGAATTTGTTTGTTTTCTTTGCTCAGTCCCCAAGATCTTAGATTTTCATTTCCTGATGGACCTTGGTGATTTAGTGAACAGTAACTGTAATCTTCTACAACTATGTCAGAAGAAACTTAGCATTAGTTTTCTAACATTTCAGACTCAGAATTCCTCATTTAAAATATTGAAATTTTATTGTCCTGAACTCATGACTCTGAGACAGAGCTTCCGACCAGAGGAAGTTCATGGTGAAGAATGGCTTCATGTATCACCCCCAATAATATTTTCACCTTGACAGAGACTATCATTGCCTTGATCCCAGGCATGAAAATTTTTGCAAAGTTTTTGGTGGTATTGTCTTTGGTAGAAAATTTTAAAATATAAGACATATATAGCTGTCTTCTACCTATTTTGCAAGGAGATCTAATCAGTCCATCCTAAAGCAAAACAGTCCTGAATATTCATTGGAAGGACTGATGTTGAAGCTGAAACTCCAATACTTTGGCCACCTCATGCAAAGAGCTGACTCATTGGAAAAGGCCCTGATGCTGAGAAAGATTGAAGACAGCAGGAGAAGGGGACGACAGAGAATGAGATGGTTGGATGGCATCACTGACTCCATGGACATGAGTTTGAGTAAACTCCAGATGTTGGTGATGGACAGGGAGGCCTGGAGGGCTGCAATTCATGGGGTCGCACAGAGTTGAACATGACTGAGTGACTGAACTGAATTGAACCTACTTTGCAATATAGAAATACCACCTATTTCTTTAAATAAACATCAGCCATCAGATTTTCCTATGATTCTCCCAGTGTCCCTGGTAGTTGTCACCACAAAGATAATCTTTTCAAAGCACAGCAATCACCTACCCAGGTTCCTGCTTGCTTTGTTTATCGTTGCCAATTCAAGTGAGGGCATCTCAGCTTCCCAATTGACTTAGATCCTTTGTGTGTAAGTCCTGAAACTCAAACTGAATCTGCATGTGTGTGCATTTAGATATTCTTATGTACCACTGTAAGACTACAGTTCTTACAGAAACTGAAGCTGAAAAAACAATATCCAAATAAATATAAAATATCCAAATAAAATATCAAACTGTGAAACAATCAATAATGTGCTTTTCTACAATGAACTCACGTTAGTTGAAGGCAGTACATTCATATTTAATTCATAGTCTGTTTTTGCTCAAAATTTGCTACCAGATAATTGATCTGGCTTTTTGTTTATCTGAATTAGAATGTAGTCATTATTGAGGTGTCAAGTTTTGCTGTTCAGTGCCTGTTGTCAGCTATCGAGATGGCCAGAAGTACCAAGTCAACCACCATGTGGCCCACTGCGTTCACACATAGCCACAGGCTGAAGGAAATGCCAACTGTGTGTGTGTGCATGTGTGTGTCCTTGCCTTGCTGCTGCTGTTGCTGCTGCTAAGTCGCTTCAGTCGTGTCCGACTCTGTGCAACCCCATAGACGGCAGCCCACCAGGCTCCCCCGTCCCTGGGACTCTCCAGGCAAGAACACTGGAGTGGGTTGCCATTTCCTTCTCCAGTGTCCTTGCCTTAGGTACAAACAATTAAAATAAAGTTTGGATGAGATTTCCATACTGATAGCTACCACTGTGGGCAATGAGAGAGAAGGTGGGCAATAGCCTCCACTAACATGCCTTGTAGACAAAAAAAAAAAAAAAAAGGACCTGTTTTCCATAATTCACTCAAACTCCAAACAGCAACTTAATTTTCTTCCAGTTTTCAGTTTGAGACGCACGGCAGGGATCTCCTCCCCAAGCAAAAGGCAATCTGAGGTGAGAAGAAGAGCATGCTGCCAGCACAGGTATAGGCCTGCACAGCGGAGCTGTGGCACAGAGAGAGGCTTTTCATTTTAACAACTGTGAGAGAGTGAGGACAGGAACATAATGAAGATGGCATAATTGAAGTGGGAGAGGGAAACATTAACCATGCATCCAAAAGGAGACTGGGGGGCTGCTTTAATTTGGACTTCCTTGTTTGCTCAAGCCTTAAAACTAGCTGAGAGGTCAGGAAACTCCTCGAGGTTAGCACCTAAACCCCAACAAACTCCCAGTTCTGGAAAGTTGGTCTGCTGTGCTTTGTTTTACTTTAATTATATGGAGCCAAGTTATTTTGACTCTTCTGTTTTTTCATTTTCATATGCATGTTGACTGTAGGATACAGACACCTCTGACAAGGATTTCAGTTATATATGGGTCTGTTGATGCCCAAACATCTCTTTTCTGATGCATCTGTCTCTTTGCCACCAAAGAATTTCATATCCTGCACAGGAAGATATAAGCATGAAAAATTTGAAAATATAAAACAGAACACAAGGAAACTGAGGACATGAGAGAGGATGAAAGGAAAAAGAAAATGTACCAAGATCCAAAGAAAGCAAGACAAGTAGATGATAGGCATGTGGTTCCAAGGGAGATTAAATTCAAAGAGATTTAAAAATATTATTAATAGATTTACAAATGGTCATGAAGTGAAAATCACAGAAATTTATATTTAATTGTTGACATCAAATAATGTCTTATTCAGACAGAAGTCATATGATCATGAATACTCCTATAATTGAAACTTTACTTACAAAATTACATTTTAAAAGTATTTGTTAAATTCTCAGTAAAAAGAAATGCACATAAAATATGAATTTTCCTATGAAAAATTATAGCTAATTATTCAGGTTTTTAACCAATAGTTTTTATGAACTGGCAAACCCTCCAAAAATTCATTAAAAAAAAAAAAGTCGAATGCACTGTAGACTTCATTTATGTTAGAGAATTCCTGAGGCATATTTAGTAGGAATAAACAAAATAATGCTAAAGGAAAATCATATTTGTTTTCTCACCTACAGAGGCTCAGGAGGAACCCATTGAGGATAAGAAAGTCACTGTTTATCTTAGTTAGATTCTGACGTCTTTGACTCTACTGATCAATATCACCCCTGAATAAGTTACTGTGGAATTGAGGCTTCGCTTGATTCAATAACCCCAAATTTCTTAACCCTTGCATTAAAAAAAAAAAGGTGAACAAAATACTTTAAAAAGACTTTATTTTTTTAAATGCCTTGAGAGAGTCTTCAACCATCACTTTAAAGGTATGTGGACACTTTTGAAATGCATCTTATTCTAGTCTAGCCCATGGCTAGATAGAACTTAAAATCATTTGTTTAGTACTAAAGATCAATGCAAAAAAAAATATGTCACGCATGGAGGTAGCAATAAACAAGTACTATTTTATGCTGCAAATTAGAAGTTAATATTTTAAATTAAAAAACAGCACATGCATAATAACTGAAATCCTGCCCACCTACAAATTTACTGATATCCCTATCTGTATTCATTCCTTTACTTATTAACTCATTCAATCATCTTTTGAGTGTATGTTACATCAGCCTCTGAACTAAGTACCAGAACTACATGTCTTTCATTTTAGATAGAGGCCTAATATTCTTAATATTTTATGGTTCTCTTTACTTTCACAACTTTTTTTGATAGGCTTAATGAGATACAATACCTGAGAAGTGAGGATAAGATTATTTTCCTTAATATTTAAAGTAATAAGCATGCAATATTTACTTTAAATTGCATAAATTAATTAATCAAACTGTTAATTATAGTGCCAAGCATTTTCTACTGTATTCTAGTCCTGGGAATTTGGTAACTCATATCAGTTATATAGAGCAGCAGGAACATTGTCACAGTATTATTTTCCAAAATATTATGAATTAAAACTGACACAATTTCTGTAATTTGTGGAATACTTATACTATGTGTCAAAAATGTAATGTATTTCATGTATATTTGTACAATATTTCATATTAGTCCTTTAAGCCAGCAGAGAAATCATGCTTAAATCCTGAGCATTCATAGTTGTCTTTGCTGTTTCATTAAAGTCTATTTATTGTGTAGCCTGTAGGTTATATCATTCATTGACTCAAGGAACACCTGTCTCTTGACCACCTTAAAGTAAGGTGGTCTCAATCATCCAAATTGATGGAAATGATACTACATCACAGTTGGACTTTGTACTTATCATAAAAACCTGCACTGTTTTAATATTCAGAATTGGTTCATACATAAGGAAGCCCTGATCAGACCCCACCCTCACCCACACACCAATCCATCAGTACAAACTGTTTCAATTGATGTCTAACAGGTGATGCTTCCTGTTCAAACTCTCAATAACGTTTAAGTAATTGGGATGTTCATGTATTTCTCTTGCAAGCATGACATTCTGCAGTATGTTGTATCTGACACCAAAGATTGGTAATAATTAAGACGATTCATTTTCTGAAGGTAAATCACATGGTGGAAATGATTTACATATTATACTTTAAAAGAGAAAAGCATGAAATTATCTTAAATACATAAATCACAGGTCATATTTCTGGGTGCAGTATAAACCATTGCCAATGTTTCTGTTCCCAAGTCTCATAGTACTTTCCCAAGAGATCTTCAGTTTTCCTCTTAAAGCAGTTATCATTTGTTTGTTTTTTTAATGTTATTACTGAGAACATAATGCTTCCAAGTTGACTATCTCTGATTTTTTGTTCTCCTTTTTTATCCTTTTGCCACGTAGCCAAGTATTTATGCTTGTTAGACATACTGTAGCCCTCATGTCCAAAACCTGCCCACTCCAATCCCATACTCAGCCCATTCTATTAGCATCATGTTACCTTCACCAGAAATATTGCATCAGCCTCCTGTCAGCCATTCCTAATATTTCTTCCCTTATATTCCATTCATTGTACACACTGCTACTTGAACACTATTCCTGAAGCTATTTCTGTGCATTTAACTTCCCTGGAAGTTTAAAAGCCTTAGATAGGCAGTGAAGACCCTCTATGCTTTATTCCTCTCTCTACTTTTCTAATCTAAAATTTTACACAAAGTATTAATTTGCTCATGTCTTCCCAGGCATCTCATTCTGGTGGAGACAGTTGGTACTTTCGTGCCTTGTCAAGATGTCCTGGTCATAGGAAACACACTCACCCCAACTTCAGTCACTGAGTTTCTTAGCCCACTGACTTTTCCTATCTGTTCTCCAACTGGTGATTCTGTTCTACTGCATGGATACCTCTTGGATGAGATCCCACATCATTTTAAAAGGTATTTCCAAAAAGCACTTCCTTTCTGCATACAGTCTCCATCCCTGTTTCCAGGGAATCTTGTCTAAGATATGAAGTGAGGCAGATGATAACCAAGCAAATATGCATAATGTGGTGGGTGATGTTACTAGTTGCCAAATATTCCAATGCCCATCCCTGTGATGCATGAGGTTTATATTTCATTCCCGGATTTAATAACAGGCTCATTTGGATTTCTTGCTTTGAACACTATGAAATGTATATGAAACAGAGATATGTCACTTTGAGGGAAAAGCTTTAAGAGTCAATTTGTGGTTTTCCAATTTTTCTGCCAAAACAACCAGGAGTGTTGCATATATATGGTACTCATTATCCTGAGTCCTAGGGAGAAGATTACATAGAGCTGAACCACAGTGAATCTATATGGACTTGTAAGAGACTGAAGCAAGACTCTGGTTGCCACAGCAGGGTTAGTCTAACATATTTGAAACAGTTGGTGATAGGTGTATTACATCAAGTAAAATGTAGGAAGAGGAATAAGGGAAAATGGAGCTGGGGTGGGAGCCAGAGCCTCTGAATTAAACAGGGGTGTCAGGGATAGGGACTCCCCAGGTAGTGCTAGTGGTAAAGAACCCAGTTGTCAATGCAGGAGACATAAGAGATGCAAGTTCAATCCCTGGATTAGGAAGACCCCCTGGAGGAGGGCGTGGCAACCCATTCCAGTATTCTTGCCTGGAGAATCCCACTGACAGAGGAGCCTGGCAGGCTACAGTGCAGTCCAAAGAGTTGCAAAGAGTCAGACTCAACTGCAATGACTTAGCAGGCACACGTGTCAGGGATGATCTAACCCTGATGAGCAACATAAGATTTGGGCAGAGTCCGAAATTAGGTAAAAGGGCAAGCCATGGAGAAGGCTTGATGAAGAATGTCCTGAACAGGGAGACTGCAGAGCAAAGGTCCAGAGGCCACAGGCCTGGTTGACATGAAGAGTGCTGCATTGCTATAATTCCAAGAAAAGTAGAGATTTGACAGTGATGAGCTGGAGCGAGAACAGACTCAAGATCGCACAGAGACTTATCAGTTATTAAAAAGTCTTTAGCATTTTTCTCTGAGAAGGTAAGATGTTGAAGCTGGAAGCCAGTAGAGAGGCTGAGTAATAGTTGATTCTGGGTGTTTTGAAGTTGGAATGGATGTATTTGTTGACAGATTAGCTGTGGGTTATATGAGAAAGGATCATTTGACTCTCTTCTTTTTTTTTTTTTTTTTGACCTGAGCAACTAGAAGGAAAGACTGGCCATTTCCTGAGAGACCAATACTGTTGAACAGAATGTTACAAGCCCAGTGACCCTGTCACATTTCTTGGCTTGTTTTGCCTTTATTTCTGACGTACTTTCTGAACTTCATACTTCTGTATTTTTTCTTACTATTCACCAATATCCATTATGTCTAAATTCTGCCTACTTTTCCAAGTTCAACTCAGAGACTGCATATGCCATGAAGTTTACTATGAACATCTTTTTCTATCACCATAACTGAAGTATCTTTAACCATTTTAATAACTATCCCCCTTTTGTTGTTGTTCTGTCACTAAGTTGTGTCCAACTCTTTGCATCCCCATGGACTGCAGCACACCAAGCTCTTCTGTCCAAGACTATTTCCCAGAGTTTGATCAAATTCATGTCCGTTGAGTCAGTGATGCTGTCTAACCATCTCATCCTCTGTCATACCCTTCTCCTCCTGCCTTCAATTTTTCCCAGCATCAGGCTCTTTTCCAGTGAGTCAGCTCTTTGCATCAGGTGGCCAAAGTATTGGAGCTTCAGCTTAAGCAACAAGTCCTTCCATTGAATAATCAGGGTTGATTTCCTTTAGGATTGACTGGTTTGATCTCCTTGCAGTCTGAGGGGCTCTCAAAAGTCTACTCTAGCACCAGAGTTTAAAAGCATCAATTCTTTGGTGCTCAGCCTTCTTTAATGGTCCAACTCTCACATCCATACATGACTATTGGAAAAACCATAACTTAGACTATAAGGACCTTTGTTTGCAAAGTGTCTCTGCTTTTTAATAATACAATCTCTAGGTTTGTCAGAGCTTTCCTTCCAAGGAGCAAGTGCCTTTTAATTTCAGGGCTGCAGTCACCATGTGCAGTGATTTGGGAGCCCAAGAAAATAAAATCTGTCACTGTTATAACTTTTCCCTCATCTATTTTCCACAAAGTGATGGGACCAGATGCCATGATCTTAGGTTTTTGAGTGTTGAGTTTCAAGCCAGCTTCTTCACTCTCCTCTTTCACCTTCACCAAGAGAGAGGTCTTTAGTTCCTCTTCACTTTCTGTCATTTTAATGGTGTCATCTACACATCTGAGGTCATTGATATTTCTCCCAGGAATCTTGATTCCAGCCTGTGATTTATCCAGCCTGGCCTTTTAGCACAATTTTGGAGTTTAGTCAGAAAACAGCAAAATTCTGTAATGCAATTATCTTTCAATTAAAAAAAATAAATAAAAATTTTAAAAGTAATATATAAAAATAAATAAAAATAAAATTGTCTTCTATATTGGTAATTAAAGCTGATTTTTTTAGGAACTATTCCAGTGAGAATATTATCTCATCCCTGTATTAAATTTACCCTGTCACATTCACAGTGTACCCCCCTGCAACACATACACCTTCTCATTGTAGGTACCTTCCCCTGTGAAATCTCTGAATTTCAAAGTAAATAGACAGTTGGATCCAAGGTATGTTTGTAGCTTCTTTCCAATTTCTAATTCATGGTTTAGATAATAAGCTTTACTCATATAGGGAGGAATCTTAGTCAGTTTAGGTAGTGTAGCAAAAAACATAGACTGGCTAGCTTAAACAATAAACATTTATTTCACACAGTTCTGAAGGCTACAAAGTTCAAGGTCAAGGTGCTAGCAGATTTGATGTCTGATGAAAGTGCATTTCCTGATTCACAGATGGCTATCTTTTCTCTGTGTCCTCATATGGCAGAAGAGGAAAGGGAGCTCTCTGGGATCTCCTTTTTAAAGGCATTAACCTTGTTTATGAGGGCTCAACTCTCAAAAACCTAGTAACTTCCTAAAGGGCCCACTACCAAATGCCAACATGCTGGGAATTAGGTTTCATTACGTGAATTTTGATGGGACATAAACATTCAGCCTAAGGTAAGAGGAGTAAGTCAAGAAGCCAAATTTTTATTCTATTGAAAGATTAATATCTACCCTCCACACATAAGATACTTGTCCTGTCTGTCTCACTCTAGTCTTGAAGAGAATATGCATATGTTTAAATTGCATGTCTTCATACCTATCAGCATAATACCTTGTGTACATGAGGTTTGAATGTATCTCTTGATATCTTCAAAAATAAATGGAATAAAAGTAATGATAATAAGATCATGAAAGTACTTGAAATCCAAATTTTCTAACTTTAAATATAAACATTCTAGCCCCTGTTTTACTATTAGGTGTTTGCATTTTAGTGTGAAATCTTAAATATCAATTGCCTACTTATCATACATATGACTTTGCTAATTATAAATTTCATACTAAACAAAAATCATCATGTATATTTCATTCATTTTTAAAGTTACAAGATATTTATGTAATGTTATTTTAAAATCATTATTGCATTTCCAACCATCTTTATCGGACATGTGCCTTTGAACTGAAGAAATAAATTATGCTTTGACATTTTAGATGTGAATGAAGAGATATTATTGGTCATACATCTTCTATCTCTAGATTAGTCACTACACGATCTTTGTTTTGGATTTTTGTATGGCTCTGTGGTGTTGGAGAAGACTCTTAAGAGTCCCTTGGACGGCAAGGAGATCCATCCAGTCCATTCTGAAGGAGATCAGCCCTCGGATTTCTTTGGAAGGACTGATGCTAAAGCTGAAACTCCAGTACTTTGGCCACCTCACGCGAAGAGTTGACTCATTGGAAAAGACTCTGATGGTGGGAGGGATTGGGGGCAGGAGGAGAAGGGGACGACAGAGGATGAGATGGCTGGATGGCATCACTGACTCGATGGACGTGAGTCTGAGTGAACTCCGGGAGTTGGTGATGGACAGGGAGGCCTGGCGTGCTGCGATTCATGGGGTTGCAAAGAGTCAGACACGACTGAGCGACTGATCTGATCTGATTTATAGTTGACATACAGTAAACTGCATATTTTAAGTATATAATTTGATGAGTTTTGATATATGCATTCATTAAACTTCTCAGGTGGTGCAGTGGAAAAGAATCTGCACAGTAGTATCCGGAGACACGTGTTTGATTCCTGGGTCGGGAAGATCCCCTAGAGGAGGAAATGGCAATCTGCTCCAGTACTCTTGCTTGGAAAATCCCATGGACAGAGGATCCTGGGAGGCTACAGTCCATGGGGTCACAAAGAGTCAGACACAACTGAATGACTGAGTACACACGAACATATGCACTCATTAAGCTATCACTACAATAGAGATAATGAATCAATAATTACTCTAGAATTTTCTTTATGACCCTTTTCAATCCAAACTTCCCTCTCTCACTTCCCATCCCCAAGTAACCAACAATCTGCTATACGTCACTGAAAAATACCTTGCATCTGCTAGAATTTTTTATAAATGGAATTAAATAATTTGCCCTGTCATTGGTATGGTTTAATGATTTCATTCTGTTAATAGTAGTTTGTTCATTTTTATTGCTGTATGGTATTCCTTTATATTAAAGTACTGATATTTGTTTTTTGTTTTTTTCAATTACTTGTTGATGGACATTTGGATTATTTCTAGTTTCTAGCTATTACAAATAAAACTCATATACATTTATACAGAATGAACCATTTTTTAGTTTAGACAATTATTCATGTAGGCTGTAAGTAGAAGAGTAAGCCAAAAGTGCCAGCTCCCCATGGCTCTTGCCCCATACTGCACAAAGAGTGATATGGAGACAAAAGGGGCTAGATGACTGTGATTAAACTATGGAAAACTGCATTGCTCAAAAGCCAATTCTAGACTACAGCTAAGAGCTTTTATAGTCTACGATTCTGTTCTCATGAGGTGGTGCCTCTCAGGGGAGATTGTCTTGAACTTCTCAGAAGCCTCCCATCCTTTCCTATTCTGGGAGGATGCTGTGGCATTATGCCAAGACTCAGATAGGCTGTGGTTCCAGCATTTCCCTGTGGGGTTGCCAGGGTGCTAGGATGAAGCTGTTTCTCTGTTTATTTACCATTCATGTTCTCTTCTTTCATGAAACATCTGCTAAAATATTTTGCCCACTTTTAAAATTGGGTGGTTTGGCATATTGAGTTATAAAGCCTTTCTATAATCTACATATATAAATCCTCTCTAGATATTATGTTTTGCAAATAATTTCTCCCAGCCAGTGGTTTATCTTTACATTCTTAATTGTGTCTTTTGTAAAGTTAAAGTTTAAAGTTTTGATGAAGTCTAGTTTATCTTTATCAAAATTTTCTTATCGTTAATATTTTTGGTGACAATATACCTAAGAGATCTTTGCCTATTTATGGTCACAAAGATTTTCCCCTCTTTTTTCTTGTAGAATCTAGAAGTTTTATAGTTTTAGGTCATATATAGGTTTATGAAACTTTTTGGATTAGTTGCTATTTTTAACATAAGAATGGAGGTTTTTTTTTTTTTTTTTTTTTTTCCTCCACACATATCCTCCAGTATTCTGGACTGGGGAACTCCAAGGACAGAGGAGCCTGGCAGGCTACAGTTCACGGGGTGGCAAAGAGTGGGACACAACTGAGTGACTTTCACCATCACTTTCACATCCAGTCAGTTATGCCAGCTCTATTAGGTTACCAACCCTTTTGAGTTGGTCCCCAACAAAGTTCCTTCTGCTCAGGGTTGTAAGGAGACCGAATCTGGTTCAGAAGAAAATAAAAGCTTTTTTTTTTTTTTTGGAATTTATTTTTAATTGTAGGATAACTGCTTTATCATGTTGTGTTGGTTTTTACCTGACAACAATGTGAATCAGCCATAAGTATACATATAACCCCTCCCTTTGAAGCCTCTCTCCCACCATCTTCCCCATCCCACCCCTCTAGGTCAACACAGAGCTCTGGGTTGAGCTCCTTGTGTTGTATAGCTGCTTCCCATTAGCTTTATCCTTTAATCAAAGAATGGAGAGGCACAAGTTCCTGCTCTAGAGCACAGACTCTCCCTGCCAGGCTCTGGGCAGGGCACCAGGAGGGGAGAGGGTTGGAGTTCTCATGGAACTGGCACAGCTGTGCTGCTCAGGCTCCAGACCGCAGTGCCTGGAGCAGTGTCTCTGCACACAGCCCTTTGCTGCCATTTTGACTTGAATGTTGTGAGCAGCTCCTGCAGAGCTTCCCTGAGCTGAGGTGTTAGTGCAGTCATTTCCTTCCAGGAACTCTGGTCTAAAGTATCGGGTGTGAAGCTTCTGCATGCAGCCTCCTATGAGCAAGTAAAACTAGACTAAGGACAAAAGAAGAGGTGAGACCTTAGTAGATTCCACCTTATACCCCCTTGTCCACCCCCACCCCAGTAGGCTTTGCCAGTAAAGACACCACTTGTTGAAAAGATTCTTCTTGCCTTTTGAATTACCCTGAAAACTTTGTTGAAAATCAATTGTCCATGTATTTATGGAGCTAACTGTGCATTCTATTATATTCCATAGATTTGTATGTTTATCTTTGTGGATATTACACTCTCTCCATCACTGGAGCTTTATGCTAAATCTTGAAATCAGGCAGAATAAGTTTTTCAAGTTTCTTATTCATATAAAAAATAATTTTGGTCATCCTAGATTCTCTACTGTTAGTGTTTTGCTGCCTTCAGAAATTTTTTTGATCGATTTCCTTCTTCTTTTAAGTTCTAAAGGTATTAATTTTTCCCTATGGTTTGTGTAGAATTACTCTGTGTAATTATTTTCTCCCAGTGAATTTTCATGGGCTTAAGCAGGTAAAAATATGCCTGCAATACAGAAGACATGGGTTTGATCCTTGGATCCAGAGGATTCCCTAGAAAAGGAAGTGGCAACCTACTTTTCTGGCCTGAAGAATTCAACAGACAGAGGAGCCTGGCGGACTACAGTCCATGGGGTCACAAGAGTTGGACAGGACTGAGCGACTAAGCAACAAACAACAAGTGCATTTGTAGAGGGTAGCTGTTGCTCCATAATCACTGCAGATGGTGACTGCAGCCATGAAATTAAAAAATGCTTGCTCCTTGGAAGAAAAGTTATGACCAAACTAGACAGCATATTAAAAAGCAGAGATATTACTTTGACCACAGGTCCATCTAGTCAAAGCTATGGTTTTTCCAGTAGTCATGTAAAGCTATAAAGACTATATAAAGGACTATAAAGAAAGCTGAGTGCTGAAGAATTGATGCTTTTGAACTGTGGTGTTGCAGAAGACTCTTGAGAATCCCTTGGACTACAAGGAGATCCAACCAGTCAATCCTAAAGGACATCAGTCCTGAATATCCATTGGAAGGACTGATGCTGAAGCTGAAACTCCAGTAGTTCAGCAACCTGATGCAAAGAACTCATTAGAAAAGACCTTGATGCTGGGAAAGATTGAAGTCAGGAGTAGAAGGGGACGACAGATGATGAGATGGTTGGATGGCATCACCAACATAATGGACACAAGTTTGAGTAAACTCCGGGAGTTGGCAATGGACAGGGATACCTGGCGTGCTACAGTCCATGGGGTCGCAAAGAGTCAGACATGACTGAGCAACTGAACTGAACTGAACTGTTGCTCTCTGACTGTTTCCTGGAAACTTACCTGTTTCACCCACATTTTTTCTCTTTTCCCAAATTTTCCTCCTTTTGTGGGTTTTGCCAGATGCATTCATGTGTGTTAACTTGCTTCAGTCTGACTCTTTGTAACCCTATGGACTGTAGCCTGCCAGGCTCCTCTGTCCATGGGATTCTCCAAGTAAGAATACTGGAGTAGGTTCTCGTGCCCTCCTCATGCCCTCCTCCAGGGGATCGTCTCAACCTAGAGATCGAACCCACATCTCCTGTATTTGCAGGTGGGTTCTTTACCACTAGTGACACCTGGGAAACTCATTGTCCTCGAATAAACAAGTGTTGCATTGAATGATCTACTTAGGTTTCCCAGATATCATAACAATGGTTTCTAAGATATCCTGATTTCATCTTCATGGAGTCTAGTATGTTACATTTTATTGTTGCATGTGTAATGCTTATCAGTGTGTTTATCACTGATACACTTTAGTGAAATGTTTATGAAATTATTTGACATAGGAAAAATATGCCCCCTGCAAATTAGAGATTATGTTTAGTACACATGATACCCAATACTATCGTGCTAAATTTGCATGGTGCCCTAAACAGTTCTATCCCCATGTAAGGACAATACAGACATGACCAGCTGAGGCTGCCTTCCTCTGCCAATTATCTTCTGCTCTTGCATGTGAATTCTCTTATTCTAACTTGCCTGACTTAAGAACAAGCATGATTCTCATTTTTTCTATTCAGCTCTTTCTTTTCATTTGTACATTTTAGACTGGGAGATTAGAGTCCCTTAGTTTCCTGAGTCTACTTCAAATGTATGCCACTTAAAATGAACTGACGGCCCCCCTGGTATGTGCTTCTACTTATTCCCCTTGTTCCATAGGCAACTATTCCCACAATTAGTCCATGTCCCTATCTCCAAGTGCTATATTCAAAGAGAATTTCCCATTATCTAACTTATTCTAGATTGTTTATTAGAAAAAAATAAAACTTTGTTCTGATAAAACTATTATATGTATTGCATATAGCACAAAACTTTATGCAACTTTTTTCTCTCATAACATAGAATACTTAATAAAGTTGTGAACAAACCGTAAGGTTGTGGCTTAAGTTTTAAAGAGAAACAGTTTCTTAAAAAACAGAAATCTATGATTGGTTAGATCAGAAAAAAGTCAACAGATTTATTGGAAAATATCTCTAATCCTAGATTTCAAAATGTAGCCAGATTGGAATCTGAGCATCTTTGGAATCTGCAATGACTCATGCAGGACACATGTGTATGATTCAGTCTTGATGTGGTGCCAAAACAAGTGGTCACATCAATCAAAAAAAAAAAAAAAGTTGAGCAATTCTCCCATGCCATGTAGACAATGGTCCAGTTGGTTGTATTTTTCAATCTTTTACTAGATACTTTGGCAGCATATTCACATGATGGTAATTTGGCTGTGTTTCTGATGAAATGATGGTGTGTGTGTACGTGATATGTAAGACCTAAGGTGCAATTCTTTGATAAAGACTTACGGCAGAAGCTCTGAGGACTTTCAGGTATTCAAAACTTCGTGCCCCATGGAACTCTAAGGTTTTTGTATATTCCTGTAGAAAGCTATGGTCCAACAAATCATGAGATCACACAGCACAGAGAGGCCCTTGAGAAAGACTTTGTTCAGCAGTTGATTGTATATATTTATTTATTTCTTGGAGTCACTTGTGTTTATATCCATATATTTATGTTGGTGTTGTCATCTCATTGTATCAGAAAGTTTTTTAAGGATTTGCCCTGTTTCTTTGTTTTGTTTTTTGAACTCCCCACAGTCCAGTAGAGTATTTCTAAAATAGTGTCAGACTACTTAGAGCAGTCTGTGAAAAATTCTATTGTGCCAGGTAACTAGGAAGAATTTACAAGGGTAGCAAAATCCCTGGTCCCCTCCTCTCCAGTAAATATATATTCAAAGTACAGGTCACTGCACAAACCACTAGACATGTTTTTAAATGTCTCAAGATGTTCTCATTTCGCTTTCATACGTTTCACAATTATTATGAGCCAGTTCATCTAGTTACAAAAAATGTGCTTGTTTGAATAGTAATAGAGGCGTGATTGGGAACTCATGGCTTGATTACTTTAGGACAACAATTAAAGCTAAATCTTAAGTGGCAGAAGGGCTGGTACCAAATATTTTGCTGAATACTCTACCATAACACCTGACACATGGGAAGCAGTCAGGTAATATAGATTTAGTAATTATAAAGTGAAAGGGAAAATGAGAGCAATTTACTATTTCTTCCACTAGAATTAATTACTCCTTTTATTAAAATATAGAAATATTGGCCTACTTTAAAAAAATAAAAGCCTTTGATTTTTCACTTTTAGATATGTTTTATAATTGATTTTCAAGGTTTTTTAAAAATTCAGATTGTATTTCAAAAATGATCTTATATAATTATCATTACTCCTAAGAAAAGGTTTTGTTTATTACGGAGTAAGATACTGAATGATTAACTAATCTCCCCCTCACTGAAGGTTGTTTACTTTTCATAAATTAAAAAAAAATCTATAATAATGGAGCTTCTCTAATTTCATAATGATATGAACAATATTGTATACGCATTTTAAAATATTTTAAGATATTTAGAGTTTGCTAAAATGTCAAAAATCCACCAAAAAAGAAAGAAAATGATGCTAGTCAAAGCTGTTTTAGATGCCAGCCAAATTAAATACTTAATTTAAAACAACACATTCTCTTTTAATATAGTATGCTCCTTCTCATTAAACCCAAATAACGTTCAAATCAGCATGTTAGTAAAAGAAATATGCCTGATAAAGATAAAAAGTACTATATCTCTTAATATTTTCCAGTAGTAGTTTTTTTCTTCTGGTCAATGCATTCTTAAGAAAAATTCTAACTTTAAAAGGATCTTTTATGATTGTCTAGAAATCACCAGCTTGTTGAACTCACCTTTACTGGACAGATGGCAGGTGACAAACTGATCTCAGCCAATATAATCTGTCAAAACAATCTGCTGTGAGCAGGTGTCAGATAATTATCTAAATGAGCAGATATGTAAAGTAATAAACAAGCTAGAAACAGTGATTGAACAGTGTATTTAACCATCTAAACTTCCAACCTAACCTTAAGTTTTACATATGAAAGAAAAAATAGCTAGTGCTTAGGGGGAAGTATAACTATGGACAACAGTTCATATTTTCTTTACTTTGTAAAAATAAGTTTTAAGATTTCCACTCACACAGAGAATTCAGGATACATCATTGTGATATGTCAATAAAATAATATTTTATTTTGCCAAGTATTTTTAATGCTGTATTGTAAGTCAAATCAACAAAAAGATGTTTGTTATATTCAAAGTTATTATGAAACATAAAACATATGAACATGTAAAACATTAAACACATATAACTATACAACCAAATTAGAGAAGGAAATGGCAACCCACTCCAGTGTTCTTTCCTGGAGAATCCCAGGGACGGGGAGCCTGGTGGGCTGCCATACGGGGTCGCACAGAGTTGGACACAACTGAAGTGACTTAGCAGCATACAACCAAATAATCAAAAATATACAACCAGATACACAAAAATCTTTAATTTCTTAACAAGTGAAGATTTCTACAAATTATGAGTGATATTCACACATTTTGATTGATAGACATATAGCAAATTGAAATTACTTGGTTTACTTGTTAAATTGTTAAAAGTTAACAATTGTTCAATAGGTATTTGGGAAATTACTATTTGCCTACATAAATAAGACATTAACAGTATTAGTTTTAAGTAAGAATTTTTTTCTGATCTGATCTGTCGTCTTGATTTTGGTTAAGTTTATCTCAATAACTTGTCTTTCCATCAACACATTTGATGAGTAGCAGGGGCAGAGTGACAAGTTTTCTCTATCTAGGATATATATATATAGTCTCTGAAGAAATACTCACTGTGACATCATGCTTGTATGAATACAAAGCACCATTAGACAGCCAATCCAAGGTGGGAAACATATGTTACAAAAGAGCCTGTTGTTCAGCTGCTCAGTCATGTCTGACTCTCTGCGACTCCATGGACTGCAGCACGCCAGGCTTCTCTGTCCTTCACTATCTCCCGGAGTTTGCTCAAACTCATGTCCGTTGAGTCAAAGATGCCATCCAACCATCTCATCCCTTGTTGCTCCCTTTTCCTCATGCTTTCAATCTTACCCAGCATCAGGGTCTTTTCCAATGAATTGACTCTTCGCATCAGGTGGCCAAAGTACTGGCGCATCAACTTCAGTATCAGTCCTTCCAATGAACATTGTCAGGCTTTATTTCCTTAAAGATTGACTGGTTTGATCTCCTTGCTGCCCAAGGGACTTTCAAGAGCTTGTGAGTGCATCCTCATACCTCTCACAGAGCTGGTCCTTCAGGAGAAGTGGCCACAATTATGTAGAAGCAAAAACCTTGGGAGAAAGTGTTTCATGGAGCTTTGACCCTATCTTCCTGTTTTCAATGACTGAGTTCTGAACGAATACTACCAAGAGGCAGTCGTACTCAAATATTTGGCCTCAGGTTCCATTTACAGTCTTAAGATTATCAATGCCACCTAAAGAGCTTTTGATTAGATGAATGATATCTCTCAACATTTATCATATTCATTATAAAACTGGAGACAGTTTAATCAATTTAAGCTAATATGTTATACTCTTTAGACTAAATTGCATGTTTTATTTAAAACTATATTTTTCAATAAAGTAAATTGAGGTGAGTGGCATCCTTTTATTTTGCAAATATCTTTAATATCTGACAAAAGACAAATTCTCACTTCTGCTTCTGCATTCAGTTTGTTACGATGTGCTATTTCAGTTGAAGTGTATGGAGGAAACTAGTTCTTTTAGAAATAGGTAGTTGGATGGAAAACAGGAGTAATTTAAAAGTTTGTAAAGATAATTTTTCATATATTTCAATATACCCAAACTGAAGAAGTGGTACTTTCTTAAAAACAAATTGAAATATCGAATCTAAAACTATATCAATAAATTTATTGTACACTTACATTAATATCAATTGTTCTATCATGCATTTTGAATGAACATTGTTACCTATGATTTTATAACATCCTGCATTGATCATTTATAAAATATTGATTCATTGAGTCATGTAGATCTCCCAAATGTACAGTGGAAAATTCTGCTGTAATTTTGTGAGAGAATGAAAGTTAGAAAGTGAAGTAATGTCTCAGTTATTACAAAAAGTAGTTTTGAATTCACAGACACCCCTGAAAGGATTTCATTTTACCCAGATTTTCCTGACCAGGCTTTTAGAATCACTGCCATGAAGGAAATTACAGTATGACTTAGAGACCCACCCTTTATATTGGAGATCAGATTGGTGACAATCACAAGTACGTGGATAATAACAACCACTAAAGGAGGTGAGTGTGCAAGAACACCAATGAGAAGGTAACTAAGCCTCAGTTGCCCTGTAGGAATGTGGATCATTCAACAAATGTCTGGTCTGTTTTTTAAGTTAAACCAGAGAACTGGAATTTCATAGGAAATACCCCTATCTTTAAACGTCTGCTGTGTGGGTTAACAGCCAATGAACCAAGCAGATCTGTGGATCTGAACCATAAGTTAGTCAGGGACATATAGTGGAGGGCACTGTTTGTGCTCATATGTGGCTGAAGCCAGAAGCCATCTATGGGAGCCATGACTGAGCAGGAGAAGACAGCTAAGGGACATAAACTTTCATAAACTTGGTACCACGAATCTGGGTTTCTTAGAGAATGTTAAGTGTAGGAATCATGAGGTAATAGAATCAACCTCCCTGTGTCTGAAAAACCAGCACTAGACCAATTTTCAAAGATGTGTATTTGGTAGTCAAAATAAGCATAGCAGATGTGGTTCCAAAATCAGTATTATTCTCTCCCTATACTTAAGTGATAAGTCTTCTGGAGGAAACCCCCAACTCTGTAAATTGGTACCCACTACATTCATTGATCTTGATCTTAACTGATCTCTCAGAAATTTCAAGACTCTTTAATTGTTCTTAATCTTGATCAACTTCTGTTTTCCTGAGCACATATTCCAACCTTCCTACCTTTCCTCAGCCCTTAAGTCAAAGTCTTCCCATAATTCTCAGAGTGACACTTTTGATATATTTGAAGCCATCAGATGTGAACTACATGAAATTTATGCACCCCTATTAATAAACATATTCATATTTCTGCATTGTAGGAGGCCATTCCTGAAATGGACCCTAATAATACCTGACTCATGTTCTTATGATACTCTCTCCCCTAGGGTGTAGGATGAACTTAATGATTTACCTCTAAGGAATAGAATATGGTAACATGGTGAAAGATCACTTCTTAGATTAGAGAAAGCTGAGAATTCTCTCTCTCTTTCTTTATATGGCTTGTTCACTCTGAGATGAAGAAAATTGCTGTGTTGTAACCTGTCCTAAAGAGAGGCCCTTGGGGCAAGGAGTAAAGGGGAACTTCTGGCCAGTCAGCATGAAATTGAAGTCTTCATTTCAAGAGCTCACAAAGAACTAAATTCTGCCTACAGTCATGTAGCTGAGCTTAAAAGCTCCCACTTCTCCAGTGGAGACTTGGTGGGTACAGCCCCAGCCCACATCTTGACTGTAGTCAGGAGGAGGACCTGAAGCAGAGGACCCAGCTGAGGCACACCTGGATTTCAATATATAAAAACTGAGAGATAATGAATATTGTTATTTCAAGGTATTAGGTTTGGGGACAGCTTGTTATGGAGCAAATGATAACTAATTAGGGCTTCCCTGGTGGCTCAGATGATAAAGACTCTGCCTGCAAGGCAGGTGACCTGGGTTTGATCTCTGGGCCAAGAAGATCCCCTGGAGAAGGAAATGACAACCCACTCCATTATTCTTACCTGGGAAATCCTGTGGACAGAGGAGCTTGGCAGGCTATATTCATGGGGTCGCAAAGAGTAAGACACAACTGAGCAACTAACACACAAATCACTTTCTCTAGGCTGAAAGGATCAAGTGCTCAAGGTCAACCATTCTCCCTAATCTCTTGGTCTCATGCCTTCTAGACATTGGTCTATCAGTTTTCTTTTTTTCTGTCTTTACCCCATATTTCTCCATCCTCTCTCTTACTAAAATGAATTGTGCTCTGTTTTTGTGTTCTCACTGACAAATGCCTCACTTTTCTACATTTTCATCTCAGCTAAACTTCATAAAAAATTATTCTACTTTTGCTGGGTCTAGTTTTTCTCTTAAGTATTCCATTAACCATTATAAAGTGACTTCCATTCCCATCTGAATCTACACTGGCAAATCCCATCGCAGACATCCTTATTATCATATGTAATTAATGATTTTCAGTATCCAGATTTTAACTTTTTTCCCTCTAAAACCTATTGAGTGAACAAATATTGTATTTTGAAACTACTGAATCCTTCAGTTTTCATGAAGCATTTAAATACTGGTTCTCTTTCTACTATACTGAAAGTCCTTCCCGAGTCTATTTCACATGTATGTGCATGCTAAGTCACTGCAGTCGTGTCCAACTCTTTGCAACCCTGTGGTCTGTAGCCTGCCAGTCTCCTCTGCCCCTGATGGCTCAGACAGTAAAGAATATTTCACAGTTTTCCTTTTAGTTCAGTGGTTCTAAATTGAAAGGAATTTGTCCTCCAGGAGACATCTGCTAAGGTCTGGAGATATTTTGGTCACAACCAGAGAGACAGGGAATGCTACTAAAGTTAGTGGCAGAGGCCAGGGATACTGCCAAACACTCTGCATTACACAGAATAGCCTTTCACAATAAACACACTATTCAGTGCAAGAGGTCAGTAGTGCTGAGGTTGAGAAGCTCTGCTCTGATGTCTAAAACTCCTTTTTGGTGGCCAGCATTTTCTTTCATCCACTTCTTTTACCTGGGAAATCTCATCTGCTCTTGTGGTTTCAATTACTATTTATATTCTGCAGTTTTTTCAATTTACTGTTCCAATACTGAATTCTGATGTTTTGAACTGTGAACAAGATACATTTAATTGGATATTACAGAAGTTGAACTAAATTAACATGTCCAAAATGGTGGGGACACTGTCCAAAACTATGCAAGTGCTGCACTCAATATGCCGGCAAATTTGGAAAACTCAGCAGTGGCCACAGGACTGGAAAAAGTCAGTTTTCATTCCAATCCCAAAGAAAGGCAATGCCAAAGAATGCTCAAACTACTGCACAATTGCACTCATCTCACACGCTAGTAAACTAATGCTCAAAATTCTCCAAGCCAGGCTTCAGCAATATGTGAACCATGAACATCCAGATGTTCAAGCTGGTTTTAGAAAAGGCAGAGGAACCAGAGATCAAATTGTCAACATCTAATGGATCATGGAAAAAGCAAGAGAGTTCCAGAAAAATATCTATTTCTGTTTTATTGATTATGTCAAAGCCTTTGACTGTGTCAGACAGTTCAGTTGCTCAGTTGTGTCTGACTCTTTGTGACCCCATGGACTGCAGCACACCAGGCCTCCCTGTCCATCACCAACTCCCAGAGTTTATCCAAACTCACGTCTATTGAGTTGGTGATGCCATCCAACCATCTCATCTTCTGTCGTCCCCTTCTTCTCCTGCCCTCAATCTTTCCCAGCATCAGGGTCTTTTCAAATGAGTCAGATCTTTGCATCAGGTTGCCAAAGTATTGGAGTATAAGCTTCAACATCAGTCGTTCCAATGAATACCCAGAACTGATCTCCTTTAGGATGGACTGGTTGGATTTCTTTGCAGTCCAAGGGACTCTCAAGGGTCTTCAACACCACAGTTCAAAAGCATCAATTTTTCAGTGCTCAGCTTTCTTTACAGTCCAACTCTCACATTCATACATGACAACTCTCATATCCACACATGATTGTGTGGATCACCATAAACTGAAAAATTCTGAAAGAGATGAGAATACCAGACCACCTGACTTGCCTCTTGAGAAATCTGTATGCAGGCCAGAAAGCAACAGTTAGAACTGGACATGGAACAACAGACTGGTTCCAAATAGGAAAAGGAGTACATTAAGGCTGTATATTGTCACCCTGCTTATTTAATTTATATGCAGAGTACATCATGAGAAACACTGGGCTGGAGGAAGCACAAGCTGGAATCAAGATTGCCAGGAGGAATATCAATAACTACAGATACACAGATGACACCACTCTTATGGCAGAAAGTGAAGAACTAAAGGGCCTCTTGATGAAACTGAAAGAGGAGGGTGAAGTGGTTGGCTTAAAGCTCAACATTCAGAAAAATGAGATAATGGATCCAGTTCCATCACTTCATGGAAAATATATGGGGAAACAGTGGAAATAGTGGCTGACTTTATTTTTATGGGCTCCAAAATCACTGCAGATGGTGACTGCAGCCATGAAATTAAAAGACACTTACTCTTTTGAAGGAAAGTTATGACCAACCTGGACAGCATATTAAAAAGCAAAGACATTACTTTGTCAACAAAGGTCCATCTAGTCAAGGCTATGGTTTTTCCAGTGGTCATGTACGGATGTGAGAGTTGGACTATAAAGAAAGCTAAGCACTGAAGAATTGATGCTTTTGAACTGTGGTGTTGGAGAAGACCCTTGAGAGTCCCTTGGACTGCAAGGAAATCCAACCAGTCCATCCTAAAGGAAATCAGTCCTGAATGTTCATCAGAAGTACTGATGCTGAAGCTGAAACTCAACAGTACTTTGGCCACCTGATAAGAAGAGCTGAGTCATTGGAAAACACCCTGATGTTGGGAAAGATTGAAGGCGCGAGGAGAAGGGGGATGACAGAGGATGAGATGGTTGGATGGCATCACCAACTCAATGGACATGAGTTTGGATAAACTCTGGGAGTTGGTGATAGACAGGGAGGCCTGGCGTACTGCATTCCATGGGGTTGCAAAGAGTTGGACATGACTGAGCAACTGTATTGAACTGAAACTGTGTTTTTAAATAAAGTAGAAAAATCTCAAAGTGAAAATATGTACTTAACTGTAGGAGAGAACTTTTATTACCTAAGTGTGTATAGTTTGTCACAGTGATTAAGGTATTCTTACTAAAATGTATTAATAGAGTGCTAGATATATCACATATGCTTTATAATGGCTTATGACAAACATACATACAGTGGAAGAAGAATCTGATCTCTGCATTTCGCCTTGGAGTCCCTTTTGCATTATTTAGGGGTCAGAAAAGAGGCTACCAGGACACAGGATGCTCTGGGCCTTCTCTGATCTGAGTTTTGTCAGAACTAAAATTGTTGTTGCATGAAAAGCATGTCCTTTCTAGACTCACGGTCCTTTTATTTTTTATAAAAAATTACTATAGTCCTTTTGATGGTTATAAAAATAATGCATTTGTTGCAGAAAATTTGAACATATAGAGCATACGAAGAATAAAATAAACACCTTTAATCCCAACCAACCAGAGAAAAATAACTATTAAAATCTGTCTTTTATAATGTTTTCCCACTTTATTGTGGATCTCTATATATTTGCATCAATATGCTATCTATTATTTTTCTGTCCACACATTTGCATAATTATATTATGTTACATTATAACTACATAATTATATTACAAATTATATGTATGTATATATATATACATTTAAGATAATTGATAATTTTACACTTAAAAATACACCATGAGAATTCCCTATACATGATACTAAATGCATCTTTAACCTACCACTTAATATGTTTATAGCATTTCATAGTCTATTATTTTCTCTCTCATTTCTGATTGTTTAATTTGGCTGTTTTCTACTTTTTAAACTATAATGTATGCTGTGATTAATATCTATATGAAAACTTCTCTATGCATCTCTCTAAAATAGGTATAATTACTGGGTATAATTAAGAGGATACTTTAAGAATCATTTTGTTGCTCGAGATATGACATTTTGCAAATATATCACAGCTTATTATTTACCTTTTAATTAATTTAGTATACAGCTTTAATATATGCAGCTTTACATGTATGTTGTCAAATATATCCATTTTTCCCTTTAGAGTTCTGTTTCTGTTCTATATTTACAGTAATCCCCCTATTCTGAGTTTATACTTGTTTCATAATTTTATAATTTGACTTGTTTTATAGGATTAAATTTTCCACAAAATTTCTTGATACACCTGGCAATGACTTTGATATTGGTGGGAGACAGTAATGTAAATTTTTTTGCATCAAACACCTAATCAATTTCCCCAACACCAATGTTATATGTGATTCTTCTTTCCTCATTAATTTAAGCATTCACCTTTATTGTTTGCTAAATTCTTATTATATTAGAACCTCTTTCTTCTCATCACATTCTCTTCTATTGATCTATAGGACTACCAAATTATCTTTTCAATTATTCACTTGTACCCACATTGCTACACAGAGTGATCTGATGACCAGCCCCATCACCATCATGGGCGCTTGTTACAAATACAGATTCACAAACTTTTGTGGATATCTCTGTCAGTCATATGCACATTAGAGTTTGAGGGAAGCTACTGCATGACAGTCACTTTTAGCCATTTAGATTCGTTTTGCTGGCTGAATGAGAGGAAAGAGTGCTGAAGTCAGGAGGATCTGCTTAGCTAAATTGAATCATTAGTTCACTGCAGTTTGAAAAAGGCACTTAAAAAAAATGCCTTTCTCCCTAAGACTGTAGTCCAGGTTCGATGCACAATACTGGATGCTTGGGGCTGGTGCACTGGGACGACCCAGAGGGATGGTACAGGGAGGGAGGAGGGAGGAGGGTTCAGGATGGGGAACATGTGTATACCTGTGGCAGATTCATGTTGATATTTGGCAAAACCAATACAATATTGTAAAGTTAAAAAATAAAAATTTTAAAAAAATGCCTTGCGCATCCCTGATGTCATGCCAGCAAATTCTCTTATACTGTAAGATGACTTTTACAATAAAACTTTAACGTCTACAAGGCTTCTGTCCTGTTTTCTTCACTTAACTCAAATAGGAAAGAATAAAAGAAAATAACAATTCAAAAAACCAAAAGTTTTCCAACCCACATACTTAAGTTTATAACATCTCAGCTTTGATAAAATAAAATGGAAATTTCAATCTAGTTTATGAACTCAAACTGGCTTAGGACCCTGCAGAATTTAATAGTTTCTCAGTGAAGCATTTTGTCTGCTACTATTGAAATGTAAGCATTAAAGCAATATAAAACTAACTAAACTTTAACAAAAAAGAAAGGAAGACTTCCTTCTTGTCTTACCAGCGCCGCTATTATCACATAGTGTGTTTCACATGATAAGCCATTCATTAAAGCATCACCTACTGTTTTTTTCCTTCTCAGAACCAGCTAGAACATGATCTGTCTCTGCATGAAGACGCTGGACCTCTGACCTTTTCTGTAGCTATTCCAGGCAAGTATAATAAACAGAGTTCACTAGGTTTCCGTAAATCTCTGATTATGTTTACTATGGAATCCAAGTGTTCATCTTAGGCAGAAAAATTATGGTTGATTTTCAAATATTATGTACAAACTCTAGCTACTAAGCATTCCATAATGAGCACTTTGGCAATTTAAAGCAAACTAGGGTTCCCACAGGCAAGGATGATATGCTCTGCAGTCAAAGAAAGATGGTATGTTGTTAAGGGAGAATATTCACCATGAATTTAAGATAAACCCAGAGGTCTCTCTTCAATGTAATTTGGGGGAAAAAACTGACTGCACTTCATTACTGAGACTTAATCTGAAACTCTTTTTTTTCTGGTTTTCCAATCGTACCTTATTGAAGAAAGCTAATGCTAATGAATCACAACCAGAGGTGATTGTTTAGGGACATGACTGTTGTGAGAAATAGTTACCTTCCACAGAATCATCACAGACAGAAAACTTCAACATGCCCAACTACTGCCAGAGATTAATGCAAGGTTTAATTAAAATGAGGAATGAACTTTTATTTTCACCCAAGCACAAAATTGAATCAGAATTGCACTGATCATATAAGTCGAAGAAGCAAGATGTTAGTTACCAACTCATGATAAACAAATTATTCACATTATTTGTTTAATTATGAAGCAATATAACTATTATAGAAAAGTTTAGAGATATAGATAAGCATAGGGAAGACATAAAAATCATTATTCCTACCACACAGAGATAAACACGATTAACTCCATCACTTCATGGGAAATAGATGGGGAAACAGTGGAAACAGTGTCAGACTTTATTTTTCTGGGCTCCAAAATCACTGCAGATGGTGACTGCAGCCATGAAATTAAAAGACGCTTACTCCTTGGAAGGAAAGTTATGACCAACCTAGAGAGCATATTCAAAAGCAGAGACATTACTTTGCCAACAAAGGTTTGTCTAGTCAAGGCTATGGTTTTTCCTGTGGTCATGTATAGATGTGAGAGTTGGACTGTGAAGAAGGCTGAGCGCCGAAGAATTGATGCTTTTGAACTGTGGTGTTGGAGAAGACTCTTGAGAGTCCCTTGGCATGCAAGGAGATCCAACCAGTCCATTCTGAAGGAGATCAGCCCTCGGATTTCTTTGGAAGGAATGATGCTAAAGCTGAAACTCCAGTACTTTGGCCACCTCATGCCAAGAGTTGACTCATTGGAAACGACTCTGATTCTGGGAGGGATTGGGGGCAGGAGGAGAAGGGGACGACAGAGGATGAGATGGCTGGATGGCATCACTGACTCGATGGACGTGAGTCTGAGTGAACTCCAGAAGTTGGTGATGGACAGGGAGGCCTGGCGTGCTGTGATTCATGGGGTCGCAAAGAGTCAGACACGACTGAGCGACTAATCTGATCTGATCTGACAAACATATATGCAGATAAATATATGCAACATGAATATATATAAGTAAAAGACTATATACAGTTACAGTATGTATGTATATACACTGTATATACATGTGTACAGTATGTGTATACATGTATACATACATGTGTATGTTATCTGTCCATATGAGGTTTAAATATGTCTTATGTGTACATGTATGTTTGTGTGTATACAAGTACATTTATGTGTATGTATGTGTATATATTTTCTGTATTACCATGTATATTTAATTTTTGTAAGTTGTTTTTTAAAGTGATATGCCACACACACACACACATTTCCCCGTCAAAAGATCAATCACTCCAAGTGATATCTCATCTGTGAATTTTACTATCATTGGTTTCACTATTGTAGAACAATAGTGAACAAAATTTAGGTTGTTTCTAAATTTTTTATTATCAAAGACAACATTGTAATGAAAATCATTTATATAACTGTCTGATTACTTCCTTAAAAATAATGGAGTTGTTGGGTCAATGAATATGTTGTTTGTCTGCCTTATGAAATATATTACTACATTATCCTCCTAAAAGTTTGAATTAATTTACCTTGCTCCTGGCAATGTATTAGAATAAATGTTTTTATCCCAAACCAAAGTAGATGTTATCATTAAAAATTGTTAATTTGATAAACCCAAACCAATATATTCTTAACTAAAAAAGTTGAACTATTTTCATATGCTTACTTCTACTCTTATTATTGTATTTATTTTGTCATTACTTTGTTATAAGTCTTCTTTCTACTTTAAAGAAATTACTCAATATACATTACATATGTAATAAATATTTCTTCATTTTGTCATTTGCCTTTCACTTTGTGGTAGAATTTGTGCTTAGTGTTGAGTTTTGCAAGTCTGAAAAAAACTAAATTTTATATGGTCAAAATTTTACATCAGCCTATTAATTTGTACATCCCTTTTTTATTCTGGATCTATTAATAGTTCATCACTTTGATAACTATTATTATACTGTGTTGTTTAGTCACTCGGTCATGTCTGACTCTTTGCAACCGCTTGGATTGTAGCCCATCAGGTTTTTCTGTCCATGGGATTTCCTAGGCAAGAATACTGGAGTGGGTTCCAACAATTTGTATAAGATTCCCCCACTTATTTTCTTTCATTTTCAGAATTTAATAGCTTTTATTACCCAACTATTTTCAAATAATATTTAGAACATTTTCCCAAATGGACACTAAAGTGTTTCTAATTTGAATTGAATCACATAAAATTAGGATGATTTGATAATATGGTCTTCCTATGCCAAACCATAGACCTCTCCTCCATCTATTTAATTTTCAATCTCTTAATTAAAAAAAATACAGTTTTCATAATATGGGGCATGTACCCTTGATTAACTTTTAACCCTAGGTATATTATGTACTTATATTACCTAATATTAATTAATATTAATTGGTTTCTTTTACTTGATATACAGGCACACTTTTTTGGAAATAAATTTTATAATATGTCAATTATAAAACTCATTTTTAGGTATTATTGTTTCATGATTGATTTACCTAGTTTTCTAGTGGCACTGTAATTGTCAAGAGATTTATAATTACACAAAATTTTTAAGATCCCATGCCACCTGATGAAAAATTATTTGACCTGATTAGTTGCTGGTACATTCAGTCATGTCAGTGCTTTCTCTTCCTCTAGGTTTAAACTCACCCAACTCATGTTTTGCCCCTTCCTTCACTGTAATGTTGAGAGTCCCATGGGGCATCAAGTAGAGGGGCAACCCCTATTCTGAGGTATCTGTTCTCTTATGACACCTTATGAAACACCCATTCACAGGTGCTCTGGTTACTGCTTACATGTCCCCTGTTCCCTTTGTCCTTAATCATATGGTGCATCCTGCCAGTATGTACATATATTCCATCATGATAAATTTGGGATGCCTTTGGGCTCTCTGTCTCTCTCTCTTTCTCTCTCTTATTCTATCCTGTTCATTCCACTTAACCTCACCCTACCCTACCCTCAATTTCTGTATCTGCACATGAATGTGGAAAAGGTTGCCCTATTCTCTGTGGTTGTCTATCATCAGACACTTTCATCTCCAGTATCCCACCCTGCCATCACACTGATGCCCTGATAAGTTTGTCTCGTGGGAATAATCTGTAAGGCCAGTGCCATCATGTGCAATTGGGCAAGTTTTATTTCATAATCAATGTCTATAAATTTGTGTTTAGAGAGTATTATTTTAATTGCATTAAGTGATTTATTATCATGAAAAAGACTATAAAATAGTTATTCAAATACAATGCAATTTAAAGAAAGTTTCTTACTCTGGAGAGCTAGCTTTTAAAGGACTTTGTTCTGAAAGAATGGCAGCAATTTTTTGTTCAAATACTCAACAATGTACTTGCTGGTATTTTATTGAGATTCTGTAACAATAAACATTTATTTTACTTTTGGCAGTAAAAACAAGATCTTCTAGGTAAGAAGGACATTAACATCCATCAACTTTTTTTTGCAAAAGTCAGTTATTTTTTCATTTGTAAATCACCATGCGAGGTGCTAATCAATTACTATGGGTATTAATAATCATGAGAATGCTGTAAATAAACCGTAATAGTAAAAATAGCTGACCCCCCCATTCTTGAGCACTTGAATGGATATACATTGCTGCATGCTTTCTATAGTTAATATTTATCTCAAACCTGTGGATTTGCTTGTATTATTGATAGAGAATGAACTCTGACATAGAAAAGTTCAGGAGTTTGCCAAAGGCACACACTTTGAGAGAAACAGAATATGGGTTTATCATCATCATAAGTCATTGCACCTGTCCTGAGATTTTTTTATCTAATTAAGCACAGGCTGTGGAACTGATATGGTTAGGTTCAGATTCAAACTCTGCCACTTCCTAACTGTATGATTTCAAAGTAGTTACTTAACCCCTCTCTGCCTCAGTTTTACCTTCTTTAAAATTCATGTAATAGTTTCAAATACCCAGTTTGATTGAAGATTAAGTTAGTTAATACATATGAAGTACTTACTGGTGTGTAGTTAGCACTCAGCAAATATTAACTATTAGAAATCAAATTATATAACTGAAAGTATAGGAACATAATAATTACACAAATTACTATTATTAGCATATAACTATAGTTATTGACATTGCTGCTAATGCAACAATTTTGTCATTAATTTCAATCACTTTCCTCATACGATGAAATATTTATGAATATATTTTCTTACAATTCATTTTAATCTGTAAAATAGATGTTAATCATGGTATACACAGAAGTCACAACAAGGTCCAGCTGTATGCTAGGATCATGAAGAATTTTTAAATAGTTTTACAGTTTACAATGCACTTCACATCATTGCAGCCGTTTACTGATATATTCCCACAAGAAAATGTTGCAGTAAATGCTTCATGAATGTGTTCATTTAAAGTGAAAACGTGCTTGAGACTTTGGGGCTTGAGAATTGCCTTATATTTATTGGTCCAATAAAAAATATCATATTATCTACTTCATCTACTTTTTCTGCAAGGTGCAATATTATTATGAATACATTTTGCATGCATTTATGGATTTTTATCTTTATCAAATTCAGCTTAAATACCAATTTAAGCCAAGAAATCTGGTTCAAATGGGGAAAAAATGGCATGTGATCTTTTTATATTTCTAAAAATCTGCTTTATTTTATTTAGAAATGGTATTGTGGCAATTTTGAAATCTATGCTACTTCTTTGAGACACTTCTGTCTAGATTTTGATATAGGTACTTTTAAAAATTTATTTTACTAAGATGCTTTCTTTGTTTACATTTCACCATTTCTAATAGCTTCCCATTTCTTGTGTCTAAACGATCCTTTTTCTTACTATAAAGTGCTGATCCAGTTTCAATTTTGTTTTAGTTGATGCAGATAATCTTACATTAAATAATCTGGATTAAATTTCTCATTTCTGCTTAAGGAATAACTCTAAATATGATTAAAATAATAAGTCACTCTTTCAGCGAGGTGCTAATTATAATTGACATATTAAATTTTGTTCTTATCTCTGTAACTTCACTGAGACCTCATAAATGTTAGGAGTTTTAACATAACAACATGAGATTCAGTTTTGTCAAAGGTGGTCCGTCACTTCAGTCAGTTCAGCCGCTCAGTCGTGTCCAACTCTTTGTGACCCCATGAATTGCAGCACGCCAGGCCTCCCTGTCCATCACCATCTCCTGGAGTTCACTCAAACTGATCTCCATTGAGTCGGTGATGCCATCCATCCTCTGCTGTCCCCTTCTCCTCCTGCCCCCAATCCCTCCCAGTATCAGGGTCTTTTCCAATGAGTCAACTCTTCGCATGAGGTGGCCAAAGTATTGGAGTTTCAGCTTTAGCATCAGTCCTTCCAATGAACACCCAGGACTGATCTCCTTTAGGATGGACTTGTTGGATCTCCTTGCAGTCCAAGGAACTCTCAAGAGTCTTCTCCAGCACCACAGTTCAAAAGCATCAATTCTTTGGCGCTCAGCTGTCTTCACAGTCCAACTCTCACATCCATGCGTGACCACAAGAAAAACCATAGCCTTGACTAGATGGACCTTTGCTGGCAAAGTAATGTCTCTGCTTTTGAATATGCTATCTAGTTTGGTCATAACTTTCCTTCCAAGGAGTAAGCATCTTTTAATTTCGTGGCTGCAGTCACCATCTGCAGTGATTTGGACCTCACTAAGCTTGGTGTTTCAGATTCAGATGCTAACAGTTGCCAGCCAGAAAACTTAAATTTGAATGAAGTCAGTTTATTACAAGACCAACAGAGGGTGAGGAAGATCTCAGGGATCAGGAGGATGAATACTTCATTGAAAAGAAACGGGTGCTGCGTGCTTGTTTGTGCCCTACCCTTTGTGACCCAGGGGACTGTAGCCTGCCAGGCTCCTCTGTTCATGGAATTCTTCAGGCAAGAATACTGAAGTGGGTAGCCGTTCCCTTCTCCAGAGGATCTTCCCTACCCAGGGATTGAACCCAGGTAGATTATTTATGGTCTGAGCCACAAGGATACTGGAACTGGTTGCCATTTCCTACTTCAGGGGATTTTTCCAACCTAAGAGATCAAACCTGAGTCTTCTGTGTCTCCTGCATTGGCAGGTGGGTTCTTTATCACTGAGACACTTGGGAAGTCATTGAAAGGACAGATGCTATGAAACTCATTTACTTGCTACTAGGTAGCAATGTGTGTTTACTGTTATCAGCTCTAGATTTTTTTTTCCTAGAAATTTAGATTTTTTTTTAATGTAAAGTCTCTCCATTTTTAAATGTTTGTAGTCCACCTTTTTTTCAGATACTGTAATTAACAAATGTGTCATTGCTGTGCTCATATCTGGCACACAGGCACTTATTTAGTAAGTAACTTTTGAAGGCAATCTCATTTATAGAGTAAAATTGTGCCTTAGTCCCCTTACATCAAAAAACAGCAAATTCTCTGAAAATTTCATGCAAGAAAGTAAAAGTATTTTTAAAACTGTATATGTCTATGATTTCAAACTTAAAATATTTTCTTTTATGACTCCCTATAAATACAATTTTTAATGAGAACCAACCCCCTTAAAGATTTTTCTTGCTATGAGTATCTCTTCTTATCCATAATAAACATTTTTCTTAGTTCAGAAAATATAGCATCAATCCTTTTTTTTTTTTTTTTTGCCCTGGGCTTTACCTCTTACTATTTCCAGACATATACCCGTATCAAAGACAAAAGACTTTAGGTTGAAAATGAAACACACCAGACACATAATCAAGAACTTCACTCAGATATATGTCAGCTGTAGTGAGAAGTCCTCAAACAACTAGACTACAAATTCAAAACTAGAGTTGGTTACAACTTTTTCAACTAGAACACAAAAGTTTACCTTGCATTACCAAACCTAACATGAGTCTAATGATAAAGTCACAGGGCAGCCTGGGTACCTTTTAGATTACTATAATTTCTTTTAGACCTTACAAGCCTAGAGTACTGAATGAATTTGCTTAGGTAATTTGGTTCATTTGTCTCCCACTCTTTTGCTATCAGTTCTCAAGCTTTTGAAAACATCCTTTTACCCTCTCTGTACCTCCCCTTCCTGACTTTCTTTCTGTTCTGAGTTTTGCTTAGGTTATTCCATCTCTATGTAGCAATATAATTTCTTTCAAAGCCTAAACTCTCCCTTATTTGAGAAAAGCTTTCAGTATGTTGTTAGCTCACTGTTTTGTATACCATAAAAAAATGACTGATACTGTGGGAACATTCCAATCATGATTGCTGTTACCAGATTTTCCATAGCTATTCAATATCTTAAGCTTGAGTTATTCATTTTCCCTCAGTGTACATTTTTTTTGGACTGAAGTAACAAGATTTTATATAAATATTTACTTTGCTAATTAACTTAGCAATCATCTATAAAGGAAATAAAGTCAGTTCATGCCTAACTTTCCATTTCTCACAATGCAACTAATATTTCACTTTTCTCTCTTATTTTAGACAGTTAATAATGTCTTGTATTTATGACTTTCAAAGATAATCATCTCCATCACCTTATATTCTCCAACTATTGTAAGCAGTACAAGAAATATCACCACCTCACTTCTGAAAGGAAACTGAGGAACTGTACTAGAAGAAATGGTGAGCACTGCCAGATGAACAGCCAACGAGCCACGTAAATTCTCATGGCCAAGGTGAGCAACCTGGGAAAATTTACGAATCTCAGTGAATGGGGTAGCAATAGCAACTTTTGATGGTAATAGCTTCAAGGATACTGGGATTGCTTTTTGTTAGTAGACCACAGAGATGACTTCTCAGGTCTGTTTCAATTTCCTTTAGAATTAATTGCTCCCCCTAGTCCATTCTGAAGGAGATCAGCCCTGGGATTTCTTTGGAAGGAATGATGCTAAAGCTGAAACTCCAGTACTTTGGCCACCTCATGTGAAGAGTTGACTCACTGGAAAAGACTGATGCTGGGAGGAATTGGGGGCAGGAGGAGAAGGGGACGACAGAGGATGAGATGGCTGGATGGCATCACTGACTCAATGGACGTGAGTCTGGGTGAACTCCGGGAGTTGGTGATGGACAGGGAGGCCTGGCGTGCTGCGATTCATGAGGTTGCAAAGAGTCGGACACGACTGAGTGACTTATCTGATCTGATTCCCTCTTGGTCTACCCTGGTGGCTCTGATGGTAAAGACACTGCCTGCAATGCAGGAGACCTGGGTTTGATCCCTGGGTTGGGAAGATCCCCTAGAGAAGGAAATGGCAGCCCACTCCATTTCTCTTGCCTGTAGAATTCCAGAGACAGAGAGAGGAGCCTGGTGGGCTACAGTCCATGGGTCACAAAGAGTCATACACGATTGAGTGACTAACACTTCCACTTTCCCTGTTCCCTCTTAGATACTATGGGACACTCTTCCCAAAACAGAACTGCCATACCTTGACTTTATATTTCATATTTTCTTTTTGGGATTAATATCTTTATCTGCCATATTAATTTAAAACTCCCCCATTTTCTATTAGATATGTAAAAACATTTGGCACCACCATATGCTCTCATTTCAGTTTGTTTGAATGCTTCTGTACCCATTCATGAAAATTCCTATAGATAATTATAAGCCAGGAAGGAGTTGAGTCACAGGAAGAAAATATGAATAATACCCATTTCACAGCTTTAAAAGTTACCAATTCTATGAATTCAGACATGTCTGTAGTTAATTACAATACAAAGTTAGCCAATAGTTAGTTGCAATACAAAGTCAAGATCCTAAAACATATTAACCAGGTATAATGGAAATAAAGGAAGTAGAATTATCTGTGCTTTGAAAAAAATGGCAAAATTTTACAAAGCAGTGAATTCCCTTTGGGTTTTCTAAGATGAATAGGGGCTAGAAGCCCGAGAGAAAGACCTATCTAACAAAGAGAATAACATGACAAAAGAATACGTTTGAAAGAACAAACGTACGCCTTACCTGGGAATGATGACAAAGGACCAGGGCCTATGGAAGTGCGGTACAAGCTAAGGCTGGAATCTAACGTCATGCTAAGACATTTGTACTTTCTCCTAACGGTGATGGGTAGCGCAGAGACATTACATTACCAACAAAGGTCTGTTTAGTCAAGGCTATGGCTTTTCCAGTGGTCATGTATGGATGTGAGAGTTGGACTGTGAAGAAGGCTTAGCGCCGAAGAATTGATGCTTTTGAACTGTGGTGTTGGAGAAGACTCTTGAGAGTCCCTTGGCATGCAAGGAGATCCAACCAGTCCATTCTGAAGGAGATCAACCCTGGGATTTCTTTGGAAGGAATGATGCTAAAGCTGAAACTTCAGTCCTTTGGCCACCTCATGTGAAGAATTGACTCATTGGAAAAGACTCTGATGCTGGGAGGGATTGGGGGCAGGAGGAGAAGGGGACAACAGAGGATGAGATGTTTGGATGGCATCACTGACTCGATGGACATGAGTCTGAGTGAACTCCTGGAGTTGGTGATGCACAGGGAGGCCTGGCATGCTGCAATTCATGGGTTCGCAAAGAGTCAGACACGACTGAGTGACTGAACTGAACTGAACTGAAGAAAAAAGAGAGGAATGAACAGTTTTGTTCTATGGAGTACAGGTAACTTGTGGCAGCATAAAGGATAGGAGAAAACATCCAAGGATGCCACTAAGGAAGATGTTTTAAGAGGTCATACCAGTCCTTAAAGCTTGAATTCCAAGTTCAATCAGCATAATAATTTCCTTGCTTATAATCCTAACTCCTCTGTCTGTCTCTCTTGCTGCTTTAATGTATTCTCTGACAAATCACAAAAAGCAGGTCAATACAACTCTCTTCCTGATCTGTTCCTGCCTCTGGCTAGAGGAAAACATGCAACCTGGAAATTGTTCTTGCCTTTAATTATAAACAAGATCCTTAATGTTATCAGACAAACATGCTATGCATTTCTCATCCCACACTCCTAGTTTATTGCATCCTTGCCTCTATCCCATAAGCCAACACTTCTTACAAATCCTATATCCAGTGGATTACCAGAATTCCCACTTCACTGAGAAAGCTGAAGTAATGCAAAGAGAATTTTCGCAAATTCCAAATATTACACCTACTCACCTACCAGCAACTGAAAACATGAACCTCTGCTACTAATAATATATATATGTGATATACATTCATAGGTAGAAAGACAGAGTAATATGGATGTGGATGGACCTGGAATGTGAAGTCAAGTGGGCCTTAGGAAGCATTACAATGAACAAAGCTAGTGGAGATGATAGAATTCCAGTTGAGCTCTTTCAAATCCTGAAAGATAATGCTGTGAAAGTGCTGCACTCAATATGTCAGCAAACTTGGAAAACTCAGCAGTGGCCCCAGTACTGGAAATGGTCAGTTTTCATTACAATCCCAAAGAAAGGCAATGCCAAAGAATATTCAAACTAGTGCACAATTGCGCTTATTTCACATGCTAGTAAAGTAATGCTCAAAATTCTCCAAGCCAGGCTTCAGCAGTAAGTGAACCGTGAACTTCCAGATGTTCAAGCTGGTTTTAGAAACGGCAGAGGAACCAGAGATCAAATTGCCAACATCCACTGGATCATCAAAAAAGCAAAAGAGTTCCAGAAAAACATCTATTCCTGCTTTATTGACTATGCCAAAGCTTTTGACTGTGTGGATCACAATAAACTGTGGAAAAGTCTGAAAGAGATGGGACTACCAGACCACCTGATCTGCCTCTTAAGAAACCTGTATGCAGGTCAAGAAGCAACAGTTAGCACTGGACATGGAACAACAGACTGGTTCCAAATAGGAAAAGGAGTATGTCAAGGCTGTATATTGTCACCCTGCTTATTTAACTTATATGCAGAGTACATCATGAGAAACGCTAGGCTGGAGGAAGCAAAAACTGGAATCAAGATTGCCGGGAGAAATATTAATAACCTCAGATATGCAGATGACACCATTCTTTTGGCAGAAAGTGAAGAAGAACTAAAGGGCCTCTTGATGAAAGTGAAAGAGGAGAGTGAAAAAATTGACATAAAGCTCAACATTCAGAAAACTGAGATCATGGCACCCAGTCCCATCACCTCATGGCAAATAGATGAGGAAACAGTGGAAACAGTGTCAGACTTTATTTTGGGGGGCTCCAAAATCACTGCAGATGGTGATTGCAGCCATGAAATTAAAAGACGCTTACTGCTTGGAAGGAAAGTTATGACCCACCTGGAAAGCATATTAAAAAGCAGAGACACTACTTTGCCAACAAAGGTCCATCTAGTTAAGGCTATGGTTTTTCCAGTGGTCATGTATGCATGTGAGAGTTGGACTATAAAGAAAGCTGAGCACCGAAGAATTGATGCTTTTGAACTGTGGTATTGGAGAAGATTCTTGAGAGTCCTTTGGCATGCAAGGAGATCCAACCAGTCCATCCTAAAGGAAATAAGTCCTGAATATTCATTGGAAGGACTGATGCTGAAGTTGAAACTCCAATACTTTGGCCACCTGATGCGAAGAGCTGACTCATTTGAAAAGACCCTGATGCTGGAAAGATTGAAAGCAGGAGGAGAAGGAGATGACAGAGGATGAGGTGGGTGGATGGCATCACCGACTCAATGGACATGGGTTTGGGTGGACTCCGGGAGTTGGTGATAGACAGGGAGGCCTGGTGTGCTGCAATTCATGGGGTTGCAAAGAGTCAGATATTACTGAGTGACTGAACTGAACTGATGTGATATACATTCTTAGGTAGAAAGACAGAGTAATATGGATGAGGATGGACCTAGACATAGTGTATATTTATAGATATAACTGGTATATGAACTAAAGTAAACTCCACCAACTAGACCCAGTTCTTTCCCACTCCAACATACACTGTCAATTTTCTCCTACCAACATCAGTATTTCCCTCTCCATATACTTCTGTTATCTTGTAAACATGCTGTTATTTTTTCCTTCTTAATCTCTCTAATCTTCTCTTTTCAGTTATGATTTTAGCCTTTGGTCCTTTTTATATGAAATTTCCTACAAATGTTCGAACTCTCTTACTGATGTCCCTATGCCCATTCTCCTGGAGCCTATTTGAAATGCCCTAAACACTGCTTTGTCAAGGTCATCAGTCATCTCCACATTGCCATGTTCATTGCCTAGTTCTCGGTTTCTAGCATGCTTGATCTGGAAGCATTTCCTCACTTGGCTCCAGACACTCACTCCCTTGGTTTTCCTCCAACTCACTGTTTCCTTCTTCCCAGAGACTCCTACTAGCTTTTATTTCTCTTTTTACCTTCATATCGCTGGGTGCCAAAGGATTTGCTCATAGAATTGATTGTGTTTTGGGCCTCTTCTCCGTTGGATACCTCATTCAGGCTCATGGCTTTAAATATCACCTGTAAGTGCCTTCTAAAATATTCCTTCTAAAATTGAGATTCCACATTTCAAAGATTTAATTCTAGTTTTCTGCACCTACAGACATTTATATAAACAAAAGTTGGAAGCAGTTTGACTTGAATATAAACTCAAATGCCTATTAATGATCTAAATATGTACTAAGTAATCCTTATTAAACCAAATGTTCACATCAAAGCTGTTATCCTTATCTTTCTCTCCTCTAGATTCAAGTCAGAGCAAGAGAGGGGTAGGAAAAATAAGGAGTTAAACTTTCATGAACAGAAAACAATTTCTTTCATATGATCCACTCTTTTCTCCCTTCCCAAGACTTCTACAGGAAATGGGGTTAGAGTTCTACAGAAACCAACTTAGAAAAAAAAGAAACATTCTCACAAGATACTCATCTGCTGACAATCTGAAAAAAAAAAATGACTTAATTAATTGGTTGAGAATCTTTGGTAAAACATTTATAAAGTATGAGAAATTTGCATAGTTGCTATTTAAACAGGGTAGATAATAACACTTTCTAAGAAAATAAATGGGGGAAGAAAAAGCCTTTTTAACCATACTGATGAATATACTTATATAATCTCCAAACTGCAAATCAACTATGAATTACTCATTATTTCAGTATCTATATATTCCAACAGATACTTACTATTGCCAAAATGTCTTTTTCTTCCAGTTCAAGTTCAACTGTATTTGTATTTCATGTGGTTTTGCTGTCCACATTGATACCCATTGAAAAGTGATGACTATTTACAAATTTTAAAGATTTTTTTCCTAATTTGGCTGACCAAGTTAACAGATGTTTCATAAAAGACTTTTTATATTAATTCTTCCTGATGTTAGCAACATTTCAAGATAAAGATAAAATTACCCCTCTGCCACCTCTCAGTTTGACAGAGTTAATAATAATCACTTTTTATTCAATATCTGCATTAGAGGTTTTTTAGATCTTCATAATCTAATGTGTTTTTTTATTGGGAAATGCCTGATCTGTTGTCAATTTTAAATAACTAACTCATAAATTTTTACTTGATCCACACTTTAATGGAGAAGAGTACAACAGTTTGAAACAAGCTGCTGACCTTGGTATTAAGTGTAATTTCTAATAAATTAAATGTGGGCATGTGTACGAAGAGAGATGGAGGCTTCTCGATGATTTAGGTGTTGTTTTCCCAGTTTGTAGAGAATAAGACCTAATAAGATCTTTTTCCCTTTTATTCCCATTTCTTCTCCCCTTTTATTAATTTTACTAATATAACTAATCAAAAATGTAAATAACAAAGGTACCATTTTTTGCAGGGGTATTTACTGACACCAAAGCCTCACAATAGGAAAGAGGTGAAAATTGTTTGCTGGTGTGAAACATTAGGACTATGAAAGTGAAAGTGTTGGTCGCTCAGTTGTGTCCAACTGTTTGTGACCCCATGGACTGTAGCCCACTAGGCTCCTCTCTCCATGGGATTTCCAGGCAAGAACACTGGCGTGGGTTGTCATTCCCTTCTCCAGGGGATCTTCCCAATCCAGGGAACTGCAGACAGATTCTTTACCATCTGACCCACAAGGGAAGCCCCCATTAGGGCTAGAAAACATTTTAATTATACACATTTAAGAATTCCTACTCAAAATTATCTGAAGGCTTCTGCCTCTCTTGAATCTGCTTTCATAGGATTCGTTCATTCCCTTAAGGTCAAGTTTCAACAATAGTAAAGTAAGAGATAAGCCCTTAAATACTTGAGCAATGACGTTTTAATTTGGGCCTGATGCCAATTTATCAATTTTTCACCCTTATCCCCATTTAGGGTTCCCCAGGCAGCGTTTTTGATAAAGAACCAGTCTGCCAATGCAGGAGACATAAGAGACGTGGGTTCGATCCCTGGGTCAGGAAGATCCCCTGGAGAAGGAAATGGCAACCCACTCCAGTATTCTCCAGTGTCTCCAGGACACGCCAGTGTTCCTTGGAAAATTCCATGGACAGAGGAGACTGATGGGCTAACGTCCATGGGGTCAAAAAGAGTCAGACATGGCTGAAGAAACTGAGCACAAGCATCCCCACTTAATTGACTGACAGAACCTGAATGGACTAGTGAATCCAATCTCAGTTAAACATTATTTGGGATAAGAAAGAAATGCCCATGTTTTCAATATAGCAAGCCATTAATGTAAGAAAGTATTCTGACCTAATCCTGTAGTTTTCTACCATGGAACTCAAAGAGCACCTAGCCCTCTGTACTGAAGAAATAATTAGCTACTTGGAAGGCTGTCTAGGATTTTTTTCAGAAGTTTTGAACAAAAACAAGACAAAGAAAAATACAAACAAACACGAAAGCAGTGTCTGCAGAGTTAGGAAGGAAAGGTACAAACAAATCCAAGAAGAGGTATTCCAGTGGATCTGGCCATGTCAAAGCCCTCTGTTCAGACTTTCCTAGTAGAGGTTCCTATGGAATTCCACACTGACCAGTGTGGGACTTTGGCCAGAATTAAACTTTGACCTTAAACATTTTGATAGAAACTTCTCTGTGTAGGGGGGGAATTAAATTTACTAAAACTAGGAAATATAAAGAAGCTGACCTAGAATTAAAAGGAGTGAAGCATGGTTGCCAGCAGAGCCTCTGGGGTTGGACCACTGGGTTAAGACCTGGTTCCTCATTTGCTGGCTGTGTGACCTTGGGCAATTTTCAAATACATAAATTGGGATGATAAGAGTAAAATACATATCCAATTCTTCTGAAGATTAAATGAGGTCTAATCTATAAAGCATATATTGCAGTGCCTGGCATATACAACACCATCGATAAATATTATTATTGAGCCAAGACTAAACAAATATCTGAGCTTTAATTCTATAACAAATCCCTTGATCCTTTAATCATGGGTGCGTATATGTGTTAGTTGCTCAGTCGTGTCTGACTCTTTGCAACTCCATGGACTGTACCCTGCCAGGCTTCTCTGTCCATGGAATTCTCCAGGCAAGAATACTGGAGTGGGTTGCAATTTCCATCTCCGTAATCATGGGTATGTTGCTGCTAAGTTGCTTCAGTCGTGTCCGACTCTGTGTGACCCCATAGACGGAAGCCCACGAGGCTCCCCCATCCCTGGGATTCTCCAGGCAAGAACACTGGAGTGGGTTGCCATTTCCTTCTCCAATGCATGAAAGTGAAAAGTGAAAGTGAAGTCGTTCAGTCGTGTCCGACTCTTAGCGACCCCATGGACTGCAGCCTACCAGGCTCCTCCGTCAATGGGATTTTCCAGGCAAGTGTACTGGAGTGGGGTGCCATTGCCTTCTCCGATCATGGGTATAGAAGTTATTAAGACTCAGTTTTTGATTCTTCCAACCCAAGAACATTATATATCTCTCCATCTGTGTCATCATTGATTTCTTTCATCAGTGTCTTATAGTTTTCTGCCTAATAGGTCTTTTGTTTCTTTAGGTAGGTTTATTCCTAGGTATTTTATTCTTTTTGTTGCAGTGGTGAATGGGATTGTCTCTTTAATGTCTCTTTCTGGTTTTTCTTTGTCAGTATATAGAAATGCAAGTAATTTTTGTGTATTGTTTTTATATCCTGTGACTTTACTATATTCATCAATTAGCGCTAATAATTTTCTGGTAGCATCTTAAAGATTTTCTATGTATAATACCATGTCATCTGCAAATAGAGGGAGTTTGACCTCAAAAGAAAACAAGTAAACACAGTTATTATGCAAGAAACTAATCATTATGCTAGATGTTAGCACAAAATCTTCTGGGAGCAGAAAGGATATAGGGGCATTTTTTTCTGGATAAAAGATGAAAATTATGCCCCCAATACAGTATTAGATTCTGTGAAGAGACATCAAAAATATGGCTCTGCCACATGAGGACATAATGGAGTTTAGGTCAATGAAAGTCTCCATTCAGGCTTTGTGGTTTCAAGGTCACTGGTGTTTACATAAAATAGCCTAAATCTAAACCCCATTAGTTCTTCTAATCTCCTTCCAATCATCGATTTCCTTGGTTTTCTCTAAATCCTAAAATCATAAAACAGTGTCCTATGGAGAAAAAAAAAATTTCAAAACCAGAAATTTAAATAAAAGTAGTTATATGAACTCCACATCTCTCCAAAGAATCTCCTTCGTGTATACATGAATTATGGTTAAAATGTGGCCCCAGTAACATGTGGAAGGAAATTCCAGTGTGGCATATAATTTATTCTGTGGCTCTAAATTATTTTCTCTATATTTCTGATATCATTAATATATTAACCATAATTAAATTCTTATGATGTGCAGTAGGTAAAACACCTTGGTGCCTCTCAAAACTGCACTTGATGAATAATGTGAAAAATATATCCCCCAACACCTGCTGAGTTCCAACTATAAAATAAAACTGGTAGTAACAATTTTAGATTAGCATTCAACAATTACCTTGCATTTATTAGTTCTTTTAAATGTTTTATTAGAATTGAAACAACCAATATTTGCTCATGTTTCATTAAATCCCATTTTCAATGTTCAGCTCAAACCTAGTGATAAAGGAGAGTCCTTTGAGCATAGTGGTAATATCATCTAAGCCTGAAAATAACAGAAATGACTTCAGAGTCAACATCTCTTTGGTCTAAGGTAACAAGAATACCTGAATAATTGCTCAAAATTATAATAGTAATAAAACTTGAATAAAGAACCACTTACGGTTCATCCAGTATAAATTATTTTAAGCATGTCTAATAAAAGAAAGCTTTAAAAGAGCATTAGCAGAATTTATTTAATTGCAGTGTGTTCAGGGCAGTGTTATATTATGTACCTGTGGCTTTTCAGAATCACACACAGTCTGGTGTTTAATGTGTATAATCAAACAAGAAAATTGTAAAACTGGAAACTATTCTTCAATGGTAAATTTTTGTTCACTGAACTGTCAATTGTGGATGGATTCATGATTGATCAGAATAATACACAATGGCACAGTGTAATTCTTTAGTGTGATGTTGTAAAATGGAGTATTGCTTCTGTTATTTTATCCAGTTTGCTTTTATATGACAGGGTTTATTGTGCATTATGTTGTAGCTCATTCCTCTGTTCACAATGCCTAGTGATGTGTAATTATGACTTGTCTGAACTGTAAGAAGGAGCAGTAAGTGAAAGGAAATCTGCAAGTACACTTGATTTATGAGTCCTGATACTATATTACAGTCCTAATCTGCCTGCTTAACTTAGCTTCAGGCTAACTTACTGTATAACATGCTTATGATTAGCACTGTAGCAAGTTGTGGAAGATTTACTCTGAAGGAGCTACTAGACTTTAAAAAAAAATGATTTAGCCATTATTTCAGTTACAGGTAAGGCAATAAATTATTTCTTTTATAAAGACCTCATGTCAAGGAATGACCATTATGAAGGCATTTTTGTGTGGTAACAAAGAGCAGCGTGGGGAATGTTTTTTCCACACTAAATATCATAAAGTTATTGGTTATATTTTATGATAAAACCATCCGTATTTCTTTGCTTCTTTATGTGTTCATATACAGTAGCTTTTGCCTGGCACTATAATTATACTATGAGAATATCTACTTTGATCCAGGGTATCTAATTTTTTTTGCAAGAGTTGCCAAAAATAGAAATTACTACGGATGAGCAAATGAAAGCAAACCCATAAAGCAATGACCTCAGTGTCAGCAAGGAAAGATGTAAGCAAATTTGCTTTTTTTAATCACCATTCACAAAGATAGATACAGCTGGAGTTAAGCCTCACAGTACCATTATTGAATCCTAGCATATTCAATTCACTTGCTTTTAGTAAATTAAAGTTATAAATTACCCTTTGTTTCCTCAGATCCAATCTAAATCACCAATAAGAAAAATACTCTTCCTCCAAAGCTTATTTGTGACCAGGTTTTGTTAAATATCTAGCAGAAAAGAAACAACTTGAAAAATCATCTGTAACTCATACTTGGATATGAAATAAACAGCTTTGATTGTGCATAAGGACAGGCAAGCATCTCTGAGTCATTACAGAAATATCTTTAAACAATATAAATGAGATGGATATTCCAGAAGTTTAAAAAATCTTATCACTTATATCATCTTATTTTTAATTTTCTTTTGTTCAACATAGATTCTATTTCCCTATCTTCTATCCCTCTTGAACATTGCTTCTATAATCAGCAAAAAATGGGTTTTTGGATCTAATGAACTGAAATATAAATTATTAACTGATTAGTTCATGATAAAATAAGTTCCAAGAGTAGCATTCTATTAAACTCATGGTGAACAACAGTAGGGCTGTGATTGTGAACACAAGTATCCTCAAGCTTAACAACTTTAGAAAAGTTAGTCAGAACAATGATCTTTTATAATGAATAATACACCCTATTAAATTGTGGATTTGCAAGAAATGCTTTGCAATACTTTTGGTAATTCCATGCTAAATAATTAGTTCATTTTCTATTTCTTGGCACAAAATGTCAGCCTTATTTTGGACTTCTTGAGGTAAATTCATACTCAGAACCCTTCATTGCCATAATATCTTTTCGTAAATGTGTGACTGATAAGGGGGATTTTTCTCCTTTGGGCATCACTGCAGATAGCATCTGCCAGATTATGCAGATGATATTTAGTGAGCTAAAGGTCTAAGTAGTGGAAGATAGTCCTAAATATGCACTTCCTCTACCAATTATCAAATTAAACTTGATTCTTGGCCATTTGAACAAATTGTAGTAGGAAACCAAAACGGTTTATATGCACTTTGGATTCAAGTCAACTTCTTTCAATTTGGTACCTGTGAATTGTTTCTCTAATGGTTCAACTATCAGTGGAAAAAGATAGATGGAGCCACATACCATTAGAATGAGCCAATAATCCAGTCCAGTGCTGTTCTCGCTATACCAAATATTTCAAGGCTGAAATAGCTCACCCTCAGAACAGACAACAAATCTTTTCTATGCAAGCATTCTATCAGTAAGAACATCACTGTCTTGAATGGTTGGGTCTAAAAGAGTAGTTATAAAGTTTTCTGATGATGAAATAAAAATAACAGTAAAATTGCCTTGGGTAGCAACAAAAATTGCCTTGTAGGTTACCATATTTTCAATGACAGTATCTCCTCTATTACATTCAAGGAAGTTACACACAGACAGTCCCATATCAGTTCAGTTCAGTCGACATTTGTGTTTGACTCTTTACGACCCAATGGAAGAAGCAAGACAGGCTTCCCTGTCCATCACCAACTTCTGGAGTTTGCTCAAACTCATGTCCATTGAGTTGGTGATGCCATCCAACCATCTCATCCTCTGCCATCCCCTTCTCCTCCTGCCTTCAATCTTTCTCAGCATCAGGATCTTTTCAAATTAGTCAGTTCTTTGCAATAGGTAGCCAAAGTACTGGTGTTTCATCTTCAACATCAGTCCTTCCAATGAATATTCAGGACTTATTTCCTTTAGGATTGATTGGTTGGATCTCCTTGCAGTCCAAGGAACTCTTAAGAGTCTTCTCCAACACCACAGTTCAAAAACATCAATTCTTTGGCACTTAGTTTTCTTTACAGTCCAACTCTTACATCCAAACATGACTACTGGAAAAACCACAGCTTAGACTAGATGGATATTTGGCAAAGTAATATCTCTGCTTTTTAATATGCTGTCTAGATTGATCATAGCTATCCTTCCAAGGAGCAAGTATCTTTTAATTTCATGGCTGCAGTCACCATCTGCAGTGGTTTGGAGCCCAAAAAAGTAAAGTCTGTCAATGTTTCCCCATCTACTTGCCACAAAGTAAGAGGACCAGATGCTATGATCTGAGTTTTCTGAATGTTGAGTTTTAAGCCAACTTTTTCACTCTTCTCATTCACTTTCATCAAGAGGTTCTTTAGTTCTTCTTTGCTTTCTGCCGTAAGTGTGGTATCATCAACATATCTGAAGTTATTGAAATTTCATCCACATATCTGAGGTTATTGATATTATTGATATTGAAACAAGCGGCAATCTTGATTCCAGCTTGTGCTTCATTCAACCCAGCATTTCTCACAATACACTCTGCATGTAAGTTAAATAAGCAGGGTGACAATATACAGCCTTGACCTACTCCATTCCCGACTTGGAACCAGTCTGTTGTTCCATGTCCAGTTCTAACTGTTGCTTCCTGACCTGCATAAGGATTTCTCTGGAGGCAGATCTGGTGGTCTGGTATTCCCATCTCTTGAAAAGTTCTTCAGTTTGTTGTGATCCACACAGTCAATGGCTTTGGCATAGTCAATAAAGCAGAAGTAGATGTTTTTCTGGAATGCTTTTTCCTTTTTGATGATCCAACAGATGTTGACAATTTGATCTCTGGTTCCTCTGCCATTTCTAAATCCAGCTTAAATGTCTGGAAGTTCACAGTTCATGTACGGTTGAAGCCTGCCTTGGAGAATTTTGAGCGCTACTTTGCTAGCATGTGAGATGAGTGCAATTGTGCTGTAGTTTGAACATTCTTTGGCATTGTCTTTCTTTGAGATTGGAATAAAAACTGACCTTTCCAATCCTGTGGCCACTGCTGAGCTTTCCAAATTTGCTGGCATATAGAGGGCAGAACTTTCACAGCAACATCTTTTATGGATTGAAAGTAGCTCGACTGGAATTCCATCAACTCCAATAGCTTTGTTCATAGTGATGCTTCCTAAGGCCCTCTTGACTTCACATTCCAGGATGTCTGGCTCTAGGTGAGTGATCACACCATCGTGATTATCTGGGCCATGAAGATCTTTTTTGTATAGTTCTTCTGTGTATTCTTGCCACCTCTTCCTAATACCTTCTGCTTCTCTTAGGTCCATACCATATCTGTCCTTTATTGCACAATTGTTTGCATGAAAATTTCCCTTGGTATCTCCAATTTTCTTGAAGAGATCTCTAGTCTTTCCCATTCTATTGTTTTCCTCTATTTCTTTGCATTGATCACTGAGGAAGGTTTTCTTATCTCTCCTTGTTTTTCTTTGAAACTCTGCATTCAAATAGGTATCTTTCCTTTTCTCCTTTGCCTTTCACTTCTCTTCTTTCATAGCTATTTGTAAGGCCTCCTCAGACATCCATTTTGCCTTTTTCTACTTCTTTGTCTTGGGGATGATCTTGATCACTGCCTCCTGTACAATGTCTCTAACCTCCATCCATAGTTCTTCAGGAACTCTGCCTATCAGATCTAATCCCTTGAATCTATTTGTCACTTCCACTGTATAATCCTAAGGGATTTCATTTAGGTCAAACGTGAACAGTCTAGTGGTTTCTCCTGCTTTCTTCAATTTAAGTCTGAATTTGGCAATAAGGAGTTCATGATCTGAACCACAGTCAGCTCCCAGTCTTGTTTTTGCTGACTGTATAGAGCTTCTCCATCTTTGGCTGCAAAGAATATAATCAATCTGATTTGAGTATTGACCATCTGGTGATGTCCATGTGTAGAGTCTTTTGTGTTTTTGGAAGAGGGTGTTTGCTATGGCCAATGCATCTTCTTGGCAAAACTCTGTTAGCCTTTGCCCTGCTTCATTCTGTACTCCAAGGCCAAATTTGCCCAGTACTCCAGGTATTTCTTGACCTCCTACTTTTGCATTCCAGTCCCCTATAATGAAAAGGACAGCTTTTTTGGGTGTTAGTTCTAGAAGGTCTTGTAGGTTTTCATGGAACAATTCGACTTCAGCTTCTTTGGCATTATTGGTTGGGACAGAGACTTTGATTACTCTGTTATTGAACAGTTTGCCTTGGAAACGAACAGAGATTATTCTGTTGTTTTTCACATTGTTTTTGACATACATCCAAGTACTGTATTTCAAACTCGTTTGTTGACTATGATGGCCAGTCCATTCCTTCTAAGGGATTCTTGCCCACTGTAGTAGACACAATGGTCATCTGAGTTAAATTCACCCGTTCCAGTCCATTTTAGTTCAATGATTCTTAAAATTTCACTTGATGAAAGTGAAAGAGGAGCATGAAAACATTGGCTTACAACTCAGCATTCTGAAAACTAAGATCATGGCATCTGGTCCCATCACTTCATGGCAAATAGATGGGTAAACAATGGAAATAGTGACATACTTTATTTGGGGGGGGCTCCCAAACCACTACAGATGCAGCCATGAAGTTATACAGGACTGGGAATGCAGACTCTTGGAGGGCACAAACAGAACCTTGTGTGCACCAGGACCCAGGAGAAAGGAGCAGTGACCCCATAAGAGACTGACTCAGACTAGTCCATGAGTGTCCAGGAATCTCTATTAGAGGCATGGGTTGGCAGTGGCCTCCTGCAGGGTCAGGGGCACTGAATGCAGCAGTGAATGCATGGGACCTTTTGCCATTATCTTCATTACCTCCACCATAGTTTGGACTCATGTCAAACAACAGGGAGGTCATGTCAAACAACAGATCATGTCAACAACCCACCCATCAATAGAAAATTGGGTAAAGATATATTGAGATGGTCCATTAGAACAAAACCCAATTTCCCCCTCAGTCAGTCTCTCCCATCAGGAAGCTTCTATCAGCCTCTTATCCTTCTCCATCAGAGGGCAGACAGAATGAAAACCACAATCACAGAAAACTATCCAAACTGACCACGTGGACCACAGCCTTGTCTAACTCAATGAAACTATGAGCCATGCCATGTAGGGCCACCCAAGATGGATGGATCATGATGGAGAGTTCTGACAAAACATGGTCCACTAGAGAAGGGAATGGCAAACCACTTCAGTATTCTTGGCCTGAGAACCCCATGAACACTATGAAAAAGCAAAAAAGATAGGACACTGAAAGATGAACTCTCCAGGTCGGTAGGTGCCCAGTATGCTACTGGAGATCAGTAGAGAAATAACTCCAGAAAGAATGAAGAGATGAAGCCAAAGCAAAAACAGTACCCAGTTCTGGATATGACTGGTGAGGGAAGTAAAGCCCCATGCTGTAAAGAGCAATATTACATAGCAATCTGGAATGTTAGGTCCATGAATCAAGGCAAATTGGAAGTGATCAAACAGGAGATGGCAAGACAGTCTTATGTGACTATATATTCAGCTGCTATTCAAGCCATACATTATTAATTAAATTGAAATGGTGATGTATTTATTTAAAACTCTGAAACAATCTAATTTTCCTGCCTTTCATGAGCTAGGGTCTCTTAACCAGTTATAGTCTCTGTATGTAAGAGTTTGACTCAGATTCTCCAGTCTTCACTTAGGCAAACTTTCCATGGCCATCAATGTTTAGTACAATCAAGTCATTGTTACATAGTTTAGGATGCTTTCCTTTGAAAGCATTGTGAAAATTCATACAATGTGCACATTTGTAGTATTCCTTATATTAATAGTCAAAAATAACTTTATAAAGTGAAACATTTGATAATTGATCCCAGTATTTCTTCCAGAGAATAATTAGTATACCCCCAGTACTCTTGCCTGGAAAATCCCATGGACGGAGGAGCCTGGTGGGCTGCAGTCCATGGGGTCGCTAGGAGTCGGACACGACTGAGCGACTTCACTTTCACTTTTCACTTTCACGCATTGGAGAAGGAAGTGGCAGCCCACTCCAGTGTTCTTGCCTGGAGAATCCCAGGGATGGGGGAGCCTGGTGGATTGCCATCTATGGGGTCGCACAGAGTTGGACATGACTGAAGCGACTCAGCAGCAGCAGCAGTTTTCTTCTAGTTAGATTTCTAAATAGACAATTTTGAATTAACAAGAAGATAGCAAGGCATCTTTGTCTGATGATCACATTATAGATTAATAAATGAATTGCCAACCTTAAAAAAGTTATCTTACCCAGCTGCCTTATTAGGGAGCATTGCTATTTTATCTTCAAAAGAGCCTTGGACCTGATATTAGAAAATCTGGATTCAGTTCCCTTTGCCATAACATATTTCTGAATCTTTAACATGTCATTTCATATTTACTTTTCTTTTAATATACCTTAATAATTGCTTTAAATACAGGGTTTTGTGAAAATTAAAAGCAAAAAATAGGATATTTTATAAACTGAGATCCATATATGTAAATATATATATATATTATATATGTATATAGATAGGTTATATATGTGTCTATTATCACTATCATCACCATGATCATCTAATTATCATCTCATTGGACTTTTGTCTCAAATTGTTTCCCTTAAATAATGCTGTGATCACAGCAGCCACTTGGCTTCCCAGACTCTAACTTAATCATATCTGGTCACAGCATGTACTCAGTAATCTTCTTTACTGGCCTCAGGGCCTCCTACTAAACCCCCGAAGTGCAATTCCTCTCCAACACACCTAATTTTCTTTTAACTCCTGTATGAAAACAAGCTATCATATCTAGACGAGTTTCTTCTCCAACATTCTTACTCAACTCCTTTAGAGAGTAATTTAAAATCTATATCCTTTGAGAAATCTTTTGCAATTAATAGAGATTTGCTATGTCATTTGCATCATCCCATGCCACCTAATCAAGTCAAAGCCCTATGTATAAATGACGATAGCAGTGCAGCTTATGAATGTAACATTACTTATGTTCCTTCCTACTCAATTTGTTCTTTGATGTGCATCATAGTCATGGCTGCATTTTTGTTAAGTCCCAAATACTAAATAAAGAACTAAGACTAGCCACGCTCAGGGAGCATGTCATGTTACAGTGAAACTGTGCACTTCCAGTAGATGCTGGCTTTTCTTTTTCTGATAATCATTCAATGGAAAGATACATTTACTAGAAATATTTAAATGATATATATTAACCATTTACTTGGGTTGACTTCTACAAATTAAAAAAATAATAAGTTCTTTACATCAGAAACTGTACTTTAGGCAATAACTTTTACAGGTGAAGGTCTTTATAAAACTATTTTCAGTAGGCTTTGGGATATTATTTTTGAAAAACAATGGAAAGTAACTTATTACACACTTAAGTTTTAGCAATACAAAGTAAAACTCAGGCTATTTCTAGAAGAAGAATTAAATAAATTTAATCATACAATAGGAGCACTTACTATATATAATAGAATACTTATATTTTTGTTTTATACAGAAGTAAAAGAATCATGGCCCTAAACTCTCCATACAGCATGTACAGTGAAGCATGTGTTTGTCATATGGTCTTTATTAAGGATAGTAACCATTATCATCAGTGTCTATCTGTACCTAACTTAGTGGCTTACAACAAAATCAACATTCATATACCTGTCATTCAGTGGCTATTTCTATGCACCCAACATCTTACCTGTCTCCTAGACTCCCCTTGCTGTCAAAAAATAAAAGGATATGCAATTACAATATGAAAGTGAAAGAAAAAATGCATTTTTTTTAAACTTTTAATTCCCAAATAATCGTGTCTTGATTCTGGTTACCACCTTATGCCCGAACTGGGATAAAAATCTTTGCTAGAGTGTGTGTGTGTGTGTGTGTGTGTGTGTGTGTGAGATAAAAATTCTTTGTTGATAGGAATTGGATCCTACTCAGTTATAAATCAGCAAGGCCAAATACAAAGGTAGCATACATAGTAGGTGCATACAAGATTTTTATTGAATGAATGAAGTAATTAACTTACATTTTTCTTTCTATTTTATATTTTGCTGACTCTGTTCTATACTAACTGCATGAGAAATCAATGGCTGATAAAACGTTTTATCAGTTCCATACTGATAGTGCTAAATGCTTCATGGTTCCTCTATGTATAGGACATGCTTCAAAGATGAAAATTACAAATGAATGTCAACTGTGTGCCCATTTTTATTTCTTTAAAGAAACATCAGAAATGCTTCAGAAAGGATTTAAAGTAAAATCAAAATCCATATACTTTTCAAAATAATAGGCCTACCCACTTATATTTATGGATAAAGGGGTGATGGTTTTGTGAAACCCCTAATTTAATTACACATCTTTATCATATGTCTCAGCATTATCTTTAACCAAAAAGGGCATGTTTCTCAATTGCATCTCTTTGGTTGATTGGTTTCAATAAGAAGCATGCTGGAAGAATCTTTATCTGTTATGCCATCCAAAATCTTCCCAAAGTCTCCCTTGATCAAAATATAATGGTGCTTAAATATGTTAGGCAACATGTACTCTACCTATTTGCATTATGTCAAATGAACTGGATCATTCCAATATGGTGTCACATGTGCATGGAAGCCTGTAGCGTTTTATAACAGGTGTTGAGGAAATGTACTTGACAGAGATATTGACAGTAAGGTCATCTGTAAGCATAAACACTGAAAATATCAGGAAAAGTATATAGCCATTAGTGGCACAAGAGGGAAAAAATGTGTTTAGGAGGAATTGGCTATGGTCTCCCCAAAAAATACAACAGTGTACATGCGTGCGCGCACACACACACACACGCAAACACACGCAAACATTCTTCTAAAGAACTTTATTTTGTCTCACAATACTCATTCCTCTCTCTCTTTTGTTCATTCTCAAATATGGAGAAAATAAGGGAGGTGTGAGACAGACGGAAGTCGTCACATAGCAAAAAAAAAGCTTACGAAGAATTTATATGAAGCAACACAAAATAATAATTCTCTTAATGTTGCCAGCATGTGTTTACCTCCATCAGAATATTTAAAATGTTCTGATTTGTATTTTGGTTATCAATATGTATGTTTCCCTCACTAGATAATATACTTTATTTTTGAATTCTTTATAACACCTAAAATTATGCTATTAAACATAATATTTGTTCAATAAATGTTTTCCCCCTGAATCTTAAAATGTAATAGTAAATTTAGTCAATCTACTAAGAAAAACTTAACTGCCTAATGATTTATTGATGATTTAGTAAGGAAAATTTCAGAAGAAAGATCTTAAATGTGACATAAGTTTTTTAACAGCCTAGAATATCAATATGACCATTGTATTAATAAAATCTAGTGGAAATAGAAGTAAACAAATTCCAGAATTTATGTCCTAAAACTTTTGTCTGTATATAAAATTTTAAATGTATGCTCATAAAGTGCAAATAAAATATTTAGAATTTTTAAAAAGTATCTATCTCAGATCTATTTAGTGCAAATAAATTTTAAAATGTAGTTATAAATTATAACAACAAAATGTCACAAAATCATGATATCTATGGGATACATAAAAATCTTTTCAGTTGTTCTAAATAAAGTTCAGAATGTTTTCCAATTCTCAGTGAGGCAAGCATTCCAATTTTCTGCAATATTAGCAGGGGTAACTAATGATGCCTAATTTTTGCCTGTAGTATTTCCTTCAATCTGCTTGTGCACTTTCAGTTTCTCTGGCAGCAGCAGCATTTGTAAATTTTCTGGTCACTAAGCACTCAAGTACAATTGTAAGTGATCAGTTTGCAATTGGCCAACAAGGAGAAAGTACAGAAAAAAGAATCCTTGCATATATTTATAAATAAATGTTCATAAAAATCTTGAAAGCTCTTTGTGCACAAGATGTTTTTCTGTCTACTAAATTATTTTATTTAGAAAAGCTAGATGTTTATTGGAGACAATATGTTTTGTTAGAAAAATAAAATCACATATTTTGAAGGAGCTTTATTCTAGGTTTGAGAAACATCTTTGTCTTAATGATTGCCCCATTTCCAATTTACATTTATCTATTTTTGGTAAAAAGTATCATTTAAATTCAAGCGATGCTTTACTTTAAAATATAAAATGATATCTTCTCATTACCTACTTTTCAAGTCAAATATTTTAAATAATACACATCATAGATTAAAATGATCTTTCCCAACCTCATTATTTTTATAATATATTTATAAATATAGCAGAGCTGATATGAAAGTGCTGTTTTAATAAGAATACATCCAACATTTAGAGCTTCAAGAAATTAAATGTTTAGGCAGAATATTTAGTATAAATAAAACTCTGTCATATTTTAAACTCAAAGGAAGCTGATACAGACCCATTTTAAACATCACAGTTGCACCAAATTAAATCATTGCCCAGAACCTCTACAGTACTTTTTGGTTAGGCTCCACCAAGAAAACCATGTCACAGGGCAAATTTAGAGGCACCTTGGAAACAAGTTTCCCAGAGAACGGCTGTCATTCCCTGCACTGCAGACCCAGTGCAGGAAAAAACTAGTAAAACATGAAGACTTGAGAACCTCAAAACAAAGGGTCCCCTAAGATAGTCAAAGAGATTGTGCTGTGAATGAATGGGTGAGTGAGTGAGAGATGTTTTTGGATACTTCACAGATCAGCTTTTATCCAGACTCCCTGACACTTTTCAAAGATGACATTCCATTCCATGACATGACATTCTAGCTTGTGTGTGTATTTGTCATTTGCATTTAAATTTTGTTTAGCCGATAAATTGTGAGCTGATAAATTCATCTGAGAGGATCTCTAAACACATTGGGCTTTGGTGAAACTGAGGTGTCAAAGTAACTTTAAAAATATCTTACATTATGGCTTAAATTCAAGTTTTCACTGAAGGCCAATTGTGTTGGTAGCCATTCAATAAGCTACAGAAATCTGAAAGATGATGAAAATAGGAATATTACAAATGAAAGAAAACTTGCCAACTAAAGGGAAACACAGTAGTTATCTTTACCTAAACAGAGTACAAATGTCCTTTTTAGCTTTTTTAAAATGTGTACCTAGGCAGACGACAAATGTCCTTTTCAGCTTCCTATTAGGGATAATTTGCAAAGAACTATGTGCCAAGATGTGGTTAGAGTGTAGGGGAACCACAAAGAATAGATACAAGGAAGCTGTGCTAACAGCCTCAGGGGTGATATTCATCCCTGGACCTGAAAGGAAGAGTCCAGAGATCAGGACCTCAGGCTGCTTTAAGACCGGGAGAAACTTCCTTCAATGGATAAGGCTTATTTAGGGTGACCTTACAGGGAGGCAGCAGAAAAGACAAACATAACTTCACTCCTCTCCTGCCCTCTGGTCTCCTGAGATGCCTTCTCATTGGTTCAACCCAACAAAAGCCAGAGAACAAGGGATACACTCCTGTTACCCTTGCAAGCTAAGAGGAAGCTACAGTAGGGCTGGAGAGGACTGACACATTCTATGTGGCTAAAGCTTGTTTGTTTATTTGTTTTTGTAAAAGGGATGAAAGGAAGAGGGAGAATAGGGCACTGCCATCCCATCAGACACTGTGAGAAACTAATGAGAATTTTTAGGATCTATCATTGTCAGATATATGATTCTTCCCTTATTTATCTACTGCTGCCTAACAAGTTATCCCAAAATTCAGCAGCTTAAAGCAACAGATGTTTTGTCCTGCTTTGCTCTTTTCAAATTGAAGTGTAGTTGCTATAAAACATGTTAACAGGTATACAATATAGTGTTATACAATTTTTAAAAGTTATAGTCCATTTACAAATAATTATAAATACTATATTCTTTGTGTTATACAGTATATCCTTGTAGCTTATTTTATACCTAATAGTTTGTGCCTTTTAATCTCCTACCCTTATACTGCCCATCTCCCTTACCCTTTTCCCATTGGCACCACAAATTTGTTCTCAATATTTGTAAGTCTGCTACCTTTTTGTTATCCAATAGTTTGTTGTATGTTTTAGAATCCATATATAGGTGATATCATACAGTATTTATCTTTATCTGTCTCTCGCTAACTTATTTCACTCTAGAATATGCCCTCCAAGTCCATGCATGTTGCAAATGGAAAAGTTTCATTCATTTATATGACTGAATAGTACTCCAGTGTGTGTGTGTGTGTCTCACCTATTCTTTATCCATGCATCTGTTGATGGACATTTTGGTTGCTTCCATATCTTGGCTAATGTAAACAATGCAACAGCAGGTGTTTATCATCTCAGAATTTCTATGGTCATGAATCCTGCTTGGCTTATCGGGGTGCCTCTGCTCAGGGTCTCTTGCAAGGCTGCACAGAGGCATAAGCATGTGCTATAGTTACCCCAAGCCTTGATGAGAGTAGGGGACATCTGCTGTCAAGCCACTCGGGTAGCTGTGAGAAGATCTCTAAGATCCATTTCTAAGGGACTCACAACGTTTTGTGAGATTCAGGCTCTTGCTTGCTATTGCCTGGAGACATCAATTTTTGATATATGAGACTCTATAAGGCTACTCACAACACAGAAGCAGCTAGTGTCCCTCAGAGCAAGGGTTAAAAGAGAGAGAGAAGGAGAGAGAGCAAGAAACAGAGAGAGAGAGATCAGGTCTTCTTGTAAGCTCATTTCACAAGTGACATCCCATTAGTCTTTTATGGAATTTGTTCATTGAAATAAGTGTAGAATTTCGTGCAGTTGTTAAGAAATTATACAAAGAGAGTCTATGTGCCCTTTGTCCAGATTCATCCAGTGGTAACATCTTTCAAAACTACAGTAAAATATCACATTCTGGATATTGACATTGACATAATCCATAAATTTTTTCAGATGTGTCCAGTTGCACTTGTACTTTGGTGCATTTGTAGTTGTTGTTGTTCAGTCGCCAAGTCATGTCTGACTCTTCACAACCCCGTGACTGCAGCACTCCAGGCTTCCCAGTCCCTTACCATCTCCCAGAGTTTGTCCATTTCTGTATCTGTTGAATCAGTTATGCTATCCAACCATCTCATCCTCTGAGGCCCTCTTCTCTGCCTTCAATCTTTCCCAGCATCAGGGTCTTTTCCAGTCAGTTAGCTGTTCACATCAGGTGGCCAAATTAGTGGAGCTTCATCTTGGGCATCTCTTCTTTCCTCAGTTATTTGTGAAGCCTCCTCAGACAACCACTTTGCCTCCTTGCATTTCTTTTTCTTTGGGATAGTTTTATTCACTGCCTCCTGTACAATATTATTGAACTCTCTCCATAGTTCTTCAGGCATTCTGTTTACTAGATCTAATCCTTTGAATCTATTCATCACCTAAACTGTATGTTCATAGGCATTTGATTTAAGTAGTAACTGGATGATATAGTGGTTTCCCCTGCTTTCTTTAGTTTAAGCCTGAAGTTAACTATGAGGAGCTGATGATCTGAGCCACAGTCAGCTCTGGGTCTTGCTTTTGCTGACTGTATGCAGCTTTTCCATCTTCAACTACAAAGAATGTAATCAATCTGATTTCAGTATTGACCATTTGGTGATTTCCTTGTGTAAAGTCATCTCTCATGTTGTTTAAAAAGGTATTTGCTGTGACCAGTGCATTCTCTTGGCAGAATTCTGTTAGCCTTTGCCCTGCTTCATTTTGTACTCTAAGGCCAAACTTGCCTGTTACACTAGGTATCTCTTGACTTCCTACTTTTGCATCCCAATCCCCTATGATGAATAAGACATTTTTTTTTGGTGTTAGTTCTAAGAGGTCTTCAGAGAAGGAAATGGCAACCCACTCCAGTACTCTTGCCTGGAAAACCCCATGGACAGAGGAGCCTGGTAGGCTACAGTCCATGGGATCGCTAAGAGTCGGACACGACTGAAGCGATTTAGTAGCAGCAGCAGCTAAGAGGTCTTATAGGTCTTCATAGAATGGATCAACTTCTTTAGCACTAGTGTTTGGGTCATAAACTTAGATTACTGTGATCTTAAATAGTTTGCCTTGGAAACTAATTGAGATTATTCTGTCGATTTTAAGATTGCACCTAAGTATTGCATTTCAGACTCTTTTTTTTTTTATTATGAGGGCTATTCCATTTCTTTCATGGGATTCTTGCCCACAGTAATAGGTGTAATGGTCATCTGAACTTGATTCACCAATTCCTGTCCATATTAGTTCATTGATTCCTAAGATGTCAATGTTTACTCGTCTTGCCATCTCCTATTTGACCACAACCAATTTACTTTGATTCATGGACCTAACATTCTAGGTTTCTAGGCAATACTGTTCTTTACAGCATCAGAGTTTATTTTCATCACCAGATACATCCACAGTTTAGTTCAGTTCAGTCTCTTAGTCATTTCCGACTCTGTGACCCCATGAACCACAGCACGCCAGGCCTCCCTGTCCATCACGAACTCACGGAGTCCACCCAAACCCATGACCATTGAGTCAGTGAAGCCATCCAACCAACTCATCCTCTGTTGTCCCCTTCTCCTCCAGCCCTCAATCTTTCCCAGAATCAGGGTCTTTTCAAATGAGTCAGCTCTTAACATCAGGTGGTCAAAGTATTGGAGTTTCAGCTTCAACATCAGTCCTTCCAATGAACACCCAGGACTGATCTCCTTTAGGATGGACTGGTTGCATCTCCTTGCAGTCCAAGCAACTCTCAAGAGTCTTCTCCAACACCACAGTTCAAAAGCATCAATTCTTCAGTGCTCAACTTTCTTTATAGTCCAACTCTCACATCCATACATGACCACTGGAAAAACCATAGCCTTGACTAGACAGACCTTTGTTGACAAAGTAATGTCTCTGCTTTTTAATATGCTGTCTAGGTTGATCATGGAGAAGGCAATGGCAACCCACTCCACTACTCTTGCCTGGAAAATCCCGTGAACAGAGAAGCCTGGTAGGCTGCAGTCCATGGGGTCGCTGAGAGTTGGGCACGACTGAAAGACTTCACTTTCACTTTTCACTTTCATGCATTGGAGAAGGAAATGGCAACCCACTCCAGTGTTCTTGCCTGGATAATTCCAGGGACAGCGGAGCCTGGTGGGCTGCCGTCTATGGGGTCTCACAGAGTCGGACACGAATGAAGCGACTTAGCAGCAGCAGGTTGGTCATAACTTTCCTTCCAAGGAGTAAGCATCTTTTAATTTCATGGCTGCAATCACCATCTGCAGTGATTTTGGAGCCCAGAAAAATAAAGTCAGCCACTATTTCCACTGTTTCCCCATCTATTTGCCATGAAGTGATGGGACCAGATGCCATGATCTTAGTTTTCTGAATGTTGAGCTTTAAGCCAACTTTCTCACTCTCCTCTTTCACTTTCTTTTTTTTTTTTTTTTTAATTTTTGGAGGCGTTCTGCCTCTCTTGCACCCACCCTCCTGGAGGAAAGGTCTGGGTGAGACAGGAGGATGGGGGAAGAAACCTGTCCTCTTTCACTTTCATCAAGAGGCTTTTTAGTTCTTCTTCACTTTCTGCCATAAGGGTGGTGTCATCTGCATATCTGAGGTTATTGATATTTCTCCCGGCAATCTTGATTCCAGCTTGTGCTTCTTCCAGCCCAGCGTTTCTCATAATGTACTCTGCATATAATTTAAATAAGAAGGGTGACAATATACAGCCTTGACATACTCCTTTTTCTATTTGGAACCAGTCTGTTGTTCCATGTCCAGTTCTAACTGTTGCTTCCCTACCTACATACAGGTTTCTCAAGAGGCAGGTCAGGTGGTCTAGTATCCCCATCTCTTTCAGAATTTTCCACAATTTATTGTGATCCACACAGTCAAAGGCTTTGGCATAGTCAATAAAGCAGAAATAGATGTTTTTCTGCAACTCTCTTGCTTTTTTGATGATCCAGAAGATGTTGGCAATTTGATCTCTGGTTCCTCTGCCTTTTCTAAAACCAGCTTGAACATCTGGAAGTTCACAGTTCACATATTGCTGAAGCCTGGCTTGGAGAATTTTAAGCATTACTTTACTAGCATGCGAGATGAGTGCAATTGAGCAGTAGTTTGAGCATTCTTTGGCATTGCCTTTCTTTGGGATTGGAATGAAAACTGACCATTTCCAGTCCTGTGGCCACTGCTGAGTTTCCAAATTTGCTGGCATACATCCACAACTGAAGGTCATTTCCACTTTGGCCCAGCTGCTTTATTCTTTCTAAAGCTATTAGTAGTTTCCTCCACTCATCCCCACCAGCATACTGGACACCTTCCCACCTGAGAAGCTCATATTTTGATGTCATATATTTTTGCCTTTTTATACAGTTCACTGTGTTCTCACAGCTAATATACTGGAGTGGTTTGCCATTCCCTCCTCCAGTGGATCATGTTTTGTCAGAACTCTCCACTATGACTCATCTGTCCTGGGTGGCCCTACATGACAAGGCAGTGATCCATGACAGGGGCATATATAGTTAATTCCACACAATTTTATCATGTTTATGTTTGTGTAACCACCACCATAGCAAGATATTGAACAGTTTAATCTACACAATTATTTCTTATCTTGCTCTTTTCTTCCCATTCTATTCTACCCTTAACCTCTGAAACCCACTATTTTGTTCTCCATTTCTGTAATTGTGTCATTTCAAAATTGTTATATAAATGGAATCATTCAATATGCAGCCTTTTGGGGTTTACTTTTTTCACTCAACAAAATTCTCTGGATATTTGTTAAGTAGTATGTATCAATAGTTTGTTCCCGTTTATTCCTGACTTTTATTCCAGGGTAGGTATGTGACACTGTTTAATCATCAACCTGTTGAAGACATCCAGGCTAATGTCAAGGTTTTTTACTATTATGACTAAAGTTGTTACAAACATCTGTGTACAGATTTTTGCGTGATCATAGTTCTCATTTCACTTGGATAAATGCCTAGTTCTACAACTTCAGGATATTTTCATGTTTAGTCTTATAAGAACATCTCAACATTCTTACAATATTCTTTTTGTTAGAAATGATTTGCTAGGTATAACCATACACACCCACACTTAGAGGGAGTCCATTACTAATAGGACACTGGGATCAGTGGGGGGTGTGGGGAAGCATTTTAGAAGCTGCCTAATACCTATCCTTGATACCCCTTCAAGGTGTTTGAAGTTGTATCTCTGTTTCTCTCAGATATGAAACCTTTTTATAAAAATAGCCTAAGGTGAAACCAAGCAGGCCCAGATCAATTCAGGTTTGTGAAAAAGCTCTGGTGCATTCTCAAATATTCCTAAATTTGATACTTGAGCTCACTCTTCAGTGTTTTGATTAGCAAAAGACTTAAGTTGAGTCTATTCAAATATGGGCTAAATCCGTGCCTCGGTAAAAAGATCACACTATTAAAATGGCTTGAAATCTTCAAGATGAGAGCAGGGCTTTGGGCAGAGACAAACTTAACTCCCCCTCCTTAACCTGACTCCTCTTCAAGTCTACACCAACTCTTTCTGTCCACGTTAACAATTTGAATTACAACATTGCTCTGCAGCTCTTATTTGCATCAGATAGCATTCTCTGTCCCATCCTGAGTCATTATAGAGAAGACTTGAACAGCAATTCCACAATTGTCTCCCACACCAATTTTTCTGATGATATGGCGAACTTAAATGCATAAGCATGGAGTGACAGAATGCACTTGTTTAAGCTTGATTCTGAACAAGTGAGTGAAAGTCACTCAGTCATGTCCAACTCTTTGCAACCCCATGGACTGTAGTCCATGGAATTCTCCAGGCCAGAATACCTTTCCCTTCTCCAGGGGATCTTCCCAACCCAGGGATCCAACCCAGTGTCCTGCATTTCAGGCAGAGTCTTTACCAGCTGAGCCACAAGGGTAGCCCAAGAATACTGGGAGTGGATAGCCTATCCCTTCTCTAGTGGATCCTCCCAACCCAGGAATCGAACCGGGGTGTCAAGACTAATAAAAATTGAGTCAAATTGTTGTCCCCCATAATGTGTATAATATACGTATTAGTCTAAATATCCCAATAAAAAATGTCCAAACAATATTATGCAATTGAGCCCAACATCTTAATAATATTCTTAACTTTCTAAAAGTGATACATTAAGAATAAATTTAGAAACAAATATTAACCCTAAATGTGAACATTTTATTCCAAATGAAGATATGACTGGAAATAGTTATTTCTGTCACTTTTCCTGTTTGCTTAACATCACTATGGGTAAGTTCTTTTCAACTGCCATCTGTTTATGCTGCTAGGTCTTCATATGCATCTTTTCTTCTGCATATTCTCCTGTTCATGTTCACTTTGCTAATTCTTTTCTGGTCACTCTTCAAACATCCTTTCGTGAGAAGCCATTCCTGGACCATCCAGACCAAATTAGATACCTGGATGCACACCTCCATAGGTTTCTCTCATGGCCCTTTGCAGCATCCATCACCATTCTGAATACTTGTGTAGTGCCAGCTTTTTCACTAGCTTGTAAACCTCAGGGAGATAGATAAAATGTTGTTCTATTTACTGCTGTATCTCTACCTTTAACACAGTTATTAAAATATATTGAGTATTCAATAGATAAACTTTAGGTGGTTAATTGTGTCTGGGTTACTCAGTGATAAACAGTAATGAATTTCTCATAAAATAGACAAAATTCCAAGCAAGGACCTTGTCAGGATCATTAGAGTCAAGAGTAAGTAGCAGGAATCCAATCACAAGCACCAAGATTCAAAAAGAAGTCTTGAAACACTAAGAAAAATTGAACCAGGGAGAGAAAGATCAGTGACAGAGGGACAATGGCACTGGGTACTCTTTTGAGATGTGTTCCTAAAAAATGGAATGTCAGACGTGGACTTAATTTCAGGAAGTCTTCAGCCTAGCTACAAGGACTGCATGTTTTAAACAAAAATAATATTTATTTAATACTAAGACATCATTGTTTTTTTCTACCCAAGAGCTAGATTTGTTCCACCAAGCCAGTTTTGTGACTGAAGCTGGGAGGTTAGTGAGGCAACACTGGAGATCGAAATGTTGTGTTCAAAGTCATCTAAGCTCACCACAGTCTTTCCTATTAATTAATCATTCTTCATGTCCCTCTTACTGCACAAAGAGATAACTAAGAAATACTCTCATGGAGAATCAAAAACTCACCCTCCCTTAGGATTCAATGTCTACAATTCACTTTTCTCTATATCTCCAAAATTTTTCAGTGATGTGTGCATCATGCATAACCTTTAATGCTTTCTCTTTCATTTGAGACTGTAAACGTTCATCAAAGTCACTTATTTTTACTTTTTAAATTGATTTACTTGTCAATTTCTCAATAGGTGTGTACAACAACTGTTATGTGAGACAGTGGTGCTAGATGAATTGTGCAATAGAGTACAAAGGATTGCTTGCTGGACATGTTAAAGATAATGTGAAACAAATACTGTTTTCCTATCTTTGCCATTCCAACTGGCAGGAAACACCTAAGCACTCCATGGAAGCCTCACTGACACTCCCCAACGAAACTACTTCAGCTTCAAAGCTTTCTTGTTCTTACAATCAACTACATTATCTTGGTAATTTTCATTTCCTTTTCCAAAACATCTTAAGTGAAAAAACCAAAAGGGGAAATGAATTTCTATCTACATGACTAGACCAATAGAGACTAGATAGGAGTTCAATAAAACCATTATAGTTTTTATAATAAGATTAAATCAGCTCTTGATTGAAGAACACAGGCACTTTTTGCCAAATTATATTAGGCCCTTGGCAATTGCCACCATTTTAAAGGAAGGGTTATTATGGAAGGCTATTTTCCCATATTACAAATGCTATACTTGGATGAATCCTAAGTGCTGTAAAATATCTCAGTGGATGTCTTTGAGGATAGTTGGTTATCAATTTTCCTGTAAGTTTCATACTAGGTTGTTGATTTTCAAAACTGCAACACTAATAAACTAAATCTATGCTAGCTCCAATACTTTCCGAAACACCAGGCAGGTCCTTCTCTCTCAGAGTCCTCCATTAGCTGGGTATTACTCCCTTTGTCAAGCATTGTAATTATGTTCTATGGAATCTAGATGTTTCCCCCAAATAAGGGAAAAACTTAATATGTGTTGCTATTTATTAAATAACATAAATCTTCTTATATATGGAACATATATATTTTATCTACTATTGTCTACTCTTATTTCTACAGATAGAATCAATGTCTTGAAATTGTGAACCATTGCATTCAGATTATCTGATACATGATAAATAAAAAATAAATCCAGGCTCACTGAAAAATTCATGTATATCAATAGCATTATGACTTTAATGAGGTGGTATTGTACTTTAAAAAAAACCTCATTTTTATTCCTGGGAAAAATGATAGTAAGTTATTATTTGTATTGAATAATTACTTCACTTTTTAGTAATTGCAATTTGCATATGGAATCAATTTGTCAATGACAAAAATGTCTAATTTTAAAATAAAATACTTTGAAGAATTAGCTATCATGAAAATTTTATCTTTGGTCAAAAAGTATTAGCTCTCTCCATGTACCAATATCTCAAGAAAAAAATAACTGAGCTGAAAACATATGCTGGTATGAATGACTTTTCAAGCAATACTACATTTTTAACATTTCAGTTATTTTAATTAGCATTCCTTGCTGGAAATTCAGAGCACCAATTTGTGAGGATAATCTCCATTTGTGCGAGATAATCACTGATCACAGATAATCACGGACCTGAGAATCACTATGATTGTTGTCATACTTGGAGAGCCCAGAGCTTTCTGATGGATACTACACTGCCCTCTAATCTGGTATTTGTTTCTCTGTGTCAAGAATCTCACCATGGGCTTCTGCAGCTTCATCTTGAAGCAGGCACCAGTGCAACGTTTGGGGATTTTCACACCAACTTTGGTGGAGATAGCAATTACAAATTTCTTGTGCTCAACATCAGTTCAGTTCAGTCGCTCAGTCATGTCCAGCTTTTTGTGACCCATGGACTGCAGCACGCTGCAGGCCTCCCTGTTCATCACCAACTCCCAGAGTTTACTCAAACTCATGTCCATTGAGTCGGTGATGTCATTCAACCATCTCTTCCTCTGTCATCCCCTTCTCCTCCCGTCTTCAATCTTTCCCAGCATCAGGGTCTTTTCTAATGAGTTCTTCACTCATTAGAAAATATTGGCCAAAATATTGGAGTTTCAGCTTCAGCATCAGTCCTTCCAACGAATACTCAGGACTGATTTCCTTTATCATGGACTGGTTGGATCACCTTGCAGTCCAAGGGACTCTTAAGAGTCTTCTCCAACACCACAGTTCAAAAGCATCAATTCTTCAGCGCTCAGCTTTCTTTATAGTCCAACTAGAGAAACTAAATGGAGGACCAGAGATCCAGTTACAAGCAGTAAGTTGCTTCAGGAAAGCCACATCTTTGCCTCTGTGGTGACCAGTAGAGCTGATCTGGAAATAACACTATCTCTTAAGTTTTCTCTCATGGTGACAAAAGGTTTTTTTTTTTGTTTTTTTTTTTAGTGGCTCAGCAGATGTTGAGTCATATCCTCAAGTCAAGTAATAACTAGACATATTGCCAAGTTTGAACAATAGTGTGCCACCATTCTTGTTACCACCAACTGGCTTGTGACAGTAGCAAGAACTATCTCCTTTTTCTTTCCAATCCTGGATTTAACCGCTGAACTCTTCTTCTTGCACATGACTTTCTTTGAATGGGGAATATTTGCAGATTCCTCTGTGTAAGTGTTAGTCATTTAGTCGTGTCTGACTCTTTGCGACCCCATGGACTGTAGCACGCCAGGCTCCTCTGTCCATGGAATTCTCTAACAAGAATACTGGATTGGGTAGCCATTCCCTTCTCCAGGGGATCTTCTCTTCCCAAGGATTGAACCCAGGTCTCCTGCATTGCAGGTAGCTTCTTTACTGTCTGAGCCACCAGGGAAGTCCCTGAGTAAGATAGGATTTCAGCTGTAATGGGTTTCCTTCTCTTAGACATTTCAGTCCTATGTTTATCCTTCTTAACCTTGCCACTGGCATTATCCTTTCTTTGCTTTCCCCTCCTTAGTGTTTGAGTTTTCAGTTTTATTTTACCACTGTCTTTCAAGACAGGAGAGCACAATACAATTTTTTAGAGTCTTTTTCTTCTTACAATTCTAAATAATTAGAATTTTAAATAGTAATATTGATAAAATGGTTTCCTTCAGGTTTTAATTTTCTTAGTACAATGTCAAAAGTATTTCATTAAGTGAAATCTTGACTCTTAGGTCCATTTGCTCTATATTATGTTGCTGCTATCCAATCAATCTCACATTTCCCCATATGACTACACCTATCCTTATGACAAAATCCAATGTAAGGAAAGGAAACTGCAAAACCAAAAGGGTGTGGGAGAGTCTAAAAGCTAAAGCCAGAGATGTTTCACCACCTCTGGTTAATGCTAATGTATTCCTTACAAATCAAATCATTAAAATTCTTCACAATGTCTTTGGAACCAACAATTGTGAGCCTACTGTCAGTACTGCAAAGTGAAAGTGAAAGTCACTCAGTCGTGTCCTACTCTTTGCAACCCCATGGACTATACAGTCCATGGAATTCCCCAGGCCAGAATACTGGAGTGGGTAGCCTTTCCCTCTCCAGGGGATCTTCCCAACCCAGGGATTGAACCCAGGTCTCCCGCGTTGCAGGCAGATTCTTTACCAGCTGAGCCACAAGGGAAGCCCAGTATTGCAAGCAAACATTCAATGTGAGTTTCTATTTTAATAGAAATCTTGATATGCTCCTTATCATATACATGCTGCATAAAATAAATGGGCTTTTCTAGGGTTCCTTTTTTCTCTCTATTTATAATAAACATGTCTACCAATGAATAATAGAGTTGAATACACTGCTATTTATTTCACATGGGAGTTTGCAGAAAACATAGAAAGGGCGTCAAAAATAACTAGTGTTTATAGTACTTGGAAAGTTTGTGATGAAATTACAGATTGTAAAATTTGTTAATTGACAAAGTTGTTATAACACTGAGTTTGCATTTTGTACTTTTTAAATACAAACACAAAGATGAAACTACATATATGAGATAGTCATGAAATTGGTATTTGTACTCATTATTTAATATACCTGAGTGTCTTTTTTCCCTACATGTGTCATTTTTAATGTTCTTTACTAGTATACATTCAGAAGGCTTCAGGTACAGAACTATATAATTAGTACTCTAGTGTACTGAGAAATATTACAGAAGTACTTTATTAATCATTTTAAGCAAACTGAAGGTAGGACATTTGTCATTCACTATTGTGTGTATACTATCCCTTCACACATGTTTGTAAATAAATAGTTGGTTTTCAAAGAATTGAACTAAATATTAAATATTAATATTAAACTAAATATTAATATTAAACTAAATATTAAATATTAAACAAAATTCAAAAAGTAAAGGCTGTTATTTATCTTATGATTTAGAAGTTTCTTCTAAATTTCAACTTTAGGCAAGTACATGCACTCTGAATTGATTCTTTGATATGAGAAAGACATTTCAAAAAATTCTTGTTATCAACTTGTTTACATGATATTTGATTCTTTCTTGAGGATCTAGGACTCAAGAATGATTCCAGTTTAATTTTGTCTAGGAGTCATTGGGGAAAGGACAGGCATTTTTATTTTGGATTCCCAATTCTATAAAGTTTGCCTCCAACACAAGCCAAATATATATATATATATATATTCAAAGATGCTATCTGGTTCACTTATTGATAAAGCTTTTAAGGTACACAAGCCTATAACCCATAGATCCTGAAGAAACACAATGAAAAGAACTGGAGACTATAAGCATAAGTGCAAATCGTTCCTCTGACACTTATACATGTGTTGCTGCTGCTGTTAAGTCACTTCAGTCGTGTCCAACTCTGTGCGACCCCATAGACGGCAGCCCAACAGGCTCCTCCGTCCCTGGGATTCTCCAGACAAGATCACTGGAGTGGGTTGCCATTTCCTTCTCCAATGCATGAAAGTGAAAAGTGAAAGTGAAGTCGCTCAGTCGTGTCCGACTCTGTGCGACCCCATGGACTGCAGCCCACCAGGCTCCTCTGTCCATGGGATTTTCCAGACAAGAGTACTAGAGTGGGGTGCCATTAGTTGCTCATAAAGTTTCAAAGTCAGCCTCATCCAGGGCCCATTTTGTTTGGATGGTTACACAGAATGATAGAATGTGTACAAACATGTCTCCATTTAATGCTAAGCTCATTGCTGTCAAGTCCAAGTCTTATTCATGTTTCCATAGCCATATTACTTACTCAAGGGATGTGTGGTTACTATAGAAAAAATGAAATAGAATTCACCAATTGTAAAAGGAGATCTCTATAGAAAAATGACATGAAGAAAGGCTAGTAGATAATACCTAAACTACTTCATGAAGAGCAAAATCCCAGAAATACAGGCTAGTGGTACTAGTTTTATAGTCTCCCTGGGCCAAGTGAATCACAGCCTCATGAGATAGATTTCTCCTGGGAAAAATTTCTGGTGACACATCATGCTCCATCTTACATTTATTCTGTTAAAAAAAGAAATCCCATATCTAGCATACCTCATTTAAGGTTAAGCTCTGCAGCAAATATTTTAAACAGAAAAAGCCAAAATCCTTCCATAGGTTTCATCATTAAAAAGGAACATCTTCAGGAAAATTATAAAAATTGGAACAGCAAGCAGCTTTATGTGTTTTCTTCCAGGTAAACACCAATAATATTCTAAAAGCAGTCTCCTAATGATAGTTCTAGTCCATACTGACTTACATGGCAAATATTTCTTTGAATGGAATTACAGTTTGGGGAATAGAGGCAGACTAAGAAAACTTCTACTCTGTTATAAAATTATATAGTCCTGACATCTCAGGAAGAGTGACTGACTGTGGCACAAATTTGACTCAAGAGAATTGCTGCCTGCATTATTTTTTTCCAAAGGCTCCATGTAAGGCAAACAGCTTTCCTCAGTAAAATATAGCCAAGACCAAAAGTTTAAGTTCTTCATTCCATTCATTGGGAAGTTGAAGGAGTACTCAAATATGGTGACTTATGAAAATATATTCTAGGATTAGTGAAGGCTAATCACAACTAAATTGGCATAGATTTTCTATATCAAAAATAATCTAGCAAGGTGAAAGCAATAAAAATGCATGCTGGGCTTGCAGTTGGATTCTGCCCATGATAGAGTTATGAGACAGAGTTATATATGTAAGCCATTAGCAACATTGAGCTATCGATAAGAAAATCACTTATTGTGTTCAAAATCACAATATTGAACTCAAAGCATTATCATATATATTTGAAAGAAATGCTTTCTTAAATTTTAGGTGCATTATTTTTCAGGTCATTTGGTCCCTTTTAGAAAACTACAATTTATCACTACTGGGTTTAACAATCAAGTGAATTGTCACCCTTCTAAATGATGTACATATTTTAGGCATCATGCAGTCATTTTGATAAAGTTATTTTACTTGGAAAAGAGTTGCTGTTTTTCATTCATCACAGTTTGCTTCCAAGGGTCATTTCAATTTCTTTTAATTGTACTTAAGTGTTTCTGCCCCTTTCCCCTTGGTGTTTGTTAGTTGCTTTTAATGTGATTTCAGAATTGTAAATGGCTCAGCATATTGGTAAGTGAATTTTTGAGGTTTTGTTTGTTTTTTTTTTTCCCCAGTATCTAGATCAGTGAAGTAAATAGGGTGAAGATGGACTGGCATTTCTTCTAACAAGTTTTCATTAAAGGGGGTACTGAGTTAATGCAAAATTTTCCTGAGAGCACAGTTTTACAGAATATGCATTTCATTGATGCTATTAATTTATTTATGCTTTAACTAATATTTTCTTAAGCTCCATGTAGCTTTATCAGCACGATGCTTTTACTACTATTATTTGAACTATTAGGAGAAGGGAAAGCTAGCCAAAGATTTTCATTGCCATTTTATGGGTGGCAAACTCAAATGTTAACAGGGTTAGCTAGGCAGGTATGTAAGGGGTGACCACAGTTCATTGTCAAAGAAAGAGGAATAGTAGGGACTGAGAGAAGAAGTCTCATCCAATGCTGTCACTCAGTCTTGACCTGTAATAGTCATGCATCAGGTCGACCAGAATTTGGCTCTGGGCCAACTTCAGGATATAGGCTATCAATCTACAACCACTGTTTTAGAGATCAATTTGTTGGCGGTTGATTAAGTAACATAAGCCAAACTAGGCTAGTGTGTGTGGGGAAGTCAAAGCACAGGAAGGTAAACTCTCCCATGGAAGGGCTGGCTTCAAGGATGCACAATCTGTGTCACTGAAAGAAATGCCACATTTAGAAGGGCCCACACTTGGTTTACAGAGAAAGCAATGGCACCCCACTCCAGTACTCTTGCCTAGAGAATCCCATGGACGGAGGAGCCTGGTTGGCTGCAGTCCACGGGGTCACTAAGAGTTGGACATGACTGAGTGACGTCACTTTCACTTTTCACTTTCATGCATTGGAGAAGGAAATGGCAACCCACTCCAGTGTTCTTGCCTGGAGAATCCCAGGGACAGGGGAGCCTGGTGGGCTGCCATCTATGGGGTTGCACAGAGTTGGACACGACTGAAGCAACTTAGCAGCAGCAGCAGCAGCACTTGGTTTAATGGTCTCCCATGCAGTCTTGAAATTCATAACTATTTTTGAACTTGGGTCACCTCAGATTCATTTAATACAGGGTGCAGTCAATTATGTGACTGACCCTATTCAATGTAATATTTAAAGCATTTTTTTTCTCCTGAATTAATTAATATACCCCTCTGCAAACTTCATTAACTACTGGGGAGTGTGAGAAATAGAGAGATTAGTATGTTGGTGTCAATCTGCTCAACTTGTTTCTTTTGTAGATTTGAAGATACCAGTTTCCTTCTGCTCTATTACTCCCTGTATTGCCTACCTGCAAAAAGAAGGCAAGTGATCTGACTATCAAAGAAAGAGACCAAGGTAGAAAATCAGTGGTTCTAGCTTTTAAATTACTTGCTTGATTGGCAAAAAGATTAAAGAACTTCCCAAAGCAACTTTCTTTCTATCTTTGAAGATTAAAAAATAGTTTAACCCCAAATGATATTGCAAACATGGTTCCCTCTCCTTAGTTTTTTCTTATTTGTATGTGGATTGCATCACCACTTAAATTTGTCATTAAAATTGGCCATTGCTAGTGACTTACACCTAATATTTGATTTCAGAGTCAGTCATCCCTCTGAAGGACCTCCCTGTAGCCCAAATGGTAAAGTATCTGCCTGAGATGCAGGAGACCAGGGTTCGATCCCTGGGTTGGGAAGAGAAGTGAATGGCAATCTACTCCAGTATTCTTGCCTGGAGAATTCCATGGACAGAGAAAGCTGGTGGGCTACAGTCCATTGGGTCGCAAAGAGTCAGACACGACTGAGTGACTAACACACACACACACACACACACACACACATCTCTCTGAAACGGAATCAAGTACAGCACAGACTTCTCTGGTGTTCACTAAAAAGCCATCTAACCTTTTTATAGATCCCTAGATACCTGTAATCCACCAATTTCCAGCTTAGAGAAGAAGAAAAAAAAAAGTATGACCATTTAACTTTGAATCCTGGGAGGAGAACTCTTAGCTGGATAAATTTATTTTTCTTATCCATCAATGTTTTAGATTTATATCCACTTTCCTGTTCTATTTGATGCCAACATGCATTCCTCTGCTGTGGTGCAGGTATGACTAAGTATTGTCTCATTCCACTGAATCGAGCGTCATTTGTCTTGAGTTCTACAGGCTGACTGCATACATGACAGCACACAGTGACAGTAATTTGCACTGATCTGCCCCCACTGCTAGTCCTGCTGCTACAAATAGCAATTGATTATTATGCTGTAGTGTTATTGACTGTCACTATGAACACAAGCTTTATTTCATTTTTAAAGTAACATGCTGCAGATTTGTTTAGTATAAAAGCAAAACAGGGAAATATTCATTTCTTAGAATTATTTGCAGTCACAAATGTAACTTTAAATCCTGGTCATGAAACATTTACTTTACTTTAAATCATAGTAAACAAAAACTTTTATTGTGGTATTTATTTTTATGTAATGCAAATAAATAGTTTCCAAAAGCCATAAGAAAATCAGTATAAAACTGAAATGTTCTTCCTATCCCCAGGCTCAGAAGAGATACACATAGAAAATGACTAGATACCTTTTCATCTTTCTTTTCCCCTCTTCTGTCAAAGCTTTCTCTGTTTAAAAAAAAAAAAAGTTGGAATCCTATTTCATTCACATTTATTTCTTGACCTATTTTGTATTCTGAAGGTCTCAGTTCTTTCAGGATCCTGTAGTGTCTCACCTTTTTACTCTTTTCCTCCACTCACTGACCAGAAAATGTTCTTGTGTTTAGAACTACAATTATACATATGTTTAGAGTCATTATCAATTAAAAGTGCATTGATGAAAGGTAAATCTTAATTTATAAATGTGTGCATTTATCTTAATTTATAAATGTGTGCCTTTCTAAACTGCAAATTTAACTCTCTCTTTTCTTTCAAGCACATTATTAGGTAGCAAAACTGACTTCTCTTATTATACTAGCAATCATGAATCTTACATCTTGACTATACCAGCAAGTATAGCCTTTCCGTCTGAAACTAAAAATTTGACTTATAGGTAAAACAAAGTTTAGAAAACAAAAATAATATCCAAGGTCCACAAAACCTCAAAGACCTATCTGTCTAATGCCTCAGTGCTCCCTAGAGAACAGTCCAGGGCAAGTATAGGTCATGATGGAATGGGCCTGTGAGAATTTCAGCATTCCTGAGTGGAACAACCAAGGGGTGGGTTCTTATAATTTGGGACAATAGAAGAGTTTTAGAGATCCCATCTTGCCATTTACTTTGAATTCCTTTGGTACTTTCTGCAAAAAAAATATTTTATTTATTAAAAAATAGATAGTAATCACATTATCTGATCAGCAGTAACTAGAAAGAAAGAAAGAATTCATTATCTTTATGAAAGACAATCTGTTTCCTGTCTGAACTCTACTGTTACTGGGATGGCTCAGTTATTTGTGGTTAGAAAATGATTTCACCTTCTACTTTGAGATTCCTGATCATCCATAAATCTGCCCAATGCAATTTTAAAAGCATGATTGTGCTAAAATTGCTGTTATCTCTAGATAATTTTTTTCTCTGCACTAACAAAGGAAGAAAAATATGTAGAGTAATTACAGAACAGAAACAGGGCCAGTCAATCCTATACTTTGGTTTAGATTTGGTTTAGATCTTAATATTTGTTCACAGGAAGGAGTACTCTAAACCTGTTTTGAAGTAGATAGGTGTAAGCCATAAATGAATAGTACAAATTGTTGTGTATTTTGGGTAAACAAAGGCTGTCAGATATTAGTAAACGAAATTTCCACCAATATTTTAATAGTTAAAACTCATTGGTTGAAAGAAAGTGGATAGGTTTTTCAAGGCAGCCATTGAGACAACAGAAGTCTAGAACAGTTATCTTTCAAAAGTTATATATACACACATAAATATATATATGTGTGTGTATATATATATATATAGGTGTGAAAAGCAAATGACAGGTATTATTTGTTTCACAAGCATGACGTAATTCAAATTAATGCTAAACAGCTATGTATTTATCAATTAGCATTATTTTCCCATCTCTCTCTGACTCCCTGTATTGTTGTAATTCCATCAAATAGTCATTTGCTTTTTTATGGTAATAATCCCTTCACATTCCTTCCTTTCATCTATATTCTTGTGTGCTATTTGTTGTTCTGCTAAATCCCTATTATAGAGGCCTATAGGTTCTAAGAGCTTGATGAATAATTGGAAATGTTTTATCCCTGAGCTTCAAAAAAGTGCTAGAAATAATTATAAGCGAACATCTTCTGTAGTGTCCTGTATCAATCCAACTCCTGCTTTACGCTGTTTGTGCTTGAGATAGAGAAGGAAATAGGGAGATCTTGGTTACCAGCTCTTGCAGCATAAAAGGGACAGATGTTTCGGTTTCTATTGTTTTTTTCTTCTGTCTTCTCTGTTTTTTCTGGCAGCTTGGACTGTTCACTATGATACGTTCCACAATTAGTCAAGCCTGTAATTTCACAAGGTACAGTTAATTATTGATCAATCAAAATGAACTTCATAATCCTTTTGGCAACTTGTGCTGTACTTGAACTTCTCTCATGCCCATAAAATAGCTTAATAGTCTACAGTATAATGAACATGAAGGATATGGACTAATGTTCAAAGAAGCAGGAAAATCCTACCTTTCTAATTCATGCCAATTCAGGATTATTCTTTACAACATACTACATTCTGCTAAGTTTTCTTCAGCAAATCAGCTAAAGATTCAAGCCTTCCCCCTTCCCATCCTGACCCCAGATGGAAAGCTTTTGTATCTTCTCCAAGAATTTGATTCCATTTAAGAAATTTAATATTTGCATGCATATTTTCTATTCTTTAGTTTTTTTTTTTTTTTTTTTTTTATAAATAAATCAGTGGAGTCAGATAATAAGCCACAGAGTTGTACTGTGGTACTGACAATACCACAATGTACTGTTTTCTCTGAACGGGCAATTTACCTACATAAAAATGAGGTACTTCATGTATCAAAGAATAATGACTCCCCTCTTTCTTGTGAAAATACAGACTAAATGACAAACGTAAACAGCATTTTAAATAGCAGAGACATTAATTTGCCAACAAAGGTCCATCTAGTCAAAGCTATGATTTTTCCAGTATTCATATATGAATGTGAGAGTTGGACCATAAAGAAAGCTGAACACTAAAGAATTCGTGCTTTTGAACTGTGGTGTTGGAGAAGACTCTTAAGAGTCCCTTGGACTGCAAGGCGATCAAACCAATCAATCCTAAAGGAAATCAGTCCTGAATATCCATTGGAAGGATTGATGCTTAAGCTGAAAAGCCAATACTTTGGCCATCTTATGCAAAGAGCTGACTCATTGGAAAAGACCCTGATGCTGGGAAAGACTGAAGGCAGGAGAAGAAGGGGACGACAGAGAACAAGATGGTTGGATGAAATCACTGATTCAATAGAGGTGAGTTTGAGCAAGCTCTGGGAGATGGTGGAGGACAGGAAAGCCTGGTGTGCTGCAATCCATGGGGTCACAAATAGTTGGAGACAACTGAGTGACTGAACAACAACAGACTAAATGAGAAAAAGTCCCCAACCTGGATAGCTTATATGTGAGGTGTATGCAGAGAGATATTACAGTTGGTTTCTAGACACCTCTTCATTCAGAACTTATTGAGAGCCTACTATGTGCCAAAGGTCTTGCTCTCAGGGACTCACAAAGAGTGAGATAGAAATTGGTATATGAGAGTCTGGGAACCACCCATGGACCTATGAGGGTGCTGCTCCCCTAGAGACCCCCACTGGGACATGGTGGGTACACAGCATCTCTCCTCACCACAGAACTTAAGTGCAATGCAGTCTCTTCCCTGGATCATTACAGATCAGCAACAGTTAATCTGCCAGTCTTCTCAACTTTTCTCCTGGTTTGAAGATAATGATAGAGAGGAACAGTGGGATGTCACCACTTCCTTTGTGGCTTCTCTCTAAGCTGCACTTTAGATCCATCCTTGGGAGGCTTTACATGCTTGGATCCCAGTCTTTCTCAAGGTCACTAAGCAGCCCAGTACCTCAATCAGGAGAATTCTAGTGTATCTTAATCTTGGCATCATGATCAGATTTAAGAGACCTGAGAGAAGACAAATTGCCTCTCTCAAACAGTCTATGACAAAACCTGTTTGACCTCATCCCAAGATGATGGACAGGCTCCTAGAGATAACCTTTATGTGCTGATAGGGGGCGTTTGCTCCCATCAAGAAAATCAGGTTGCAGTTTCAATGTCCAACCTGAAACATTTTTACTATGAGCTAAGGAAACCGAAATTTTAAGGTGTTTTTCAAGACTCCCTACCTGATTGCATGCTTGTGGCTTTGTATATTTGTAAGATCCTCCCCACCCCCACAAATTGTATGTTTCAGGCACCACAAAACCTAGATCTGACTCTCCTTCCAATACCAGAGTTTTAGAGTTTTTCATCTGAAATTATATTACCCATTAAACCACCAGCAGTCCAGTCTACAGCAAGCTCCCAACTCCAGCCCAACTCTTTACCATGTCCCACCTCCATCCTATCAGATCAGTTGCTCTGCTCAGTCATGTCTGACTCTTTGCAACCCCATGAACTGCAGCATGCTGTGCTTTCCTGTCTATCACCAATTCCTGGGGCTTGCTCAAACTCATCCATCAAGTTGGTGATGCCATCCAAACATCTCAACCTCTGTCGTCCCCTTCTCCTCCTGCCTTCAACCTTTGCCAGCACAGGGATGTTGCCAATGAGTCAGTTCTTCTCATCAGGTGGCCAAATATTGCAGCTTCAGTATCAGTCCTTTCAATGAATATTCAGGACTGATTTCGTTTAGGATTGACTGGTTTGATCTCCTTTCAGCCCAAAGGACTCTGAAGAGTTTTCTCCAACACCACGGTTCCAAAGCATCAATTCTTTGGTGTTCAGCCTTCTTTACGGTCCAACTCTCACATCCATACATGACAACATACAAAGCTATGAAAAAACCATAGCTTTGATTACATGGGTTTTGTCAGTAAAGTTAATGTCTCTGCTTTTTAATATGCTGTCTAGGTTTGTCATGGCTTTTCTTCCAAGGAATAAACGTATTTTAATTTCTTGGCTGCAGTCACCATCTGCAGTGATTTTGGAGCCCAAGAAAATAAAATCTGTCACTGTTTCTACTGTTTCCCCAATATTTGCCATGAAGTGATGGGACGGGATGCCATGAACTTCATTTTTGGAATGTTTAGTTTTAAGCCAGGTTTTTTGTTGTTTTTTTTTTTTTCACCCTCCTCTTTCACTTTCATCAAGAGGCTCTTTAGCTCCTCTTTGCTTTCTGCCATAAGGTTGGTGTCATTTGCATATCTGAGGTTATTGATATTTCGCCCGGCAATTTTGATTACAGCTTGTGTTTCATCCCAGCCTGGCATTTTGCATGATGTACTTTGCATATAAGTTAAATAAGCAGGGTGACAATATACAGCCTTGATGTACTCCTTTCCCAATTTGGAACCAGTCTGTTGTTCCATTTCCAATTCTAACTGTTGCTTCTTGACCTGCATATAGATTTCTCAGGAGGCAGATGAAGTGGTGTGGTATTCCCATCTCTTAAAAATTATCCCATTTGTTGTGATCCACATAATCAAAGACCTTAGTGTAGACAATGAAGCAGAAGTAGATGTTTTTCTGGAATTCTCTTGCTTTTTCTAATATCCAACAGATGTTGGCAATTTGGTCTCTGGTTCCTCTGCCTTTTCAAAATCTAGCTTGAACATCTAGAAATTCTTGGTTCATGTATTGTTGAAGCCTAGCTTGGAGAATTTTGAGCATTACTTTCTTGTGTGAGGGATGAGAGCAATTGTGGGTTAGGTTGAATGTTCTTTGACATTGCTATTCTTTGAGGTTGGAATGAAAACTGACCTTTTCCAGTCCTGTGGCCACTGATGAATTTTTCAAGTTTGCTGGCATATTGAGTGCATCACTTTCATAGCATCATCTTTTAGGATTGGAAATAGCTCAACTGGAATTCCATCACCTACACTAGCTTTGTTCATTGTGATGCTTCCGAAGGCCCACTTGACTTCACATTCCAGGATGTCTGGCTCTAGGTGAATGATCGCACCATCTTGGTTATCTGGGTGGTTAGGATCTTTTTTGTATAGTTCCGTGTATTCTTACTTCCTCTTTTTAATATCGTCTGCTTCTGTTAGGTCCATACCATTTCTGTTCTTTTTGTGCCCATCTTTGCATGAAATGTTCCCTTGGCATCCCTAATTTTTTTTTTGAAGATATCTCTAGTCTTTCCCATTAGGTTATTTCCTCTATTTATTTGCATTGATCACTTAGAAAGACTTTCTTCTCTCTCCCTGTTGTTCTTCAGAACTCTGCATTCAGATGGATATATCTTTCCTTTTCTCCTTTGCCTTTCACTTCTCTTCTTTTCTCAGCTATTTGTAAGGACTCCTCAGACAACCATTTTGCCTTTTTGCATTTCTTTTTCTTGGGCATAGTCTTGATCCATGCCTCCTGTACAATGTCATGAACCTCCATCCATAGTTCTTCAGGCACTCTATCAGATCTAATACCATGAGTATATTTCTCACTTCCACTGTATAATTTTAAGGGATTTGAATTAGGTCATACCTCAATAGTCTAGTGGTTTTCCCTACTTTCTTCAATTTAAGCCTGAATTCAGCAATAAGAAGTTCATAATCTGAGCCACAGTCAGCTCTTGGTCTTGTTTTTGCTGACTGTATAGAGCTTCTCCATCTTTGGCTGCAAAGAATATAATCAATCTGAATTTGATATTGACCATCTGGTGATATTCATGTGTCTTCTTGTGTTATTGGAAGAGAGTGTTTGCTACGACCAGTGAATTCTCTTAGCAGAACTCTATTAACCTTTGTCCTGCTTCACTCTATACTCCAAGGCCAAATTTGCCTGTTACTCCAGGTATTTCTTGACTTCATACCTTTGCATTCCAGCCCCCTATAATGAAAAGGAAATCTCTTTTGGGGTGTTAGTTCTAGAAGATCTTGTAGGTATTCATAGAACCCTTCACCTTCAGCTTCTTCAGCATTACTGGTTGGGGCATAGACTTGGATTACTGTGATACTGAATGGTTTGCCTTGGAAACAAACAGAGATTATTCTGTCATTTTTGACATTACATCCAATTACTGCATTTTGGACTCTTTTGTTGACTATGATGTCTGCTCCATTTCTTCTAAGGGATTCTTGCCCACAGTAATGGAAATAATGGTCATCTGAGTTAAATTCACCCATTCCAGTCCATTTTAGTTCACGAATTCCTAAAATGTCGATGTTCACTCTTGCCACCTCCTGTTTGAACCACTTCCAATTTGCCTTGATTCATGGACCTAACATTCCAGGTTCCTATGCAATATTTATCTTTACAGCATTGGACTTTACTGCCATCACCAGTCACATCCACAACTGGGTGTTGTTTTTGCTTTGGCTCCATCTCTTCATTCTTTTTGGAGTTAGTTCTTCACTGATCTCCAGTAGCATATTGAGTACCTACTGACCTGGAGGTTTCATCTTTCAGTGTCCTATCTTTTTGCCTTTTCATACTGCTCATGGGGTTCTCAAGGCAAGAATGCTGAAGTGGTTTGCCATTCCCTTCCCCAGTGGGCCAGGTTTTGTCAGAACTCTCCATCATGACCCGCCTGTCTTGAGTGGCCCTATAATGCATAGCTCCTGAGTTAGACAATGCTGTGGTCCATGTGATCAGATTGGTTAGTTTTCTGTGATTGTGGTTTTCACTCTGTCTGCCCTCTGATGGAGAAGGATAAGAGGCTTATGGAAGTTTCCTGATGGGAGAGACTGACTTAAGGGGAAAAGGGTCTTCTTCTGATGGGCAGGGACATGCTCAGTAAATCTTTAATCCGATTTTCTATTGATGGGTGGGGCTGTGTTCCCTCCCTCTTATTTACCTGCAGCCAAACTATGGTGGGAAAGGAGAAGTCAAGGCTGTATATTGTCACCCTGTATGTGCAGAGTACATTATGAGAAATGCTGGGCTGGATGAAGCACAATCAGGAATCAAGATTGCTAGAAGAAATATCAATAACTTCAGATATGCAGATGACACCACCCTTATGGCAGAAACTGAAGAACTAAAGAGCCTCTTGATGAAAGTGAAAGAGAGTGAAAAAGTTAGCTTAAAACTCAACATTCAGAAAACTAAGATTATGGCATCTGGTCCCATCACTTCATGGCAAATAGATGGGGAAACAGTGGAAACAGTCACAGACTTTATTTTTGGGGACTCCAAAATCACTGCAGATGGTGACTGAAGCCATGAAATTAAAAGACGCTTGCTTCTTGGAAGAAAAATTATGACTAACCTGCTGCTAAGTCACTTCAGTCGTGTCCGACTCTGTGTGACCGCATTGACGGCAGCCCACCAGGCTTCCCCGTCCCTGGGATTCTCCAGGCAAGAACACTGGAGTGGGTTGCCATTTCCTTCTCCAATGCATGAAAGTGAAAAGTGAAAGTGAAGTCGCTCAGTCGTGTCCAACCCTCAGGGACCCCATGGACTGCAGCCTTCCAGGCTCCTCCATCCATGGGATTTTCCAGGCAAGAGTACTGGGTGCCATTGCCTTCTCTGATGACTAACCTAGACAGCATATTAGAAAGCAGAGACATTACTTTGCCAACAAAGTTCAGTCTAGTCAAGGCTATGGTTTTTCCAGTAGTCATGTATGGATGTGAGAGTTGGACTATAAAGAAGGCTGAGCACTGATGAATTGATGCTTTTGAACTGTGGTGTTGGAGAAGACTCTTGAGAGTCCCTTGGACTGCAAGGAGATCCAGCCAGTCCATCCTGGTGGAAATCAGTCCTGAATATTCATTGGAAGGACTGATGTTGAAGCTGAAGCTCCAATATGTTGGTCACCTGATTCGAAGAACTGACTCATTAGAAAAGACCCTGATGCTGGGAAAGACTGAACGTGGGAAGAGAAGGGGATTACAGAGGATCAGATGGTTGGATGGCATCACCGACTCAATGGACATGAGTTTGAATAAACTCCGGAAGTTGGTGATGGATAAGGAGGTTTTCATGCTGCAGTCCATGGGGTCACAAAGAGTCGGACACAACTGAGGGACTGAACTGAACTTATCTAAACTATGGTGGAGGTAATGAAGATAATAGCGACCTCCTTCAAAAGGTCCCATGCATGTACTGCTACACTCAGTACCTCCAACCCTGCAGCAGGCCACCACCAACCCACAACTCTGCTGGAGACTCCTGGACACTCACAAGCAAGTCTGGGTCAGTCTCTTTTGGGTTCACTGCTCCTTTCTCCTGGGTTCTGATGTGCACAAAGTACTGTTTGTGCCCTCCAAGAATCTGTTTCCCCAGTCCTGTGTAAACTCTGGCAGCTCTATGGTGGGGTTAATGGCAACCTCCTCCAAGAGGGCTTATTCCATACCCAGGTCTGCTGCACTCAGAGCCCCTGCCCCTGCAGCAAGCCACTGCTGATCTGTACCTCTGCAGGAGACACTGAAACACAGTTCTGGCTCAGTCTCTGTGGGGTCCTGGGTCCTGGTGCTCACAAGGTTTATTTGAGCCCTCTGAGCATCTCTGGTGGGTATGGGATTTGATTCTAAACACAATTTCGCCCCTCCTACCATCTTACTGGGGCTTCTCCTTTGTCCTTGGATGTGGGGTATCTCTTCCCAGCTGTTCCAGCACTGTGCAGCTACCACTCCAGCCCCTACCATCTTGTTGGGCTTCTCTGCCCTTGGACTTGGGATATCTCCTCACAGTTGCTCCAGTGCCATGCAGCCACCACCCCATTAAAATTAACAAAAACAGACAACACAATTTTTATCAAAGAACAGGATGTTATTTTGGGGAAGAATTGCATTTCCCTCCAACTTGTTCCACATAATACTTGTCCTTTCACAATGAAAACTTGTTGCTCTAATGCAGGGGTTTACAGACTTTTTCTGCAAAGGACCAGATACCAAATGTTTTAGACTCTGCTGGCCAGATGGTCTCTGCTGAGACTATTCAACTCTGCCAGTGCAATGGGACAGCAGCCATAGATAAGACTTAAACAAGTGAGTGTGGTTGAGTTTCAATAAAACTTTATTTACACAACAAGCTGCCAAATTTGGCTCAGGATCTTTAGTTTGCCAAGCACTGCTTTAAAGAAACATATGACAAAAGGAAGAACACCAGACAGGAACCTGCAGGAGGTGATGATAAAGTTACAGACAGAGAGGTATTGTTAAAAAAAAAAAACAGTGGTAGTACAGGAGTTCATCCTCTTTATCCATCTGTCCCTATCACTCTGTGGCAGACAACTTCCATCTCAGGGTATAGTGCTGGGTAAATTGATGCCAGGTAACTCACTTTAGTGGAAATTTACATTTTCATGATAGAATATGTTATTTCCAAGCCACTGGGTTTTGTTACTTAAAATAGTCTGAAATTATTCAGATCACCTCATCTACTCCCAGGAGTCTCAACTCAACACTGACCACGAAGATCACAGGAGCTGACCTCTGGGAAAATTCTATGTTTTAGAGGAGAGATAAATAAGCATTTTATCCTAGCCCCTTTGCCAGTCAGCATTATGACACCACCACAAACTCCATGAACCTAGTATAAAGAGACACATTTGCTGCTTAATGCTGCTTAGTTTGTGTTATTTAAATCTGGAGCCTGAGCTCTGTGAATTCGTGATGGAACAACTTTGGCAAATAGAAAAATAAACTTTGCTTCAGTGGGAGATTAGTCCGGGAGACCCAGTGGACATTTCACAGCAGTAAAATCCATGCAAAATGAATTTGGGCAAGAATAGTCTATCTAAGATATCAATTTGCCCAAATAATATATTTATAGACTATTATTACATCTAGGGGAAAAAAGCACTAGATTGAAACTGTAAAATTTCACTGGTAGAAATGATCCATTCTCAAATGTTAGCCGAGATTAAAAGGGAGAATTTGACACTTTTAAATAAAAAATGATGCGTAAATTACACAAGAAGTCTATGGAGACCCCTTTCAGTTCTTATTTTCTCCTCTATCCTGCTCTAAAACATGCAGTAAACCTTTTTCAATTGGAGAGGGTTTAATCTGTGTTTAAGGATACTTAGAGGCAGTACCATCTCTTCCTGGAGGCCTATGTACAGGGCTTTTTTTTCAGATATTGATTGTGAAAGTGATATCACACCAGAAGGTACATTGATACCGTGTCAAGTAAAAGAAAATGGCCAAGAATCCTTACAGTCTAATCAAAGCTCTGTTCAAGCCCCACACTCATGAAATCCAATCAATAGAGACGATTAAATGACACGTACAGAGTCACCAATATTAAATACACTCCATTTCCTGTGCAAGAGCTTGATGACACAAAGTGGATGAGACAAAACTTGACTCTATAGGTTTGTTTACAGGATCTGTGCTATATATAGAGAGAGAGAGTATGAAAGTTTGACTCAGTCACCATTTGCCCCACAAACTAAGGTGCCAACTATAGGCATCTACAAACCATCTTGTGCTGAATAAACTGTGAAAGGGAGCCAGTCAGAGAGTATGATTTGACAACAATCACATGGAGGAGACCAGTATTTATTTTAACATATGGTATTTGGCTTTATGATGGAAGACACACAGGAAAACAAGGAAATAAAAAGAGTAACAATAAAAATAGGTATGATTTATTGAGAGTTTGCTATCTGTCAGCCAATGTGCTAATTGCTTTACAATTATTAGCTCATCTATAAATAACATCTCACTATATTTTCAGGGTTGAAGAAGCTAAGATTAAGATGCATTCAGTGGTACAGAAGTAGGAGAGTTGGAAATTGAACTCAGCATTACCTGACTTCAAAAGGTAAGCTCTCCAACAGTATGATTCAAATCCAATCCTAATTGACTATGATCTTGGAAAGCCTATCTGTCTGTTTCACTGTAGTTTCCTCCTTTACTGTAAAGTGAGAGGCTTGAACTAAATAATCTAAAGTGTCTCTCGTGATCTAAATGTCTAAATGTCTAAGAGCTGGTGGTTGTACCATGTCTGACTGCTAGGCATTTAAAAAGTGTGAATAATATCACCTCATCAAATTGCTCATTTTTTGCTAAGAAAAAGCATGTTTTCAAGGGTTGGAAATTTTTTCCTCCTTATTTTAATGGGGATGACACACTAAGAAAATAAGCAAAAATACTTGAAGACAAGGCTTAGTTCACTGGATTTGGTAGTGTCTTTGGACTTTCTGCTGGGGGAAACCATTTGTGGCTAGGTGTGGTACAGATTACAGGAGAAGCTAACTAGTTCCAACTACCAACTAGTTCTCCTTAATCAGGCAGTGGTTAAGCACTTCAGCATTTTTTTCTCATCAGATTATCTCACTTTTAAAAAGCACAATCATTATGCTCTCAATTTACACAAATTTTAAAAAGTAAATTAAACATATATACTTTATATTTTACAAAACACAAAAAAGGCTTATCAAGTGCCAGGTACTGTTTGAAATGCTTCTTAAATATTTCATTACAACCCTTAGGGAAGGTACTATTGCATTATCCCCATGTTGCAGATGCAGAAACTAAGTCAGGAAGTCAGTAACTCATCTAAAGTCATCTAGCTGAATGTACAGATGGAACCAAGGTTTGAACAGAGGCGTCTTGCTCTACAGAACTTGCCCATAGCTATTAGGCTCAGCTGCCCCTACTGTGCTTGGGAAGAAGTTTTATAAAGAAGGTAGACATTTTTAAAGATGTTTACAAGAAGTAAAATAAAGTCATTTATACTACTGAAAGGGATGGTCGTGAAAGCTGTAAACCTATAGAAAATATTTCCCTTGAGAAAGTCAGTCTAAATTCCTACCTGGAGAAAAAACAGGAGCGGGTATGGACACAAATTCAGTTCACACAAATCCCTAGATGGCTGGCAGTGAATTATGAGTTTTGACTACTTTTACCACTATTGACATTTCAGACATATAAATGTGAATATCAGGAAATATTTCACCAGAATTCAAAGTATCAGGCAAAACTTCTAGACAATGGATTCTTTAAGAAAGATATCCGCTAATTATTCTCAGAGTAATATTTTTATGTTTTTCTGAAGAAGAATGATAATGAAAAAATATTTACTTGCTTAACTTAGTAACCTGATTCTATCAACAGTTAATTAAAGCCCTTTCCTGCCCTTTGCCTGAGAGGCATCACTGCCTCGAGCCTCACCTATGTCATAGTTACTTTTTTGTCTCTTTTTTTTTTTTTGGTCTCTTTTCCTTCTGGTAGGTAATCTCACTGATTTCCTTTGTCTAGGTATGCAAAATAATGAAGATCAGAGCTTGGAAACTGGTAATTTGGCAATTTTAGACAATCGCCTCATAACCACATTTTAGTACACCTTTGAAGCAGGAGAAGTTCAAAGGCTTTGAAAAGACGACTCTTGCTTTGCCTGTTACTATGAGTCATTTGAAGTAATTGGTCTTGTCTGATGGCATGTTTTGAACTGAGGAAGTAGAGCTTTATTACCACAATCAGATACAGGTTTTTAGCCGAGGAAGCGGAGTTTTCCTCGCATATGTAGATGCATGCTTGATAAGGCAGAAAACAGACAGATGTGCCTCCATGCATGAGGAAAGAGGTGTGGAGAAGGAACAAATAAAACAGTTGAGAAAATTCCATGAAGCTATAGTAAAGTGCTTTTGGAAGCTGTCCCAGTTAGGAAATTTCTCACAAGCAAACAACTCATAATTTAGACGCAGACTTTAGACTTTAATTTTGATACCAACCCAAACCTACCTATTATCCTCATCATGTTAAAAGTGGGTCAGTGATTTGCACATAAGTAAACAGGATAAAGGAAAATCATCTTCTTAAAAGAATATTAACTAGTCTTTTTACTTTCCTTTTACAAACAGGGTTCCTAAAATAAATCCAGCTTTGGTTCATTAATTTCTTACAGTAAGGACTGTTGTTTCAGAAGCTATCTCATGAAAAAAAAAAAGGCAAGAATGTTAAACACCAGAGAATATACCCATATATGTTACTACTTCTTTTGGCACCTTCCTCCAGTAACATTTATTAATGGTTTTCCATGTGTGTATATGTATGTAAGTAAGGAAATAAGACCAAAAATAAAAGCTATATATATATATATATACACATACACACACACAAACATTTCAAACAAACAGAAAAGTTTAGTTAAATCTTCTAAAATATTTCTCATAAAACATTGTCAACAAATATTTATTGAATGCTTACAATGGGTCAGACACTGGGCCAGAAATTAGAATACACAGATTGTCATAATCCCTTTCTCAAGGAGTTTACAGTCTAGCAGGGAAGAGGACAAAATGGTCTTATAATGATAAACAACCATCATCAAAGGGAAGCATGCACAGGAGAGAGCATGTTAAGCCTTCCTATAAAATGTTAGCTAACTATTGGGATCTTCATGAAGTCCGTGCCTAGGTGCAGACTTTTCAGGAAAAGGAAATAGTCTATGCTAAGGTACAGAGAAAGGAAAGAGTATAATCTATTTCCAAAACACCCACACTTAGTGTAGCTGGAGGTTGGAAGAAAATCCATGAGAGTATGAAAAGTAAAAGGAGAACAAAAATTGGTAAGAGAGGAGGGAGACCCAACTGAAATCACAGAGATGACTAAGGGGATATCTTGGGAAAAGTGAGAGACAACAGGACTTGAGCAAGGTGTATAGGAATGGTCACAGAATTGAAGAGACTCACTAGAATGATTTTTCAAATATTCAATGGTAGAATAGAAGGTAAAACATATGGAAGATAAGTGAAAGAGGAAAGAGTCCTAGAAAATGTTCCTTTTCTTCAGAAACATTTGTCATTTTGTTTATCTACATTCATTAAGTACATGTTTGGTTAATAACGGCCCACTTCTTCCAAGATTAAAGGTCTTCAGTTTATCTTCAGGTTCATCAAACTCTGACAATTTGGTATTAGTGGAGCAGCTGATTAAAAATATAAAAGATAATGTTTTAATTTTATTGTCTTGATAGTGAAAATTTTTCAACCTACTTCTTTGATTCTGAATTATAGCATTTTGCTTATTAAAAATAAATATTTGGCAGAAAGTGAACAGTTTAATATAATATTTCTCATTTACACCTTGATAAGAATAAGAGGTATCAGAATAGGTCTTACGACTGAGAAAGAGGAGAATTGAAGAGAGTTATCAAAAAGAACAGAGACTGCCAAGTAAGGAAGGTGGAAACAGAGGAGAGAAGGGTAGAGTTTGTGAAGGGTCAGTTATGGAAGAAAGGACAGTAAGGAACCATTTAAGGGCATAGCATTCAGGAAGTCACAAAGAAGTCAATGCTAATGAAGCAGGTGCCTCCTCTTCCTGCTAATGTTTTTCTTGTTTAGTAACCAACTTTGGTAAGACTTGTTTTAACTTTAAGCAAAGTTTATATACCATGAAATGTCCACATGTTAAATGCATAATCCGATGGTTTTTAGCTGATATATACAGTCACGTACCCAAAGCAGAGAACTTTTCTGTCACACCAGAAAGTTCCTTCATGCTGCCCTATGATCATTCTCAAGACTCACAGGCAGCTACTGTTCTGATTTCAGTAAATATAGATTATTTCTTTCTGTATTTGAAATGTTTGTAATTTGTATAATATGGCTTGTACTTTTAGCATCTGGATTCTTTCATTCAACCAGATATTATTTGTTGTTGTTGATTAATCCTTCAGTGTCATCCATCATACAGCATCTTGCATGTGCTATGCTTAGGGGCTCAGTTGTGTAGCTCACCAGGTTCCTCTGTCCATGGGGATTCTCCAGGCAAGAATACTGGAGTGGTTTGCCATGCCCTCCTCCAAGGGATCTTCCCAACCCAGGGATCGAACTCAGGTTTCCTGCATTGCAGGAGGATTCTTTACTGACTGAGCCACCAGGAAAGCCCATATAGTGTTTTATTCTATTATAATGCTGAGTAGGATTCCATCATATGAATATATCAGAGTTTATATTTTTTCCTCTTAAGGATATTTGGGGTTTTGTAGTTTGTGGCTACTACAAATAATTTGCTATAAACATTTTGGTACACTGCTTTTTGTGGATATATGCTTCATTTCTCTAGTAAATACCTAAGGGTAGAATTTCTGGGCAATGGGTTGATGGAGTGCATTTAACTTTGTAAGAAACAGCCAAATTGTTTTCAGAAGGGGTATGCTGCTTTTTATCCTTACCAGTAACATTAAAGTTCTAGTTCCTCCATATCATCACATTTCATATTATCAGTCTTTAGTTCTTCAAATGAGCATGAAATGGTTTTTATTTAACTCAAGTGGAGAATGTGGACTTTTGGCTTGCCATATCTTTTGATATGTGACTGTTCAATAATCTTGCTTGTTTATATTGGCTAGAGTAATCAAACTTTTTATTGTTTTTGTTCATTGACTAAGTCATGTATGACTCTTTGAAACCCCATGAACTGCAGCATGTGAGGCTTCCCTGTCCTTCATTATCTTTTGGAGTTTGCCTAGATTCATGTCTAGTGAGTCGGTGATGCCATCCAACCACGTCATCCTCTGTCATCCTCTCCTCCTCCTGCCTTCAATCTTTCTCAGCATCAGGGTCTCTTCCAATGAGTCAGTTCTCATCAGGTGGCCAAAGTATTTATTAATGATTTGTAAAATGCATTTTAGTATTCTGGATGTAAATACTCTGTCGGATGTATGTGCCATGAGTATTTTCTCTAGCCTGTGACTTGTTTTTTTATTTTCATAATGGTTTATTTTGATGGACACTTTAAAAAGCTCATTCATTTTAAATTTTAAAATTCATTTAAAATTTTAATTTTCTGTGTTACTTTTTGTTTCCTTGCCAAGAAATATTCATATAACTCAAGGTCATAAAGATATTCTTAAAAATTTTTTTAAAGATTATTACTTTAGATTTTTGCTTTCAGGTCTATGATCCATTTCCTTTTTTAATGATCCATTTCTAATGTTTGTATATATTGTGAAATAGACATTATGTTTAATTTCATTCTAATGTGTTTATGCAGTTATTATTGACCATTTGTTGAAAAAGAAGTTCCTTTATAAAATCAGATTAGTGATTGCTGATGGTAGAGGTATGAGCAAGGATTGACAGCAAACTTTTGGGTATGATAGAAATAGGCTAAAATGATGGCTGTGATGGCTGCCCAGTCATTTGCGGGGCAGCGGCGGGGGGTGGGGTGGAGGTGGAGATTTCCTTTCACCATTGAATTGCCTTTGTATCTCTATCTAAAATTAATTGACATTTATCTGTAGATTCATTCTTGGACTCTCCAGTCTGTTCAATTGGTTTGTGAGTCTGTTATGCAAACCCTGACCAACCTTAACTGGGTTGGCTTTAAAACTTTAAAATAATTCTTAAAATTAGATAATATAAAAAAGATTGATATTATGTTCATTTTCAAGATTGTTTCAACTAATCTAGATACATCATTTGTATCCCCATACAAAATTAGAATCATCATATTAATTTTGATAAAATAGCCTACTATGATTTTAATTTGGATTGCAGTGAATCTACAAATCATTGGAGGAAAAGTGACATCTTAACAGCAATAAGTTTTCCAAACCAGTGGCCCAATATAGCTCTGTTTTTTAGATCCTTTTCAAGTAACTCATCTACATTTTGGAGCTTTTGATGTAGAGATTTTATATGCTTTTGGTTAATTTTATTCTAAAGTTTTAAATAATTATTAATACAAATTATATTTTATTTTTCAATTATTTGCTACACTCTTTCAATTATATTTGTTAAAAAATAAAATTTATTTTAGTGAACCTGTATCCTTGCTAAAATCATGTATTATTTTTTAGTAGAATTTCATAGACTCCTTAGGATTTTCTACAACACACACATATAACCTGCAAAGAACACAGTTTTACTCGTCCTTCTAACCATCACCCTTTCTATTATTTTCTTACATTATTACACTTCTTAAGATCTCTGATAAAACACTGACAAAATTAGAGTAAGATTGTTGTCTTTTTCCTAACCTTAGTAGAAAACATTCAATATTTTACCAACAAAAATGATGTTGATTCTTATGTACATGCTGTTTATCAGATTGAAGATGTTTCTTTCTATTCCTAGTTTTCTATGTTTTTATTTTTCTTTCAAGAATGAATATAGAATTAGATCAAAAGCCTTTCTGCCTCTATTTAGAGGCCATATGTTTTTATGTTTGTTTTTGCTGTTAATATGGTGAAATGATTTGATTGATTTTTGTTTATGAAACCAATCTTGCATTTCTGAGATAGAGTCCACTTGCACTTGGTATTGATAGATATATAGATATAGATCTATAGCAGTATTATTCACAATAACTAAATGGTTGAAACAACATGTATGTTCATGGATAGATATGATACAGGAACAAAATGTTACATACACATAATGGAATACTATTCAGCCTCAAAAAGGAATGAAATCCTGATACATGGTACAACATGGGTGAACCTTGAAAATATTATGCTAAGTTAGATAAGTCAGACACAAAAAGGAAAAAAATTGTTTAAGTCCACTTACATGAGGTACCTAGAATAGTCAACAGAGAAGGAAATGGCTCCCCACTCCAGTACTCTTGCCTGGAAAATCCCATGGACAGAGGAGCGTGGTTGGCTGCAGTCCATGGGGTCGCTAAGAATCAGATATGACTGAGTGACTTCACTTTCATTTTTCACTTGCATGCATTGGAGAAGGAAATGGCAACCCACTCCAGTGTTCTTGCCTGGAGAATCTCAGGGACGGGGGAGCCTGATGGGCTGCCGTCTATGGGGTCGCACAGAGTCGGACACGACTGAAGTGACTTAGCAGCAGCAGCAGCAGAATAGTCAAACTGATAAATATAGAGAACAGAATAGCTATTGCCAGGGACTAGAAGAAGAGGGTAATGAAGAGTTATTATCTAATGGTACAGAGTTTCACTTTGGTGATAAAACAGTTTCTGGAAATGTGCTGTAGTAATTGTTGCACGACAGTGTAAAAGTACTACATGTCATTAAGTTGTATACTTGTGTGCATGCATATGTGAGTGCTAAGTTACTTCAGTCATCTTTGATTGTTTGCGACCCTGTGGACTCTACCCTGCCAGTCTCCTCTGTCCATAGAATTCTCCAGGCAAAACTACTGGAGTGGGTTGGCATTTCCTCCCCCAGGGAATCTTCCCAACCTAAGGATAGAATCCAGGTCTCTTAGACCTAGCTGCATTGGCAAATAGGTTATTTTACCAGTGCCACCTGGGAAGCCCCAAGTTGCACACTTAGAAATGGTTAAATTTTATATTATGTATATTTTTCTATAAGGAAAAAAAGTAAAGAAATACTAAAAATAATAAAATGTTTTAAAATGACACAATAATGAAAGCTTTTAAAAGATATTAGCATTCCTAATGGAATGACTTACTGAATGACTGTGATAGCAGATCCCTTTCTCCATCTCTGCTCACTTCTGACCTGCACAGTCCATGTAGGGTGGTAACTACAGCATCTACCAGCTGGTAAAACCTGCTGGAGAAAATCTCATGTGCAGGCACATTGATTCTTTGGCAAGTGTATTTGTATCACCTATGCCCTAAGTCCTTCTTGATCATCTATTTTATTTCATCTTTCTTTGCCGTTTTCCAGATCCTATGCTCAAATTTTACCACTTTATCTACATTTCAGACCCTGTTCCTAACTTCTTGTCCGAAGTTTTCTTTCCAATTATTGAGGAAATAGAGGGTTTCCAGGAGAAGGCAATGGCAACCCACTACAGTACTCTTGCCTGGGAAATCCCATGGACGGAGAAGCCTGGTAGGCTACAGTCCATGGGGTCGCAAAGAGTCAGACACGGCTGACATGACTTAGCAGCAGCAGTAGAGGGTTTCCATTCAGACATTTCTCAAATCCCTTCCCTTATCCTTCACAGTTTAGTTACTCCTTTGCCTGACTTCCTCCTCAATCTCAAAGAAAATGTTCTCTCCCTTCCTTTACGAAAATAGCTATTAATTCTATTGCATAGAATTAATATGCTTGATACATGCTTATATACTTGGTATATGCTTGCTATATGCTTAGTACACATGTGGGCACAATATATTACCATAGCCACCCAAGGTGTGTCCTATTATTATCTCAATTTTACAGATGTGGAAACTGAGGCACAGAGATATTTTTTTTAGCAACATGTCCATGGCTCCAGCTAGGAAATGCTAGAGATAAAATTCAGACTCAGTCAGGATGCTCTTAATCACCTCTCTTTTAATGAGTCTATCACATCTTCCTTTAGAAAACTCATTCAATATGTCTTTAATTTCAGATGTATATGTTCTCTTTTCCATTGCATTATATTCCCACATTTAAAACAAGGTTTCATTCTTCCATAATTTTGGGTGTACATACACACATATACTTTTACACCCACAATTCCAGCCTCCTTTCAAAGCTTTAATTTCCCCTCTCTTCCTTTTTCCTATTAGAAGAGTTGTTTATAATTCTTCACTTCATATTTAGGTTTTAACCCCTGGCTATAAACCAACTTCCTTTTTCCAAGTCTACCCCAAGACCAGTTGAATAAAGATCAAAACTGTCCTAATGGTACAATCAATGGGGATCCGTTTTTACTCTTCATTCTGCTGATCTCTTTACCACTGTTGGCCTGCTATCACTTGTACTCTAGCCCTCTTTCACCTGTTCTACCTTTTCAGAACATTCTTTTCGATAGTCTATTTTTTGTGCCCCCTCTTTCTTTTCTTAAAATATTGATGTTCTAAGTGTCCTGTTTTTTCTTTCTTTTAAGTAGCTCTCCCGATATCTACAACTTCATTACCCATGTTAACTTGCCATTGGCACTTGCATCTACCTCTACAAGGACTAAACCACATGCTACTGCAGCTGCTGAAACGAGGCACCCTGTGCTCTGGGAAAAACTGCCAGAACAGGTCTTTGGATAGTCAAATATTTTCAAGAGTCAATTTTCTGAGCTCAGTTCTTGTATCTTCTCATATCTAGAAAAGCAATAAAAAACCTTCAGAAGGACAACTGCTTCTCTTGGCTAGTAGAAACTTTCCACAAAATGTATGTGCTTGATTACATGTACTCTCCCTTCACCAAAATTGCATATGTACTGACCTTCCTCACTGCCTCTTTGTACTGACCTTCCTCACTGCCTCTTTGTAACAGTTTTTCAGAACTATCTGAAATGCACTCTCCTGAGCTATAGTCCTCACTTGCCCCCAATAAAACTTAACTTCCAACTTCCATACTATGCCATTTTTTTAAGTCAGTACCTACAAACGCTTCATTAATATACACATATTGGAAAAGGAGTGTTTACCTTTTTGCACACTTGCAAAAAAAATGGATGAAACAAATTTTGTTAGACTATCTCTAAGAGCAGATTTAATTCCTGCTCTAATCTGACAGTTTTAGATACACTTAGCCCTTATTAGTTCATTTCTATGTTCCAGGCACTGTTCTGAGTGCTATATAGATTTTAATTCATTTCTTTCTCACAGTAATCACATGAGGTAGACACTGTTATTATCCCCACATGAAGGATGAGAAATCTGAGACAGAGAAGTTAAACAAATTGCCCAAATATTCCCAGATAGTAAGCAGCAAAGTGAGGATTCAAAATAAAAAAGTGTGGTTCCAGAATCATTATCTTACCAAGTAGGGCTCATAATGTTTAAACCAATGTTAAATTTTATCAGTTGTTTATCACTAAACAACTCCAGGGGCTCTTTCTCGTGGATTCTGCACAGTCCCTGATGAACAGAAAGGTGACCACTCTTGTTTATCCACTCTAACACAGATAAGACAGGAACAATGGCATTCTGAAATAAATCTTATAATCTCAAATGTCACAAACTGTTGTTTATCCACTGTCATTCAGATAAGAGAGAAGCAATGGCATTTTAATTAATTAATGGGTTTGGAATAAGGAAAGACAGTAAAACTCATAATCTGTTGTATCATCTCAGATGTCATAATATGGAGCTATAAAATACATTTTCACTTCCTAGAGTACTAAATGAAAAGATGCATTCAAGAACCAGATAGATTTTGCTTTTGTTGCTGTTCAGTCCTAAGTCATGTCTGACTCTTTGTGACACCATGGGCTGCAGCACATCAAGCCTCCCTGTCCTTTACCATCCCCTGGAGTTTGCTCAAACTCATGTCCATTGAGTCAGTGATGCCATCCAACTATCTCATGCTCTGTTGCCCCTTTATCCTCTTGCCCTCAACCTTTCCCAGCATCAGGGTCTTTTCCAATGAGTTGGCTCTTTGCATCTGGTGGCTAAAATATTGGAGCTTCAGCTTTAGCATCAGTCCTTCCAATAAATATTCAGGGTTGATTTCCATTAGGATTGACAGGTTTGATCTCCTTGCCATCCAAGATACTCTCAACAGTCTTCTCCAACACCACAGTTTGAAAGCATCAATTCTCAGCCATCAGTCTTTATTGTCCAACTCTCACATCTATACCTGACTACTATAGCTTTGACTATACGGACCTTTGTTGGCAAGGTGATGTCTCTGCTTTTTAATATGTTGTCTAGGTTTGTCATAGCTTTTCTTCCAAGGAGCAAGGGTCTTTTAATTCCATGCCTGCAGTCACCATCTGCAGTGATTTTGGAGCCCAAGAAAATAAAATCTGTCACATTTCTTCCTCATCTATTTGCCATGGCATCATGAAGGATGCCATGATCTTCTTTTCTGAATGTTGAGTTTTAAGCCAGCTTTTTCAGTCTCCTCTTTCACCCTCATCAAGAGGCTCTTTATTTCCTCTTCACTTTCTGCCATTAGAGCAGTATCATCTGCATAGCTGAGGTTGTTGATATTTCTCCCAGCAATCTTGATTCCAGCTTGTGAGTCATCCAGCCCAGCATTCCACAAAATACACTCTGCTACTGCTAAGTCATTTCAATCGGGTCCGACTCTGTGTGACTCCATAGACAGCAGCCCACCAGGCTCCCCCATCCCTGGGATTCTCCAGGCAAGAACACTGGAGTGGGTTGCCATTTCCTTCTCCAATGCATGAAAGTGAAAAGTGAAAGTGAAGTTGCTCAGTCGTGTCTGACCCTTAGCATGAACTGCAACCTACCAGTCTCCTCCGTCCATGGGAGTTTCCAGGCAAGAGTACTGGAGTGGGGTGCCATCGCCTTCTCCGAGATATACTTTACATAGAAATTAAATAAACAGGGTGATGATATCATTTCACTCCTGTCTCTTACCCTTAAATGGCTTTCCACTACACTTTGAATAAATATTAAATGTATTAATATGAATATACATTTCAATATCATCAGATGCCTAGAGATTTCTCCCATCTCTTTGTGTTCACCTCTCTCCCTTGTTTATGATGTTCCTTCCACCCTGGCCTTCTGTTCTCTCTGCCTGGAACACTCAGCTTCCCATTCTAGGCAAAGCCAGCTCCTTTTTATCCTTCAGGTTGTAGCTCAAATGTTACTTCTATGAAGAAGCCTTTCTTGGCCACTATATGTAAGTAAGTTGCCCTCTGCTCCCAATTACTGTCTAGCATCTCACTTTGTTTGATAGAAATAGTTTCGTATCTACCTCGGTTACTTACAAACTGCATGATCTTGGGCATCTTTGCAATTTTGAAACTTTTCTCTCACTTGATAAGGAAAAATAAATAATATTTACCTCATGAAGTTGGTGTGATTATTCAGTGTAATAATAAAATGACTAGCTCTTTTCCTGGCACTTGGCCTACACGTAATACATGCTTGTCCTCTCTTCATTCTTGCCACCCACACTGACACTCATTTCTAAGCTCATGGATCACCCAAATATATGAGAAAATAAAAGTCAACAAAAGCAATCGTTTCCAAATTTCAAATATCTAAGCCACATTTAGCCATGTCTTTTAAATCCCAGAAAATTTAATGGAAAAAGGGAAGGATTATACAGAGGAAGAAGAGGATAAGCTGGAAGCACAGAAAGAAAAGAAGAAGAAAAATATAAGAAAAAAATTAAAGGACTTCCTCGTAAGAGGCTATTCTAGTCTTGGCCTGGTATCCACTGAAGAAACACACAATACAGAGGCAGCTCAGCAAAGCTTTTCACTGGGCTCTCATTGACTCCTTTGACACAATACCTCCTGCCAGGCCCTTTGTACTTCAACACTTTTTTGGAGAGTTTTTGGCCCATACAGTCATTTCATAGATGCTATGTATTGAAGGAGTATCCAGGCCCTTACCTTTTCTTTTTCCTTTGAGTCGACAGTAATCATGGATTATTAAAGGCAAAACAACCCAACACTTATGACCCATTTTACAACTTGGTTATATTCTAGCATTTGTCTATTTATTAAAACAATCTATTGGTATTTATTGGGAGGAAGATTTTTCCTATAGACAAAGCCTCTGAGATATTTCTGGAGGTGTATTTCAGAATCTCAAGGACGACTCAGTAGAAAATAGTTTTTGCTACAATGTTTGACATAAGTCCAGATATGAGCCCTTGAATTCTCTTTTATAGAGACAACATACACAGATGGGGCTTCCCCAGGTGGTGCTGTGGTAAAGAACCTGCCTGCCAAGGAAGAAGACATAAGAGACATGGGTCTCCTATCCTTGGGTCGAGAAGATCCTCTGGATACACAGATGCCTTCAGAGGTTACAAGTAGGTCTGAAATAAATCTTAAATGTTCCCACTTCAAAGGGATAGTGCTTCTAGTCTTAGGTGGGCACATCAGCCATTTTATTTCTCCTCACTGTCCCTACTCTGTCCCCATTGATATGTTTGTAACAGGAGAAGTAGCCTTGTGTGTCCTAAAGGATGAGACCCTTGGGTAATAATTGCCAGGTCATGGGGCAGATCCAGGATCAGTTAAGCTCAGTTCAGTTCAGTCGCTCAGTCGTGTCCAACTCTGCGACCCCATGAATCGCATGCCAGACCTCCCTGTCCATCACCAACTCCCGAAGTTCACACAAACTCATGTCCATCGAGTCAGTGATGCCATCCAGCCATCTCATCCTCTGTCGTCCCCTTCTCCTCCTGCCCCCAATCCCTCCCAGAATCAGAATCTTTTCCAATGAGTCAACTCTTCGCATGAGGTGGCCAAAGTACTGGAGTTTCAGCCTTAGCATCATTCCTTCCAAAGAAATCCCAGGGCTGATCTCCTTCAGAATGGACTGGTTGGATCTCCTTGCAGTCCAAGGGACTCTCAAGAGTCCAGGATAGATGATAGTAAAAATAAGGATTCATGATGCAAATGACATCAATAATATCTTGCTTTTTAATGACTTTTAGCTTGCCTACTTATATAATCATTTGCAAAGTAAGTAAAAATTGTTACCAAGTTGCTTAGCAGTGCTATCTTAAAATATCTCTAAAAGGGATAGTTTTGAACTAAAAGAGTTTTTAACAAGCATCCTATGAGTTCAAGTCAGATTTGGTGAGGAGCATTGCAGAAAAGTCCTGAATCTTCAGAAATGTGCATCTGTTCTTAAGTTTAGGAATCATTGATCTGGAGTACAGCTGAATGGGATAGATTCATCAGCAATTTAAGAGTTTGAGTTTGTCTCTTCAGAGTTTAGTTTCACACATGGGGACTCACCTTATCCAGCAGGCCTTTTAGCACTGTTTCTTCCTGTAGTTCCTCTGACTAGTGGGCACCCTGTATGACATACCAAGACACTCTCCTTTTGTCTGCTTCACTTCATCTCTACCTATCAGGAGCTTTCAAAGCCATCTTGCTTCTCCCCTACCTCACTTTGAATTAAACAAGACTGGCTGTACTGCATTTTCAGAACCGGTCCCAAATTATGGATATATGGGATGTTTTCTTTCTCATCTTATTAAAAAACTTAGACGATCCATCACTTTTTTACTGTGGGAAACTTTGTAACAAAAGTGTCCATGCACTAGAGCTTTAATAGAGAACTCAAAGGATGCCTTTTACTATTGTGTGGGGCCAGAACATTCATAGGTTTATGATAATTCTCTTAACCAAGGGCTTTAGAATCCTGTGATTTGGCTATCATGATGATGAAGAACAAAGAAATCCCTAGTAGGAACACCAGAATCCTCTTTTCATAGGAATTTGGTGAGGAATTCATGGCCTATTTCATTTCTACCCAGCCATGGCGTCATGAATCTTGCTACTGCTGACCAAGACACATCTGTTTATAAGGTCTTCCCTTTTAACTTGAACCCCTACTGGTTTTCTTGCTTTATTTATTTCTTTCTTTCTGTGGAGGGGAACCTTATTTTTTTTTTTTCCTATACATTTAACTGGACTGAAGCTTGAGTCCAAACCAGACTACTCTGAGCAGATTCTACTACTCTGTCCCTCAGCTGGCTGGGTCCCATTATGATGGCATTCCCAAAGACCCACTGGCTGGGACAGTGGGTCTAATATCGGGACAGCTGAAAAGAGTTTATTTATTTATTTAATGCATTTCAATCTAATGCTTAAGGAAGGGAGAGATGTTTACTTGTATGAACCTTAGTTTATGGTGGTGGGCTTACATAAGATTCCCAGGCATTCAGAAAGCAAGGGATTTAATGCTCTACATTCTCTGAAGGTAAAACAAAACAAAACAATAGACTTATTTCCCTTTCATATCTTCCCTTCCAGCTACCCCTGACCCTTCACCCTTTGGGAAAACATCACTCTTTCCAAATTGAAGCCTCTCTTCAGAAAAGAAGAAATCAAGTGACTAACATTCTTTCTTTTACAAGAGAAATAAAAATAACCCACAAAGAAAGAACATTAAGTGATTTCCTTTCCAGTGATCTTTGACATGTTTTTATGAACCTACCTCCAGATTTCCCTTCTCCCAAGACACAGCTTCTCACATCAGAGTTGCATTAAGTATAATAAACTTAATTCATTAGTGAATAAAAATGAATCGGAAATTATACATTGTTAGTGAAGTGAGTGAAGTCGCTCAGTCGTGTCTCACTCTGCTACCCCATGGACTGTAGCCTACTACGTTCCTCTGTCCATGGGATTTTCCAGACAAGAGTACTGGAGTGCGTTGCCATTTCCTTCTCCAGAGGATCTTCCTGACCCAGGGATCGAACCCAGGTCTCCTGCACTGTAGGCAGATGCTTTACCGTCTGAGCCACCAGGGATACAGAACCTTTTACATCCTTCTAAATAAGAATGGCTTTCTGTTTAATCTATCACATATGCTATTACAATAGGACCTAGTGAGATAATACAGATAAAATGGGCCTTAACCAATGGGTGGACCCATTAAGAAGGATATTAATATCATTTGCTAATTATTATTACCAAAAACTGTAACAAGTGACATTTATTGAGCCTCTTCCATATGCCTTATCTCCTATCAAATTCTTTACATGAATAATCTCATTTAATCTTAAAATAACTATTTGATATAATTTAAGGGTTAGAAAAGTTACTTATAAAGGACCAGATAGTGAACATTTTAGGCTTTACAGTCACATAGGGTCACTTCCCAGGTAGCTCTAGTGGTAAAGAATCCATCTACCAATGCAGGTAATCCAAGCAGGAGTCTGGTTTGATCCCTGGGTTGGGAAGATCCCCTGGAAGGGGGCGTGGAGACCCACTCCAGTATTCTTACCCAGAAAATCCCATGGACAGAGAACCCTGTGGGCTACAGTCCATAGGATCACAAAGAGTTGGACACGATTTAAGGCGAATTAGCTGCAGCAGCAGGTCTCTTATAGTCTTCATTGCTTTTGTTGTTGTTTTGTTTTCACAACTCACCACAAATATAAACACTATTTTGGCCTCCTTGTCTGCTCCCAAATAGGCTGCAAATCAGATTTGGCCTGTGGGCTATAGTTTGCTGACCCCTGATTTTATCAAAGTAAAACTTGTATCAGTTCCATTTACAGAGAAGGAAATTGAGACTTGGAGAAATTAAGTAAATCTGCCAAAGTTATATACCAAGTAAGCATAGACTGTAACTAGTTTATACAGTTAACCCTGTAGACCCATGTAAACATGATATAAATACAGAGCATTTCTGATAGACCCTAAATAGTTAACGATAATAGAAATGTCTGTAGTGTTAGCTGGTTTAGGAATATCTTATGGATAAACCCATAGATATATTCTATTTCTACCTATAATACCAGCATATATAATATAAAATGGAAACTATTTCATGGTCACAAGCTAATAAAAAGTCATTTTCTTTTTAGGACAATATGACATCTTTGAGCCTTACCTAACATAGTTCTGATTTTAATTTTTCTTTTTCCTCACCCTCTCCCTTCCTTACTTTAGAGACAATTGAAATAAATAGATATTCAAAATTTCAAAATATTCAAATTTCCCTTGCTGAAAAGGAAAAAAATGTAGACTTAAGATTTATTTATTATATTCCTGAATACAAAACTGAGTGCCAATCATTCTAAATTTTTTTACTTATTATCCAAATTGTGGAAAAAAAGAAATATCTAATGAAACTATTAAATTAAAAATTTTAATGAAAAAATTAAAAGTTTGATCTACTAAATATAAGGTTTTTTCAAAGAAAATTTGATACATCAATTTTCTTATTTGAATATATAGTCATTTTGAATTAAAGCAATAGAAATCAATGTATTTGTGGTTAAAAGTTACTAATACAGTATATGTATATGTGGTGCTTACTGGCACAAGAGCATCTTTCTCTATCAGGATTAAAATTACATTGACTATTAAAGAATTAACCCCAAGTCTACTGCAACTTTTAAAATAAATACTCATTGTTCATTATCGAGTATTTTATTGCAGATTTTTTTCTAGATAATAATGTGAACTCCAAATAAAATAGCAGTGATCAGCTGAGAAATCAAGGAATTTGTAAATGATAGACATATATAACATTAGATGGAAAATTAGAATATACCCAACAAATAGATATCCTTCTTATCTATATTCTTTTCAATGTGCTTTTAAAGCAGAGTCAATTGACCAGTGAAACTGATGGAGTAACATATTTTGAAAAATGCCCTAAATATATAACTTCCCCACTAGACTGAAACAACTCCTTTTATTCTCTTGAGTGTATAATACATGCTTTCTAAAAACTCCCTGCCTATATGTTTATCTAATATCCAGGGTGATATCAATAAATAATACACATTATTTATGTTAAGTTTTTTCTTTGGAATAAAACTAAGCAAAGGTAACTTACAAGCATGTATATACAAACTGGCTGCAATCAACAAAACACAGGAAACTGGACACACTATAAAAGGAGAAAGAATTTCAGACTCCCATCACAGTTCATTTTTCTTCATGTAACAGTGCAATGTATTGTCAAGCACAGGAGGGCCCCGGGTGCTTAGGAGAACAGATGGCAGCTGGGTTAGGCCAGACAGGAGAGAAAAGAAGGTGTGGCCACCCAGGAAGTGCTGGTGAATTATGAAGCTTGCTCTTCTCGCCTTTAGATAAAAAAAAAAAAGTACTGAGAAAGGTTCATGCCAATGGCCAGCACTTCAGACAGTTCCCCCCATGGTATATGATGCAAAATACAGAAAGCCAGGAGCACAGTCAAGGCATATCTCAGGGGACATGAGGAGGTGGTCATGCAGCAGTGCAGCAACCACACTGGGACAAACAGTGTCCTTGAAATCAAAACAAAACCCAGTTAAGTCTGCAGATGCAGTGTTTCCTTCAAGAACCTAGTGCTATTTGAAGGATAGGTGAGATAAAGGACTCTTCAATGGTATGAACAGACATAGCCATGGACAGCAGCTGTTCTTGCTTCTCACTGTGGAGTGATCAAGAAAAAATAAATAGACTTCCAGGAAACAGAGCTGAGACTCATGAAAGCAAGACCTGTGAAACTCTGGGAAATGATTACAAGGGAGATTATGGAATCAACTACAGAACTATTTTTGAAAGCATTCATTTGTTATATTAGCATTATCAAAACCTGGCTATTTCATTCATGGGAAAAAGTGAATGTGAGGAAATGTAAGATCAAGAATAGTAATATTCCAAAAGAATTACCTTCATTCTTTGCCCCAAATAGGAAAATAATTTCTATTTCCTGTACACCTTGTTTGTGTCATTCCTATCTTGTATATGAGTGCACTCTGCTTGTATCAGTTCAAGTTACCTAAGTGTATTGACCAAAAGTTCAAACAGCATTTAAAAAGTACTTTCATAGTGCCTAAGTCAGTGTTCTGCAAACAATAAACAGCATCCACACACAACAATGTGGAGGTCATGAAGTTTGAGTTCATAGGTCCTTCTGTTCACGGATATAGCACCTGTTATATAGCTCTACTGGAGAAGGCAATGGCACCCCACTCCAGTACTCTTGCCTGGAAAATCCCATGGACGGAGGAGCCTGGTAGGCTGCAGACCATGGGGTTGCTAAGAGTCGGACACGACTGAGCGACTTCATTTTCACTTTTCACTTTCATGCATTGGAGAAGGAAATGGCAACCCACTCCAGTGTTCTTGCCTGGAGAATCCCAGGGACAGGGGAGCCTGGTGGGCTGCCATCTCTGGGGTCGCACAGAGTTGGACATGACTGAGGTGACTTAGCAGCAGCAGCGTATAGCTCTACCCATCCATCCCCACTGGATATTAAGCAGTAAAGTAGCATGGAGAGAAAGGATGAAGCAAAAAGTGTTGCAGGTGCAAGAAGTAACATAAGAAGAAACTCAAATGTGGGAGGGAGAGCAAGAGATGACAATGGAAAGAGTTTCAGGAAGTGAAAATAATTTGCCAATGGCTGAAAGCAGGGGAGAAGGAAGGGGAAGAGGAAGAAGAAAAATATGAGACTTCCCAAGCCTATCCTGGAGGATCCTCTAAATCATGAGAAGAGTTGGGTTCCAGCTTCTCCTGGGGGCAATGCAGAGCATTGAAGTCTAAAAACCTTCTAAAACTAACACCAAAAAAAGATGCCCATTTCATCACAGGGGCCTGGAATACAAAAGAAGGAAGTCAAGAGATACCTGGAGTAACAGGCAAGTTTGGCTTTGGAGTTCAAAATGAAGCAGGGAAAATACTAACACAGTTTTGCCAAGAGAGTGCACTGGTCATAGCAAACACCCTTTTCCAACAAGACAAGAGATGACTCTACACATGGACATCACCAGATGGTCAGTACTGAATTCAGATTGATTTTTATTCTTTGCAACAGAAGATGGAGAAGCTCTATACAATCAGCATAAACAAGATCAGGAGCTGACTGTGACTCAGATCGTGATCTCCTTATTGCAAAATTCAGACTTAAATTGAAGAAAGTAGGGAAAACCACTAGACCATTCAGGTATGACCTAAATCACATCCCTTACAATTACACAGTGGAAGTGACAAATAGGTTCAGGGATTAGATTTGATAGAGCGCCTGAAGAACTATGGATGGAGGTTCGTAACACTGTACAGGAAGTGATTATCAAAACATCCCCAAGAAGAAGAAATGCAAAAAGGTAAAATGGTTGTCTGAGGAGGCCTTACAAATAGTTGAGAAAAGAAGAGAAGCAAAAGGTAAAGGAGAAAAGGAAGACATACCCATCTGAATGCAGAGTTCCAAAGAATAGCAAGGAGAGATAAGAAAGCCTTCCTCAGTGATCAATGCAAAGAAATAGAGGAAAACAACAAATAGGGAAAGATTAGAGATCTCTTCAAGAAAATTAGAGATACCAAGGGAACATTTCATGCAAAGATGGACACAAAAAGTACAGAAACAGTATGGACCTGACAGAAGCAGAAGATATTAAGAAAAAGTGGCAAGAATACCCAGAAGAACTATACAAAAAAGCTCTCAATGACCAGATAATCATAATGATGTGTTCACTTACCTAGAGCCAGACATCTTGGAGTGTGAAGTCAAGTGGGCCTTAGGAAGCATCACCACAAACAAAGCTAGTGGTGGTGATGGGATTCCAGCTGAGCTATCTCAAATCCTAAAAGATGATGCTGTTAAAGTGCTGTGCTCAGTATGCATACATGAACCAAGAACTCCCAGGTATTTAAGCTGGATTTAGAAAAGACACAGGAACCAGAGATCAACTGCCAATATTTGCTAGATCACAGAAAAAGCCAGTGAATTCCAGAAAAACATCTATTTCTGCTTTATTGACTACATCAAAGCCTTTGACTGTGTGGATCCCAACAAACTGTGGAAAATTCTTAAAGAGATGAGAATACCAGACCATCTTACCTGCCTCCTGCAAAACCTGTATACAGGTCAAGAAGCAACAGTTAGAACCAAACATGGAACAACAAACTCGTTCAAAATTGGGAAAAGAGTATGTCAAGGCTGTATATTGTCACCTTGGTTATTTAACTTATATGCAGAATACATCATGCAAAATGCCAGACTTGATGAATCACAAGCTGGAATCAAGATTGCCAGGAGAAATATCAATAACCTCAGATGTGTAGATGATACCACCCTTATGGCAGAAAGCAAAGAGGAACTAAAGAGCCTCTTGATGAAGGTAAAAGAGGAGAATGAAAAAGCTGTCTTAAAACTCAGTAATTCAAAACTGAAGATCATGGCATCCAGTCCCATCACTTCATGGCAAATAGATGGGGAAACAATGAAAACAGTGACAGACTTTATTTTCTTGGGCTCCAAAATCACTGCAGATGGTGACTGCAGCCATGAAATTAAAAGATGCTTGCTCCATGGAAGAAAAGCTATGGCAAACTTAGACAAAATATTAAAAATCAGAGAGATCACTTTGCTCACAAAGGTCTATATAATCAAAGCTTTGGTTTTTCCAGTAGTCACCCATGGATGTGAGAGTTGGACCATAGAGAAGGCCGAACGCCGGAGGATTGATGCTTTCTAACTGCAGTGTTGGAGAAGACTCTTGAGAGTTCCTTGTACAGCAAGATAAAACCAGTCAATCCTAAAGGAAATCAACCCTGAATATTCATTGGAAGGACTGATGCTTAAGCTAAATCTCCAATACTTTGACCTCCTGATGCGAAGAACTGACTCACCAGAAAAGACCCTGATTCTTAGAAAGACTGAACACAGGAAGAGCAAGGGATGACAAAGGACAAGATGGTTCGATGGCATCACCGAATCAATGGACATGAGTTTGAGCAAGCTCTGGGAGATAGTTAAGAAGAGGCAAGCCTGGCGTGCTCCAGTCCACGGGGTCGCGAAGAGTCAGACATGACTGAGCAACTAAATGATGACAACAAGCAATTTTTGGGTGAAGTGGAAATAGAGGTTGGAGTGAAGATAATCTTGAGGTCCAGAGGTCAGTTCTGAGGACTTTGTAGAACGTAGTAAAGAAATGATGGTAAATGACAACATCATAGTAGAAGAATGGAGTAAAACGAACTGGGCCTACAACTGGAGTGGATGTAAGGAAAAGAGAGAGAAATACAGAAAGGGCAATGGCTACATGTGGTTTCAGATAAAGACCACAGAATTAGTGTAAGTTTGGGGAAAAGAATAATTGTGTATCTTCTGAACTGTAGTTTCTGCTTTGCACCTGTCTGAAGTTATGGCTACCACGATCTTTTACCTCCCCTTAACACTTTTGTTAATTTTTAGAGGATTCTGCAAAGAGATTTGTTATTTATACTAAAGTCGAAGTGTGCAAAACACAAAATGCTCTAAATTATCTTAACCAGTAACTGTAATTGGTATCAGTTAAGATCCCGGATTCTTCTTTCCTCAAAATTGATCTTTGTCTTTCAGAAAGTATTTCTGAAGCAGTACACAAGCCATTGCAATATTATAAGCTTGTAAAATATTGCAGTGTTTATTAAAGCATTTTCTTTTTAAATTATGGCTTTTACTAAGTGATTCCTTTATCTGATGTTTTGCGTTAAATAATATGTACATTCACATGTACAATATGGACATACAGATACAGGTAACATTCATTGCTTTCCAGAATTGCAAATTCAATATATTTGTACCAGTTCCAAACTTTTTATTCACTTTAGAAGACTTCCTGCAAGACACAATATCCATTGTGCATTTTTGTTTTTTAACCAGACTGCAGGAGTGCAAAAGTATACACTGTTTCCTTCAAAAATGGAATCATCATTCACAGATGTAGATGTGTACTTGTTATGCCAAGATGAGACAGATGTGGTTCTATTCACTCAGGGACAGGTGCTACGGAAAAAGAGATAAAACATTTGTAGAAAGTGTAAGCAACTGCATTGCTGTTGCTAAATAAATAAACTCTCTGCCAAAAAACTTTATTTGCTTATTTCTCCTTACTTCTTCTGAATATTTATTTTAAGATCTGGTAGAGCTAAGCTCTATTCAGTTTTATTTTTCTGTATTGGTCTAAAATACACAGCATGTACATATGTGTTTGAATATGTTCTGTAAGAATGAATGGCACAGATAGCCCCACATGTCGATATCTAATGTTAATTCATGTAAAGCAAGTTTACCCCTGACACACAGCTACAATCTGACACACTTAACTTCTGACAAGATCATGTTCATGGTTCTTACATGAGAATCAGGTTAAAATGAGGGCCATGAAAGCACTAGCAGTTTGGGAAGGAAAAACCATCTTCAGATTATTTTTCTGAGCAACATTTTGGTGAGCTGCAGACAGAATAGTACAGGGAGTAGGAGTCTGCAGCTGCTGGGCTAGGGCAAGGATTTTAAATATTCGTATTAATTCTGACTCCAAAAGAAGATTGGGTGGGAATCAGCAGCTGGGAGAGGAAAAGTGAGTGGAAAAGATGATTTTGATTTTAAATGTATTTAATCATAATGTAAAGTAGAGCACGAAGGAGAGATATGTGCAGCTGGGCCAATGAAGGCGGAGGGCTAAGCTGGAATACTGTTTTCCTTTTAAACATGCAGCTTTGGGTTTACTGGGACCCAGGGGGACCAGGAAACTTGTGAATACACAGAGATTCTACAGCTTCAAGGGGTTGTAAATAGAAAACTCTGCCTGCCCATGTTGACATTTTTTTAAAATGACAATAAGGATAGTTAGTAACTAAGGTTCCTCCCAAGATTGAAAAAGCAGCAGAAAACACAGGAAAGTATTGGCTGGCCATAGGGTGCTCAAAGAAAAACAAACATTCTGACTATCAGATGGTTATCTCATGTATAAAAGATTTGTATTTTCATTCTTTAAGAATTAGGAAACCAAAAATACACTGACCATTGAAATTAAAGTGAATAGAATGCACTTTTTTGGTTAGTGATTTTGAAGGCAATTTAGGTGCTCTCAGAACCTCAGAGAATTATGTCAGGAGTATAGTTAGAGCTTGGTTAATATTTGTGGAATAAAAATAAAAATTAATTAATAACCAATCATTTACCCATATTTGAGATGTGGAAGGGCTAAATCAAGCCTGTTGTAATCTCTGAAAGTTATTTTGTTTATTGATTTCATATTTTGTTATTTGTCTTACAAAATATAGTGTCAAGGAAACACAACTAAATTTTTTGTATTCTGAGTAATGTGAATTCAAAGTGTGAATCTTCCTTGGCACGTTGATGGTATTTAAGATAGTATTTAAGAAATCCAAAATATATATGTAAGTGTATGGTGATAAATGCCCATAATGGGAGAAAATGTTCAAGAGAATAATCACAGCTAAGGAATCATTTTATTTTGATATGAAAATGTAAGTATAAAATAAATTTCATAATGACAAATTGAGGGAATCTTCATTTTGCTTAGGGCTTTTCACTATTTTGAGATTTTTTTTTTTTAAATAAGAAATTTTATTTCTTAGTCCTACTTCCATAATGATAATCCCCTGGATATAGAACATAGCTTGTCAATAACTGGTCATGTCTTATTTCTTGTCAAATGAAAAATTTAATTAAAGACAATATTTAAAAACTCTTTAGACATTCACAGAATTATCAACGTTTAGAAATAGGTAGTGGCAGTGGTAGTGACAAGGTTGCAGAGCTGGAGGAGCCTTGTACAAGAATCTCTCTTTAATTTTTTTTAAGTCAATGTCACTCATCAGGTACGGGCTTTATCCATGCTGTTCAAAGCTTGACCAATGAATCCAGCTTAATACAAATATTTCCCTTTGTAGGAAGAATAGTCAAAGTCTTAACTGGTTTAAATCCAAGTAAGAGATTTTACTCTGTCTGAATGCCAGAAAGCATACAAAAAACAATTATCAAGGGTCTAAAATTCGTCTTTATATCCATCATGAGGCACTGAGTAGCAATGGGTTCAATGTCATTCTGTATATTCTTAGCAGCTCTCTAATTCTAAATATGCTATTTTATTTTTGACAATTTCTATCAATATAAGCCCTGAAAGTAGGTTGTATGTTTTTTCCCCTTTTAGTCAAGCTGGAAGAAGCAAGTATATAAAAAATACTGTTACTTCCTTACATTTATACTTTGTACAACCCAGCATTGATTTGCTCCTTATTTAAGCAACATTTTCTTGATAAATTAAAAAAGCAGCAATAGCCATTACTGCAGGCTATATACAGCCTCTAATATCACTTAAGCATATTACAGAATATAATATCTGGTACTTAACGACTAACTTGCATATGAAAGCTCACATAATGTCTCATAAAACCCTTAAAATGGCTTCAGTTTAAGAGTCTCTTTAAAAAAAAACACCTTCAGGGAATATTGTAAATGAAGTAGCACTCCAGCCTTGGAAAAAAAATTCACACACTTGCAGAAATTTTTAATATAAATTGAACACATTAAAAATTAATTTTGCATGACCATTTCGCATTGCAGTGCCAATGCATAGTTAAGATAAGGCCTTAACTCTTCTTTGTTTAAAGTAACATGGAAGCTCTTTGCTTTCTCTCTTTGCTTTCATCTGTACATAATTATTATTTTCATTAATCAGAAAACGGACCCCCATTTTCCTATTCTGACAGCCTCAGCTGGAGTTGACAGAAACCCTACCTGAGTCACCAGGGTAACTTAACCATAAACTTCTAGGAAACTCATTAAATAAAGGTGTGAGCTGACAATTAAACAAGGCAGTTTCCATCATCCTTCCCTTTTTTAAGCAGAGGGGTTTTGGAGAAAAAGCTTACTCATCAGAAAAGTAGTTTTGCCCTGAGAAGTAAACCCGAACCAGCTTTGCCCACCACTCTTCTCTTCCCAAATTCATGATTTGCTTTTTCTCACTTGGTTTCAACTGGATCAGTTGTCTCCTTGAAGATGTGTGTGCTTTTTAGCACTAGCTTTAGAGATGTAATACAATGTACATTTTCTGCAAAGATATTTATTCTCTGATGGAAATAGAAAAGGGTGAAATAACAACCTATTGCCCCTCTTTGTATGTGGAGATTTTTTTTTTTTAGTCTCATGACCACAATTCTACAACAAAAATATTCCCATGGAGGGCATCAGTTGCAATAAGACAATGAAGAATGTCTTTCTCCACAGAGAGCCAATGTTGTATAAAGCTGACATGCTGTAGTTTTCTGTAGTTCTGACACCAGCGGCAAGTGCGTGATGCCAGCGTGAGCATGTGGGGAGTCATGGAGGCGACTCACAGATTACATCTCAAGTGATCAATTTTAAAAAGGTGGGGATAGAGCTGACCTTAAGAAAGTGCCCTAGACCTTGGGTCAAAGGTGCTATATAAATCTAGTAAACAAACAAAGAAATAAACCCAGAACACATTTTCCTTAAAGAAGCTTGCATCCTATTCTTTCATTGTTTGAATCAGATATTTTACTATGCAAATCTGAAAAGCTGAAAGTAAAATGAGAAACCTCAGGCTTAGTTCAGAATCTATGGTTTGATTTGCTGAGATGGGGATAGAAAGTTTTGGGTCTGGGGACAAGTTTTACCAAGAGTATTTTCTCAGCTTTCTAAGGCTTCCAGAAGACCTCATGAAACACTGCAAAATGTATTTCTTAGTTCTATCTTAATTTTTGCATTGTAACTTACAAAAACGACAACAATAAGAAAGACTCCAAAGCTATTGAGAAGAGATGCATTGCTGACTGCCAAAAAATCCAAAAATAAAAAAATACATTAGTCTGCAGTGGTCTCCTATCTTGAAAAAAAATTATTCAAACTGTAGTGAAGCCAATCTGTGAACAAATTGGAAAGAACTGTCCAACTGCCTGCTCACACACACATGTCTTCTAACATCCTCACCAGCACAGTCATTATGTTACACACCAAGCAGCAGGTACTGTGGATTTGTTTCCTAAAACTTGCAGCCTTATTTTGCATTAAAATGTTTCCAGTTAGATTTTAACCATTGGTTTACAGCAAAGCCAGACAAGTCTCCTATACTGTAACTATATTCATGTGAACACAGTACACTTCTTTTATTTATTTTTGTTTTTTCCTTTTTATGGGAAGGGTATGACCAGGGTAAAGACTGTTTATAGTTCTGGGTAAAAACAGAACAGTGAAAGATCCCCACGTGTAACAAACTTAGATATGTGCAAACACAAGCAAAAGAATCTATAGAGAAACATCCTCTTCTGTGGTTTTAGTAATTCTCAAAAGCAGTCATATGAAATTACTGATTCTCTCATTCTGTTTCTTTATCTCTCACTTTCTGTCTCTCTTTCACATACACACATAGTCAACAGTAATCCATGAAGTCCAAAACAGAAAAGTCATATAAATTTTTTTCTGGAGGATATCTTTTAATAATCTGCAATAGTAAAATTCTCAGCTGCTACTGGAAGCAACAGAGACAAGTGTCTACATGGTTAAAATAAAGGTAAATTTTTATTGAATTATTTTTTATTTTAAGGTATAGAATACAGAAGGAAGTCAATTAAATCAAATATTTAAAGCCTAATTTGATGCCAACATCCAGAATAACCCAGTTTTCACATCAAGTTCAGAAAAACAAAGAGAAATTGTTTAGAATTGTTTTTGATGTCTCACTAAAGTAAGTCCAAATAGCTATGAAGTTAGCAAAGCAGACATGTGATCCTAATTCTCCTCCCCGCTCTGCAGCTTCTAGGATCATGAGAATTAGACAAAAATAATCACATGCTAAGCATGATACATACCTACTGCTACCACATTTTTGGAAGCTTGTATATGTTACCATGGACATATATTTTTATTATGTAAAATATAATAAAAATTATTCAATAGAAATTTTGTGATCAAAACATAATTATAAGATTAACAGTGACACACCCATACAGATGTGACAATATGTCCTAAGTTGTACTCTATACCTTCCTTCCCAATGAAGTGTATTCTTGTGTATCTCCAAAACTGTGAAGAAATTTAGATAAGACACAGTTTGTTATAAAAGATGATTGGGAAGAGGTGCGGAGAAGGCAATAGCAACCCACTCCAGTACTCTTGCCTGGAAAATCTCATAGACAGAGGAGCCTGGTAGGCTGCAGTCCATAAGGTCGCTAAGAGTCAGACACGATTGAGCGACTTCACTTTCAATTTTCACTTTCATGAACTGGAGAAAGAAATGGCAACCCACTCCAGTGTTCTTGCCTGGAGAATCCCAGGGATGGGGGAGCCTGGTGGGCTACCATCTATAGGATTGCACAGAGTCGGACACGAGTGAAACGACTTAGCAGCAGCAGCAGCAGGAAGAGGTGATAAAGAACACACAGAGATCTCTACCTCCACCATTTTTCTGTGATTCAAAATTGATAGAAAGGTGTTTGGGGCTTGGAATGTGACCTGGATTGGAAATAGGATCATTGTAGATGTCTTTACTTATGATTAGGTCATACTGGAGTTGGGTGTGTCCCTAATCCAATATAAAGAATGTCCTTATAAATAGGGAAATTAGGGCACATACATACACACATGTACACACAGAATATCATGTGAACATTAAGGCAGAGATAGGGATGATATGTCTACAAGCCAAGGAATGTCAAAAATTTCTATCAAGCCACCAGAGGAGGGGCATAGAACAGATTCTCCCTCACAGCCCTGAAATGAACCAATCCGGAAACTCCTTGATTTCAGACTTCTAGGGCCCAAGACTGTGATGCAATACATTTCTGATGTTTAAGCCACCCAGTGTGTGGTCCTTTGTCACAGTGGCTGTAGGAAACTAATACAGGAGGTTCCATCATTATGGGTTTCTGGGTCCACTTTCCAAAGACACATAAATATAATAATAGAGCATAATGGCAAACTGGGGCTTCACAAAGGGTCTTCTACCCCATCAGTGTATGAGAGGTGAGTGTAAACAATGTGGTAAACATCCAAAGGAGCAATTAAAGAAAATTAACTTGAGCTAGGGGAAGCCCCCGGAGAAGGCAATGGCACCCCACTCCAGTACTCTTACCTGGAAAATCCCATGGACGGAGGAGTCTGGTAGGCTGCAGTCCATGGGGTCGCTAAGAGTCGGACACGACTGAACGACTTCACTTTCACTTTTCACTTTCATGCATTGGAGAAGGAAATGGCAACCCACTCCAGTGTTCTTGCCTGGAGAATCCCAGGGACGGGGGAGCCTGGTGGGCTGCCGTCTATGGGGTCGCACAGAGTCGGACACGACTGAAGCACCTTAGCAGCAGCAGCAGCGGGGAAGCCCCTATGATGATAGGACAAAGATCAGTAAGTGAAATGTTGGGAATATCATTTGCTTGTTTATCTGTTTGTTTACTTTTCTTAGGGCTTTTGTTGATACAAGGAGCAAGAGTAACTACACAAATCAGAAGTAGAAATCCAAGTTTTTCACCTGGGAAGGACAGAACTCATGCTTGAGAATTTAATAAACACTTGTTAAATGAATGAGTGAATGAACAAACAATATCCATCAAAGCTTCAGCAAGGAGGTAAAACTTTAGGTATCATTTGTCATGAATGGGTAAGAAATCATTTTACCCAAAGGCAAATCAAAGTAAAAATAACACTTTCTCCAAACGTGATTGTGGTAAATTTCTGAGTAAGAAAAACAAGAAAGATATAGGAGAATTTCACAACCTTTGGATCCAAGTAGTTTTCTAATATTCTTGCCTGGAGAATCCCAGGGACTGGGGAGCCTGGTGGGCTGCCATCTATGGGGTCGCACAGAGTCGGACACGACTGAAGCGACTTAGCAGCAGCAGCAGCAGGATTTTTAAAATGCATGTGTTCTCTGGAAGGAAGACTATTGATCACACCAGATGAGTAGTAATAACTGATTTTCCTTCCAAGTCTTACCTGTCTTTGATTTCTTTATAAGGTAATTTGTTTATATATGATACACTCACATGCACACACATAATTAGGTATCCATCTATATGGACACAGGCAATATGTCTGAATAGTCTGACACTGGCTGAGAATAAAAAGATGTTGTTGAGGACAAATCTAGAGTGTTCTCCTGACCCCAAGCAGCCTTCTAAGGAAGAATAAAATTGAGTTCTTCCTCTTCTTACTCCACTGCTGCTGCTGCTAAGTCACTTCAGTCGTGTCCGACTCTGTGTGACCCCAGAGACGGCAACCCACCAGGATCCCCCGTCCCTGGGATTCTCCAGGCAAGAACACTGGAGTGGGCTGCCATTTCCTTCTCCAATGCATGAAAGTGAAAAGTGAAAGTGAAGTCGTTCAGTCGTATCCGACTCTTAGCGACCCCATGGACTGCAGCCTACCAGGCTCCTCCATCCATGGGCTTTTCCAGGCAAGAGTACAGGAGTGGGGTGCCATTGCCTTCTCCATCTTACTCCATTAAACCATGGTAAAGGCCTACATATAGTTATTAACAGGATCAACATTCTGTTTCCCTTCTTGCCTTCCTCCTTTAAGGTCATTATAGATAAAGTAAAGCAAAATAAATCAACCCCTCTCTTTAATTATATAAGGGGATATAAGAAGCTCCTTGAAGAGAAGTATTATAATAAGTGGTTTGAGGTGGGATAGGATTCATGACTTAGATAAATGTTTCCACTCAATTGAGTGTGCTACATTCCATCCTCTACAAGATCATGCAGGAAATTTAATCAAAGAGATAAACCAGGAAGCCGCTATAGTACCTCCATACAACATAAAACATTCATATATTATAAATAAATGATACATGATATAAATATGATTCCTTAATAACTAATGGCTTACATTCAGACTTAGTCTATGGCCTATGTAAAAGATTTCTGGCATTTAATGCAAAACACACACAAGAGTATTCCCTTGCTTTAAAACTTAAGTGTATGCTCATTAAAGCAGAAACATCAAAATAAAGTTCAGACAAAAGCCAGAAGAATGTCATTCTACCTCAGATTTTACTTGGATTAAAATAGTGCAGCTGTACCTATAAAGATAGACACTGGAGTTCTCTAAAACAGAGAAAGGGAGAAGAGAATGCTTGCAAGAATGACAAAAATACCTTGCATAAATACATATATAGTTAATTCATACACCCCCCATACACACACACACATTCAGTGATTCTCTAACTTTGAAGCTCTCTCAGTTAACTCCCAGGATAAACTGGTGGCAAATTTGCTCAAAAAAAAAGGAAAAAAAGAATTATACAAATGATAAAAGATTAATGGAATATTGTTTAACTTTAATCTTAAATATATTATTCACTTTGGGAATACTGTCAGCAATATCAATACACCATAAATATTAAAGCTTTGTCATTCTATCACTTAACATCTACTTATGAGTTTATTTTTCCAGCTCTCTAGAATTACAGAAGATAAACCTTTATGAAAACAACTTTTTGCTTTTTTGTTTCATGGTAACATTTGAACCAACTTAATTCAATTGATCTTAACAACCATAAGTAGAATACCTATTTTATTTTCCTTATGCAAACTCTTTACATGTCTCTATGTGCCAAAAAACAGAAATAGGACCATGGACATTCAAACTGAAGGAAAGCATTAGTTCATTCATCCTACATGAGATCAACCCAAAGGAGGACTCATCAAGGACCCACCTCACCTAAAGATCTGTCCTCAATTGTTATTTATACATAATTAAAATAGAAATGTCTTCCATAAGTGAATTAAGAAAACTTCTGATGTCATCCACTTGAGTTTCAAAACTTGCAATCTGAAAGAATGATGATTAGTTCATTTATCTCTCACCTTGACTTTCTTTTTAAAAAAAAAAATGAATTTGACAAGGTATACTTAAAAAGAAATCCTGAAATTTAAGATATTTTCCCCAAAACATACATTTGACATCAGTGAAAATTAGGATTGTCCACACACTGGACAACTGCCCATACACTGTAATTTGTAGTGTAAAATGTTTGGTAAACTCTACCACTTTTTATCAAAAGGACAGAGACTGTGCTTTATCTTAGACTGGGAGGATATGGAGAATGCATCTTCATTTTTCCTCACTACAAGCACTCACTGGGGGAAAAAAAAATGTGTTTGGATGGCTTAGTGGAAAATAGCTTCGAACCAAGTATCTGCCTTCATCTCTGTCCTTATGAGATTTGAGATTGGGAGAGGGGTAAAACAGTAGTAGCAAAAGTAGATTCAAAGTACTAATAATTTATAATAAAGCCTCCATAAGAGTATCTTCGGAGAAGGCAATGGCACCCCACTCCAGTACTCTTGCCTGGAAAATCCTATGGATGGAGGAGCCTGGTAGGCTGCAGTCCATGGGATCACTGAGTCGGACACAACTGAGCGACTTCACTTTTCACTTTCATGCATTGGAGAAGGAAATGGCAGCCCACTCCAGTGTTCTTGCCTGAAGAATCCCAGGGACAGGGGAGCCTGGTGGGCTGCCATCTATGGGGTGCCACAGAGTCGGACACGACTGAAGCAACTTAGCAGCAGCAGCAGCAGCAAGAGTATCTTATTTCCAACAATTACTTTATTCCCTTTTTTCCCTCCTTTTGCTAAGTGCTGTATACTCAGGCTTCAACTAGTGGCTCTCAACCTTACCTACATATTACAATTACCTTTAGAATTAATAAACTAATGATAAGTAAGGTGGGGCTTAAGTCTGTTAATAGTTGTTGTTGAGTTTCTAAGCCATGTCCAACTCTTTGCAGTCCCATGGACTGCAACATGCCAGGCTTCCCTGTCCATCACCAACTCCCAGAGCTTGCTCAAACTCATGCCCATCGAATCACTGATGCCACCTACCCATCTCATCCTCTGTCATCCCCCTTCTCCACCTGCCTTCAATCTTTCCCAGCATCAGGGACACTTCCAATGAGTAGGATCTTTGCATTAGGTGGCCAAAGTATTGGAGCTTCAGCTTCAGCATCAGTCCTTCTAATGTATATTCAGGACTGATTTCCTTTAGGATTGACTGGTTTGATCTCTTTGCTGTCCAAGGGACTCTCAAGTCTCCTCCAGTACCACAGTTCAAAAGCATTAATTCTTCAGCACTCAGCCTTCTTTATGGTACAACTCTTACATCAGTACATGACTACTGGAAAAACTGTTATCTTTGACTATATGGACTATATAGTCAGCAAAGTGATGTCTCTAATTTTTAATATGCTGTCTAGTTTTGTTATAGCTTTTTTTTTTTTTCAAGGAACAAGCATCTTTTAATTTCATGGCTGCAGTCACCATCTGCAGTGATTTTAGAGACAAAGAAAATAAAGTATGTCACTGTTTCCATTTTTTCCTCATCTATTTCCCATGAAGTATTCGGACTGGATGCCATGACTACTTTTTGAATGGGTCTTAGGTCTGGGTAGCTTTTAAAGGGTCTCAGCTAATTCCAGTGTTCAGTCAGGGAGAACAGGTATATTAAACCAATGGTTTCTAGACCTTGCTGATAACCAAAAACACCTAAGAACTTTGTAAAATTATGGCTTCTTGTGCTGCTCCATGCTCACCTTTGTTCTTATCTATGAAATTGAATTGGAATTCTCAGAGTATCTTGATTTGTTTTTATTAGCATCTCCTTATTTTTCTGATGAATCACCACCTTTGGAAATCATTAAATAAAAATTATAATTCAACCAAAAAAGTAGTTCTGATCAAATCTATTTATATTGCATCAGAATAGCATATCATTTGATCTAAATTTCAAGGTGAAATAATCTATGTTCTTATGCATCCACTTAATATGGAGTTTATACCATGTCCTGAACCTCCATTGGCTTCAGGAGTCCTCTTTTGAGGATCCCTCTGTGGCCTCTCCACACTGAGTTGGTTGGTCTCTTCTCTCTGTCCCAGTTGGTAGCTGTCTTACAGAACATACCACCATGGATTATTTACGCAACCAATCTGTATAAATTCTTGAAGAGAGGTCCTCTACTTTATGTACAATAGCAGCTTATTATGTCATGGGTCCTAAAATGAGTGCTTTACATGCATTATCTCAATGATTTTTTTTCAGAACCTTAATTTCCTCATACATAAAATGGACAGAGTGATATCTCTTTTGCCAATATAAGCAAGCAAGATCCACACTGACAGGAGACTTTTCTGCCATCAATAAAGTGTTATCCACAAACTAAGACCCTAAAACCTCTAAGGTTGGGGGGTATGAGAATAAGAAAACAGTGGGATAAATAACTCAAGGCTCTCCTGTCCTCTGTCCCGTTGAGAAAAGTCTAACCACTGCATATCAGACAAGGTGTAAAGGGAGAATTTTATCAACTTAAAACAGAAAGGTGCCCACCTTTTCTCAAACCCAACTCGAATTCATACTACAGTTGCCTGCCTTGGAATTTGGGGCATAAACAGCTCAAGGTAGCCAAGGAGCCAGTTCATTCAAGAGAAAAAGAGAGTTCACTTAGAGAATTTGTTTTCTTCATGGATATATCTAATTTACTTATCATTTTATTATTCATGTACACTAATCATCTTTTCTATAAAATATCCATTTAGAAACATTGCTTTGATCTCAGGCTCACAAGTCACAGAACAATTGCTTTCAGATTCCCTGTGTGATTCTTTTATTGCAGTATCTTCTTTACAACTAGAACCACTTTCAGAAAAACTTAGTTTTCCAAAGCAGCCCATCTCCATGTCCTTCTGAGTTGCTTAAGACACAGCAGTTTTGAATCTGTGTAATGTGGATCACAATAAACTGTGGAAAATTCTGAAAGAGATGGGAATACCAGACCACCTGATTTGCCTCTTGAGAAATTTGTATGCAGGTTAGGAAGCAACAGTTAGAACTGGACATGGAACAACAGACTGGTTCCAAATAGGAAAAGGAGTCGGTCAAGGTTATATATTGTCACCCTGCTTATTTAACTTATATGCAGAGTACATCATGAGGAACACTAGGCTGGAGGAAGCACAAACTGGAATCAAGATTGCCGGGAGAAATATCAATAACCTCAGATATGCAGATGACACCACCCTTATGGCAGAAAGTGAAGAGGAACTCAAAAGCCTCTTGATGAAAGTGAAAGTGGAGAGTGAAAAAGTTGGCTTAAAGCTCAACATTCAGAAAACGAAGATCATGGCATCCGGTCCCACCACTTCATGAGAAATAGATGGGGAAACAATGGAAACAGTGTCAGACTTTATTTTTCTGGGTTCCAAAATCACTGCAGATGGTGATTGCAGCCATGAAATTAAAAGATGCTTACTCCTTGGAAGGAAAGTTATGACTGACCTAGAGAGCATATTCAAAAGCAGAGACATTACTTTGCCAACAAAGGTCCATCTAGTCAAGGCTATGGTTTTTCCTGTGGTCATGTATGGATGTGAGAGTTGGACTATGAAGAAGGCTGAGCCCTGAAGAATTGATGCTTTTGAACTGTGGTGTTGGAGAAGACTCTTGTGAGTTCCTTGGACTGCAAGGAGATCCAACCAGTCCATTCTGAAGGAGATCAGCCCTGGGATTTCTTTGGAAGGAATGATGTTAAGGCTGAAACTCCAGTACTTTGGCCACCTCATGTGAAGAGTTGACTCATTGGAAAAGACTCTGATGGTGGGAGAGATTGGGAGCAGGAGGAGAAGGGGACGACAGAGGATGAGATGGTTGGATAGCATCACTGACTCGATGGACGTGAGTCTGAGTGAACTTCGGGAGTTGGTGATGGACAGGGAGGCCTGGCATGCTGCAATTCATGGGGTCGCAAAGGGTTGGACACGACTGAGTGACCTGATCTGATCTGATCTGATCTGTTCTGAATACTGTCGCTGGATGTGTTACACTAACCACAAGGACCCACTGGAAAAACATTCAACCATTTGGGCACTTTACTTTCCAGAGTATGAGGTCAAATAAGAATAAAAGGCAATGGCACCCCACTCCAGTACTCTTGCCTGGAGAATCCCGTGGATGGAGGAGTCTGGTAGGCTGCAGTCCATGGGGTCGCTAAGAGTCAAGAGTCGGACACAACTGAGTGACTTCCCTTTCACTTTTCACTTTCATGCATTGGAGAAGGAAATGGCAACCCACTCCAGTGTTCTTGCCTGGAGAATCCCAGTGGCAGGGGAGCCTGGTGGGCTGCCTTCTATGGGATCGCACAGAGTCGGACATGACTGAAGTGACTTAGCAGCAGCAGCAGGCCTTATTCTCTGAAATTCTGATTAAGCCTACTTTTTCAGTTGAAGATGGGATATATGTTGGCTGGAGAAAGGACAGGAGAGTGAAATTTCGTCAGTAGGAAAATGACCACTGGGGAAAAGGTCAGAAGCCAGTGTCTCTAAAAGTAGGATTTCCAGTCCCCTAAAACTTTATGATAAAGTGCAGAAACTTACCTACATGAGACCAGTTTGATCAAAAAATTCTAAGAAAATGCTGCTTATAGATGCTTACAATAATTCCTTAATATATGAGACTATCTGGGCAGTTGTATTTCTGACTCATCTAATTCTAAAAGAAACTTCAAATGTTTTTTGCCACAATAGGGTAATAATAGGCAAAGTTAGTGACTCTCTTACTGACGCTGCAACTTCTGTGTCACCTGGGAATTTTTTAGAGATGAAAATTACCAAGCCCACTCTAAACCTACTGAATCAGAATTTGTGTGGGTGGGGCCCAGCCACTTGGTTTTTGATGAGGTCTCTGGGTGTTTCCCATTCCTGAATTTTTATAAACTCTGGTATAAGTCATTCGGGGCAGATAGCATTTTTCCCAACTTAAAAGAAATGAAGCAGAAGAAAAAGGCATAACTTCTTTCCCATGGTGAATGCATTTTAGCACCCCCAACTCAGGAAGGATCAGAGAGGAGCATGAAGTGAGAAACCACCACTAGTCTATTGCAGGAAGCCCAGCAGGATTCCAGTGCACAACTACCTGAGGGTCTGCTCTCACAGGTGCAATCAATATGCACGGATCCATCAGACTCCTTACACCTAATCTAAATCCTCTTTCTGCAAATTAAGCTTTTCTCTTTGTTTAATTTGCAGTGGAAAAGAACAGCTGGTGGGTAAAATTAGTATGAAAAATGTCTATATACTTAAGGTCCATGATTTAAGTCCTTCCTGACTTCTTCCTCAAAGTAAAAAACACTTTCTTCTCTTACTTTCAAACTCTCTCTTGAACTATCATCCTAGTACTTGTTAGGCAAATCTAAATTAATTACTTTTAAACTTCAGATTTTGAAAGAATAAAACCATCTAGTCTTGCTATACTTAAAAACTGCTACATACTCAAGAGATAAGCATAGACAGAATCTCTCCATGGGAACTCAGATAACTTCCAAAACGTGCCTACTTTTCATCAATCCCCACTGTATCATTACCATTACATAAAGATTATAGTTTAATATACTCACCCTTTTATTTTTTTATATATATTTTGCTCATGTTTAGGAAAAAATTGTAAAAATGCACATTCTTGGAATATCCTGCTGACATCACCTTTGTTGGTAAAGCACCCCAATTTTTGCACTGTCAACATTTCACAGTTCTCCTCGTGCCTTTAATGGGATTGAGTGCAACCCGTTCCAGGTGTGGATAGTAATTCAGACTGGCCAATCAGATCACTGCCTCCGCCCATCCATGCCACTTGGATCAGGGGTTACCACTTGACTTACTTCAGATCAAACAGAGACAAGGAGACAGTAAAGTTAGAATCTCAGATTCTTTGCTTAAAACTTTTGAGGAAGGGGTACGTTTTTTCAGGTGCAATTGCTGAGAGGATGGAAGATGAGTCTAGCGCTGTCAGCTGCCTTCTGTCCGCCTAACTGGAGAACCTACCGTAAGCAGAAACAACGCAGAGAGAAGCAGAGCTAAGAGATGGAAAGACTCCTGAGAAGGCCCCAAAACAGATTTTAAACCACAGAGTGGACATTTTCAGGTAAATGAACCAATGTTTTTTCCCTTTTTATTTTTTTTCTTAAGGAAATTTTTATTGTGTTTTCATTCACTTTAACCTAATATGCAGGACATTGTGGCTAATTGGTTTATGAAAAACAAGGGAGGAGAATCAGCAATGAATCTATAAACGGTTGAAATGGGCAACTGGGTAGATGGTGTTTTTCTCTGAGATTTTGATAAACAGGAGAACAGGTTTGATAAATGTTGAATAGAGCTGGATGATATGAGGAAAAGTATGGTTTTGCATGTTTTTCTTTAGCTGTCTAAGAAACATTTAAAAGAAAATATCTTGTAGGTCACTGATTATGCAGGTCTATATCTCCTAAAAGTCTAGATGTGGGGATTGGGACTCATAGAGATATAGATGGAAGCTGGTGTAAGAAAACACCCAAGAGTGTAAAAGGTCCCCAACATTTATTAAGCCATTTTTATTTTGCATCCATAACATCAAGTGGCTCAGGTTAAAGTAAGATAACGACAGAAAATCTCAACTTGAAAACTGCTGCTGCTGCTAAGTCGCTTCAGTCGTGTCCGACTCTGTGCAACCCCATAGACGGCAGCCCACCAGGCTCCCCCGTCCCTGGGATTCTCCAGGCAAGAACACTGGAGTGGGTTGCCATTTCATTCTCCAATGCATGAAAGTGAAAAGTGAAAGTAAATTCGCTCAGTTGTGTCTGACTCTTCGCGACCCCATGGACTGCAGCCCACCAGGCTCAACTTGAAAACTAGGCCTCATCAATGGAATGCAGAGCACTGACAAAGCAAAGCAGCTGTTCGTGGTGAATTGAAACAGATAAAGAAGCAAAGATGAACATAGATTATTCTTTCACAAATCTTGGTTGTAATGGGAAGAATGAGCACGCTTTACCTAAGTGTTTGAATGATGATGAAACAGGATCACTGTTTCATTCCTAACTCTCTGTATAGATTCAAGGGTGCAATTACCATTTTTTACTTCCGCTGCTGAAATTGTTGCCATTTTCATTTTACATTACTTATTAGAACATGGGAGTAGTGTCCAAGCAGATGGTTGTCAGTAAACTGATGACTACAGTTATGGATTAGTGTCCAAATACAATTCTCAAAACTTGGTACACTGTGTAGTTTCCTGAATGTGACTGCCAAAATAAATCTGGCCTGCAAAATAATTTTGAGGACTTTCCCCTCTCAAATTTTTTTCAGTATTTTAAGCTAAAGATAGCCTTTAAAAGCTGAGACTTTGCACATATAGACAAACCACTTATCGCGTTTGGGAACTTTCTTGATGAACTTATTTCGGAGAAAATATTCTAATACAAGGCTCATATAAATCCCATCCATTCCATCCAACATGTTTTTTCTCTTCCAGAAAAAAAAGAATCTGAAACCATTGTGGCTGAATGTACTTGCTCACTGTATCTATGTTGGTAAAGGCCTTAAAATGAATTCTTACTTGTATTAATTTTACTTTATTTGACAATATTTGTACTCAGTAACTAGAATAGGCGCTGTCTGTCCCTTCCCTAATCATAGCTATTCCTTTGGTTCACCTCTTGTCTTAAAACACAAATGGTCTTTTTTTAGGGGGGGAAAACATCACTGAGTCCTCAGTTCCTACAAAAACCTACCCTTTTCATGTTCCCTGGAAAAACAAGTGGGCTCACAATAAATTGGCTATGCCCTGGGTGTTTTCAAGCAAGTACAATCTCTAATACACTGCTGTCTTAAATCTATCAAAAGCTTGATATTTATGAAGGCTTACCTGAAAGATAAGCAGTCCCTCTAAATCCTCTAAATTTTACTCAAGATTAAGGTAAACCAGCAGAGAGTTATATCCTTAAATAATAGTCCTCCACTCCTGCCTTTACCTGGTGGTGTTTTCCTGGCATGATGTCACTGGACGGTATTTGAGGGGCACTATAGGAAACAGCCTGATGTAGCTGAGGGCTGTGTCGGAGATAAAGGTATCAGTGAGGATGATTTTCATCCTGTTACACAGTGTTCTTTTTATAAGGACTCTAGGGAGAAGAATTTTGTTGTTTTTTTTTTCTGGCTTCAACTCTAGCAAAAGTCATTCTCCTAAGCATTTGGCTTGTTCTTATCTTTACAGACCGTCCCATTTTGGCTTTAAGCAGAACTAATATGTTGTTTAAGATACCTGGCGGCAAAGAGGTCAGGAGGAGGTCAGGCTGTCTTCTCTGTAGTGAATTAGCGATATTCATTCATTATCTCCCAAGTCCTCATTAAAACAGCTTTAATGTGGTGACCATTTGATGGTACACATGCGCTTTAATCTTGTGAATATCAAACCCACCTGGGTTACATTTCCTGTTATGGACAGTTAGCAGAAGCAGGTTAATGCGTTAACTCCTTAATCTGCAGCTTGTGGAGGAACTAGGCTCACTAGTAGCCTGAATTTGAGCTCAAATGGTGGATATAGAGTAGTGCTAATTTATCAGGTTCTGTCTTCAAATCCCAGATTGCTTAAGACAGTTTTAATCATGTTTAATTTCACACCTTATCTTTCTTTGCTCTGATATATTATTTTTCAGGTTATTCTTTGGGCCTGGATATGCCCTATTTTTCTTCCTCATCTGACCTAGATTCAAATTTACACACTGTGAAATAGCTAATAAATTCCCATTAAGGTTCTAAAAGGTGAAGGTTCAATCAGTGTATAAGTCATCAAATTCTCATGTAAAACTGACTGATCCTTCGTATTATAGCTTGGCAAAAGTATGCTACAGATCCTTAGGATTTTTATGAAAAAAATTTCAAGTCAGTTGACTGAGGGAAGCCCACCTATTCTAGAATACTTGAGCATTTCTAAAATTTCCCCATCAGCTAGGGCAATTCTCTCCTCTCCCAACTACTCTGAAAATACAGTCCTTCCCTGGAAGCCTGCACAGCGTTCTCACTTAACCTGTATTCACTGCTCGATGTTTCCTTTGTGTGCCTTTTGTCTTTGAGCTTGGACATTAAAAGGGAAAGTTTCTGTGCGTGTTTGGGCTGGTGGAGCCTTGGGAAAGTGGGACAAGAAGCCCCAATGGGAACTTTTTTCCCCTCTCCACAAGCAATAGAGAGTATTACAATGATTTACAGAGACACGTTGAAAGTAAATTATGTTGTAAACGCCTGTCCCTTGGGCCAGCTAAGAATCACAGGAAAAAAATGCAAAAAGTTTGAAATTCCCAACAGCAAAGGTTGACAGGAAAATATGGTTTTGTTTTTCTATGAGTAAAAGTAACTTTTATGTTGTGTTTTCCCATGAGAAATTATAAACTTTCAAAGGAATTTTAGCCTCTTGCATGCACATATAAGAGCAATTTATCTGGTACTGCCCCAGTGAAAACACTCTTAAGACTTTAAAGCTGTTAGAAGTGGGGCTGAATTTCTTCAAGACCGCTACTTCTTATTTGTCCTTGCTGTCTCCTCTTGTCAAAACATTTACTTATTCTTCGAAGAGTTGCAAGTTGGCAACATGTTAATAATATGAAAATGCATTTGTGCAGCTCATGTGGCTGCAATTTTTGAGTGTATTCATCACTTACTTAATGAATAATGGATCCTTTACAGTAGCAAGGCCACACAGAAGAAGATACAACAAATTCAATGAGAACTTGTCAATATAAGATATTGCGAGTGCCTCCCTGTTTTTTGGGTTTTATTTTTTTGCAGTCCTGAGGCTCAGGTAGGATCCCCAGTCAGACCTCTACCCTCTTCTTCCTTCCTTAACTAATAAGCAACAGTTATAGAAATTCTACAGCTAGGTGGCTAGCTTAAATCACTCAGGTCCATTTTGTGGGTATGAACATCTTTTATTACTGAGTGACTTTAAAAGTGGATTTTCATATCATTTTCTTTCTCTGTTTCAACTTAATTGGAAATTATTCAGAATGATTTTTTGTTAGAAACTCCATTTTTTTTTAATGACATGATAAGAAAAATAAGTAAAAGATGCCCTCAAACTGCTACTCAGCCTTCTCTGCAACTAAAACTCACATCATTAGATTTTTCAGCAGTGTTGTTCAGTATTGGCTTCTTTTCCTCCAGACATTCTTAGTCTGACTTGTCCCTGCCCCCTCTTGTAAGCTCTTCTTTGTCGAAGGTCCAAGTTTTCTCTAGTGTTTATAAACTCTTCCTTGTCAAAATACCAGATAGTCTGTTTCTTCACTGGAAGGGAGATTTATCCAAGGGATATCATTTCAAGGACTATGAGCAGACACAATAACTCCTGTCTCTACCTGTCATTTCAGCATTTGCATCAAAACTTTGAAACTCGGGTGTGCACAAGCAGGATATATTCCAACAGAGCTCTCCAATTTTCAGGGACTTCATTCCCTTTAGACTTCAGAATTGTTCTAAAGTGTCTATAAATGTTGTCACAAAATCTAAGGAAAACTATAAACATTAAGAAGTTCATGTGCATTATACTGACTGAAAGAAATGACAACATCCAATTATTATCTCCACAATATCAGTAATGAATAGAATGAAAACTAAACCAGCATCATCCTCATTTTCTCATGCTCTGCTAGGCACACACAGAAACCCTGCTGCTATGCTTTGTCTCTTTCCCCACCCCTTCATTTTCTCCGCCTGTGATAGACATATCTTTATGGATTAACAAGTACGAAGATCATGTCATTTCCTGACATAAATGATAATATACCTTTGCTCCTAGATATGTTTAGACAAAAAATAAATACCACCCCCCGCCCCCCAACCCCCGAAAAGCCTCAGATTGAGTTGTTGGCTAAACAGAGCTTCTTAATTAAAATATCACAGTGAAATGTTTTCTGGTGATGTGAAAGCTTAAAGGCAGTGCTTCACTTGCAAAAGATGAGGGAAAGAGATTGCAAACCCCTTCCAGCCCTGCAACTTTTTAAATAGATTCACTACAATGTGACCAGTTAGCCTTAATGTAACTGATAGTGAAAACTTGGCCTCTGTGCACTGGTGCCAAATCCAATCTCATGCCAAGTTGAGTCAGTCATGTCCAGCTCCTTGCGAACCCATGGACTGTGGTCCACCAGGCTCCTTTGTCCATGGGGATTCTCCAGGCAGGAATACTAGAGTAGGTTGCTATGCCCTCCTCCAGGGGATCTTCCCCACCCAGGGACTGAAGGCACATCTCCTGCAGCTCCTGGACTGCAGACAGATTCTTTACCTCTGAGCCACTGGGGAAGCCAAACTCAGAGACAAAGATTTGGGTGAGGTAGGAAAGAATAACTTCTTTACTTTCCTAGACAAAAAGGAAAATATCAGGCTCATGCCTCAGAAACTTTGTGTTCCAACTAGGGAGGATTTCAGATCAGATCAGTCGCTCAGTCGTGTCCGACTCTTTGCGACCCCATGAATCGCAGCACGCCAGGCCTCCCTGTCCATCACCAACTTCTGGAGTTCACTTAGACTCACATCCATCGAGTCAGTGATGCCATCCAGCCATCTCATCCTCTGTCGTCCCCTTCTCCTCTTGCCCCCAATCCCTCCCAATCCCTCCCAGATTCAGGGTCTTTTCCAATGAGTCAACCCTTCACATGAGGTGGCCAAAGTACTGGAGTTTCAGCTTTAGCATCGTTCCTTCCAAAGAAATCCCAGGGCTGATCTCCTTCAGACTGGACTGGTTGGATCTCCTTGCAGTCCAAGGGACTCTCAAGAGTCTTCTCCAACACCACAGTTCAAAAGCATCAATTCTTCAGGGCTCAGCCTTCTTCACAGTCCAACTCTCACATCCATACATGACCACAGGAAAAACCATAGCCTTGACTAGACGAACCTTTGTTGGCAAAGTAATGTCCCTGCTTTTGAATATGCTCTCTAGGTTGGTCATAACTTTCCTTCCAAGGAGTAAGCGTCTTTTAATTTCATGGCTGCAGTCACCATCTGTAGTGATTTTGGAGCCCAGAAAAATAAAAACTGTCTGTTTCCACTGTTTCCCCATCTATTTCCCATGAAGTGATGGGACCAGATGCCATGATCTTCGTTTTCTGAATGTTGAGCTTTAAGCCAAATTTTTCACTCTCCACTCTCACTTTCATCAAGAGGCTTTTGAGTTCCTCTTCACTTTCTGCCATAAGGGTGGTGTCATCTGCATATCTGAGGTTATTGATATTTCTCCCGGCAATCTTGATTCCAGCTTGTGTTTCTTCCAGTCCAGTGTTTCTCATGATGTAATCTGCATATAAGTTAAATAAACAGGGTGACAATATACAGCCTTGACGTACTCCTTTTCCTATTTGGAACCAGTCTGTTGTTTCATGTCCAGTTCTAACTGTTGCTTCCTGACCTGCATACAAATTTCTCAAGAGGCAGATTAGGTGGTCTGGTATTCCCATCTCTTTCAGAATTTTCCACAGTTTGTTGTGATTTGGTGAGGAGTTTAATAGCAATGGTTCAAGAGTAGGGTTGCTGATAAGGATTAGAGTGTGTTCAGGGGCTGTAGTCCTCTAATCTGATCTCAGGTAGTCTCTTAATTAACATCTCTGATTCCTTTAATCTGACCTCTGGTGGTCCTCTTTGGAAAGAAGAATGCTATCATCTTCCATTGTTGGGGATTTTGGTTCTGCAAAGAACTCAGAGACATTGTTATGTGTATCACTTGAGGCTGAACCAGGACTTCTGCCCCAAGGCTGCACTATTGTTTCCTGGCTGCTCCTCCCCTGTCTCTGCATCCCCTCCCTTCCCTGACTAGCAAATGTTCAAGTCTGCCTTTTCAAACTCAGGAAAGGTCTTGGAGGCTGGAGTCTAGTTCCCACAAATAAGAAAAGGGAAATATGAAAAGACTTCACGCCCAGGAGCCCCACAGTGTCTTGCATGGTTTCATAGCTAATTCTAAGGGGCACAGACATCATGAGTCATCAGAATCATGCGGGCATGCCTAATCAATAAAAGCTCTTAGTTCTCTCATCAATCATCTCCGAAGGAGAAAATAGTTTTATGTTGAATTTTCCTTTATTTAACCATAACTAATCTAAATCTACTAAATATTTTTCTCAAAGTTTGAATGTGACTGTATGAAAAGGATCTGCCTTTTTTATAGTAAACCACAGTAAGCTGCTTAAATTACAGAAAACTGGATGAACAGATTGATGGATAGATAAATAATACCAAATAGAATATATATGTTCTTTGTCCCTAGTTCCTAACACAGATTTAAAAATCCTTGAAATTGCCTGAGTGATAAAACTTTTTGCTGTGCTAAAGTGATGACTCATGGGGGGCCCTTAAGATAGTTTCAGGATGGGAACACAGTACCAAAACAACCAACCTTGGTAATAGAGGGTTAAAATTGAGATAAGCCCAGCTTCCAGATGAAGAGGGAAAGGAAAATGAGTTTTAATCACTTACTGATGATTTAATCAAGCCTAGGTAGTAAAACCCCAATAAAAATTCTGAACCAAGAACTCAGTGCAGCTTCTTGGTTGGTATACACACTGATGGGCTGCGGCAGGGGAAGGGGTGATGTGTCTGGATTCCACAAGGAAAGGACAAAGGAACGCATCAAGAGCTCGTCCACCTAGACTTGCTCTATGTGTTTCTGCATTTAGTTGTTCCTGATCTGTGCCCTTTATAATAAAACTATAGTCATAGGTGTAGTGATTTCAGTGAGTTCTGAGTTATTCTAGCAAAGTATTAAACATTGAGGAGATTGTAGTAACATCACAATTATAGCTGGTGAGTCAGAAGTACAGGTGACCCCAAAAACTTGTAGCTGGCATCTGAACCAAAGGTAGTCTTGTGGAGAACTGTCTTTAACTTGTGGAATCAGACTCAAGTAGTATGAGAACTGAATTAACCTGAATGACACCTTGTTAGTGTCAGAGAATTGGTTTCAGAGCAGCAATAGATGGAGCATTTTCTCTATTATTAGTTTCTTATTTTTATTTACCTAATAGTTCAAGCTTTAAACTTAATCAAATTGGGAGAAAATAGCAAAACAGTAATGGCTAAGAAGGTGTTCAGTTGTTTCAAGTAATAGAAAAAGACACTAAAGTAGCTGAAATAAAGGTTTTTAAAAAATATTGTGATGTATGTAATATGTTTGAGAGCCAATTAAATTTATCTATATTTTAAGTGAAGAGGAGCTAAAAAGCCTGTTGATGAAAGGGAAAGAGGAGAGTGAAAAAGTTGGCTTAACGCTCAACATTCAGAAAACGAAGATCACGGCATCTGGTCCCATCATTTCATGGGAAATAGATGGGGAAACAATGGAAACAGTGTCAGTCTTTATTTTTCTGGGCTCCAAAATCACTACAGATGGTGACTGCAGCCATGAAATTAAAAGACGCTTACTCCTTGGAAGGAAAGTTATGACCAACCTAGAGAGCATATTCAAAAGCAGGGACATTACTTTGCCAACAAAGGTTCGTCTAGTCAAGGCTATGGTTTTTCCTGTGGTCATGTATGGATGTGAGAGTTGGACTGTGAAGAAGGCTGAGCCCTGAAGAATTGATGCTTTTGAACTGTGGTGTTGGAGAAGACTCTTGAGAGTCCCTTGGACTGCAAGGAGATCCAACCAGTCCAGTCTGAAGGAGATCAGCCCTGGGATTTCTTTGGAAGGAACGATGCTAAAGCTGAAACTCCAGTACTTTGGCCACCTCATGCGAAGAGTTGACTCATTGGAAAAGACTCTGATGGTGGGAGGGATTGGGGGCAGGAGGAGAAGGGGACGACAGAGGATGAGATGGCTGGATGGCATCACTGACTCGATGGATGTGAGTCTGAGTGAACTCCAGAAGTTGGTGATGGACAGGGAGGCCTGGCGTGCTGCGATTCATGGGGTCGCAAAGAGTTGGACACGACTGAGCGACTGATCTGATCTGATACAATGGCAACCCACTCCAGTACTCTTGCCTGGAGAGTCCCAGTCCCATGTATGGAGGAGCCTGGTGGGCTGCAGTCCATGGGGTCACTAGGAGTCGGACATGACTGAACGACTTCACTTTCGATTTTCACTTTCATGCATTGAAGAAGGAAATGGCAACCCACTCCAGTGTTCTTGCCTGGAGAATCCCAGGGAGGAGGGAGCCTGGTGGGGTGCCATCTTTGGGTCACACAGAGTTGACACGACTGAAGCGACTTAGCAGCAGCAGCAGCATTCTGTATACTGGGATTCCTTGGTGACTCAGTGGTAAAGAATTCACCTGCAGTGCAGAAGACACAGTACATGAAGGTTCAGTCCCTGGGTCAGGAAGATCTTCCAGAAAAAGAAATGGCAACCCACTCCAGTATTTTTGCCTGGGAAATTTCATGGACAGAGGAGCCTGGTAGACTGCAGTCCATACCAGTTGCACAGAGTAGAACGTGACTTAGCACTTACACACACACATATTATATACTATATATTGTATGTTTATCTATTATTATTCATATTTACACTAAGGTAAATAAACTTCAATTTCAATTGAATTTTGAGGCCCAGGATGTATAGAGAGTAATAGCATAGAAAACAAATAACTCTACGAACTTAATATGATGTTAGAATTTCTCTAGCATAATTACTTACCTTTACAAGTGCATCCTTTAATTCTTTCAGGGCAAATAAACTGCTTTCTAGCTTATTACTTTGAGCATTGGAGTGACCACTTTTTATTTTCCTCATCTCTGAAATGGGAATAATACTACTTCCTAGTGTTTTAAGGTCATTGTGAGGATAGAAGTACTAGTTTTCAGATGCTTAGAATTCTGATTATGGTGTTGGACATTGCCCTTAGTTGCCTCACCTAGGAGACAGATGTATTTCCTGACTCCGACTCACTACTTTGTCACCTCCTCTGAACTTCTGCTTGCCAGTATCCCTCTTGAATGTCCTACTAATTACTGAGCTCAAGTCTTTATCATCTCTGAATTGGTTAGAACACAAAAGTTGCTGTTCTCATTCCTCAGAGCAATATTTTTCTTAATCCTACCTTGGCTTTCATTAACAGTTTGTGAACAATTCTATTATACTGTTGATACAAGCTTGTAACAAGGAAATTTCCTCAATTCAGGAAAAATGTTTTTAAATATAAATACTGTATTTACTTGTATTGCATTGCATTTCATTTCCTTTTGTTTCTGATTTGAGTTCAACGCTTCTAAGATAGTTCTAAATTTATCAAAAATTTTTTTTAGCATTTATTACATATGCATTCAGTAACCATGTGTTATCTCAAAAAAGATGTGGTTAGAAAGAACACTACCTTTGCACTTAAAAACAAACCAAAAAACAAAGCACTTCTGTTTAGATATAGATGTACTACTTATACCACTTCAAGATAGTTTTGTAATTAAAATCTTAGATTGTTTTCATCTATAATATTGAGATTATAACATCCTCCTCACTATAATAGAGTTTCTATAAGTATCAAATCAAATAAGGAAGTCTATTTTAAAATTCTGTATAAACTAATAAACACTATTCAAATATAATGGGGATCTACTACTAATCAATTTTTTTAATGAACAAATTAGGATGAAAGACAGTTCTTGAGCACCTCACTGGAGACATATCTCCAAGTTCCTTACCCTTTTCTCTTTTCTTTGTTTGTTCTCCCAAGAGAACAAACTGATATATACTTCCCTGATTCCACAGAGTAGTACAAGGCTATTGGGTTAATTATGTCTAAGACTCCATTCTGATATAGCCATAATTTTATTTGACCCACTTCCTGCCAAGTGCCCTTTGCTGAGCTTTCCACCTTCAGCTTTTGAAAATTGAGAGGTGGAATAAGAACTCAACTTGAGAAATCAAATAATCTTGAGTTGGAATCCTCAGTCATCCTCTGGCTGGGTGATTTTAGAAAAGTCACTTTATAGCTTAAAGTCTAGGGTTGATCTGTTAAAATGTTCTTTCCCTGTAAGGAAAGTAACTTTCCTTATAAAACTGATGTAAATTTTGTCGGAGATCCAACCAGTCCATTCTGAAGGAGATCAGCCCTGGGATTTCTTTGGAAGGAATGATGCTAAAGCTGAAACTCCAGTACTTTGGCCATCTCATGCCAAGAGTTGACTCATTGGAAAAGACTCTGATGGTGGGAGGGATTGGGGGCAGGAGGAGAAGGGGACGACAGAGGATGAGATGGCTGGATGGCATTACTGACTTGATGGACGTGAGTCTCAGTGAACTCCAGGAGTTGGTGATGAACAGGGAGGCCTGGAGTGCTTCGATTCATAGGGTCGCAAAGAGTAGGACACGACTGAGCAACTGAACTGATCTGATCTGATCTGATATATATGCACATATATATATACTTAATATATACACATATATATTATGCACATATATATACTTTATATATACACATATATATTATACTTATGCACATATATATATATATATAAGAGAAGGAAATGGCAATCCACTCCTGTATTCTTGCTTAGGAATTCCAATGGACAGAGGAGGCTGGTGGGCTGCAGTCCATGGGATTGCAAGTGTTGGACATGATTTAGCAACTATACCACTACCACCTATACACACACACACACATTTTCCTTACATATTAAAAAAAAATAATTAAGGTGAAAGTAGATGAAAGAAGGATAGGAAAATGACTGAAATTTAATTACTACCTTATTTACTCCAAACTTTTTCCACGTAAGGGTTATGTTAATTTCAAATCTGTCAGATAGTGTGCAGTGTCAGACTGAAGTCAAGGAAAGATTTGTGTGGCATTTTCGTAACAATATCTCAAATGTAAATTAAGTGAATGGATCATGAAGCTTTGTTAGTGAATTTGCAAGAACAAATCCGTTCTTCGAGACCTAGACACCTACACCTGAGATAGCAGTCACTAGGCACTAAAGTGCCTAGGAAACATTTCAAGTTTGCGTAAATTCTTACTCAACAACTGAAATCACATGGTTTGGCAGCTGTGGAATCTTTACAGTTTTAATCTTCAGTTCCTTTGGAAAATCAGCTCAACCTTGTTTACCTTGGTACTGTCAAGGAAATCCCAAACATAGCATCATTTTGTCATCAGACCTTGGATCTACATGCTCAGGTATGATGGTTAATTTTATGTGTCAACTTGATTGGACAAGGGATGCCTAGATATTGGTTAAATATTCCTGTGTCTCTGAGAGTGTTTCTAGAAAAGATTAGCATTTGAATTGGTGACTGAGTATAACAGATGGCCCTACCCAGTACAGGTGGGCATCATCCAATCTGTTAAGAGCCTGCAAGAACAAAACAGTGGAAAATGCTTGAATTGCCCCTGTCTGCATGAGTTGGGACATCAATCTTCTGCTCTTAATGTTCCTGGTCTCAGGTCTTCAGACCTGGAATGGAATCTATTCCATTGATTCTCTGGCTTTTAGGCCTTTGAACCATACCATCACATTTCCTGGTCAGCAGCTTGTGGTTGGCTAACATAATTATGGAAGCTGAGTATCCCAAAATCTTCCAACATTGTAGAATCTCTTAATATAGATATATAGGATATCTATATCTCTTTTGTTGTTTCTACTTCTCTTAGTTCAGTTCAGTCACTCAGTCATGTCCGACTCTTTGTGACCCCATGAACCGCAGCATGCCAGGCCTCCCTGTCCATCACCAACTCCCGGAGTCCACCCAAACCCATGTCCATTGAGTCAGTGATGCTATCCAACCATCTCATCCTCTGTCGTCCCCTTCTCCGTCTGCCCTCAGTCTTTCCCAGCATCAGGGTCTTTTCAAATGAATCAGCTCTTCGCATCTGGCGGCCAAAGTACTGGAGTTTCAGCTTTAGCATCATTCCTTCCAATGAACACTCAGGACTGATCTCCTTAGGATGGACTGGTTGGATCTCCTTGCAGTCCAAGGGACTCTCTACTTCTCTGGAGAGCCCTAATATACAATACACTAACACTGACCCTGGGAAATTGCTGTCTATGTGTACCTCTCATTCTCTAGCTGCATGTTCAGCAAAGAGTAGACAGTTTCATATCAACTGTCACTATTATTTTCCTAATGGCCTATAAACCATATGTTTAATGTCACTGACAGTTGATTTGAAAATTATAATTCTACAGTTTTCAGAATTAGCCCCTTTTCTTCCCCCAACCAGTAAGATATTTTATGTATTCTGTAGTCACATTTTGAATCTATACTTGTTCCTTCAGGAGGAAACTACAATGGACATAAAATTTCAAAATCAAACAACTGGATGTTAGATTTTTCTTCTCACTGGCCCTGAAAATCCCCCTCAACTCTGTGATGTTGACTCTGATCTCCTCTACTGGATTTCTCACTGATCCCCTTGATGACATTAGAAGGAAGATAAGTTAATAGTTAAGTGTAATGGTTAATTTTGTGTTAACAAAAGATGCCTAGATAGTAAAATCCCATTCATGGGTGTGTTTGGGTACTTCTGAAAAGATTAGCATTTGATTCAGTAAACTGAGTAAACCAATCTGCCCTATCCATGTGGGCAGGCATCATCCAGTGTGCTGGGGCTGAAACAAACATGAAGATGAAGAGTAAATTCTGACTTCTTAATCTTTTTCTAACCTTGGACATGAGAACCTCCAACCTTTGGACTTAGAGTGAACTATACCAATAACACTATTCTGTGATTTTTTTTTTTATTCTGTGATTTTTAATTAAACAAATGTGCATCTTCACTGAAGGAATGAGCTATGAATCTTAAAAATGTAAAGACTTTCATTAATAACATTTGAGAGCATTTTGTAATTCACTAACTATATTCACATATATTATGTCTTTAGACATAGAATTTTGAGACTCAGAGTAGTTATTCAAAATCACCAGCTGATTTGTGATAGTTCAGGAGATTTTGATTTTTTCATACTTCCTCAGGTAGAAAATCAGACCAGGATATTATCTTAAAGTTTGTTTCCAAAGACTCCTCGTTTTACAAATGAGACATTAGATACAAGCTAGCAACTATAACAAATTCTGCTTCATTAGCCTTTCCTACCATCTCACTCTGCATTTAGATTTAATGATACAGATTGTAGATATTTTTAACCAATATGAAAATACATGTGCTATACAAAAACCCTATCTCCTAAAAAAGTGGCATTAGACACAAAAATAGAGGTATTTTACTGATGATTATCTAATCAACAAGCATGGGCTTTTTTAAATTCCTTGACAAACTTGTAGGCTGATAAATATTTCCACCAAAATTGCAATCACTAACACTTAACCTGATCCAACTCTTCTTCCAGAGCGTAGGTTCTCTGAAACTTTTGTTGAGGTGCATAAAAGCAATTGCATTATCAGATTTCCATCTCTATTACAATCTTCAAAGATTCCTTTATGATACAAAAATATTATAAATGGTTCCATGTCACTGTTGTATTTATAACACCTGGATATTGCGATTACTTCATGAATTGAGAACATTTTCTTCCTTTCACAGTATCACATATTGCCAGAAAGCACTTTTGCTTATTATTATGTTTAAATAATGTATTCTCAGATGTGTGCACTCCATATGATCAGCTCATAACACTATCTAGAACAATCTTTTGGTGCAACTTCATGCCTAGGATGGAATCTAGTCATTGCTCTTACGTGGATTTACAATCTGTGCTCTATCAGTTCCACAAAGATAAAACATAAATGCCAAGCCAGAATGACACAAATGGAGAAAAAGCCCATTCCCTGCCTTCAGCATGATTTGTGATATTTACTGACTAACCAAACACTAGCTTGGGATCAGACCCAAATAGCCTTTCAGGACTGGAGTGGTGACAATTGGCAATAGTTAGTATGGTACCAAAGCATGTACAATATTTGCAGTGTCATAGAACAGGGCTGTTTCTAAAGGGGAAAAGCAGCATTACTGCACAAAGGAGACCAGGAGATGATGTGGGCACAAGCCATCCTCTTGGGTATAGGAGGGAACCCAGAAATGTCATAAAATCCCTCTTTGATCTGTTGTCGCTACTGTTGGTTGTATGGGAAATTAACATATTTAATTAACTGTCTGACCAAAGCAGCTGTTACCTTATATAAAACCTTGAACATTGGTGCCTGGCTTATCCCACTAGGTGCTTGAATGTGCCAGTGGCATAAGACTGATGATATTTTTATACTGCATGGCACAGCATGACTCCTCTTGCAATAGGCTCAAGTCAAGATCTTCTTTAAATTCTTCATGGAGAATAATAATGTTCCAGCCCGAATTGCTTAATAACATCCTATGTCAGGCCAGCCAACAGGAAGCTCCATGCACAACAAAACGGACTCTGGCCAACCCAATCATTCCCAACTTCTATAAAGGCCGTTGCTGCATAGGGCCTGGCAAAGCCAGGCATGCATTTTTCCTCTTCGTCATCAGGATGCTATTGTATTCACAATTCGCATCGCTTACTTATGACATTATTAGCTTCTATATTTTTTTTTCAAAAAGAAGTCCTTGCCTGCAGTATTTCCAAATGGAAAGAAATGCCTCTGAGTCAGAAGTTGCGATTATTAGTTTGCTAAGTTGCTGGTCCAAAGCTATTATGGAGATCATGATTGGTTTGAAGGATTTCTGAGAAGAAGGGGTGAGGGGACTGTGGAAGGTGGCTTTTCTGACCATTGAAAAATGTTTCCTTTACTTGGTTTGTTATTCCACCCATTTGTGAGAGAGTAAGAATCAAGCATTTTCTATTTTGGATGGCTTGAGCTGTGAAGTGATGAATTTATCTCTAGTAAAGATGGAGGCCAGGATTTTTCAATACCTTTCGCCGTTATATAGTAACACTGGTTATCTTGATTGCCTGTGCTGCTCTTTTTCTGAACGAATTTACTCTGCCATTGAATGTGTCCTCCTCATCATACCTTTACTACTGGATACACTTAATATTTCCTTTTGTGCAATTTCTGAAATTCTTGGAAAGTCTTGCAAAGTCTGCAGTTTCGGCCAGTACCATATGTAACTTACAAACAGTTTGCTAGTTCAGCAATTGAAGGGCTCAAATTCCTGATTAGAGAGGCCTCCATAAGAACTATGAGGGGAAAAGTTAGCCAGCAAGGACTTTGCTTCATTGTTTGCATTATTTTAAACTTTAAATAATGTGTGATAATTAGGCTATATTAACTTGGTATATGCACACTACGAAAAGATCAATAATCTTTCCAAGAATATAGAATTGAAGAAATGTTGAATAAACAAAAGGTTGTACCTCATTCTGAATGAGCATATCCTATACTGCATGTGCATTTGTTCATGCAAAGACACGTTATTTATTGCATGTATCAGAAGAAAAAACTCCCAGGGTTTACTAAAAGCAAAATTGTGACTCGTTGGCTTGTTTTACTGACCCTTTATAAGTTAAACATGAAAATAATAAATATGTATTTCAGTTCAGTCGTGTCCAACTCTTTACGACCTCACAGACTGCAGTGTGCCACGTTTCCCTGTCCATCGCCCACTCCTGGAGCTTGCTCAAACTCATGTCCATCGAGTCAGTGATCCCATCCACCCATCTCATCTTCTGTCATCCCCCTGTTCTCCTGCCTTCAATCTTTCCCAGCATCAAGGACTTTTCCAATGAGTCAGTTCTTTGCATCAGGTGGTCAGAGTATTAGAGCTTCAGCTTCAGCATCAGTCCTTCCAATGAATATTCAGGACTAATTTCTTTTAAGATTGACTCCTTGTAGTCCAAGGGACTCTCAAGAGTCATCTGCAACACCACAATTCAAAAGCATCAGTTCTTTGGCACTCAGCTTTTTATGGTCCAACTCTCACATCTATACACGACTATTGGAAAACCATAGCTATGATATCATTGTATGTGTATACAAATATATATACACATACAATGATACACTTCTATCTTGAATGAATATGTTTATAAACATACACATGCAATGACATAATTCTATCTATAATTACAAGGTATAGTAAGAATTATTCTTCAAAAATACACGGGACAACTTCACATTGAAGGCCAGGAAGAACAGCTTCAAGCTTATAGAACTCTACATATTAGAGATTCAAGAGGTCTATCTCTTTGCTAAATTTAATTAGGAATAAGTTGCTCATGTAACTAGGTAATATCTCCCCACTGCCTTAAAAGCTGACTGACTACCTGAATCCTGATTACTGAATTTAGATGGAATTCATTCAAATGATTTTTATTATTCAACAAATATGTGCCTCACACATGGCTTGGGCAATGTGGAGAAAGTGAAGACTAATAAGTGAGGTATTGTGTCCATCTCATGCTTCTTCTAGCATAGATATTTAGTGATGATCATAACTGAAGAGTTTCATTAGTAGAGACTTCATGAATATACTAAGATGTTTCAGTTCAGTCAGTTCAGTTCAGTCCCTCAGTCGTGTCCGACTCTTTGCCACCCCATGAAATCGCAGCATGCCAGGCCTCCCTGTCCATCACCAACTCCCGGAGTTCACTCAGACTCACGTCCATCGAGTCAGTGATGCCATCCAGCCATCTCATCCTCTGTCATTCCCTTCTCCTCCTGCCCCCAATCCCTCCCAGCATCAGAGTCTTTTCCAATGAGTCAACTCTTCACATGAGGTGGCCAAAGTACTGGAGTTTCAAATTCAGCATCATTCCCTCCAAAGAAATCCCAGGGCTGATCTCCTTCAGAATGGACTGGTTGGATCTCCTTGCAGTCCAAGGGACTCTCTCGAGTCTTCTCCACCACCACAGTTCAAAAGCATCAATTCTTCAGTGCTTAGATTTCTTCACAGTCCAACTCTCACATCCATACATGACCACAGGAAACACCATTACTATATAGCTAATGTAAGTGAGAATTAATAAACTGTAGGTAACAGAGTAAGGTTCCAAGGGACTCTCAATAGTCTTCTCCAACACCACAGTTCAAAAGTAGTATCATTTCTTCAGTGTTCTCAGCCTTCTTTTTGGTTCAACTCTTACATCCATACATGGCTACTGGAAAACCATAGCTTTGACTAGATGGACCTTTGTCATCAAGGTAATGTCTCTGCTTTTTAATATGCTGTTTAGGTTGGTCATAGCTTTTCTTCCAAGGAGTGAGTGTCTTTTAATTTCATGGCTGCAGTCACCATCTGCAGTGATTTTGGAGCCGCAAAAAATAGTGTCTTGCTGTTTCCATTGTTTCCCCATCTATTTGCCATCAAGTGTTGATACTGGATGCCATTATCTTAGTTTATTGAATGTTGAGCCAGCTTTTTCATATCATTTTTTCACTTTCATCAAGCAGCTCTTTAGTTATTCTTCACTTTCTGCCTTCAGGGTGGTTTCATCTACATATCTGAAGTTGTTGATATTTCTCCCAGCAATCTTGATTCCAGCTTGGGAGTTATCCAGCCCAGTATTACACATGATGAACTCTGCATATAAGTTAAATAATGGGCAGTGTGACAATATATAGCCTTGATGTACTCCTTTCCCAATTTGAAACCAGTCTGTTGTTCCATATCTGGTTATAACTGTTGCTTCTTGACCTGCATATAGGTTTCTCAGGAGGTAGGTGTGGTGGTGTGGTATTCCTGTTTCTTTAAGAATTTTCCGGTTTGTTGTGATCCACACAGTCAAAGGCTTTAGCATAGTAAATGAAGCAGAAGTAGATATTTTTCTGGAATTCCCTTGCTTTTTCTATGATCCAATGGATGTTGGCAATTTGATCTCTGTTTCCTCTGCCTTTTCTATATCCAGCTTGTAGATCTGAAGTTCTTGGTTCATGTACTGCTAAGGGCATAGCTTGAAGGATTTTGATCATAATCTTGCTAACATGTGAAATGAGTGCAATTGTACAGTAATGTGAACATTCTTTGGCATTGCCCTTCTTTGTATTGGAATGAAAACTGACTTTTACCAGCCCTTGGCCTTGCTGAGTTTTACAAATTTGCTGGCATAGGAAGTACAGCACTTTAAAAGCATCATCTTTTAGGATTTTAAATGATTCAGCTGGAATTACATCACCTCCACTAGCTTTGTTTATAGTGATGCTTCCTAACGCCCACTTGACTTCACGTTCCAGGATGTCTGTCTCCATGTGAGTATTCACACCATCATGGTTATATGGATCATTGAGACCTTCTTTGTACAGTTCTTCCTTGTATAATATTAGTAACTACCTCTCAATACACATGTAAGGAAATTACTAATATTATCAACATTGAATAGTTCAAAACATGAAGGGAGAACTTCATTTCTGTCATTCATAAGTGACAGATTTTTCAGCATAGGTTTTCGCACCTATAAGTATTATGCACTGACCTCTTACATAATTCTCCCTGTCTAGTGAACTGTAAGGTCTTCAGAAGTCCATTCTGGTCTGTTTTAGACACTACTTTTCTCCTCCATAAATTCTGATCCTGAATTGACTTTGGCTCATGCTATTCTGCTTTACTTGCAGGAAGGTTTTGTTTTCTTATTTCCAGAAAGTGCTTAAACTTTTGGTTTGCAGTTGAGCACTCTTCAGTGTTTAGCTATATTTAAAGGAGCTTGTTTCACTCTGACTCTCTTTACTAAATGCCTATTGCCAAGTATTCCAGGTATTTATTACCTATACAATGCTTCCTCTTTTTATTTTTATGGGCCTGCAACTTTCCCTTCACTTCTTGCATCTGTGCTGGCTCAAGCTGTGAGGTATTTTCATGGATTTGGGCAGAACATAAAACTTAGAGGAGAACCCAAATGAGTTTTCAAATTCCCTCTTCATATATCTGTGTGTGTGTGTGTGTGTGTGTATGTATATCCCCAGGTGGTGCTCTAGTGGTAAAGAATCTGCCTGCCAATGCAAGAGATGCAGGTTCAATCCCTGGGTCAGGAAGATCCCCTGAAGGAGGGATACCCACTCCAGTATACTTGCCTGGAGAATCCCATAGACAGAGGCACCTGGCAGGCTACTGTCCTTGGGGTCTCACACGACTGAACACCACTGAAGTGACTTAGCACTCACATATATGCGTGCTAAGTATGTGTGTGTATATATACACACACACACATATATACACACTGGAGTGGTTAGCCATGCCCTCCTCCAGGGGATCTTCCCAACCCAGGGATCAAACCCAGGTGTCCCACATTGCATGAGATTCTTTACTGTCTGTGCCACCATAAAAATGATCAATACATTTCCCCCACTGTACCACTTCCCAAGGAGGATGGCTCTCTGTCTTTCATCAGTTTATGCTGCTTTTCATGGATGGAGTGGACAATCAATACAATTTGTTGAATCTTGAGTGAATTGGAATAAATATGCTTACTTAGGTGAAGATGTTAAGTTAGCCATTTGTTCCTCTTTTTCATAATATTCCAGCCTTCTTTTGGGGCTTTCAAATTCTAAAATAGGCATGCAGACTTCAAACCAAAATAATCTGTCTTCTCCTAAGCAAATGGTATATCCGTAACTCAAGTCAGGAAAATGAATGTTTGTCCTTCTGTCTCTGTGTCCATATGTTTCTCTCTGTGTCTCAGGATTTGAGTCTGGAAAAAGAGACAAAGATGGGGTAGGAATGGTTGGAGTTCATTCATTCTAGTGATTTTGGTCTAGAGACCAAGAGAAAGAACCATTCTCTAGTCTAGAGACTTCCAAGTACATCTGCTTCAAATAAGTATTCTGCTTTCTATTATTTCATGGTCCTGATTAGTTATATATTTTTAAACAAATATTGAGATATAATATATAATAAACTGCACATACACCTAAATATGTATACATCCCCATGAAACCATCACTACAGTAAATCACAATATTTTTATTTTAACTCTTCCTAATCCCCCCCTCTTTGGAGAAGGCAATGGCACCCCATTCCAGTATTCTTGCCTGGAAACTCCCATGGATGGAGGAGCCTGGAAGGCTGCAGTCCAGGGGTCGCTGAGGGTCAGACACAACTGAGCGACTTCCCTTTCACTTTTCACTTTCATGCATTGGAGAAGGAGATGGCAACCCACTCCGGTATTCTTACCTGGAGAATCCCAGGGACGGGGGAGCCTGGTGGGCTGCCGTCTATGGGGTCACACAGAGTCAGACACGACTGAAGTGACTTAGCAAGCCCTCCCTCTTATCCCTCAATCCTCTCATCCCCCATCAAATCTGATAAAAACTGGTCTACTTCTAGTTAGTATACATAGCAATGCATTTCTTAAACTTTTTAATATGTGGTATCATAAGTTAGGGGCTCTTTTTTATGGTCTGGATTCTTTTACTCCCCAAAATTATTTTGAGATTTATCCATGTTATAGCATATTTCAGCAGTTTACTTTTTTGTTTCTGAATAGTTTTCTATTGCTTATCCACTTACCTGTTGATGGATTTTTGGGTTATTTTCAGGTTTGGGTTATTAGAAGTAAAGCACATATGAACATTCCTATAAAAATTTGTATGTGAACATATGCTTTCTTTCTCTCGGGTAAATACTGGGTGGAATGGCTAGATTATATGGTAGATGTGTGCCTAACTCTTTAAGAAACAGCCAAACTATTTTCCAAAATGGCTGTATAATTTTAATTTTACATTAAGATCTCTGCTTTACTCTGAGTTAATTTTTTACATTCCATGTATGGAAAGATATATATTGAATAGCAATTTCACCATATGAATATGCAACATTTTAGGTACCATTTTTCATAAAATATTTTCTCCACTATGTTACCTTTTTCAAAAATTTTATGTGTGTCTATTTCTGAAGTCTCTATTTTGTTCCATAGATCCACTCTTCTAAGCTATACCAGTACCACAACTCTCTCAGGGAAGTTTTATAATGTCTTGAAATCTGGACTTGAAATCTTAGTCCTCCAAATTTATTCTACCTTTTAAAAGTTATTTTGATTATTTATATAAATTTAGAATCAATTTATCAAGTTTTGTCAACAAAAAAATCCTACATATCCTACCAGATTGTTTTCAACTTCACTAAAGGTGAAAGTGAAAAGTGAAAGTGAAGTCGTTCAGTCATGTCCAACTCTTTACGACCCCATGGACTGTAACCTACCAGGCTCCTCCATCCATGGAATTCTCCAGGCAAGAGTACTGGAGTGGGTTGCCATTTCCTTCTCCAGAGGATCTTCCTGACCCAGGGATTGAACTCAGGTTTCCCAAATTGCAGGCAGATGCTTTACCATCTGAGCCAAACTACACATCAATTTTAAGAGAATTGGCATCTCAATATTGGGACCTTTGCTTATCCATGATGAATCTCTCCTTTTATTAAGCAGTATCTTAGAGAATTATTTGTCTTTCACATTATTTGTCAGATTTATCCCTAAGTATTTTCATATCTCAATGCTACTATACAGGTTTATTTTCCTACTTTCTAGTTGTTCAATACTAGTATATAGAAATATACTTTGTATATTTTGTAAATGTGTTTTGCATACTTGGAAAAAAATGCAAATTTTGCTGTTGTTGGGTGGAGTTCTCTAAATGGCAATCAGGTCAGGCTGGTTTATACTGTTGCTCAAATCTTCTGTATTCATAAGTCTTCTTCTATTCATAAATCTTCTCATATTCATATGAGTCTTTTTGTCTATATGATCTATTGATTTACTGAGTGAGGGCTATTAAAAAAATCTGACTATAATTACAGATTTATCTACTTATCTGTAGTTTTATCAGTTTTTGCTTCATGTATTTTGAAGTTTTGTTATTAGATGCATAAATGACTCAGTTTGTATAATTTTAATGAACTGAACCATTTATTACTAAATGATACATTATCTCAGTTTTAAAATCTACTTTGACATTTAAGAGCTACTCCATCTGTCTTATTACTAATGTTAGCATAACTAATCTTTTATCATTTTACTTTTATCTATTTTTAAAAATATATATATGTTATGTATAATATATATTATTAAATATATAGGTTGGTTTACAAAAAAATTGCTTTTTAAAATAGAATATTTTTTATGATTCCATTTTTAACTCCATAGTTGAATTATTAGCTGTAACTGTTTTAATGTTTGTTTAGGGTTTATAATATATATCTTCTCAAAGATACCCTTTTTGGTGCTCTTTAATTCTTTTTATAGATTCAGATTTCATCTTGCTATCTGCATTTTCCTTCAAATAAACGTGCTTTAATATTTTTTTAAAGTGTAAGTATGTTGATTTTTTTACTGTCTTAAAATATCTTTATTTGCCTTTGTTTTTATATATGTTATTGCTAGATATAGAATACTAGGTTGACAGTTTTTTTCTTTAAATACTATAAATATGTCACTCCACTGTACTTCCATTTGCCCTGTTTGTGATAAGAAAATTGCTTCCATTAACTTTTTTTGTTGTTTTTTTGTTTTTTTATTTATCAGCATTTCTGTTGTGATGTGCCTCTTACAGTTTTATTTTCTTTCTTACTGTATGTATTTATGTAGGTATCAATTGGTGTCCATTGAGCTTCTTGGTGCTACAGGTTCAGTTAAGTTCAGTTCAGCTGCTCAGTCATGTCCGACTTTTTGCGACCCCATGAATCACAGCACGCCAGGCCTCCCTATCCATCACCATCTCCCGGAGTTCACTCAAACTCAAATCCATCGAGTTGGTGATACCATCCAGCCATCTCATCCTCTGTCGTCCCCTTTTCCTCCTGCCCCCAATCCCTCCCAGCATCAGAGTCTTTTCCAGTGAGTCAACTCTTCGCATGAGGTGGCCAAAGTACTGGAGTTTCAGCTTTAGCATCATTCCTTCCAAAGAACACCCAGGGCTGATCTCCTTCAGAATGGACTGGTTGCATCTCCTTGCAGTCCAAGGGACTCTCAAGAGTCTTCTCCAACACCACAGTTCAAAGCATCGATTCTTCAGTGCTCAGCTTCCTTCACAGTCCAACTCTCACATCCATACATGACCACTGGAAAAACCATAGCCTTGACTAGATGAACCTTTGTTTGGCAAAGTAATGTCTCTGCTTTTGAATATGCTATCTAGGTTGGTCATAACTTTCCTTCCAAGGAGTAAGTGTCTTTTAATTTCATGGCTGCAGTCAACATCTGCAGTGATTTTGGAGCCCCCCAAAAATAAAGTCTGCCACTGTTTCCACTGTTTCCCCATCTATTTCCCATGAAGTGATGGGACCAGATGCCATGATCTTCATTACTATCTTATTATATTTGGAAAAATTTGGCCTATTTTTGTTCAAATATGTTTTCATCCAAATCCTCTTTGAAAAACTCTAATATGCATTAGCTATCTTGATAACCACAGATACTTGATAATCTGTGCATGTTAAAAAATTATTCTCTTTGTGATTTATTTTTTATTGTTTCTTTAGTTATATCTCCATGTATACAACTTCTTAATTTAGTTTTGCAATTTCTAACATTGTTAATCCCATCCATTGTATTTTATACCTCACACATTCTACTTTTTCTCTAGAGGCCCAGTTTGGGTCTTCTCTACATTTGTTATTCTCTTATCATTCTTTTAAACATTTGGAATAGTTGTTATAACAACAGTTTAATGTCCCTGTCTGTTAATTTACCATCTGTGTCAGTTTTGGGGCAGTTTCAGCTGATTGGTTTATCATCTTATAAGTTGTTTATTCCTGTTTTTTTTTTTTTGCATACCTGGTCATTTTTTATCAGATACTTTACATTGTGAATCTTAATTTCTGAATACTAGATATTTTTTATATTCTCATAAATACTTTCAAGCTATATTCTGAAACAGTCAAATGTTTTAGAGACAATTTTATACTTTTGGTTCTTACTTTGAAGGCTTATTAAGCAGGACCAAAGTAGTGCCCAGTAGAAGACTAATTATTTCCCACGTCTGAGCAAAGATTGTTCTCAGAAATCTATCTACACACTGTGAAACTATAGCCTCTCTTTGAATAAAATAAAACATTTCATGACTTATTGGTTACAGAGCTGAAAGCAGCCAGTGGAGTCACAGATGACTAAGTTTTCAAGTCTGTCAGAATATAAATATATCAGTGATAAAACAAAAAAGTCACAAATCAGAATCAGGGTAAAGTGTGCAAAAAAAAAAAAAAAACAAAACTAAAGTCTTAAAATGAGTACAATTCTCTATGCATGGCCTTTTGCATCTCACAAATGAAAACTGCAAGTATATGGTGTCTTCATCTGTCAGATTTAGGAGTCATTTTCTTTGCTTTTTTTCTCCTTTTAATCTTAATTTTTTTTTCAAATATTCATCTAGCATGCATTCTTATTCCAAATACTATTTCCACAGCCATGTTAATGTGTGTATACCCTTTCAGTTTTAGTAATTTATGGTTTTAACTATGGCTGAAACAAGAAAGAGGGAACAAGTTTTCCAAAATTCAAAGGCAAATGCTCAGTGTGAGAAACATACTGTATCCTGAAACTAATGAAAAAAGACAAGACAGATTTAAAGGAGCATTCTCATTATAACTTGAACATTTAAGAGTGATCTAGAGTAAGAAAGATTTTGAAGAAAAGCATCTAGCAAAATGTTTTTGCATAATTCCCATAAAATAAGGAGCACTGTACATAAAGTTATATTTCTAACAAAGGCCAATAAGGAAAGCATTTTTCTTAATTTGTTTAAGTCCTAGTAATTTAGTGATAATAGAGCATACTCAAATGGATGGGAAAAGAGCACTGTCGTCATCTACCACTGCTATGTCATAAAATTCTAACATTTCTTAGGAAGAAAAAAAAATACATCATCAAACATAAAAACCTTGGATAAAACTCATAATATGAAAGTTAATGCCTTAATGAAATATTAAAATGGCATCAGGAATTCTGTTCTGGCATTAAAAGTAAACAATAACATATTTTTTCTAGTTATGTTTTATTTCATTCTTTAAAAATTAATTATTACCTCTTTAAATATTTGATTAAATTAGATTTTGATGGGCTATTATTACACACAAGACATGTTATCATGTGTAAATTCTCACATCTCAATTTCTGATAAACACTGTCATGTTGTTTAATTCTGCAATGGCTTTTTTGTGTGTGTTTTTAGTTCTAGAAAATGGACATAACCAGAGCATTTTCACTTTGAATATAAATATCTTATTAAAAAGATACATAAAGGTGAAAATTGTAACAATAATATTTGGTACTTCTCTATCATATATTGTTTGAATTTCTAACAAAGTTGATTATAATTATATTTATGAATCATATCCTTTAAATTCCATATAACTGTAAGGTAGAAGCCATATAACCCAGCTCTCCACAATATATACAGATTAAGTGCCAAATCAAACATTTCTGGTAACTATTATCAATAAAATTGAAAAAACAAAACTTCAAGAAAAATATGCATGATTTGTACTATGTGCAAGTGAAAATGTTAGTTGCTCAGTTATGTCCAACTCTTTGCAACTCCATGGACTGTAGCCTGCCAGGCTCCTCTGTCCAGGCAAGAATACTGGAGTGGGCAGCTTCCTCTGAAGGCTTAGAGAGTAAAGAATCTGCCTGCAATGTGGGAAACCTGGGTTTGATTGCCTGGGTCAGGAAGATCCCCTGGAGAAGGAAATGACAACCCACTCCAGTATTCTTGCCTGGAGAATTTCATGGACAGAGGACCTGCCAGGCTAAAGGAAAGGAGTTGGTATAGATTGAAGAATCAAGATATGAAAGCTCTTTTATTCAGACAAATCTTTGTCAGGGTCAGTTTCTCACATATCAAGGGAAAAACTATTATGATCCAATGATAAATAGCTCAGTTTTCTCCAAACTGAATCCACGGTGTCTCTCTTACAGTTCCATAATCTCCTATTACCAACCTTCTTCTCCAAACTATTTTTTTCTTTCTTTTAATTGCCTAGTTCTGACATCAGTACTATAATTTTTCTAACTCCTCAACTTGGAAATATTAGATTTGACATCTTACCCCTACTAACTCTATCGTATATGCTATATACAGTGCATTGACAAATATAGTGTAACAGATTCCTAGTGTACAACCCAACTCTATTTTTGAGAATACAGGCAGGCTTTACAGGTGACAAGGTGGTAAATAATCGGCCTACCAATGCAGGAGATGTGGGTGTAGTCCTTGGGTTGGGAAGATCCACTGGAGGAGGAAGTGGCAACCCACTCCAGTATTCTTGCCTGGAAAATTCCATGGACAGAGGAGCTTGGCAAGCTGCATTTCATGGGTTTTCAAAAAGTTCGACATGACTGAGCAACTCACCATGTACACATGCCATAATCTACCTAAAAAGAAGCAAAGATAGGCAGCCATGTTGCAATTTTATCCCTCTGACTATAGCTTATTGGGTCATGTTTTGGCTAATTAAACTGTATAATCCATAATCTCTCCTTGAGAATGTAAAGTAACAGATATAGAAGTTTTCTCAACCACTGTGGTTCATGGAAACAAGATTTTACATTTTTCCAAGTGTTCAATAGGAACTCAAAGTAGGGAAATCCAGCCTTGCTAAAAATGAGAATGGAACAAAAGCATAGATATAAACATGGAGGTCTTCCCTTAAAAATGAGGGTTCCAGCCTTACTTCAGGCACCCATTGGACTTGCACAAGGAAGACAAGCCACCATAATATCTAGTGTTGAAAAACAGCAGGGCTTACATCCAGGAGAGTCAGAGGACTGTAGAAAACCCATAACTCCACACTTAAAGGGCTGATACACAAACTCATTTGTTCTCAGTGCAGAGGCAGCAGTTTATAAAGCACCTGGCACTCTAGCTGGTCTCCCAAGGTCACCCCAGCATGTCCTTGGCTCATGTATAGTCTAGCTCCAGAAATCCTGGTGGGGCAACTCCAGTGTGGCCCAGAACATCCTAGGAAAAACCTTAGACCCTCCTGCTCCAGCTCCAGAAGTCCTGCCAAAGTAGCCTTGGCCTTGTGCACACTGGGACACCCCTAGTACATGCCTACTCTAGCCACAGAAAGCCTACTCCACTTAGCACCCACACCAACATAGTGGGTATTCCTAAGAAGGCCAAATCTTCAAGACCAGGAAGGTAACTGTGTACCCTAAGTCATAAAAACAAACAGGAAGTCAAATGAAATGAGACCGAAGAGCAGTTTCAAATATAGAAAGGAGATAAAAATTCCAGGAGGGTGGGGGGCAGTTTTAACCTCTGTTAAGTCTAATGAGCAGAGATAAATAATTTACCAGATAAAGATTCAAAGTAATAATCATACAAATGCTAACCAAACTTGGGGAAAAATGGAGGTACACAGAACTTCAACAAAAGAGTTTAAAAAAATAGCTTATCAAAGATATAGAATATAATAATTCAAGTGAAAAATACACTAGAGGGAGAGAAGGTAGATTAGATGATACAAAAGAGTACATAAGTAATCTGGAAGACAGAGTAGTGAAAATCACCGAGTCAAAAATATTTTTCTTTGCTAGAAGAAAAAGAAAACACTGCAAATCTGAGGACTTTTTAAGGAACCTTTTGGGTTTCTCTGGTGGCTCAGCTGGTAAGGAATCCACCTGCAATGTGGGAGACCTGGATTCTATCTGCATTTGATCCCTGGGTTGGGAAGCTCCCCTGGAGAAGAGAAAGGCTACCCACTCTAGTATAGAGAATTTCACGGCCTAGAGATTTCATGGACTGTATAGTCCATGGGGTCACAAAGAGTCAGACACGACTGACTTTCACTTAGGATAATGTCAGGGAAACCAACATTTGAACTAAAGGGCTCCTAGAAGGAGAGGAGAGGAAAGGGCAGAAATGTATTCAAGTAAATTGCAAATGATCCCAAAAGGGGTTACTTTTAAAATTATACATAAAGCACAATAAAAAATTGAATACAAAAATTAGCAACTCTAAAGAGACATTTTTCCACAGTTTATTGTGATACACACAGTCAAAGGCTTTGGCATAGTCAATAAAGCAGAAATAGATGCTTTTCTGGAGCTTTCTTGCTTTTTTGATTATCCAGCAGATGTTGGCAATTTGATCTCTGGTTCCTCTGCCTTGTCCAAAACCAGCTTGAACATCTAGAAGTTCACGGTTCACGTACTGCTGAAGCCTGGCTTGGAGAATTTTGAGCATTACTTTACTAGCATGTGAGATGAGTGCAATTGTGCAGTAGTTTGAGCATTCTTTGGCATTGCCTTTCTTTGGGATTGGAATGAAAACAGACCTTTTCCAGTCCTGTGGCCAGGGCTGAGTTTTCCAAATTTGCTGGCATATTGAGTGCAGCACTTTCACAGCATCATCTTTCAGGATTTGAAGTAGCTCAGCTGGAATTCCATCACCTCCACTAGCTTTGTTCATAGTGATGCTTTCTAAGGCCCACTTGACTTCGCGTTCCAGGATATCTGGCTCTAGATGAGTGATCATACCATCATGATTATCTTGGTCATGAAGATCTTTTTTGTACAGTTCTTCTGTGTATTCTTGCCACCTCTTCTTAATATCTTCTGCTTCTGTTAGGTCCATACAATTTCTGTCCTTTATCAAGCCCATCTTTGCATGAAATGTTCCCTTGGTATCTCTAATTTTGTTGAAGAGATCTCTAGTCTTTTCTATTCTTTTATTTTCCTCTATTTCTTTGCATTGATCTCTGAGGAAGGCTTTCTTATCTCTTCTTGTTATTCTTTGGAACTCTGCATTCTGAAAGAGATAGGAATACCAGACCACCTGACCTGCCTCTTGAGAAATCTATATGCAGGTCAGGAAGCCACAGTTAGAACTGGACATGGAACAACAGACTGATTCCAAATAGGAAAAGGAGTACATCAAGGCTGTATATTGTCACCCTGCTTATTTAACTTATATGCAGAGTACATCATGAGAAACGCTGGGCTGGAAGAAGCACAAGCTAGAATCAAGATTGCTGGGAGAAATATCAATAACCTCAGATACGCAGATGACACCACCCTTATGGCAGAAAGTGAAGAGGAACTCAAAAGCCTCTTGATGAAAGTGAAAGTGGAGAGTGAAAAAGTTGGCTTAAAGCTCAACATTCAGAAAACGAAAATTATGGCATCTGATCTCATCACTTCATGGGAAATAGATGGGGTAACAGTGGAAACAGTGTCAGACTTTATTTTTGGGTGCTCCAAAATCACTGCAGATGGTGACTGCAGCCATGAAATTAAAAGACGCTTACTCCTTGGAAGGAAAGTTATGACCAACCTAGGTAACATATTCAAAAGCAGAGACGTTACTTTGCCGACAAAGGTCCGTCTAGTCAAGGCTATGGTTTTTCCTGTGCTCATGTATGGATGTGAGAATTAGATTGTAAAGAAAGCTGAGCACAGAATTGATGCTTTGAACTGTGGTGTTGGAGAAGACTCTTGAGAGTCCCTTGGACTGCAAGGAGATGCAACCAGTCCATTCTGAAGGAGATCAGCCCTGGGTGTTCTTTGGAAGGAATGATGCTAAAGCTGAAACTCCAGTACTTTGGCCACCTCATGCGAAGAAGAGCTGACTCATTGGAAAGGACTCTGATGCTGGGAGGGATTGGCGGCAGGAGGAGAAGGAGATGACAGAGGATGAGATGGCTAGATGGCATCACGGACTCGATGAACATGAGTCTGAGTGAACTCCAGTAGTTGGTGATGGACAGGGAGGCCTGGCATGCTGCGATTCATGGGGTCGCAAAGAGTTGTACATGACTGAGCAACTGAACTGACCTGAAAGAGACATTTCTCTAAAGAAGGCATAAAGATGATCAACAGGCTCATAAAAAGATGCAAATCAGTACTAATTATTAGAGAAATCCAAATCAGAATCACAATGAGGTATTACCTCACATTGATCACAATGCCCATCAAAAAAATCTGCAATCAATAAATAAATGCTGGAGAGGGTGTGGAAAAAGGGAACCCTCCTACATTGTTAGTGGGATTGTAAATCGGGATAGTCACAATGGAGTATACTATGGAGTTTCCTTAAAACATTAAAATTTGTTACCATATGATTTAGCAATCCCACTCCTAGGAATATATCTGGAGAAAGCTATAATTGAAAAGACATTCCTTCTCCAATGTTTATAGCATCACTATTTACAATAGCCAAGACATGGAAACAGCCTAAATGCCCATCGATAAATGAGTGGATAAAGATGTGATATATATATATACACAATGGAACATTATTCAGTCAACCACAAAAAGAATGAAATAACAGCACTTGCAGCAACATGAGGGATCTAAAGATTATCATACTATGTGAAGTAAGTTATATGGAATATAAAAATAAATCATACAAATAAACTTATTTACAAGAGAGAGACAGACTCATACTCATAGAAAATAAACTTATAGTTACCAAAGGGGAAAGGGAAGGGATAAATTAGGAGTTTGAGATTAAAACATATGTGTTGTTATAGATAAGATACTGTAATAAGCAATGGTGAAAAAGACAAAAAGATTATATATACACATACACCCACACATATAAATATAATCAACTGAATCATTTTGCCATACACCTGAAATTAACATAACATTGTAAATCAACTATATTTCAATTTTTAAAAAATGGCTGAATATTTTACTAACCTGAGAAGGGAGACAGATATCCAGTCTAGGAAACTCAGAGAATTCCAAACAAGATAAATTCAAAGAGATCAACAGCAAGATATACCATAATTAAAATAACGAAATTTAAAGGCAAAGAGAATTTTAAAGGTTGAAAAAGAAAAACAACTGGTCACATACAAGGGAATCCCCATAATGATATCAGCTGACTTTTTAGCAGAAATCTTACAGACAGAAGGAAGTGGCATTATATGTATATCCAAAGTCTTTAGCCCAAAATTACTGAAACAGTCTCTTTTTTGTTTACTTACCATGATTTTTTGATGTTCATTTTAATCCATAATTAATCAGCAATTCATTTTTGTATGCACAGTGGGCATTTCTCTATGCCAAATGCAGGGTCATTTGCCCCAAAATTTAATGAATCTATCCACTATTTGTAATTTTCATCATTTTCTAAACTCTCACTTATGTAATATCAATTTTATTTCTGTATTCTATTTCAAAATCCTTAGATATCACTAAACTTCAAAAGTTTAATCAGTAATTAAATGCATTTAACCCTAAATCTATATAATTTTATTACTGAGACTTAAATGTAAGTTCAGAGTTCACTCTGTTTCTGCAAAATATTTTCCCTTCTCCCTTTGATTCATTATTATGATTTATTTCTTCCTTGGTTAAATTTAACTCTTAGGCAATTCTTTTCAGAATTCTATATTGGTGTTATACCTTTTGACTTCTTAGGTGGCTAGTAAAGATTTCCTCTAAAATTTTCTATATTGTTCTTCGCTGAATACTACTGCTTAGCGAGATTTTAACATATGTTTCAAAGGGGAACGGAATATTATTGTCAAATAAATTGGGTAGGTGATTTAATTTTAAAAAAAAATTAGTGCTAATAAATGAATAACTTGGAGGATACAAACTTTATATATAAATCTGTTGCATTTCTATACACTAACAATAAATTGTCAGATATGAAGATTAATAAAAACAGTAACTTTATAATTACATCAACAAGAATAAAATAGGAATAAATTTAGCCAAGGAAGTAAATAACCTATCCTCTGAAAAAAAGACATTAGTGACAGGAATTAGAGATGATATAAATAAATGGAAATATATAGCATATTCATTGATTGAAAGAATATTATGAAAATGTCAACACTACATAAAGAAATCTGTAGAGTCAGTGCAATCCCTGTCAAAATACATGTGAAATTTTTCACAGAAATAAAATAATCCTAAAACTTGTGTGGGAACACAAATGATTTTGAACAAGTAAAGAATTTATGAGAAAGAAAAACAAATCTGGAGTTATCATGCTCCTGATTTCAAACTATATTATGAAGCTATAATATTTTAAACAATATGGAACTAATATAAGTAGACATATAGAAGAATAGAATAGAAAATCCAGAATTGATGCTTACTTATATGGCCAATTAAACTACAGCAAAGGAGGAAAGGATATAAATGAGAAAAAGAAAAGCTTTTTTCATAAGCAGTGTAAGGAAACCTGGATGGATACATGTAAAAGAATGAAAATGGACCATTTTCTAACACCATATACAAAAAATAAGCTCAAAATGTATTGAAGACTTAAATATAAGACTCAAAATCATAAAACGTCTAGAAGAAAACATAGGAAACACATTCTTTGACATTAATCTTGGAAATATTCTTTTGGATCTGTTGCTTTGGGAAAAGATAGCAAAAGCAAAAATAAACGAGATGGCAACCCACTCCAGTTTTCTTGCTGAGAAAATTCCATGGAGAGAGGAGCCTGGCGACCTACAATCCATGGGGTCAAAAAGAGTCTGATGCAACTGAGCATGCATACATGCACTATGGAAAAAATTATTGAGGAAATTGTAGCAAAACAGAAATGGAGAAAAGTGTGAAATTATGCAGTCCCAAAAGAATAGAGAATAAATCTTAATTCCTAATTTTACAACCCCTGGTTTCAGTCCTCACTGAAGTCCAGATATGCTTCCTGATTTGGAGTGAAAAGGATGCTGTTGTATCCTTGTGTTAAATTCCCACCAACCTTGGTGACTGAGCAAGTTTGTGAAGGACTCACAGTGTAAGGCCTTGATTCCCTGCTACAAACAGAAACACTAATCTAAACCTAGGGTAATAATGTTGAACAAAAATATAGTTCCTATCTCCTGAATTGGGGATTTAGCGAGGAGAGTACTGTATATTAATTCTATTTAATAATTTTGTAATAATGAATGGAGATAAGGACAACAAAGTAAAATATCATCTTTCTGTGTTTGTACAAAGAAAACTGGTAGTAGCTCAGGATCAAGAAAAGCTTCTGTGGGGAAATAATTCACCTGATATCTGAACAGTAGATCAGATGTAGGCAGAGGGAGAGGAGCTTAGAAAGATTTTAGGAAAAAAGGAAACAAAGCACAGATACAACTCCTTAAGTTATAAAGAAACCCCAATGATGCAGGAACTAAGGTCAGACAAATAGGGCTGGAGCAAAATCATAAGCAAGAGATGAGAAAGATGTTGTTAGAAAGATATCCAGGTTTAGATAGCACATTGAAAGGCACTTAAGAATTTGGATTTATCTAAGAATAATGGAATACAGAAGAAGGAATTATAAGCAATGACTTTGAATCATATAATCACTTTAGCATTTTGAACAGATTATTCTGCCTGCTATTTGAGACAGGATTGGTATAGAATCAGAATGGTTGTGGTGGACAAATTAGTTGGTAATTGTACTCTCAGTCAAGCAATGGTATTAGTTTTGACTTGGGCCCTGCGTTTTGGTAAAGGAAATGGAGAAATATTTAGGAGAAAAATGACTTCATGATGATTTGCATATAAAAATACAAGAGAGATTGGGATTGTAGGGGATTCAGAGATTTATAGATGAGCATCTAAACTGAGGGAGGTAACGCTCACTGAGATATTCTGAAGTTTGCCAGCTTTGGAAGAAATGTGTGGTAAAGGAATAGGTAGAGAAATACTCATAAGTTAGCAATTAGATATGTTGAATTTGAAATACTTATACATTTTGAGCCGGCAGCTGATTAGACCTCTCATAGAAGATGTCTGGTGGAGATAGAGACTGAGAAGTATCAGTATATATAGTCATGAGCCCATGGCAGAGATTAAATTTCTAAGGGATAAAATAAAAATGAATGGATAAGAATACCTTGTACTAAAATAGGAATAATTCCTCAATTTCATGCTTAGAGAGGTAAGGAGAGCTGGAAAAACAGCATCCTGAGTGAATCTCTTGGAGAGCAGTTGAATCATGAAGTCAAATTAAGGTGTTCTCAGAAACAGGGTTCTCAAGGAAGAAAGGTACTTAAAATATATGCACTGAATTATATGATATTGACATTGCTGTTTCATGTAATAAAAAGGGCAGAGACTAAGTTGGAAGGGATGACAGAGGCCAAGAGGTGCAAGTAGGAATGGATTAATACTGAGCTTTCTTTCTACTTGTTACATTTTCCTGTACAGTAAAGATGTGTTGTATTGTGACTAGAGGAAGAGGACCTTTCTCTCCTCCAGGTGAATGTCACTTTGATGTCAACTCTCTAAGTCCTCTGAGTATATGATGTTATAATACAGCCATTTTGATTAAACTTGTTGAAAGTGGCTGTTAGAATGTTTCCAAATGTTTTCTTTGCAAGTAGTGCACCCGGCAGGGAGACTAACCCCATGGCTCCTTTCACCCCATCCTTGAAACTGAGTTATCCCTGGGTCTCAGTCCACTTTCAAATCTTCCCCCTCCCTTCCTGAGTTCTCAGGGCATTGCTTAAGCCATTTCATTCGTTAGCTCAGGATGGTACTCTGGAAGAAAGTGCCACTATTATTATAAATGCTTAGTGTAATGACTTAAAAAGCACTCAAATTTCATAAATACAGAGGCAAAAAACAAATGTATTGTTAGTTTTTGCACATCACCTGGAAAGTATTCTCAGATATGGGGTGGTATATCTATTAGGAATTAATAACATTGCTGAGGGTCTAGGGCAGTTATCTAAAAATTTCCATTTCCTTTATTTTTGTGTATAAAAGGATACACATTACTGATAATTGATTATAAAGAACAAGGATACATTTAAATTATGTCAAATAATATAATTTAGTCCAAGAATACACATGTATAGGATAGCAGGAGGAGTTAAACATATAAGAAATACGAGTGTGGGTCTGGATTATGAGGCTTCAGCCATTGGAGTTCCTAGATCTTCTCTCTAGGCTCCCAGTTATTCCCAGTTCCTTAGTTACTATTTGTGTGTTTGTGTGTCTGCTGCCCCATTCACTCTTTTTTTTTTTTTAATTTTATTTTTAAACTTTACAATATTGTATTAGTTTTGCCAAATATCAAAATGAATCCACCACAGGTATACCCGCGTTCCCCATCCTGAACCCTCCTCCCTCCTCCCTCCCCTACCCTCCCTCTGGGTCGTCCCATTGCACCAGCCCCAAGCATCCAATACCATGCATCGAACCTGGACTGGCGACTCGTTTCATACATGATATTATACATGTTTCAACCCACCCTCTCCCTCTCCCACAGAGTCCATAAGACTGATCTATACATTGGTGTCTCTTTTGCTGTCTCGTACACAGGGTTATTGTTACCATCTTTCTAAATCCCATATATATGCATTAGTATACTGTATTGGTGTTTTTCTTTCTGGCTTACTTCACTCTGTATAATAGGCTCCAGTTTCATCCATCTCATTAGAACTTATTTTAGTTATCTTCTTACCCAGTGTTTAGTGTGTGTGTGTGTGTTTCTGTTCTACTTCATGGTTCTTTGAACTTAGCCGTAGTTTCTGCTATCTCATAAATTCTGACTGCCTGTGACCCAATCAGAGTCCATATCAGTGTTGCTATTATGACACTTTAACTTTTAGTAAAATGGATATCCCCATCCTTCTTTGCACATTTGCTATTCAGATAGCAGTGTGGCCTAGAATCTAATTGGTTGAGTTTATTGAGACAAACCACAATGTAAAATTTCTGCCATTCTGTTGTTCAGTTCCCCATGGCTCATATGGAAAAATCGTTTTTCATTAGGGCAGTTGGCTATGGAAACTTCTTGAGAAGACTCTGTGTTCTTGGCAGAGATAATTTAGTTAATATTTACAGGTACAGAAAAACTCTTTGATACATTAGGTGATATAAACCAATGGTGCATACTCACTGGCTATATAACTGATTTACTTGGAAGACATTTTAGGAACACTAATTCTGAAACCGCAGTAGACTAAATGTGTTCTAAATTTATTAATAGATTCAATAAATATTTGTTGTTGTTCAATAGCTCAGTTGTGTCTTACTCTTTGTGACCCCATGGTTTGCAGCATACCAGGTTTCCCTGTCCTTCACTATCTTCCAGGGTTTACTCAAATTCATATCCATAGATTTGGTGATGCCATCCAACCATTTCATCCTCTGTCGTCCCCATCTCCTCATGCCCACAGTCTTTCCCAGCATCAAAGTCTTGACCAATGAGTCAACTCTTTGCATCAAGTGGGCAAAGTATTGGAACTTCAGCTTTAACATCAGTCCTTTCAATGAATACTCAGGATTGATTTCCTTTAGGATTGACTGGCTTGATTTCCTTGCTGTCCAAGGGACTCTCATGAGTCTTCTCTAGCACCACAGTCTGCAAGCATCAATTCTTCAGTGCTCAGCCTTCTCTGTGGTCCAACTCTCAACATCCATACATGACTACTGGGAAATGATAGCTTTGATTATAAAGACCCCTGTCAGCAAAGTGATGTCTCCACTTTTTAATATGCTATCTAGGTTTGTCATAGCTTTTCTTCCAAGGAGCAAATATCTTTTATTTCATGGCTTCAGTCACTATCTGCAGTGATTTTGGAGCCCAAGAAATAAAGTCTGTTACTGTTTCCATTTTTTTCCCATCTATTTTCCTTGAAGTGATGGAACCATAGATAAAGATCTTAATTATTTGAATGTTAAGTTTTAAGCCAGCTTTTTCACTCTCCTCTTTCATCATCAAGAGGCTCTCTAGTTCCTCTTCAGTTTCAGCTATTAGAGTGGTAGCATCTGCATATCTGAGGTTGTTGATATTTCTCCCAGCAATCTTGATTCCAAATTGTGAGTCATCCAGCCCTGCATTTCACATGAGGTATACTCTGCATATAAGTTAAATAAGCAGGGTGACAATACAACCTTGGTATACTCCTTTCCCTGTTTTGAATCAATCCATTGTTCCATATCCAGTTCTAACTGTTGTTTCTTCCCTGCATACAGGTTTCTCTGGAGGCAGGTAAGGTGGTCTGATATTCCCATCTCTTTAAGAGTTTTCCACAGTTTGTTGTGATCCACATAGTCAAAGGTTTTCACATATTCAATGAAGCAGAAGTATATGTTTTTCTGGAATTCTCTTGCTTTTTCTATGATTCAACCTATGTTTGCAATTTGATGTTTGGTTCCTCTGCCTTTTCTAAATCCAGTTTGTACATTTGGAAGTTCTCAGTTTACTTATTGTTGAAGCCTAGCTTGAAGGATTTTGGGCATTACCTTGCTAGCCGGCGAAATGAGCACATTTATATGGTAGTTTAAACATTCTTTGTTAGTTTCCTTCTTTGGGATTGGAATGAAAATTGACCTTTTCCAGTCCTGTGGCCATCACTGAGCTTTCCAAATTCACTAGCATATAGAGTGCATCACTTTCATAGCATCATCTTTCAGGATTTAGATAGCTCAACTGGAATTCCATCACCTCCATTAGCTTTGTTCCTAGTAATACTTCTTAAGGCCCATTTGACTTCACACTCAAGGATGTCTGCCTCTAGGTGAGTGAACACACCAGCATGGTTATCTGGGTCATTAAGACTTTTTTGTACAGTTCTGTGTATTCTTGCCACTTCTTAGTATCTTCTGCTTCTGTTAGGTCTGTACCATTTCTGTCCTTTATTGTGGCCATCTTTGCATGAAATGTTCCCTTGGTATCTCTAATTTTCTTGAAGAGATCTCTAATCTTTTTCTATGACTTTCTCACAGTCAATAATAATCCAAAATGCAGTACATGGGTGCAGTCTCAAAAATGACAGAATAATCTGTTTTCAGAGATCATTGCAAAAACTAACAATACAGAATGATTCAATTGTTTTCCTCTATTTCTTTGCATTGATCACTTAAGAAGACTTTATTATGTCTCCTTGTTATTCTTTGGGACCCTGCATTCAGATAGGTGTATCTTTCCTTTTCTTCTTTACCTTTCGCCTCTCTTCTTTTCTCAGCTATTTGTAAGGCCTCCTCAGATAACCATTTTGCCTTGTTTCATTTCTTTCTCTTAGGGATGCCTTTGGTCACCACCTCCGTTATGAACCTCTGTCCATAATTCTTCAGGCACTCTATCATATCTAATCCCTTAAATCTATTTGTCACTTCTATTGTATAAACCTAAGGGATTTAATTTAAGTCATAACTGAATGGACCAGTGTTTTTCCCTACACTTCAATTTAAACCTGGATTTTACAATAAGAACCTCCTTATCTGAGTGACAGTCAGCCCCTGGTCTTGTTTTTGCTGACTGTATAGAGCTTCTCCAGCTTTGATTGCAAAGAATATAATCAGTCTGATTTTGGTATTGACCATCTGGTGATGTTCATGTGTAAAGTTGTCTCGTGTTGTTGCAAGAGGGTGTTTGATGTGACCAGTGCATTCTCTTGGCAAACTCTGTTAGCCTTTGCCCTGTTTCATTTTATACTCCAAGGCCAAATGTGCCTGTTACTCAAAGTATCTCTTGACTTCCTATTTTTGCATTCAGTCCCTTATGATGAAAATGACATTTTTTTTTTTTTTCTTTCTCGGTTTTAGTTCTAGAAGGTCTTATAAGTCTTCACAGAACTCGCTGACTTCAGCTTCACTGGCATTAGTGGTTGGGCATAGACTTGTATTTCTGTGATATTGAATGGAGTGCCTTAGAAACAAACAGAGATCATTCTGCCATTTTTGAGACTGCACCCATGTACTGCATTTTGGACTCTTATTGACTATGAGGGCTACTTCATTTCTTCTAAGGGATTCTTGCCTACAGTAGTAGATATAATGGTCATCTGCATTAAATTTAAGCATTCCCACCCATTTTAGTTCACTCATTCCTAAAATGTCCGTATTCACTCTTGCCATCTCCTGCTCTCCCCCATGGCCCTTCATCTTGGGTGGCCCTTTATGGTACGGCTCATAGATTCCCTGAGTCATGCCAGGCTGTGATCCATGTGATCATTTTGGTTAGCTTCCTGTAATTGTGGTTTTCATTCTGGAGGCTGTGGGATTATAGTTCTTGCTTCCTGATGGGAGGGACTGGCTGTGGGGAAAATTGGGTCTTGCTCTGGTGGGCAGAGTCATGCTCTTTAAATCTGTAATCCAATTGTCTGCTGATAGGTGGGGCTATGCTGCCTCCCTGTTAATTGACCTGAGGCGACTCAATCCTGAAATCTGCAGGCTCTATAGTAGGGCTACCTGTGATCTCCAAAACATACTTATGCCAGGACGTGCCTTCCAGGACTGCTGCTGCCAGGCCCCCTGTCCCCACAGTAGGCCACTGCTGATCCAAGCCTCCACAGAAGATCCTCAAACTCTCACAGGCAAGTCTGGCTCAGATTTCTTGCAGGGTCCTTGCTCTTTTGCTCTGGGTCCTTTTGCACATAAGATTTTGTTTGTGCCTACCAAGAGTCTCTCTTTCCCTCAGTCCTGTGGAAGTTCTGTAATCAAATCCCACTAACATTCAAAGTCAGAATCCCTGAGAATTTCTAGTCTCTTTGCCAGATTGCCAGGTTGGGAAATCTGATGTGGGGCCTAGAACATTTGCAACAGAGCAAGACCTTCTTTGGTATTATTGTTCTCCAGTTTGGAATAACTGATATAAACTTTTTCTTTAAGAGAAGTTCCCTGTATTACAATGGGAAAGTGGCAATTCTTAGAGAATGAGTCTTTGAAAATGTGAAAAGCATACCTTCAAACAATTTGTTCTTTGAACCTTGAGGGCTGTTTCAAGATCTGTGTAGCTTATTCACCACTGGGGCAGATTCAAAGGATTCTAAAGGTGTTTGGCAACTTCTCCCTACCTGTGAACATCACTCTCAGCCCTGACTAGCAGGGACACACCCTTCAGCTTTCTCCACATGGCTGGATGACATGCTGGGCACCCCAGTTACCTTCAGCTGCCACAGCGTGTTGGTCAAGGTGCCATCCAGGGGCAGGGCAGAGTCCTTGCTGGAGTCACCAGGAAAGAGATCTGGGGAAGGCTGGAGCCAAGGTTGGAGGACACCTAAGAGCGTGGACCCTCTGGCTGCCCTGGGGCCAATTTGCCACCTATATGGCTTGCCACCTGGTCAAGCTCTGGCCCCTGCCTTTCCCCACCTCTGGCTCCTTGGTGTTTACTGTCCAGCCCCAACAAGTCTGGTTGCTCAGAGAGGGGCCAGCAGTGCTTTGCAGTCTCCTGCCCCACTGTGCCAGTTACTCGGGACACTGATCACTACCCTGTGACCACCTCCTCCATGATCTCTGTGAATCTGCTTCCTGTGCCACCGCTGCTTCAGGCCACTGAAGCCATGTTATCATGGAAAAGAATAGATACATGTATATGTATAAGTGAACCACTTTGCTGTACACCTGAAGTTAACACAATATTGTTAATCAACTATACTGCAATATAATACAGATATGTAAAAAATAAAATCCCTTCAAAAATAAATAAAATAACTTGTTAATGAAAATACAATATTTTTAAAAAGATGTACAGTTGACCCTTGAACAATATAGGTTTGAACTGTGCAGATTCACTTATACAGACCTTTTTTTTTTTTTCCTACAATAAATACTACAGTGGGCTTCCCTGATAGCTCAGACAGTAAAGAATCCACCTGCAATGCAGGAGACCTTGGTTTGATCCCTGGGTTGGGAAGATCCCCTGGAGAAGAGTATGGCTACCCACTCCAGTATTCTTTCCTGGAGAATTTCATGGACAGTGCTTGTGTGCTCAGTCACTGAGTTGTGTCTGACTCTTTGAGACCCTACAGACTGCAGCCCACAAAGCTCCTCTGTCCATAGGCTTTTCCCAGCAAGAATACTGAAGTGAGTTGCCATTTCCTCCTCCAGGGGATCTTCCCCACCCAGGGATTGAACTTACATCGCCTGTTTTCCTGCATTGGCAGGTGGATTTTTTACCACTGAAATACTAAATTATTATTATCCAATTTGCAATTGGTTTAGTCCATCAATGCAAAACTATAGACACTGGGGAATCTGAGATACAGAGGAATCCATTAAGGAGGGCTGACTAAAAATTATATGCAAATTTTTTTACTTGGAACAGCATTGTAGCCCCTAGCCCCTGCATTGTTCTAGGATCAACTGTAAACTTGGAAAACTGTGACATCAAAAATGTAAACAAGACTGTTCCATACATCAGCATCACTTGATATTTGGCAAAACTAATACAATTATGTAAAGTTTAAAAATAAAATAAAATTTAAAAAAATAAATATTTGAAAGGAAAAAAAAATGTAAACAAGTAGTGGGGGAAGAAAAAGCTTTACAGTAAATTGGAAGTCAGAATGGGGAAATGTTTGGAATTTTTCATTACTTAACATAGATAGTCTGTCTAATTTTTAGAAGTCATTCTAGCTCCATGAGGTACTCTATCAATTTAATTAGATAAAGCTTCTGGAAAAAGAGGTTGAAATTAAGATGCCTGTTGAGGCTCTTAGGAGGCAAAAGAATAAAGAAAAGTATTTTGATATTTGAGTTTATTAGGTTGAACCATATGTGATTACTGAGGCAATCATTTTTGTCCTACTAAACTGGCAATTCTATATGATTTGCGGTGGTTTGTCCTTGAAAAATTCTCTTAATTTACTTTTTTATTCATTGAGAAAAATACTGAGGTAACCTGATATTTCATTAGATATATAACTGAGCTCATCCTGAAACTGCATGAAGAATTTGTATTAGTCATAAGAAATAACTTACAGTTACTTTCATTAATTGGTATAATTTATAAATTTTGAAAGATGTTATCTATTGCCTAGATCTTCAGTTGACATTGTACATGGATTTCATCCTAAGTTTAGCTTAAAGTATAATATTTGGGAAGTCCAAAGCAAAGGGAGCTGGTTTGTTTGGGAAAATACTTACCAATCACCCTCTGAAATCAATAACAGAAGTGAAAATCCCTTTAAAATATCTCTGAAACCAGGTTTAATTGCTCAGAAAAGTCCATAGTTGAAATTCTTCCTCTGTCTAAACCCAAAACAGTAGGCAACTTAATTTGAAGACATTTTCCACATCAGAGGCAGAGTCCAAATATGTCAGATATGTCAGATTTTGAAGCAGCATACTTATATTCCACTCACACATAAATTTTCAAATAATAATATACCAGAAGCATGTAATGAGTGGTCTAGATTATTCAGATCATTAGCAAGTGGTTGTGCTGTTCTAATGAGAGATTACTAAGGATAGGGATGTAATCTTTGATTCTTTTTGGATATATTATAGAGATTATAGGTTAAGGGGTAAAGTTTCATAGGGGAAAAAAAGAGAAAATTGCTCCACTTCATCATGTAAACACAATAGTGTCAATATGTTCCTATAAAAATGAATTATGTAGTGATTTCAAGTATATCATAATAATAGAGTGTATATTAATTGCTGAACTAAAAAAAGGAAGAGTGATAAAGAGATGCATATCTTTGGCCTATATTTTATAAAGGAACAATGCTTAAACTCTAAAGCTAAAAGATAGTATCAGGAGTTGGGGTAATTTCTTTCATGATGAAGCAAGTTGCAACAACATTTCTTTATATTCCTTTTAAGTTAGAGTCATCAAATTGGTCCTTATTTATTCATTCAACTGTTAACTAATAGTTATCAAAATTTAAAGAAATTGTTTCGATCTCTCTTCATAACCATCAAAGAGAATAGGAACAATTACAACCGATTTATAGGGAAGTCTACAAACAAATAATTTCCACCAAGGTGACAAATTGCAAATAGTAAAGTCAAATATTCATGTCCTTGGACTTCAACTCAATTGTGGTGCTTCTTCCTGTCTTTCACATTTCATTTTCTTATTTCAGTAGTTTTTGCTATTTTAAGTGGTTGGACATCCACTTTTTTCTTATTCAATCATCCATTTTTTTTCTGATTCAATCTCTATTAAAAATATTCCATTATAAAGAACAAAATAAAAATTGTTGCATCTTTCTTAATCTGCCACTTCATAGTAGGATCACTATCTCCCATTACTTTTCCCAGAACGTGATTATTAGTTTAAGATTATAGCTTAAAGACCTGGTTTGAGTTGTCACAATAAAAGTCTTCTGTTATACTCTGTCCCCTCTGTTGTTTTTGCTGTTTTAGAACATTTTATGGTAAAGGGATGGCCTTCACCCTTTAAACAATATCCATCAAATTTAATATTGTTCACATTTGGTTCTTGGTAGTGGATTTTAAAGAGAAGAGGATAAGGATAACCATACTGTGTCTGGAATAAGTTTTATAAGCTGTTTAGAGAGGCAAGAACAATGTCATGTGAAATGTATTATTGTAGCCCATAGAACACCTAGGGTGATTGAGCATTGGAGGATGACTTAGCATTGGTGTCTTATGCCAAATTGTGAGGAGTTCAATCTCCCCCAAGTTCTACAAACTCCCAGGGCCTTTGGTTCTCATGATCCCTTTTGGATTGATTCCAGTTGTTGAAACTGTAAACTTTTGTTTCTATGTATGTCAATTCCCATGCTAATTTCTACTCTCTACTAGATGCTGAAATCAAGACATGGACTGCAACTTCTTTTGTTTTATTTCCCTTTGTACAGTTTACAGAGATTATTTGTATGGGGGGTGGGGTGGGAGTAGGGGTCTTTATTAAAGGTTTGGGAAGATGATAGAGAATTAAATGACAAAGAGAGCAAAAAAATAAGATATTCTTAGAAGTCTTTTGATCTCACCCCAACACCAGTGACTATGTCTCTTTATAAGCTATACATAGATTATATTATGTCCATTTTCCTGCTTCCTCCAAATTCCTGCTATCCTCCAAATTCCTCTCTTCTACTGCAAAGTAATAAATATCCATCTTTTTCTTCTCACAAACTATTACTTTCAGGTTATCATCTGTATTAAAAGTACATATTTTCCTTCAAATTGAATTCTCCCTCGAAGAAAAACTATGGTACAATGATGTCTTCTCATATGGTTATAGAGTTTGATCAGCAGTGTGTGTGTGTGTGTGCGTGCACATGTGTGAATTGTTTAATAAGTTGCCAACATATTAATTATGGAAGTTTATAATAAAATCCCATGGACTGAGGAGCCTGTCAGGCTACAGCCCATAGGATTGCAAAGAGTCGGACACGACTGACTGACTTCACTTTCACAATAAAATTCTGTATTTCAGCTTCTTTTGAAAAGTTGAAGCTCAGGCAACACCAATCCACCGTATTTGCATGAGAACAGTTACATTAAATAACAGACTGCTGCTGACTGGCTTTCCTAGGAGCATGCCTTTTCGGATTTTCTGAAGATCTCACCATTCTCTGTCTTCCAGGAGAACTCTTTCAGTTAAATGGTTAACCTTTATAGGCTTATCAATTTACATGTCTGAGTTTAGAACCATTGCTAAAATGGTTATACCTGTGAAATGTTTGTAACTAGGAAATAAAGAATAGAAATGACTCAATCTCTACAAACATGGTTAAGTCATTGTAAAGAGAATAAATTGGAAAATGAGTGATAATTGATACATCTTTGGGTACTGCTTATATCAAGAATAAATTGACTCTCTAGATGCCTTATGCAGTGTAGTCATAATAACAATATTGACTCTTCCAATCCAAGAACACTGTACATCTTTACATCTGCTTGTGTCATCTTTGATGTCTTTCATCAGCATCTTACATTTTTTAGAATACAGGTCTTTTGTCTCCTTAGATAATTATTTTTTATGTGATGATAAATGAGATTGTTTCTTTCATTTGTCTTTCTGCTCTTTTGTTGTTAGTATATATAAATGAAACAGATTTCTGTGTATTAATTCTGTACCCTGAAACTTCACTGAATTAATTGATGAGCTCTGGTTGTCTTCTGGTAACATCTTTAGGACTTTCTATGTATAGTATTTGGAGAAGGAAATGGCAACCCACTCCAGTATTCTTGCCTGGAAAATCCCATGGACGGACAGCCTGGTAGACTACAGTACATGGGGTCGCAAAGAGTCGGACACGACTGAGCGACTTCACATGTATAGTATTATGTCATCTGCAGACAGTGACAGTTTTACTTCTTCTATAATTTGAATTCCTTTTATTTCTTTCTCATCACTGAGGCTAGGACTTTCAAAACTGTTTTGAATAAAAGTGGCAAGAGTGGACATTCTTGTCCTATTCTTTACCTTCAAAGAAATGCTTTCAGCTTTTCACCATTGAGCATGATGTTAGCTGTAGGTTTGTCATATATGGCCTTTACTATGTTTATTTATGTTCCCTCTATGTCTATTTTCTGGAGTGTTGTTTTTTTTTTTTTTTTTACCATAAATGGATGTTGAATTTGTCTAAAGCTTTTCTTTCATCTATTAAGATGATCATATGGTTTTCATTCTTTAGTTTGTTGATGTGATGTATGATGCTGATTTGCGAATATTGAAAAATCCTTGCTTCCCTGGGGTAAATCCCACTTGATCATGGTGTGAACCTTTTAATGTATTGTTGGATGCAGATTGCTACTATTTTGTTGATGGTTTTGTATCTATGTTCATCAATGATATTGACCTATAATTTTCTGTTTTTATGATGTCTTTGTTTAGTTTTGACATCAGGGTGATGATAGCTTCATAGAATGAATTTGGAGATGTTCCTCCCTCTGCAATTTTTTTTGGAATAGTTTTAGAAGCATGTTATCTCTCTAAATGGGAGAAGGCAATGGCACCCTACTCCAGTACTCTTGCCTGGAAAATCCCATGGACGGAGAAGCCTGGTAGGCTACAGTCCATGAGGTTGCTAAGAGTCAGACACAACTGAGTGACTTCACTTTCACTTTTCACTTTCATGCATTGGAGAAGGAAATGGCAACCCACTCCAGGACTCTTGCCTGGAGAATCCCAGGGACAGGGGAGCCTGGTGAGCTGCCGTCTATGGGATCGCACAAAGTCGGACACGATTGAAGCGACTTAATATGCATGCATGCATGTATCTCTCTAAATACTGCATTTGCCTGTGATGTTATCTGGCCCTGGACATTTATTTGCTGAAAGTTTTAATCATAGTTTCAATTTCAGTACTTTTGATTGTTCTATTCATAGTTTCTATTCCTGCTTCAGTTTTGGGAGATTATACGTAAGAATTTGTCCATTTCTTCTATATCATCCATTTTATTGGCATAGTTGCTTGCAGTATAGTCTCCTGTCAGTCTTTGTACTTTTATGGGGTTCATGGTGACTTCTTTTTCATTACTACTTTTATTGACTTGGACCCTCTCTCTCTTTTCTTTTCTTATTTTTGGATGAATCTCACTAAAAGTTTATAAATTTTGTTTACCTTTTCAAAGAATCAGCTTTTAGTTTCATGAATCTTTTCTATTTTCTTGGTCTCTATGCCATTTATTTCTGCTCTGATCTTTATGATTTCTTTCCTTCTGCTTTGAGTTTTGTTTGTTCTTTCTCTGGTTACTTTAGGTATAAGGTTAGGTTGTTCTGAGATTTTTCTTGTTTCCTAAGGCAAGACTGTGTTGCTGTGAACTTCCCTCTTAAAACTGCTTTTGCTGTGTTCCATAAATTTTGGATCATTAGCTCTATTTTCTTTAGTTACTATGCATTTCTTGATTTCCTCTTTGATTTCTTCAATGATCTGCTGGTTATTTAGTAGTGCATTTGTGTGTTTTACAAGTCTTTTTCTTGTAGTTGATTTCTAATTTCATAGCTTTGTGCTTGGGAAGGATGCTTGGTATGATTTTAATTTTCTTAAATTTACTGAGGCCCACTTTGTGGCTCAACCTGTGTGCACTTGAGAAGAATGTGTATTCTGCTGCTCTTGATTGCTTTTGGAATCCTCCATAAATATCAACTAAGTCAATCTAGGCTAAAGTGTCATTTAGGTCTGTGTTTCCTCTTTGATTTTTTCTCTGGATAATCTATGGATAAACATAGGGTGTTAAAGTCCCCCACTATTATTGTGCTACTGTCTATTTCTCCTTTTATGACTGTCATTAGTATCTGAATTATGTACTGAGGTGCTCCTATGATGGGCACTTACATATTTGCAACTTATCTTCTTAGATCATTCCCTTGATCAATATGTAATGTCCTTCTTTGTCTCTTGTAACACCTTTGCTTTAAAGTTTACTTTGTCTAATATGTGTATTGCCACTCCAATTTTCTTTTGATTTCCATTTGCATGGGATAACTTTTTCCATCCCCTCACTTTCAGTCTGAAGTGAGTCTCTTGTAGATGGCATATATATATGAGTCTTGTTTTTGTATTCATTCATTCAAAGTCTTTTGACTGGAGCAATGAAATTGTTTATGTTTAAGGTAATTATCAATATGTTTGTTCTCACTGCCATTTTCTTAATTGTTTTGGACTTGTTTTTGCAGGTATTTTTTTCTACCCTTCCTCTTTTATTCTCTTCTGTTGTAATTTAATGACTAACTTTAATTGTGTTTGGATTCCTTTTCCTTTTTTGTATGTGTACCTATTGTAGATTTTTGGTTTGTGGTTACCATGAGGTTTTTACATAGCAGTCTATATAAAAACAAGATTGATTTTAAATTGCTGGTCTGTTAAATTCAAATGTATTTCCAATATCTTTCATTTGTACTCTTCTCATTATTTCTGGTTGGATATATTTGTGTGCAGATGATTTTCTACCTGTGCTGTATGCTTGCTTACTGGGGAGCTTTTCCATTCATAATTTTCTTGTTTCTAGGTGTGAACTTCTCATATGTGCCTACTAACCTCACTTTAGCATTTGTTGCAAAGTTGGTCTGGTATTGCTGAATTCTTTAAGCTTTTGCTTGTCTATGAGCTTTTAAGTTCTCTATTGAGTCTGAATGAGAGATTTGCTGGGTAGAGTATTCCTGGTTGTAGTTTCTTCTCTTTCATCACTTTAAAAACATTCTGTCACTCCTTCCTGTCCTGAAGAGTTTGTTGAGAAATCAGCATATAACTTTATGCAAGTTTCCATATATTTTTTTGTTGCTTTCCCTTTATTGTTTTCAATATGTTTTCTTTGTCTTTAATTTTTGTCAATTTGATTACTATGTGCTTTGACATGATCTTCTTTGAGTTTACCCTGCCTGGGACTCCCTGTGCTTCCTGGACTTGGGTTACTCTTTCTTTTCCCATGTTAGAGAAGTTTTCAGCCATTATTTCTTCAAATATTTTCTCAGGTCCTTTTTCTCTCTCTTCTCCTTCTAGGACACCTATCATAAGAATGCCACTGCATTTAATATTGTCCCAGTGGTCTCTTGACTGAGCATGATTTACTGAGCATGGCCCCACCCATCAGAATAAGACCCAGTATCCCCCTCAATCAGTCTATCCCATCAGGAAGCTTTCATAAGCCTCTTATCCTTCTACATCAGAGGGGAGACAGACTGAAAAACACCATCACAGAAAACTAACCAATCTAGTCACATGTACCACAGCCTTGTCTAACTCAAAGAAACTATGAGCCATGCCATGTAGGGCCACCCAAGATAGATGGGTCATGGTGGAGAGTTCTGGCAAAATGTGGTCCACTGGAGAAGGGAATGGCAAACTACTTCAGTATTCCTGCCATGAGAACCCCATGAACAGTATGAAAAGGCAAAAAGATAGGACACTGAAAGATGAAATCCCCAGGTCAGTAGGTACCCAATATGCTACTGGAGATCAGTAGAAAACTAACTCCAAAAAGAATGAAGAGATAGAGCCAAAGCAAAAACAACACCCAGTTGTGGATGTGACTGGTGATAGAAGCAAGGTCTGGTGCTTTAAAGAGCAATATTGCATAGGAACCTGGAATGTTAGGTCCATGAATCAAGGCAAATTGGAACTAATCAAACAGGAGATGGCAAGAGTGAGTGTTGACATTTTAGGAATCAATAAACTAAGATGGACTGGAATGGGTGAATTTAACTCAGATGACCATTATATCTACTATTGTGGGCAAGAATACCTTAGAAAAAATGGAGTAGCCATCATAGTCAACAAAAGAGTCTGAAATGCAGTATTTTGATGCAGTCTCAAAATGACAGAATGATCTCTGTTCGTCTCTAAGGCAAACCATTCAATATCACAGTAATCCAAGTCTATGCCCTGACCAGTAATGCTGAAGAAGCTGAAGTTGAATGGTTCTATGAAGACCTACAAGACCTTCTAGAATTAACACCAAAAAGGATGTCCTTTTTGTGATAGGGGACTGGAATGCAAAAATAAGAAGTCAAGAAACACCTGGAGTAACAGGCAAATTTGGTCTTGGAGTACAGAATGAAGCAAGACAAAGGCTAATAGAGTTCTGCCAAAAGAATGCACTGGTCATAGCAAACACCATCTTCCAACAACACAAGAGAAGACTCTACACGTGTACCTCACAAAATGGTCAACACTGAAATCAGATTGATTATATTTTTGCAGCCAAAGATGGAGAAGCTCTATACAGTCAGCAAAAACAAGGCTGGGAGCTGTCTGTGGCTCAGATCATGAACTCCTTATTGCCAAATTCAGAATTAAATTGAAGAAAGTAAGGAAAACCACTAGACCATTCAGGTATTACCTAAATCAAATCCCTTAGGATTATAGAGTGGAAGTGACAAATAGATTCAAGTGATTATATCTGATAGGCAGAGTTTCTGATGAACTATGGACCAAGGTTCGTGACATTGTGCAAGAGACAGGGATCAAGACCATCCCCAAGAGAAAGAAATGCAAAAAAGCAAAATGGCTGTCTGAGGAGGCCTTACAAATAGCTGTGAAAAGAGAAGCCAAAAGCAAAGGAGAAAAGGAAAGATATACCGAGAGATATAAGGAGAGATAAGAAAGCCTTCCTCAGTGATCAGTGCAAAGAAATAGAGGAAAACAATAGAATGAGAAAGACTAGAGAATTCTTCAAGAAAACTAGAGAGACCAAGGGAACATTTCATGCAAAGATGGGCTCAATAAATGACAGAAATTGTATGGACCTAACAGAAACAGAAGATATTAAGAAGAGGTGGCAAGAATACACAGAAGAACTGAACAGTGCTCACTTAATCTGTCTTAATTTATTTTTTGGTTTTAATTTTGTTCCATGGCTGTGATTTTTACCGTTCTGACATACAACTCACTTAATCTTTTCTTCTGCCTTGGTTATCTTGCTATTGATTCTTTCCCATGTATTTTTTCATTTCAGTTATTTTATTTTTCATCTCTGTTTATTTGTTATTTACATCTTCCAGGTCTTTGGTAAACATATCTTGTTTCTTCCCATACTGTGCTTTCATTCTTTTACCAGGATCTTGGCCCATCTTTACTATCATTATGCTGAATTATTTTTGGATATATTACCTATCTCTTCTTCACTTAGTTGTTCTTCTGGGGTTTCTTCTTGTAAAGCTTTGTTTTTTGTTAATAGCACAGATCTTGTAGAATACCTTATACAACATTTGAGAATCAATAAGTTTAATTTTTTGCATTTATATTCTGCTTTTTCAGAAGAGCTCATCTCACAAACATTGTCTTAATGTTCAAAGAGATTAAATATGTATCAGATCAGATCAAATCAGATCAGTCGCTCAGTCGTGTCCGACTCTTTGCGACCCCATGAATCGCAGCACGCCAGGCCTCCTTGTCCATCACCAACTCCTGGAGTTCACTCAGACTCACGTCCATCGAGTCAGTGATGCCATCCAGCCATGTCATCCTCTGTTGTCCCCTTCTCCTCTTGCCCCCAATCCCTCCCAGCATCAGAGTCTTTTCCAATGAGTCAACCCTTCGCATGAGGTGGCCAAAGTACTGGAATTTCAGCTTTAGCATCATTCCTTCCAAAGAAATCCCAGGGCTGATCTCCTTCAGAATGGACTGGTTGGATCTCCTTGCAGTCCAAGGGATTTGCAAGAGTCTTCTCCAACACCACAGTTCAAAAGCATCAATTCTTCGGCGCTCAGCTTTCTTCACAGTCCAACTCTCACATCCATACATGACCACAGGAAAAACCATAGCCTTGACTAGACGAAACTTTGTTGGCAAAGTAATGTCTCTGCTTTTGAATATGCTCTCTAGGTTGGTCATAACTTTCCTTCCAAGGAGTAAGCATCTTTTAATTTCATGGCTGCAGTCACCATCTGTAGTGATTTTGGAGCCCAGAAAAATAAAGTCTGACACTGTTTCCACTGTTTCCCCATCTATTTCCCATGAAGTGATGGGACCAGATGCCATGATCTTCGTTTTCTGAATGTTGAGCTTTAAGCCAGCTTTTTCACTCTCCACTTTCACTTTCATCAAGAGGCTTTTGAGTTCCTCTTCACTTTCTGCCATAAGGGTGGTGTTATCTGCATATCTGAGGTTATTGATATTTCTCCCAGCAATCTTGATTCCAGCTTGTGTTTCTTCCAGCCCAGCGTTTCTCATGATGTACTCCGCATATAAGTTAAATAAACAGGGTGACAATATACAGCCTTGATGTACTCCTTTTCCTATTTGGAATCAGTCTGTTGTTCCATGTCCAGTTCTAACTGTTGCTTCCTGACATGCATACAAATATGTATAGAGATTATTAAGTTAAACAGTGATAGAACTGCAAAGAGGAAAGTCAGCTATTCAGTTGACTCTGTTTCTCCATTTTATTCTGACTTTAATGACAGTAAAAAGATTCCTGAACTTTAAGCTAGTAGCTTAAATTAAAGCTGATATAATAAAGAGTATAATAGATTTCTTTCCAATGTTAACATAAAATCCATGAGCTATAAGATCCAAGAGTTCAGGATCTTGTTTATGATCCTAGTTTTTAAGATGAGTTCCTTATATACAGGAATGTCAGTATACTAATTTTCATACTTCTGTGACATAAATATTCTCTTGTTGGAATATTTAACCACTGTCACAGGAAACTAGATGTAACTAAACAATTGTAGAGAAGTTTTTACTAAACTTAATATTTTTGAAAACATATAAATGATGCTATTATTTAACATGAGTCACTATTTCTTTTTCACAAATGAGGTAAGTCAAGGTTTTGGGGAAATTATTGGGTTAAATTGCCCAAAGCTTCAGATTATAGCACTGGCAGAGACTGATTTCAGTTCTTCATCAGTACAGCTTCTAAATCCTGTTTCTTTTCTTTGTAGTATACTGCATTCCCATTTTATTATTGTGATTTTTTTCCTTCTTTTAGGATATGTTTTAAAATCAAATGTACTTGAGTGAATACATTTTTTTTCATTCAGTTGAATTGCCATAACTTCTGCACTTACATTACAACTCCTTTTAATAATTGATGGGAACCTGAAAACTTAAAACAGAGAAAGCTCACTGGTCTCATTGGTCAAGACAATTCTCTGGAACTTCGCAGAAATTTGCATAAAGTCCTAAGAAATGGAAAGAGTTTGCCTATATATTTCATAATTACAGTCATATTTCATATCCCATCCAATGCAGAGAATTAACATGACAAAAAAAAAATGGTATGATAGAATGAGACAAGGACTCTGAATAGAAGCAGGTTTGAGACTTTCTCCAGTTGGGTGAAATCATCAGGAAATGACATGGAAAGTAGACGAAGTGCCTCTTTATTCTGCATAACAGTGCTGGAAGGGCACCTAGAATGATGAAAAATATTTCCAGTGGTAATGATGTTTGCAAATCAGTTACAACTTGGAAAATTCAGGAAAGTCAAGGATAGGCCTGGAGATTGAAGCAGAGAGTCATGGTTGTGTATACCTCTCACTGACATAGTTTGGTTAAATTTACAGAGAGAGAAATCTTACAAGGTTCTGCTAGTTTTTTTCACCATGCATTCTCTAATCTATATACAAAGTAACAAAGAGGTATAGACAAAGTATATGGATTCAGTCCTGGAGTTCTTGTATTTGAACAGAAATTAGCACTAGAGAGTAGAAGGGTTCTACTTAATCAGCAAACAACAAAAGTGGACTAAATGTTTCTTTTTCCTAAATTCTAATACAGCCATACCTTATTTTATTGTGCTTTACCCTATTGTGCATCACAGATAATGCATTTAAAAAAAAAAAAAAAACTGAATTTTTTGGCAACACTAAGTTGAGAGAGTAGGTCATCACCAGTTGACCAACAATATTTGTTTATTTTATGTTTCTGTGTCACATTTTAGCAATTCTCATAATATTTAATTTTTTTCATTATTATATTTATTTTGATGATCAGTTGTCATTGAAGTTACTATTGTAATTGTTTGGGGGCACCATGAGCTGCACGCATATAAGATGGTGAGCTTAATAATATGTGTGTTCTGACTGCTCCACTGATATTGGGTCCCCCAACTATCTCCTCATGCTCAGACCTCCCTGTTCCATGAGACACAGAGATATTGAAATTACACCAGCTAATAACCCTGCAGTGGCTGCCAAATCTTCAATGAAATGATGAGTTGCATATCTCTCACTTTTTTATTTTATAATTTTTTTATTGGAGTACAGTTGCTTTACAATGTTGTATAAATTTCTGCTATATAGCAAAGTGAATCAGCCACATGTACACATATATGCCCTCTTCCTTGGATTTCATTCCCATTTAGGTCATCACAGAGCATTGAGTAGAGTTCCCTGTGCTATGCAGCAGTAGGTTCTCTTCAGTTGTCTATTTTATACATAGTCGGTTTCCTTCATAGCTCAGTTGGTAAAGAATCCACCTGCAATGCAGGAGACCCTGGTTTGATTCCTGGTTTGGGCTGATCTGCTGGAGAAGGGATAGGCTACCCACTCCAGTATTCTTGGGCTTCCTTTGTGGCTCAGCTGGTAAAGAATCTGTCTGCAATGTGGAAGACCTGGGTTCGATCCCTGGATTGGGAAGATTCCCTGGAAGGGAAAGGCTAACCCACTCCAATATTCTGGCCTGGAGAATTTCATGGACTGTATAGTTTCTGCTATATGGCAAAATTAATCAGCCACATGTACACATAAATATCCTCTTCCTTGGATTTCCTTCCCATTTAAGTCACCACAGAGCATTCAGTAGAGTTCCCTGTGCTACACAGCAGTAGGTTCTCTTTAGTTGTCTATTTTATACATTGTGTGTGTGTGTGTGTGTGTGTGTGTGTGTGTGTGTGTGTGTGATTACCAGTCTCCCAATCCATCCCAGTCCCTCTCCCCAGCTTGGTATCCATATGTATGTTCTCTACATCTGTGTGTCTATTGCTACTTTGGAAATAAGTTCATTTTTGCTATTTTTCTAGATTCCACATATGTGCATTAATATACAATTTTCATTTTTCTCTTTCTGACTTACTTCACTCTGTATGACAGTCTCTAGGTCCATCCATGTCTCTACAAATGACCCAATTTTGTTACACTTTATGGCTGAGTAATATTCTATTCTATATATGTACCACAATTTCTTTATCCATTCCTCTGTTGTTGGGCATTTAGGTTGCTTCCATGTTCTGCCTATTGTAAGTAGTGTTGCAATGAACATTGGCATGTGTATATCTTTTTGAATTATGGTTTTCTTCTGGTATGTGCCCAGGGTGGGATTGTTGGGTCAAATGGTAGTTCTGTTTTTAGTTTTTTAAGGAAAATCTCTGTACTGTTCTCCATAGGAGATTTATCAATTTACATTCCCACCAACAGTGTAAGAAGGTTCTCTTTTCTCCACACCCTCTCCAGCATTTATTGTTGTATATTTTTTGATGATGGCTATTCTGAGCGGTGTCAGGTGAAACTTTATTATAGTTTTGGTTTGCATTTCTTTAACAATGATTGATGTTCAGCATCTTTTCATGTGCCTGTGCCTGTATGTCTTCTTTGGAGAAATGTCTGTTTAGGTCTTCTGCTCTGTTTTTGATTGGGTTGTATGTTTTCTGTTATTGAGTTACATGAACTGTTTGTATATATTGGAGATTAATCCTTTGTTAATTGCTTCTTTGAATATATTTTCTCCCAATCTGAGCATTGTCTTTTTGTCTATTTTATGGTTTCCTTTGCTATGCAAAAGCTTTTAAATTTTACTAGGTCCCATTTGCTTGCTTTTGTTTTAATTTTCATTACTCTAGGAGATGGGTCAAAAAAGATCTTGTTCCTACTATCAGAAAATTACTAGAGCTAATCAGTGAATTTAGAAGAAAAGTCATAGGATGCAAAATCAATGCACAGTAATCCCTTGCATTCCTATACACTAACAATGAAAAATCAGAAAAAGAAGTTAAGTAATCAATCCTATTCACCATTTCAACAAAAATAATAAAATACCTGGGAATAAACCTACCTAAGGATAAAAAGACCTGTATACAGAAAATTATAAGACACTCATGAAATAAATCAAAGATGACACAAACAGTTGGAAACATATCATGTTCTTGAACTGGTAGAATCATTATTGTGAAAATGAGTATACTACCCAAAGTAATCTACAGATTCAGTACAATCCCTATCAAATTGCTGATGACATTTTTCACAGAAATAGAACAAAAAATTTCACAATTTGTATGGAAACACAAAAGATCCCGAATAGCCAAAGCAAGCTTGAGAAAGAAAGATAGAGCTGGAAGAATCAACATTTCTGACTTTAGACTATACTCAAAGCTACAATCACCAAGACACTATTGTGAAGACACAGAAACAGAAATATAGACCAATGAGAAAAGATAGAAAGCCCAGAGATAAACCCATACAATACATACACCTATGGAACCTTATCCTGACAAAGGAGGAAACAATATACAATGTAGAAAAGACATTCTCTTCAATAAGTTGTGATGGGAAAACTGGATCTATGCATAAGAGAATGAAATTAGAACACTTCCTAACACCATACATAAAAATAAATTCAAAATGGATTAAAGACACAAATGTTAGATCAGAAAGTATAAAACTCTTAGAGGAACCATGCTAAGTCGCTTCAGTTGTGTCCGACTCTGTGCGACCACATAGACGGCAGCCCACCAGGCTCCCTCGTCCCTGGGATTCTCCAGGCAAGAACACTGGAGTGGGTTGCCATCTCCTTCTCCAATGCATGAAAGTTAAAATTCAAAGTGAAGTCACTCAGTCGTGTCTGACTCTTAGCGACCTCATGGACTGCAGCCTACCAGGCTCCTCCGTCCATGGGATTTTCCAGGCAAGAGTACTGGAGTGGGGTGCCATTGCCTTCTCCACAGGTAGAATACTCTAACATAAATCGCAGCAAAATCCTTTATGACCCACCTTCTAGAGTAACGGACAATAAAAACAAAAATAAACAAATGGGACCTAATTAAACTTAAACACTTTTGCACAGTAAAAGCAATCATAAACAAGTTGAAAAGACAACCCTGACAATAGGAGAAAATAATTGCAAAAGAAGCAACTGACAAACGATTGTTGCTGCTGCTGCTAAGTGACTTCAGTCGTGTCTGACTCTATGTGACCCCATAGATGGCAGCCCACCAGGTTCCCCCGTCCCCGGGATTCTCCAGGCAAGAACACTAGAGTGGGTTGCCATTTCCTTCTCCAAGACAAAGGATTAATTTCCAAAGTATATATCAGCTTACACAGCTCAATATCAGAAAAACAAACCACCCTATCAAAACATAAGGGGAAGACCTAAACAGGTATTTATCCAAAGACATACAGATGGCCAATAAAAACATGAAAACATGCTCAACATCACTCATTATTAGAGAAATCCAAATCAAAACTACAATGAGGCATCACCTCAAACCAGTCAGAAAGGCTGTCATCAAAAAATCTACAAATAATGAAGAATGCCGGAGAGTATGTGGAGAAAAGGAAAACCTCTTGCTCTGTTCAGTTAAGTTCAGTTCAGTCGCTCAGTCATGTCCAACTCTTTGTGACCCCATGAATCACAGCACGCCAGGCCTCCCTGTCCATCACCAGCTCACGGAGTTCACTCAAACTCACGTCCATCGAGTCAGTGATGCCATCCAGCCATCTCATCCTCTGTCGTCCCCTTCTCCTCCTGCCCCCAATCCCTCCCAGCATCAGAGTCTTTTCCAATGAGTCAACTCTTCTCATGAGGTGGCCAAAGTACTGGAGTTTCAGCTTTAGCATCATTCCTTCCAAAGAAATCCCAGGGCTTATTTCCTTTAGAATGGACTGGTTGGATCTCCTTGCAGTCCAAGGGACTCTCAAGAGTCTTCTCCAACACCACAGTTCAAAAGCATCAATTCTTCGGCGCTCAGACTTCTTCACAGCCCAACTCTCACATCTATACATGACCACAGGAAAAACCATAGCCTTGACTAAACGGACCTTTGTTGGCAAAGTAATGTCTCTGCTTTTGAATATGATGTCTAGGTTGGTCATAACTTTTCTTCCAAGGAGTAAGCATCTTTTAACTGTTGGTGGGATATAAATTGATACAGGCACTATGGAGAACAGAATAGAGATTTCCTAAAAGACTAGGAATGAAACTGCCATATGACCCAGCAATCCCACTACTGGACATATACCCCGAGAAAACCATAATTCAAAAAGATACATACATCCCAATGATCATTGAAGCACTATTTACAATAGCCAGGACATGGAACCAACCTAGATGTCCATCAACAGATTAATGGATAAAGGAATTGTGATACATATATATAATATAATAGCACTCAACCATAAAAAGGAACTGATGGTGTATGAACCTGTTATATAGAGTGAAGTAAGTCAGGAAGAGAAAAATAAATATCTTATATTAATGCATATGTATATAGAATCTAGAAAAAAATGGTACTGATGAACCTATTTACAAGTCAGAAATAGAGATACAGACATAGAAAACTTGTAGACACAGTGGGGGAAGAAGAGGGCAGGATGAATTAAGAGTGTAGCATTGAAATATATACATTAGTCAGTTGAGTCACTGAGTCATGTCCAACTCTTTACAACCCCATGAATCACAACATGCCAGGCCTCCCTGTCTATCACCAACTCCCGGAGTTCACCCAAACTCATGTGCATTGAGTCAGTGATGCCATCCAGCCATCTCATCCTGTCATCCCCTTCTCCTCCTGCCCCCAATCCCTCCCAGCATCAGGGTCTTTTCCAATGAGTCAGTTCTTCACATGAGATGGCCAAAGTATTGGAGTTTCAGCCTCAGCATCAGTCCTTCCAATGAACACCCAGGACTGATCTCCTTTCGGATGGACTGGTTGGATCTCCTTGCAGTCCAAGGGATTTGCAAGAGTCTTCTCCAACACCACAGTTCAAAAGCATCAATTCTTCAGTGCTCAGCTTTCTTCACAGTCCAAATCTCACATCCATACATGACTACCGGAAAAACGATAGGCTTGACTAGACGGACCTTTGTTGGCAAAGTAATGTCTCTGCTTTTCAATATGCTATCTAGGTTGGTCATAACTTTCCTTCTAAGGAGTAAGCGTCTATTAATTTCATGGCTGCAATCACCATCTGCAGTGATTTTGGAGACCAAAAAAATAAAGTCTGACACTGTTTCCACTGTTTCCCCGTCTATTTCCCATGAAGTGATGGGACCAGATGCCATGATCTTCGTTTTCTGAATGTTGAGCTTTAAGCCAACTTTTTCACTCTCCTCTTTCACTTTCATCAAGAGGCTTTTGAGTTCCTCTTCACTTTCTGCCATAAGGGTGGTGTCATCTGCATGTCTGAGGTCATTAATATTTCTCCCAGCAATCTTGATTCCAGCTTGTGCTTCTTCCAGTCCAGCGTTTCTCATGATATGCTTTGCATATAAGTTAAATAAGCAGGGTGACAATATATAGCCTTGACATACTCCTTTTCCTATTTGGAACCAGTCTGTTGTTTCATGTCCAGTTCTAACTATTGCTTCCTGACCAGCATACAGGTTTCTCAAGAGGCAGGTCAAGATGATCTGGTATTCCCATCTCTTTCAGAATTTTCCACAGTCTATTGTGATCCACACAGTCAAAGGCTTTGGCATAGTAAACAAAGAAGAAATAGATGTTTTTCTGGAACTCTCTTGCTTTTCCAATAATGCAGCGGATGTTGGCAATTTGATCTCTGGTTCCTCTGCCTCTCCTAAAACCATATGTAAAATAGCTAGTGGGAAATTGCTGTACAATACAGGGAGTTCAATCCTGTGCTCTATGACAACCTGAGGGTGGGATTAGGTGAGGGGTGGGAGGGAGGTTCAAGAGGAAGGGGATATATGTATATGTATGGCTGATTCACACTCTTGTATGGTAGAAACCAACACAATATTGTAAAGCAATTATCCTCCCATTAAAAATAATAATAAAAAAAAATCTTGCTTCAATGTATGTCAAAGAATGTTCTGCCTATCTTTCCCCCTCAGAGCTTTGTAATGTCTGGCCCTACAATTATGTGTTCAATCCATTTTGAGTTTATTTTTGTGTATGGTGTTAGAGAGTATTCTAATTTCATTATTTTACATGTAGCTGTCCAGTTTTCAGCCTCTTACTGAAGAGACAGTTTTTTCTCCATTTTATATTTTTGCCTCCTTTACCAAAGATTAGGGGACCATAGGAGATAGTGTTTATCTCTGGGGTTCTATCCTGTTACACCTGTCTATATTTCTGATTTTGTGCCATGACAATAGTGTCTTGATGGCTGTAGCTTTGCATTATAGTCTGAAATCAGAGAGCTTGATTCCTGCAGCTCTCTTTTCCTTTCTCAAGATTGCTTTGATTATTTGGATTGTGTGTGTGTGTGTTTCCATACAAATTGCACAGCTTTTTGTTCTAATTCTGTGAAAAAGGCCATTTGATGGAGATTGTATTGGAAATTTGATGGAGATTGTATTGAATCTGTAGATGGCTTTGGGTAGTATAGCCATTTTCACAACACTGATTTTTTGAATCAAAGAACATGGCATATCTCTCCATCTGTTTGTGTAATCTCTTATTTTTTCATGAATGTGTTTGGTTTCTTTCATTAGTACCTTATAGTTTTCTGAGTATAGATATTTTCTCTCTTTAGGTAGCTTTATTCTATTTTATTCTTCTGTTACTGTGGTAAATGGGATTGTTTCCTTAATTTTTGTTTAGGACTTTTTTTGTTAGTGTATAGGAATGTAAGAGATTTTTGAGAATTAATTTTGGATCCTGCAACTTTTACGAATTCATTGATGAGCTTTAATAGTTTTCTGGTATTATCTTTAGGATTTTTGTATAAGGGCTCCTCTGGTGGCTCTAGTTCTAGTTCATTTGTTCAGTGGTGTTTGACTCTTTGTCACCCCATGGACTGCAACATGCCAGACTTCCCTGTCCATCACCAACACCTGGAGCTTGCTTAAAGTGATGTCCATTGAGTTGGTGGAATCTCATCCTCTGTTGTCCTCTTCTCCTCCTGCCTTCTGTCTTTCCAAAAATCAGGGTCTTCTCTAATGAGTCAGCTCTTTGCATCAGGTGGCCAAAGAATTGGAGCTTCAGCTTAACCATCAGTCCTTCCAATGAGTATTCAGGACTGATTTCCTTAAGAATTGACTGGTTTGATCGCCTTGAAGAGTCTTCTCCAACACCATAGTTCAAAAGCATCAATTCTTCGGCACCCAACTTTCTTTATGGTCCACCTCTCACATCCATACATGACTACTGGAAAAAACATAGCTTTGACCTATATGGACCTTTGTCATAGCTTTTCTACCAAGGAGTAAACATCTTTTAATTTCATGGCTGTAGCCACCATCAGCCATGGCACCCCATGAGAGAAGGCAATGGCACCCCATTCCAGTATTCTTGCCTGGAAAATCCCTTGGACAGAGGAGCCTAGTAGGCTGCAGTCCATGGGGTCGCGAAAAGTCAGACTCGACTGAGCAACTTCACTTTCACTTTTTACTTTCATGCACTGGAGAAGGAAATGGTAACCCACTCCAGTGTTCTTGCCTGGAGAATCCCAGGGACAAGGGAGCCTGGTGGCCTGCCGTCTATGGGGTCGCACAGAGTTGGACACGACTGAAGCAACTTAGCAGCAGCAGTAGCGGTCACCATTGGCAGTGATTTTGGTGCCCAAGAAAACAAAGTCTGTCACTGTTTCCATTGTTTCCCCATCTATTTGCCTGATGGGACCAGAAGCCATGATCCAATGCTGTTTTAAGCCAGTTTTTTCACTCTCCTTTTTCACCTTCATCAAGAGGCTCTTTAGTTTCTCTTTGTTTTCTGCCAGAAGGGTGGTGTCATCTACTTATCTGAGGTTATTGATATTTCTCCCAGCAATCTTGATTCCAGCTTGTGCTTTGTCCAGCCTGGCATTTCACATGATGTACTCTGCATATAAGTTAAATAAGCAGGGTGAGTACAACCTTGACATACTCCTTTCCCAATTTTGAACCATTCTGTTGTTCCATGTCCAGTTCTAATTGTTGCTTCTTGACCTGCATATAGATTTCTCAGGAGGCAGGTAATGTGAACATGAATGTGAAAGTCACTCAGTCACTCTTTGCAACTTCATGGACTATACAGTCCATGGAATTCTCCAGGCCAGAATACCGGAGTGGGTAGTGTTTCCCTTCCCCAGGGGATCTTCCCAACCCAGGGATCGAACCCAGGTCTCCTGCATTGCAAGCAGATTCTTTACCAGCTGAGCCACAAGGGGAGCCCGGAGACAGTTAAGGTGGTCTGATATTCCCATCTCTTGAAAATTTTTCCACAGTTGTGATCCACACAGTCAAAGGCTTTGGTGTAGTCAATAAAGCAGAAGTAGATGTTTTTCTGGAACTCTCTTGCCTTTTTGATGATCCAACTGATGTTGGCAATTGGATCTTTCATTCCTCTGCCTTTTCTAAATCCAGCTTGAACATCTGGAATTTCTTGGTTCACATACTGTTGAAGCCTCACTTGGAGAATTTTGAGCATTAATTTCCTAGCATATGAGATGAGTGAAATTGTGTGGTAGTTTGAACATTCTTTGATATTGCCTTTCTTTGGAATTGGAATAAAAACTGACCTTTTCCAGTCCTGTGTCCACTGCTGGGTTTTCCAAATTTGCTGGCATATTGAGTGCAGCACTTTAACAGCATCATCTTTTAGGATTTGAAATAGCTCAGTTAAAATTCCTGATGGCCCAGTGGTAAAGAATTCTCCTGCCAATGAAGGAGATGCAGGTTAGATCCCTGGGTCAGGAAGATCCCCTGGAGAAGGAAATGTCAACCCATGCCACAGGGTTGGAAAATCTTGCCTGGAAAGAAATCTTTTGGAAAAGATTTGCCCTGAAAATCTTGCCTGGAAAAAATCTTTTCTTGCCTGGAAAATCTCATGGACAGAGACTATGGTCCATGGGGTTGCAAAGATCTGGACACAGCTTAATGGCTGAGTACCAGCATGATATATAGTATCACATCATTTGCAAACAATGACAGTTTTACTTCTTTTAAAATTTGAATTTCTTTCTTTTTTTCTCTGGTTACTGTGGCTAGGATTTTCAAAACTATGCTAAATAATAGTGGTGAGTGGGAACATCCTTGTCTTATTCTTGATTCTAGAGGAAATGCTTTCAGTTTTTCACCATTGAAAATGATGGTTGTTGTGGGTTTATTGTATATGACCGTTATCATGTTGAGGTTTGTTCCCGCTGTGCCCACTTTCTGAAGAATTTTTATCATAAATAGTGTTGAATTTTGCCAAAAGTATTTTCTGCATCTATTGAGATGATCATATATAGATACATATGTATAAATTTAGATATAGTTGCTTTACAATGTTATGTTTGTTTCCACTGGGCAATGAAATGAATCAGCTATATGTGTACATGTATTCTCTCTCTCTTGGGCCTTCCTTCCAGGCCCCCACCTCACTGGGCATATACCCTGAGAAAATCATAATTCAAAGAGATCATATGGTTTTAATTTTTCAGTTCGTTAACATGTATTACACTGATTGATTTACATATATTGAAGAGTCCCTGCATCTGTGGGATAAATCCCACTTGATCATGGTATGTGATCCTTTTAATTTGGTGTGGGATTCTGTGTGCTACTATTTTGTTGAGGATTTTTGCATCTTTGTTCATCAGTGATATTGATCTGTAGTTTTCTTTTTTGAGTGTGATATCTTTGTTTTTGGTATCAAAGTGATTGTGGCCTTGTAGAATGAGCTTAAGAATTCTTCTCTTGCAACTTTTTGGAAGAGTTTGAGAAGGATAGGAGTTAACTCTTCTATAATTACTTGAAAGAATTCTATTATATCTCTCACTTTAAATCAAAAGCCAGGTATGATTAAGCTTAGTGAGGAAGGCATGTTGAAAGCCAAAGTAGGCTGAAAGCTAGGCCTCTTTACTCCAAAGTTAGCCAAGTTGTGAATGCACAGGAAAAGCTCCTAAAGGAAATCAATAGTGTTACTCCACTGGACATATGAATGACAAAAAAGAAACAGCCTATTTTTTATACAAGAAAAGTTTTAATAATCTGGAACAAAGATCCAACCAGCCACAACATTCCCTTAAGAAAGAGTCTAATCCAGATCAAGATTCTAATTCTTCATTTCTGAGAAGGCCGAAAGAGGTGAGGAAACTGCAGAAATTTGAGGCTTGAAGAGGTTGGTTTATGAAGTTTAAGAAGCTGCCTCCATAACATAAAAGTGCAAGGTGAAGTGACATGTGCTCATGTAGAAGCTTCAGAAAATTATCCAGAAGATCTAGTTACAATAACTAGTGAAGGTGGCCACACTAAATAACAGATTTTCTATGTAGATGAAACAGCCTTATATTGGAAGGAGATGCCATCTAGGACTTTCATAGCTAGAGAGGAGAAGTCAATGTCTGGCTTCAAAGGGGAGGCCGATTTCTTTGTTACAGGCTAATGCATCTGGGAGCTTTAGGTTGAAGCCAATGCTCATTTCCCATTTCAAAAATCCTAGATCACTTAAGAATTATGATGATTCTACTCTGTGCTCTATGAAAGGAACAGAAAAAAAAGGGGGGGTGGCGCTAAAAGCACACCTGTTTACAATGTTGCTTACCAAATATTTTTAAGTACACTATTAAGACCTGTTGCTCAGAAAAAAATGATTCCTCTCAAAATATTAATGCTTGTTGACAATGTACCTTGTCATTTAAGAGCTCTGATAAGTATTTTTAATGTGATACATTTTGTAAGGCTACAGCTGTTTTAACTAGCTATTCTTCTGATGGATCTAGGGAAAATAAAAAATAAAAACTCTGGAAAAGACTCACCATGCCAGATCCCTTGAAGAATATTTATGATTAATGGGAGGAGCGAAAAACATCACATTAATAACAAGGGTTTGGAAGAAGTTGATTCCAGTCTTCATGGGTGACTTTGAAGGGTTCAAGACTTCAGTGAAGAAAGTAACTGCAGATGTGCTGGATATAACAAGAGAACTAGAAGTGGAGCCTAAAGATGTAACTGAATTGTAATCTCATGATAAACTTGAATGGATGAAGAGGTGTTTTTTAAGGATAATGAAAGAAATGATTTCTTGAAATGGAATCTATTCCTAGTGATAATTCTGTGAAGATTATTGAAATTATAAGAAGGGAATAAGAATATTACATAAATTTGGTTGATATAGTAGAGGCAAGAATTGAGAGGATTAACTCCAATTTTAAAATATATTTTACTGTGGGTAAAATGCTATCAAATAACATTACATGCTGCAGAGATATCATTTGTAAAAAGAAAAGTCAATCTATGTCACAAACTTCATTGTTGTCTTAAATTGCCATACCAACTTTAGCAAAAACCATCCTAATTAATCAGCAACTGTCAACATTAAGACAAGACCCTCTACCAGCAAAGAAAAAAAAATATGTATATGATTTGCTTCAATATCAGATAATGGTTAGAATTTTTAGCAATAAAGTATTTTTACATAATTTTTTCCAACATAATGTTATTACACACTTAATAGACTACACCATAGTATAAAAATAACTTTTATATTCACTGAGAAATCAAAATTTCCTGTAACTCACTTTACTGAATTATTCACTTTATTGTGGTGGTCTGAAATTGAACTCACAATGTCTTCAAGGTATGCTTGTAAACACAATTTCTGGGCAGAAGTCAAGATACTTTTTCTCCTACAAAATAAGAATTGTTCTGAGTAATTCATTAGTAACCTCCTCTGTAGTTTGAAGAAGAGAGACAGTCACAGGCACAGACTGATGAATCTTAGTAGACACTTTTATTTTATGACTATGTCTAATGTATAACATTAAAAAGTATAGTTCATAGAAAAATTACAAAAGCATATATAAGAATAAAAACTAAACGAGCATAACTAGATTAGAAAATAAAATATGGAGATAAGGGTTTTCAGAGTTAAATCAATGAAAATATTAATAAGTGATTCCCAATACACAATTCAGGCATATTATGGAATTGGCAACCTCTATGTATTGTTATCTCAGGTTCAGTTCAGTTCATTTGCTCAGTCGTGTCTGAATCTTTGCTACCCCATGGACTGCAGCAGGCCAGGCATCCCTATCCATTGCCAACTCCAGGGGTTTACTCAAACTCATGTCCATTGAGTCGGTGATGCCATCAAACCATCTCATTTTCTGTCATCCCCTTCTCCTCCTGCCTTCAATATTTCCCAAGATCAGGGTCTTTTCAAATGAGTCTGTGCTTTGCATTAGGTGGCCAAAGTATTGGAGTTTCAGCTTCAGCATCAGTCCTTCCAATGAATATTCAGGACTGATTTCCTTTCAAATGGACTGGTTGGATCTCCTTGAAGCCCAAGGAACTCTCAAGAGTCTTCTCCAAATCACAGTTCAAAAGTATCAATTCTTCAGTGCTCAGCTTTATTTATAGTCCAACTCTCACATCCATACATGACTACTGGAAAAACCATAGCTTTAACTAGATGGACCTTTGTTGGCAAAGTAATGTCTCTGCTTTTTAATATACTGTCTAGGTTGGTCAAAACTTCTCTTCCAAGGAGCAAGCATCTTTTAATTTCATGGCTGCATTCAGCATCTGCAGTGATTTGGGACCCCCCCCCCAAATAAAGTCTGTCACTGTTTCCACTGTTTCCCCATCTATTTGCCATGAAGTGATGGGACCGGATGCCATGATCTTGGTTTTCTGAATGTTGAGTTTTAACCCAACTTTTTCACTCTCCTCTCATTTTCATCGAGAGGCTCTTTAGTTCTTCACTTTCTGCTGTAAAGATGGTGTCATCTGTGTAGGAAACAGTATTTCTAGGTACCCTCAGTCCTAATAATGTCTGCATTTCTATTACCTACTGTAGTAATGATGCATAAAATGTACCTAGTACATGTTTGAGAGAGCCTGAACAAGTGAATTGCAATGTTTGTAATGATACAGTTGCTGGTTTTGTGAGTTTAGTAGTTTAAAGAAATATACTGGTCACTAGATCTATACATTTGTGATTTTTGTCAGATATAGTCAGTAAATGTTACACAGTAGTAATCTATTATATATATTGAATCATCATGATAATCTAAAAATGCCAGTGCCCACCTTCAATATTATGAGATTCTGATTCAGTTGCTCTGAGATGAGACCTAAGCATCAGTACTCTTAAAATCTCTGAAGGTTATGAAACTATGAAATGAAGATTAGGAACCATGGGAGTTTAGACCAGGTAGCCTATGCTACCAACTGAAAGTCCATGATCATTCCCTGTATACAGTAGTCATCATCAAGCATCTTTTCCCGGAAATAACCCAAGTATACCAAATATTTTGGTCACACTAATTTTACCACGGTAGCCAAATTAATTGGAATAGACTTAATAAAGATTCACCATCTGAGTTTGCTTATCTATTTAAAAACACATATTGAGTGCCTACTTTGTGTAGGCAGGGTCCTCCCCACGTGAATAAGTTAAAGAGCGAGGTAGACAAAGTCCCTACTGTGATGGAAGAGAAACTATCCTTCTCCATACAGAAATACTCAAGTGTAACTGGCATACACACAAAAATCAGTGTGCAACGGGGATATTTAATCTAGATCAGAGATTCAAGACGAGATTCCAGGAGGGAAGGCTTTGCATGAACAGGAGTAGAGAGAGCATTCTAGGAAGAGGGAATATATATGGAAAGGACCAGGAGTGGCAGAGTTTTTGAAGTCAAGGAACTGAAAGAAGATTATTGTGAGTGAAACCTAATTCTTGAAGGGGCAGGCTGATTTTAGCTGAAAACTAGTGAGACAGGTGCATTTGCTCAGATCATGAGAATGGGGATTTACCATACTTAAAAGTTTCACTCTTCTGAACAATGTCAATTTTGTCCAATTTTTCTATTCTTTTCTTTCGGCTTTCTCTGTATCCTGCCACCAGCCTAGTCAAAGCCACTACATCTTTCTTCTTGTTACTCCTACTTATCCCCTTATTGAAACCACATAATCCTTTAAAAGTAAAATTCTGATCATATCATGCTACTACTTAAAATCTTACAATAATTCCTCATCAACTAGGAAGATGTCCCAGTATATGCTCACATACTCCCTTTTGCATGCTCTCTTTCTCTCCTCTGAGATCATGTCATGGCTTATCACTCTCCCACCTTGCTCTAGCCATATTGAATTTATTTTAGTTGTTCCAATTTGCCAGACTCTCTCAAACAGGTTTTATCCTTTTCCTGCTTGTCATGTGTGATTTAACCTGGTCATCTGAGAACTCAAATGTATAATTTTTTTTCCCCTCAGTTGGACTATAAACCCACAGGTATCCTAAGCTCCTAGCATACAACCTGGTCCATATGTGTTGAATTAACCTATAAGAGAAAGAATAATTGCACTGAGATGCTCTACTAACAAAGTTGTGCCCTACTCATACAAACTAGTTTTTCTTCAAATAATTTCCATTGGAAACCTATCAAATGGTAATTTTTATTCCACATGTGAAAATATTTTTATGAAAAAATAGCCTGTGATATTATTGTGTCTAATAATGAGAGATTTTTATCAGCTTTGGAAGAGACCAGAAACTGATGGGTAATGGGTAGAGCACCCTTAACACAGCCCTGTGAGCACAGAATTAATCATCTACCACTCACAACTCTTAGCCACTTCCACAACTCACTCTGACAAATATTACCACAAAACCACATGCTCCTCCAATTGCTTGACAGAAACTCAGCTTGAAAAAGTTTCCTTCAGTGTAGATTTTCATAATGTTTCCAGCTAGTGATAGAAGTAAATGCTGTCATAGTCTGGGTGGGCTTGGCACTCAAAGTCTTTGATGCAAGAAAATGAAGGTGTGATTGGATGGCCATGCCCCAGGTCTCTGGTGAGTGCCTAGGATAGGCCACCAAGTAAGGGTCCATAGTTTTCTGCAGGGAAGAATTCAAGAGTGAGACAGTAAAGTGAAAGCGTTAGTTAGAGAGAGACACACTCCATAGACAGTATGTGGGATATCTCAGAAGACAAGAGGTAGGCCCCAAACATGGGGTGGTTAATTTGGGGGGCTGGGTAATCTCATAGGCTAAGAAGTGGGAGGAATAGTCTAACTATCTTGGAGAAGGGGTGGGAATTTCTAGGAATTGGGACACCACCCACTTTTTGGCCTTTTATGGTTGGCCTTGGAACTCTCATGCCACCATGGGTGTGTTATTTAGTGGAAAGTACAGTACTAGTTGCTCAGTCGTGTCCAATTCTTAGTGACCCACGGGCTGTAGCCCACCCAGCTCCTCTGTCCATAGGGTTCTTCAGGTAAGAATACTGGAGATGGTTGCCATTTCCTCCTCCAGGGGATCTTCCAGATTCAGGAATTGAACATGAAGGGGTCTCCCGCACTGGAGGCAGATTCTTTACCATCTGGGCCACTAGGGAAACCTGTGTCATTTAGCATGCCAGTATGTGACAGTGAGCATGTAATGAGGCTCAAGGTACACTGGAATTTGAATCTTCTGCCATCTTGGACCTAGTAGATTTTAATCAATTTTCATCATATCCTGTTCTTCTTAACACTTGCACCATTCTTTTAAAGGTTGTGACCTGCCCCTTTCTTTCCTATCCCAAATGGGGACTCAGATAAAGGAGCATGGGAGGCCTGGAAGATGAGAATAAAAGAGAAAATATCAAGAGTCAGAAAATAGGACAATATATGTCTCCCATGATGCAGATTCAGCTACCCTTGGAGAACCTGGATAATATCCTATATCGTCTCTTTCCCAATGGGACAGAGGTGAGACAAGACAATAATATTTGCTAAGTAGCAGAAATGTTCAAAGCTTTAGGTGTGAGGTAGAGCATGTTTGAGGTGATTAGTTTGGAGGAAGATTGGATTCTTGATAATCACTAAGCTGTTGGAAAACATGAGATAGCAGAGAGAGTCCGTGTGATTCTTTGAAAGACATCTGGACCACTTAAGCAATGAGGTGTTCAAAGCAATGCTTCATTTCCACAGGGATGAAATTGCTGGGATATAGGTTGGAAATGAGGCAAATGAAATAATAAAGAATTGTGATCCTAGAGGAGGAGAGGCATCAAGTGAGGAGCAAGCTCCATTGACTGACAGGTACATAGGTTTCCCACAGATACAGCTAATATTCTTAGGGCTGAAATTTCAACCTACTCAGGCTGGTAACAGAGATGAAGCTGCAATCACACACCATGCTAAATGAGGATTTGTGGTACAGGACCCAAGGAGACCAAAGCCTGTGGCCTGAAAGGATTTTCAATAGTTGTTAAGGACAATCATGGAAGTAAGTATGGGATAGAGAACGTTGCCTTTACCAGTTCTTTTTGTTTGATTTTGGTGCCTTGATGCATCATTTGAGCAGCCTAGTTTGACTTCTCCCAAGTCAGGTCTCAGCTGTGGCATTTCATCCTTCTCATGCATCCTTTTACTGAAATATTAACATTCAACAGATGTCTCTTTGCCATAATTTTAAAGTAATGACACTGAATAATGCAGTCCTCTGGCAAGGAATAGAGAAGTTTGGGGAAAGAGGTAGCATGATGTTAGCATAGCTTCTGGAACAAGACTGCCTGGGTGTGTATCCTTACTAAGGGTATGATCATGTTAACCTCTATGTGGCCTCCACTTCCTTATCTGTAAAATGGAAACAATAATGGCGGTATTTACTGTGTTGGGCCATTGTCAAGATTAAATGAGAAACTATAGGTAACATGCAGGGAAGAGTGCTCAATACAAAATTTTCAAGGAATCTCAGTGATTACTGCTTTTTGGAATTACCTAAATAAATCATTTGGACTGCATGGAGATCCAACCAGTCCATTCTGAAGGAGATCAGCCCTGGGTGTTCTTTGGAAGGAATGCTGCTAAAGCTGAAATTCCAGAACTTTGGCCACCTCATGTGGAGAGTTGACTCATTGGAAAAGATTCTGATGCTGGGAGGGATTGGGGACAGGAGGAAAAGGGGACGACAGAGGATGAGATGGCTGGATGGCATCACGAACTCAATGGACGTGAATTTGAGTGAACTCTGGGAGTTGGTGATGGACAGGGAGGCCTGGCGTGCTGAGATTCATGGGGTTGCAAAGAGTCGGACATGACTGAGCTACTGAACTGAACTGAACTGAAATAAATCACGGCATTATAGTGGCCCTCTACTCATCCAGGTGTTGCTAGTGGTAAAGAACCCACCTGCCAACACAGGAGACATGAGACGTGGATTTGATCCCTGGGTTGGGATCCCCTGGAGGAGGGCATGGTAACCCACTCCAGTGGGTATTTTTGCCTGGGGATTCCCACGGACACAGGAGCCTGGGGTGCTACGGTCCAGGGGGTCACATAAAGTCAGACGCGGCTTAAGTTATTTAGCATGGGCATGTGCTACTCATCATAGGGGATGTAAGATTAGGCCTAAAAGATCAAACCTAAAAGATGGAAACACATCTAGAACACCCATATCTGTAAATTTATCTTTAAACTCCACATCATGGGATGAGTAGTTAAAACAATTGATATACTGTAGCTCAACTACCTATAAATATGTCTTAAAGGAAGCACTTTCACTCTTTAGGTAGAGCTAAGCCTCCAGAAATGACCTGAAGACAGCATCATTTATTGCTGAAGCCTAGCTGAATTTAAGAGGAGCCTGGTAGGCTGCAGTCCATGGGGTTGCTAAGAGTCAGACAAGACTGCGCGACTTCGCTTTGACTTTTCACTTTTATGCATTGGAGAAGGAAATGGCAACCCACTCCAGTATTCTTGCCTAGAGAATCCCAGTGACGGGGGATCCTGGGGGGCTGCCATCTATGGGGTCGCACAGAGTTGGACACGACTGAAGCGACTTAGCAGCAGCAGCAGCAGCTGAATTTAACTTGTGTCTCATCTTTCCTTTAACTTTATAGTACGTGGGGGAAGAAATTTCATCCATTTAAAAAAATGTTGTATAATCTGCTTTCATTAACTTGGGTAGCATTTTACCCTCTCTTCTTGATACTTTAAATGAGGCTTTTTCTATGTGTGTGGCAAATGCTCATTATATTAGTAAAAGGTAAATTGTTTTCATAATTAGACTTAGATAAAACAGAATAATCAATGAGTGGATGTATAAAAAAATATTAGCTTTTTAGTTGTTTTGTTTGTATAAAGTTGTACACACAGTGAAATCTGAGATCATAATTCTTAAATCATATTTTATACTACCTGCCTTATTTTTGCATTGATAGGCAGAGTATTTTTTCAATTTTTTAAAAAAATTATTTGAAATATAGTTGATTTATTAATAAAAAGATGTGTTAGTCTCTGGTGTATAACATAGAGATTCTTTTTTAAGATTATGTTTGATATAGGTGATTACATGTTATTGGGTATAATTCCCTGTGCTAGACCATAAATTATTGTTGCTTATCTATTTCAGGTCTAGCAATTTGTATTTGTTAATCTTATAGCCTTCCCTCCCCTTTCACTTTGGGTAATCATAAGTTTGTTTTCCATGTCTGAGAGTCTGTTCCTGTTTTGTGAAATGCAATGAAATGACGTTAGTCACTCAGTCGTGTCCTACTCTTTGCAATCCCATGGACTGTAGCCCGCCAGGCTCCTCTTTCCATGGCATTCTCCATGCAAGAATACTGGAGTGGACAGTCATTTTCTTCTTCAGGGAATCTTCCCAACCCAGGGATCAAACTGAAGTCTCCCACATTGCAGGCAGATTCTTTACAGTCTGAGCCACCAGGGAAGCCCATTCCTGTTTTATATATACATTCAATTGTATTACTTTTTAGATTCCACATATGAATTATATCATATAGAATTTGTCTCTATCTTGGCAATATTTCATTCTCTTTTATGGCTAAGTTATATCCCATTTTGTGTGTGTGTGGCACATGTTCAAATCACTTCAGTTGTGTCCTGACTTTTTGTGACCCTATGGACTGTACCCTGCCAAGCTGCACCATCCATTGGGTTTTCCTGACAAGAGTACTGGAGTGGGTTGCCATGCCCTCCTCCAAGGGATCTTCCCAACCCAGGACTTAAACCCACATCTCTTGTATTGGCAGGTGGATTCTTTACCACTAGTCATTAGCACCACCTGGGAAACCTATATGTGTGTGTGTGAGAGAGAGAGAGAGAGAGACCTTAGTCGCTCAGTTGTGTTCAACTCTTTGTGACCCTTGCACACAAGGCTCCTCTGTATGTGGGATTTTTCAGGCAAGAACACTAGAGCAGTGATAGCTTATGGTGAATGGTGTCAAATTCATGGTCTCTGAAGCAGATTTAGCTTCAGGACCAGGGACCAGGCTTGATCCCTCAAGAGTTTTTGCGTAGCAGAGTTTTACAAAAGTGAAAAAGGGACAGAGAAAGCTTCTGACACAGACGTCAGAAAGGGGATGAAGAGTGACTCCCTTGCTTAGCAAGGGAGCTATATACATTTTTAAGTAGTCATTACAGTAAATCAAAAGATTGTTTCAAGGCTGTAAAGATCTTACTAGATCCACTCCCACAATTTACATTTTAAGATGACAGGATTAGAACAAACAATAGAAAGATCTTATAAGACCCATTCCCATAATATACATTTTAAAATAACAGGATTAGTCAGAAGGTTCTCAAGAAGGAGAGACTGTCCTGAAGCAGAATACTTCCCTGGTGGCTCAGACAGTAAAGCTCTGCCTACAATGCAGGAGACCTGGGTTTAATCACTGGGTGGGTTTAATCACTGGGTCGGGAAGATCCCCTGGAGAAGGAAATGGCACCCCACTCCAGTATTCTTGCCTGGAGAATCCCATGGATGGTCAGACATAACTGAACAACTTCATTTTCACTTATTTAATCGTTACTAAGACTAAGGAATGTAGGAAAAAAAAGTTTGTCCTTTCCTCCTGCTTGAGAATTCCAGACTCCTATCTTCTCCTGGAGAGCCCCAGACCCCTCTCTCCTCCTTGGGACTTATCAGCCTACCTAGGAATTGACTCAGTAGGCTGCTGTTTCCTTCTCTCTGAGATCTTCCCAATCTAGGGATCGAACCCATCTCTCCTGTGTCTCTTATCACCCAAAACTATCACAACACTGTTAATCAGATATACCTCAATACAAAATAAAAATTTTAAAAGAAAAAAGAAAAATGATAATTGTTCAACCTTGATTTAATCATGCACTTTAATGTAATCATTGCCACTTTCCCATCCTATCTTAGAAAGTAACTTCCTCACCAGTTGTAAAGTTCAATTTTAGGGTACTATTCCTTCCAGGGCTCACATGCATCATAGGAATCTCAGCTGTGGGACATGAGGCCAACTTGCCACCTGTTTCTTACATCTGCCAAGGCTTTTCCCACACATCATCCATCTCGAACCACTCAGCTGTTGAGGTCGCTTATGCTAATTAAATGCTAATTTTCTTTTTTTTTTTAACCATTTTAAATTAAAGTATAATTAATTTGCAATGTTGTGTTAGCTTCAGGTGTATGGCAAGGTTATTCAGTTATATATATATTCTTTTTCAGATTCTTATCCACTATATGTTATTATAAGATATTAGATATATTTCCCTGTGCTATATGGTCAGACTTACTTTTTAATTAATTTTTACTGGAGTATATTTGTTCTGCAATGTTGTTTCTCTGCAGTGTTGAACAGCAAAATGAATCAGCTATACACACACACACACACACACATATATATATTCTATCTCTTTTTTTTAAATTTCCTTCTCACTTAGCACAGAGCATTGAGTAGAGTTCTCTGTGCTATACAGTAGGTTCTCATTACTTATCTACTTTACACATAGTATCATTAGTGTATATCGATTCATCCCAATCTCTCAGTTCATCCAACCCTTGCTTTCCCCCAGGTTATCCACTTGTTTGTTCTCTGTATCTATGTCTCTATTTGTGCTTTGCAAATAAGATCACTGATTCCACATATATGCATTAATATATATTTGTTTTTCTGTTTCTAACTTATTTCACTCTATATAAGAGTTTCTAAGTCCATCCATGTGTCTACAAATGACTCAACTGTGTTCCTTTTTATGTCGAGTAATATTCCATCATCTATATGTACCACATCTTCTTTATTCATTCCTCTGTTGATGGACATTTATTTTGCTTCCGTGTCTCAGCTATTGTGAATAGTGCTGCTATGAACATAGAGGCTGCATGTATCTTTTTGAATTGTATTTTTGTCAAGGTATATGCCCAGAAGTGGAATTGTTGGATTATATATATGGCAATTCTATTTTTAGTTTTCTGAGAACCTCCCTACTGTTTTCCATAGCGGCTGCACAAACTTATATTCCCACCAGTGGTATACAAGGGTTTGCTTTTCTCCACATCCTTGCCAGCATTTGTTGTTTGTATACATTTTAATGATGGCCATTCTGACTGCTGTGAGGTGGTACTTCATTGTAGTTTTGATTTGTGTTTCTCTAACATTAGTGATGTTGAGCATGTTTTCCTGTGCCTCTTGGCCATCTGTATGTCTATGACTTCTTTGGAGACATGTCTATAGGTCTTCTACCTATTTTTTGATTGGATTGTTTGTATTTGTTTTTGTTGTTGAATTGTATGAGCTCTTTGTACATTTGGGGGGCTTCCCCAGTGTCTCAGTGGTAAAGAATCTGCCTGGACTGCAGGAGAAGAGAGAGACACAGGTTCAATCCCTGGGTCAGGAAGATCCCCTGGAGAAGGAAATAGCAATCCACTCCAGTATTTTTGCCTGGAAAATCCCATGAACAGAGGAGCCTGGTGGGCTGCAGTCCATAGAGCCACAAAAGAGCTGGGCATGACTTAGTGACTGAGGATGCACGCTTTATATAATTTGGAGATTAAGTCATTGTCAGTAACATTAGTTGCAAATGTTCTCTTCCATTCTGTAGGTTGTCTTTGTTTGTTTTATGGTTTCCTTTCTTGTGTAAAAGCTTGTAAGTTTGATTGGGTCACATTTGTTTATTTCTAGTTTTATTTCCATTGCCCTGGGAGATTAAGAAAATATTGAAACAATTTATGTCAGAGAATATTTTGCATATTTTCTCTTCTAGATGTTCCACGGTGTCATGTCTTTAAGCCATCTTGAGTTTATTTTTTTGCATGGTGTGAGGGTGTGTTCTAACATCATTGATTTCCATGCAGTTATCCAACAGTCCATATCACCTGCTGAAGACACTGTCTTATTTCCACTTTATAGTCTTCCCTTCTTTGTGGAAGATTTATCGACTTTAAGTGTGTGGGTTTATTTCTGGGCTCTCCATTCTATTCCATTGAAACATACGGCTGCTTTTGCACCAAGGCCACACTGCTTTTATTACTGAAACTTTGTAGTGTTGTCTGAAGTCTGAAGGACATATGCTTTCTGTTTCCCCCTACCAGAATTGTTTGGGCAATTCTGTCTCTTTTATGGTCCCATATAAATCTTAGGCTTATTTGTTCTATTTCTGTGAAATATGTTGTGGGTAATTTGATAGGCTAAACTGTGATAAACCTATATAGTGTATTAAAAAGCAGAGACATCACTTTGCCAACACAGTGTAAAGTGTAAAGCTATGGCTTTTATCACTGTAAAGTGAAAGCTATGGCTTTTCCAGTAGTCATGTACAGATGTGACAGTTGGACCATAAAGAAGGCTGAGTGCCGAAAAATTGATGGCTTTCAAGCTGTGGTGCTGGAGAAGACTCTTGAGAGTCCCCTGAACAGCAAGGAGATCAAACCAGTCAATCCTAAAGGAAATCAACCCTAAATATTCACTGGAAAGAGTGATGCTGAAGCTGAAGCTCCAATACTTTGGCCACCTGATGTGAAGAACTGACTCATTGGAAAAGACCCTGATGCTGGGAAAGATTGAAGGTGGGAGGATAAGGGGACAACAGAGGATGAGACAGTTAAATAACATGACTGAATTAATGGACATGAGTTTCAGCAAACTCTGGGAGATAGTGAAGGACAGGGAAGCCTGGTATGCTCTAGTTTATGGGGTTGCAAAGAGTCAGACATGAGTTAGCCACTGGACAACAACAGATTTGATAGGGATCACATTAAAACTGTAGACTGCTTTGCATAGTTTTGCCATTTTAACAGTGTTAATTCTTCTAATCCAAGAGCATGAGGTATCTTTCTATTTCTTTGAATTCTCTTTAATTTTCTTTGTTATTATTTTTTATAGGTCTCAGCATCAGATCGTTCACCTCCTTTGTCAGATTTATTTCTAAGTTTGTTTGTGTTTTCTTTTCTTTTTTTTGGTGTGCTTTTGAAAAGCACTGTTTTTCTTTTACATTCCCTTTAAGGTAGGTTATCATTAGTGTAAATAAATTTGATTGATTTCCGAAGGCTAATCTTGTGTCCTACTCCTTTGCTGAATTCATTTATTAAATCTATTAGTTTTTGGGTGGGGTCCTTAGTTTTTTCCTATATATAGTATGTTGTCTGCATGTAGTAACAATTTTACCTCTTCCCTTCCAATTTGTTTACCTTTATTTATTTTTCTTATTGGATTGTTGTGGCTAGGACTTCCAATACTATGTTAAGTAGGAGTTGGGAGAGTAAGGATCCTTGTCTTGTCCCCTGTTTTAACAGGAAGGCTTTCAGCTATTCACTGTTGAGTATTTTACTGACTGACCTGTAATAAATGACTTTTACTATATTGATATATGTTCCCTCTATACCCACTTTGGTAAGTTTTTATCATGAGTGGATGTTGAATTTTTTCAAATGCTTTTTCTGCATCTATTGAGATCATCATGTGATTTTGGACTTTTCTTTGTTAATGTGGTATACTGCGTTGATTTGCATATGTTAAACCATCCTTGTGAACTTGGAATGAATCCCATGTGGTCACGGTGCATGATTTTTTTACGTGTTGTTGAATTCTGTTTAATAATATTTTGTTGAGAATTTTTACACTTATATTCAAGTAAATTGTCCTGTATTTTTCTTTTTTGGTGGTATATTTATCTATAAATATATTTATCATATATTTATATGGTTTTGGTATCAGGGTGATGATAAATTCATATAATGTATTTGGGAGTTTTCTTTCCTTTATGATCTTTTGGAAGGATTAGTAGAAATTATTTTTTATATTTGTAGAATTCACCTGTGAAGCCACCTGGTCCTGGACTTTTATTTCTAGGGAGGAGAAGGGGATGACAGAGTATAAGATGGTTGGATGGCATCACCAACTTAAAGGACATGAGTCTCAGTAAACTCCAGGAGATGTTGATAGACAGGGAGGCCTGGCGTGCTGCAGTTCACGGGGCCACAAAGAGTCAGACACAACTGAGCGACTGACCTGAACTGAATTTTGGCCTTGTAGAATTACTATTGAAGTGTTCTCTCCTTGTCATTGCTTTGGAATAGTTTAAGAAAGATAGATGTATGTTCTGATTTATATGTTTGGTAGAATTCACTGGTAAATCTGTCTGGTCCTGGATTTTTGTTTGAATGGATTTTAACTACCAATTAATTTCAACTTTAGTCATCTGTCTGTTCCAAGTGTTTTTTTTTTTTTTCCCCCCCACTTATTTTTAATTTTTATTAGAGTCTAGTTTCTTTACAATGATGTGTTGGTTTATTCTGTACAGCAAAGTGAATCAGTTATATGTATACATATATCCCCTCTTTTTTAGATTTCCTTCCCTTTTAGGTCACCACAGATCACTGACTACAGTTCCCTGTGATATACAACAGGTTCTCATTAGTTATCTATTTTATACATAATACTGCATATATGTCAGTCCTGACAACTTAATTCATTCTTGCCCCTTCTTCACCCCTTGGGATCCTTATGTTTGTTCTCTGCATCTATGTCTCTCTTCCTGCTTTACAAATAAGTTCACCTGTACTAGATTTTTCTAGATTCCACATGTATGTGATATTATACAATGTTTGTTTTCCTCTTTCTGACTTACTTCACTCTGTATGACAGTCTCTGGGTTTATCTATGTCTCTGAAAATAGCACTATTTCATTCCTTTATATGAAAGGGTAATATTCCATTATATATGTACCACATTTTATTTATCCATTCCTCTGTTGATGGACATTTAGGTTGCTTCCATGTCCTGGCTATTGTAAATAGTGCTGCAATATATATTGGGGTGCATGTATATTTTGGGGTTATGGTTTTCTTCAGGTATATGCCCAGGCATTGGGATTGCTGGGTCATATGGTAGTTCTATTTTTAGTTTTCTGAGGAACCCTCACACTATTTTCCGCAGTGGCTATATCAATTTACATTCCTACCAACAGTATATGAGGCGTCCCTTTTCTCAACACCCTCTGAAGCATTTATTGTTTGTAGATTTTTTTTTTATTATGGCTATTGTCACTGGTGTGAGGTGATATCTCACTGAAGTTTTGATTTTTATTTCTCTTGCTTATTAGGGATGTTTAATATCTTTTTTTTTTTTGTCCATCTATATATCTTCTTTGGAGACATGTCTATTTAAATCTTTCCCCTAATCTTTGATTAGGTTGTTTGATTTTTGGATATTGAGCTGAATGAGTTGTTTGCATATTTTGAAGATTAATTCCTTGTTAGTTGCTTCATTTGCAAATATTTTCTCCCAATCTAATCGCTGTTTTTGTTTTTCTTTCCTGTCCAAAGCTTTTAATTTTCATTAGGTCCCATTTTTCTTTTTTATTTTTATTACTCTAGGAGGTGGGTCAAAAAAAAATTTTGCTCTGAAATCAGATTGATTATATTCTTTGCAGCCAAAGATGGAGAGCTCTATACAGTCAGCTCGGAGAAGGCGATGGCACCCCACTCCAGTACTCTTGCCTGGAAAATCCCATGGACAGAGGAGCCTGGTGGGCTGTAGTCCATGGAGTCGCTAAGAGTCGGACACGACTGAGCGACTTCACTTTCACTTTTCACTTTCATGCATTGGAGAAGGCAATGGCAACCCACTCCAGTATTCTTGCCTGGAGAATCCCAGGGACGTGGGAGCCTGGTGCCTGGTGGGTTGCACAGAGTCGGACACGAGTGAAGTGACTTAGCAGCATATAGTCAGCAAAAACAAGACCAGGAGCTGACTGTGGCTCAGACCATGAACTCCTTATTGCCAAATTCAGACTTAAATTGAAGAAAGTAGGGAAAACCACTAGACCATTCAGGTATGACCTAAATCAAATCCCTTATGATTATACAGTGGAAGTGAGAAATAGATTTAAGGGCCTAGATCTGATAGATAGAGTGCCTGATGAACTATGGAATGAGGTTCATGACATTGTACAGGAGACAGGGATCAAGACCATTCCCATGGAAAAGAAATGCAAAAAAGCGAAATGGCTGTCTGGGGAGGCCTTACAAATAGTTGTGAAAAGAAGAGAAGTGAAAAGCAAAGGAGAAATGGAAAGATATAAGCATCTGAATGCAGAGTTCCAAAGAATAGCAAGAAGATATGAAAGCCTTCTTCAGTGATCAATGCAAAGAAATAGAGGAAAACAACAGAATGGGAAAGACTAAGGATCTCTTTAAGAAAATCAGAGATACCAAAGGAACATTTCCTGCAAAGATGGGCTCAATAAAGGACAGAAATTGTATGGACCTAACAGAAGCAGAAGATATTAAAAAGAGATGGCAAGAATACACAGAAGAACTGTACAAAAATGATCTTCACGACCCGGATAATCACGATGGTGTGATCACTGACCTAGAGCCAGACATCCTGGAATGTGAAGCCAAGTGGGCCTTAGAAAGCATCACTACGAACAAAGCTAGTGGAGGTGATGGAATTCCAGTTGAGCTATTCCAAATCCTAAAAGATGATGCTGTGAAAGTGCTGCACTCAATATGCCAGCAAATTTGGAAAACTCAGCAGTGGCCACAGGACTGGAAAAGGTCAGTTTTCATTCCAATCCCAAGAAAGGCAGTGCCAAAGAATGCTCAAACTACCACACAGTTGCACTCATCTCACACACTAGTAAAGTAATGCTCAAAATTCTCCAAGCCAGGCTTCAGCAATATGTGAACTGTGAACTTCCTGATGTTCAAGCTGGTTTTAGAAAAGGCAGAGGAACCAGAGATCAAATTGCCAACATCCGCTGGATCATGGAAAAAGCAAGAGAGTTCCAGAAAAGCATCTATTTCTGCTTTATTGACTATGCCAAAGCCCTTGACTGTGTGGATCACAATAAACTGTGGAAAATTCTGAAAGAGATGGGAATACCAGACCACCTGATCTGCCTCTTGAGAAATTTGTATGCAGATCAGGAAGCAACAATTAGAACTGGACATGGAACAACAGACTGGTTCCAAATAGGAAAAGGAGTATGTCAAGGCTGTATATTGTCACCCTGTTTATTTAACTTATATGCAGAGTACATCATGAGAAACGCTGGACAGGAGGAAGCACAAGCTGGAGTCAAGATTGCCGGGAGAAATATCAATAACCTCAGATATGCAGATGACACCACGCTTATGGCAGAAAGTGAAGAGGAACTCAAAAGCCTCTTGATGAAAGTGAAAGTGGAGAGTGAAAAAGTTGGCTTAAAGCTCAACATTCAGAAAACGAAGATCATGGCATCCGGTCCCATCACTTCATGGGAAATAGATGGGGAAACAGGGCAAACAGTGTCAGACTTTATTTTTCTGGGCTCCAAAATCACTACAGATGGTGACTGCAGACATGAAATTAAAAGACGCTTACTCCTTAGAAGGAAAGTTATGACCAACCTAGATAGCATATTGAAAAGCAGAGACATTACTTTGCCAACAAAGGTCCGTCTAGTCAAGGCTATGGTTTTTCCAGTGGTCATGTATGGATGTGAGAGTTGGACTGTGAAGAAGGCTGAGCGCCAAAGAATTGATGCTTTTGAACTGTGGTGTTGGAGAAGACTCTTGCAAATCCCTTGGACTGCAAGGAGATCCAACCAGTCCATTCTGAAGGAGATCAGCCCTGGGATTTCTTTGGAAGGAAGGATTCTAAAGCTGAAACTCCAGTACTTTGGCCACCTCTTGTGAAGAGTTGACTCATTGGAAAAGACTCTGATGCTGGGAGGGATTGGGGACAGGAGGAGAAGGGGACGACACAGGATGAGATGGCTGGATGGCATCGTTGACTCGATGGACGTGAGTCTGAGTGAACTCCTGGAGTTGGTGATGGACAGGGAGGCCTGGCGTGCTGTGATTCATGGGGTCGCAAAGAGCTGGACACGACTGAGCAACTGATCTGATCTGATCTGATGTCAAAGAATGTTCTGCCTATGTTTTCCTCTCAGAACTTTATGGTGTCTGACTTTATACACATTTAAGTCTTTGATCCGTTGAATTTATTTTTGTGTATGGTGTCAGGGAATGTTCTAATTTCATTCTTTTACATGGAGTTTTCCCAGCATCTTTTATTGAAGAGATTGTCTTTTTTCCATTGTATGTGTTCTTGTGTCTTTTTTTCAAAGATTTAACCATAGAAGCAAAAGTTTATCTCTAGGCTTTCTAACCTGTTCCATTGATGTATATTTCTATATTTTGTACTTTCTGTGTATTTTTATATTTCATGTCTTGGACCAGTATCACACTGCCTTGTTTCCTGGAGCTTTGTAGCATAATGTGAAGTCAGGGAATCCAATTCCTTCATTTCCATTTTTCTTTCTCATGATTGCTTTGATAGTCAGGGTCTTTTGTGTTGCCATACAAATTGTAAAAAATTTTTGCTCCAATTCTGAAAAATGCCACTGGTAATTTCATAGAGATCGAATTAAATCTCTAGGTTGCTTTGGGTAGTAGAGTCATTTTCACAATATTGATTCTTTCAATGCAAAAATATGGTACATCTCTACATCTGTTTGTGCTGCCTTCATCTTCATTAATCAGTATCTTACAGTTTTCTGTGAACAGGTCTTTTGCTTCCTTAGGTAGGTTTATTCATAGGTATTTTATTTTATTTATGTGTGATGGTAAATGAGATTGTTTCCTTAATCTCTATGATATTTCACTGTTAGTGTATAGAAATGAATGTAATTTCTGTGTATGAATTCTGTATTCTGAACTTCATCAAATTTTTCAAAAAGTTCTAATTGTTTTCTGGTGGCATTTTTAGGATTTTCTATGTATCATTTCATGTCATCTACCAACAATGACAATTTAACTTCTTTTCCAATTTGAACATCTTTTATTTTCTTCTTCTCTAATTGCCAGGTCTATGACATGCAATTATGTGAAATAATAGTGGTGAGAATAAGCATCCTGGTCTTGTTTTTTATTTTAGAAGAAATTCTTTCATTTTTCACTACTGAGAATAATTTTTGTAGGTTTGTCATATGTGACCTGTATCACATTGAGGTTGGTTCTCACTATGCCTACTTTCTGGAGATTTTTTGGTCATAAATGGTGTTGAATTTTGTCAAAAGCTTTTTCTGCATCTGTTGAGATGATCATTTGGTTTTTATTCTTCAATTTGTTAATATGTTGTTTCACAGTAACATTTGCATATTTTGAAGAATCTTATGTCCCTTGCATAAATTCCACTTGATCATTGTGTGTGATCCTTTTTATGTGTTGTTGGATTCTGGTTGCTAGTATTTTGTTGAGGACTTTTGTGTCTATGTTCATCAGTGATACTGATCTGTAATTTTCTTTGTCTTGTGCTGTCTTTGGTTTTGGTATCAGGGTGTTGTTGGTCTCTTACCATGAGCTTGGGAGTGTTCCATCCTCTGCAATATTGTTGGAGGAGTTTGAGAATGATAGGAGTTATCTTTTCTAAAAGTTTGACAGAATTCACCTGTGAAACCATCCGTTCCTCGACTTTTATTTATTGGTTATCACCACCTACTGACAGCTTTCATATTAGGGAGAGCTAGCCATGTGCTCCTGAGACAGCTGAGTGGATTCCGGCACCCACTAGTGGAGTTGCTGGTTGCCGAAGCTATAAGTGTCCTCCCAGGACAGCATGGGCTTCCCTTGTGGCTCAGCTGGTAAAGAATCCGCCTGCAATGGGGGAAACCTGAGTTTGATCCCTGGATTGGGAAGAACCCCCTGGAGAAGGGAAAGGCTACCCACTCCAGTATTCTGGAGTGGAGAATTGCATGGACTGTATAGTCCATGGGATTGCAAAAAGTCAGACAAGACTGAGTGACTTTCACTTTCACTTTCTTTCTTTCAGGACAGCATGAGGCCCACTGTCAGGTCCTAGGGCCCATTGGCAGAATTCCCGGTGGCTTGGTCCATCCATGCCCCTCTGAGTCAGCCAGATGAGTCATGCCCCTCTGTGGCCAGCTGGTGGAATTGCTAGTGGCTGAAACTGTCTATGCCCTGCTGGATGAGTGGGGGTAGGGCTCTCTGACCCACTGGCATAATTTTAGTTTTGGGAGCTATCAACATCCTTTTGGGATAGCATGGGCAGGTCCTTGAGCCCACTGGGAGAATTACCAGTGGTTGGATCCATCCATGCCCCTCTGGGTCATGCAGGGCAGGTCCTGTGAACTGCTTGTGAAATTTCTAGTCTCAGGATATGACCATGCCTTTCCAGATCAATGGGAGCAGTTTCTGGGACCCACTGGTGAAATTGCTGGTGGCTGGATCTGTCCATGCTCTTCCAGGTCATCAGCAGTGGGTTCTCTGACCCGCTGAAGGAATCTCCAGTTTTGGAAGCTGTCCACACCATTTTGTGACAGCATGGGTAGGTCCTGGGCCATTCATGGGAATCCCAGTGCCTGGACTGTCCACTCCCCACCAATTCAGCAGTGACAAGTCTACTAGTAGAATTGCCAGTGGCTAGATCTGTCTAAACCCTTCTGCATCAGTAGGGGTGGGAAGAATTTCTAGTTTTGGGATCTGTCTATGCCCTTCAGGTCAGTAGGGGTGAGGCCTGGCATCTGCCTGCAGGCCTAGAAGAGGTGGCCAGTGCCCACCTCTGGAGCCCAAGATGGTAGAGGCAATTCATGCCAGTCCCTGTATACACTATAGGCAGAATCCTGTTGCCTAGGAGTTCTCATAAGGAAGGAAACTTGAATGGTGGGCCCAGCCCTTTCCTTGTTCTTCTCCCGGTAACGGTGCCTTGACTCTCTGGTGGGGCACGGCTTCTTCCTAGTACACCCTCAGTTGCCACAGCTTGAACTTTGCAGGCTGTTTCCATACCTAACGTGGTCCTTTCTCTGCAACTGAGCTTTGGAATCTGAGCTTCAGCACCCACCCCCCACCCTGTGTCCAGAGGAGTGTCTCAGGTCGGAGAACACAGGCCAATCCACTGCGTAGGTTACTAACTCCATTTTGCCTTCCACAAACAAGTTGCTGCTTTCCCCCTTTTAGGCTCTAAAACTGCCCCCTCCAGTCTAATTTCTCCACTGGTGAGGAGCCTTCTAAGGTGTGGAAACATTTCCTCTTTCACAGTCCCCTCCCCAGACGGGCCCCATCCTGACTCCTTTTTTTCTTTTTTTTTGCTTTCTGTCCTACTCAGTTAGGTGGAGGTTTTCTTGTCTTTTCAGAGGTCTGAGGTCTTCTAGAGGCATCCAGTAGCTATTCTGTGTGAATCATTCCACTTGTAGACATATTTTCAATGTTTCTGTGGAGAGAGTTGAACTCTGCTTCTTACTTCATCTCCCTCTGAAACTGTTGTGTTTTTTTTTGACTCAGTTTTGGCAGGCTCTATGTTTCTAGAAATTTGTCCATTTCGTTTAGGTTGTCTAATTTGTTGGCATATAACTGTTCATAGTATTTTTTTATTTTTTGGTATCACTGTGATAATGATTGTTATTTCTCCTCTTTAATTTCTTATTTTCTTTATTTGAATCATCTCTCTTTTTCTTCTTGATGAGTTTTGCAAAAGACTTGTCAATTTTGTTTTTCATCTTTTCAGCAAACCAGGTATTGATTTCACCTTTTCTGTTGTGCTTTGGTCTCTATTTCCTCTCTGATTTTTATTATTGCCTTCCTTCTGCTCATCTTAGGCTTTGTTTGTTCTTTTTCTGATTATTTAGGTCCTAGTTTAGGTTGCTTATTTGAGATTTTTATAGTTTCTTCAGGAAGGCCTGTATACTTCTCTCAGAATTGCTTTCTCTACATCCCATAGATTTTGTGAATTTAAGTTTTGTCAATATTATTTGTCTCAAAACATTTTCTGATTTCTTTGATTTCATCACTGACCCACTGGTATTTTAGTATCATGTTGTTTAGCCTCCACATTTTTGTTCTTTTCCTATCTTTCTTTCTACAGTTGATCTTTAGTTTTATAATACTATAGTCAGAAAAGATGCTTTGTATAATTTTTCTCTTTATTTTTATTGAAGTATTGTTGATTTAAAATGTGTTAATTATAAGTGTACAGCAAAGTGATTCATATATATATATATACACATACATACAGATGCACATAAATACATTCAGATTATTTTCCATTATAGGTTATTGCAACATATTGAATATAGTTCTCTGTGTGATATAGTATGTCCTCATTGATCATCTATTTTATATATAGTAGTGTGTATCTGTTAATCCAAAACTACTACTTTATTCCTGCCCACCCTTTCCTCCTAAGAAAGCTGCATTTTGCAGATTCTTAGGATTTTTTTAATCCATTCACCCACTCAGTCTTTTGATTAAAGAAGTTAGTTTATTAGCATTCAAAGTAATTATTGATAGGTCTGCCTTTTTTGTCATTTTATTCTTTGATTTCCATTTGTCTTTGTAGGTTTTTTTCTTCTTTTATGGTTTGATTAGTTTCTTTTGATTAGTAATAGTCTTAAGTTTTTTCTTTTAGGTTTTTTTGAATCTATTGTATGTTTTTGATTATGATTACCATGGGGTTATATATTTTTTCTCATAACTATACCTACTTGCTTTAAACTGATGAGAAGTGAAATTGCTCAGTCATGTGTGACTCTGTGATCCGATGGACTATAGCCTACCAGGCTTCTCCATCCATGGAATTTTCCAGGCAAGAGTACTGGAGTGGGTTGCCATTTCCTTCTCCAGGAGATCTTCCCAAACCCAGGGATTAAACCCAGGTCTCCTGCATTGCAGGCAGATGCTTTACCCTCTGAGCCACTAGGGAAGCCCTTTAAACTAATTTTTAAATTTAAACACTCAAAGCAATCCACAGTTTTTATCTCCCTCAGCCACATTTTGTGATTTTGATGGTTTATTTTACATCATCTTCAAGTTTATCCTTTTACTGTTTAGCTATAATCACTTTTACAATTCTTTTTTTTTTTTTTAATCTATGTACTGGTTTGTTTAAGTGATCTTCAATCCTTACTATATATTTGCCTTTCTTACTGGAATTTTCCCTTTCCTATAGTTCCCTGTTGCTTTCCATTTAGAGAAGACCTTTCAACATTTCTTTTATGATAGGTTTAGTAATGCTTAATTCTTTCTGCTTATCTGAGAAATCCTTTCTCATTCTGTTCTAAATGATGATCTTGCTAGGTAGATTATCCTTTGCATTCCCACCCTTTCCTTTTAGCCTGTTAAAAACATCACTCCCTTCTGGCCTGCAAAGTTTCTACAAAGAAATCAGTTGATAGCCTTATGGGTATTTCCTTTTAAATGACTCTTTCTCTTGCTGCTTTACAATTCTCTACCTTTAACTTTTGTAATTTTTTTTTTTCTTGCACATTTTTTTTTTTAATTTTATTTTATTTTTAAACTTTACAATATTGTATTAGTTTTGCCAAATATCAAAATGAATCCACCACAGGTATACCTGTGTTCCCCATCCTGAACCCTCCTCCCTCCTCCCTCCCCATACCATCCCTCTGGGTCGTCCCAGTGCACCAGCCCCAAGCATCCAGTATCGTGCATTGGACTTGGACTGGTGACTCGTTTCATACATGATGTTATACATGTTTCAATGCCTTTCTCCCAAATCTCCCCACCCTCTCCCTCTCCCACAGAGTCCATAAGACTGTTCTATACATCAGTGTCTCTTTTGCTGTCTCGTACACAGGGTTATTGTTACCATCTTTCTAAATTCCATATATATGCATTAGTATACTGTATTGGTGTTTTTCTTTCTGACTTACTTCACTCTGTATAATAGGTTCCAGTTTCATCCATCTCATTAGAACTGATTCAAATGTATTCTTTTTAATGGCTGAGTAATACTCCATTGTGTATATGTACCACAGCTTTCTTATCCATTCACCTGCTGATGGGCAGCTAGGTTGCTTCCATGTCCTGGCTATTATAAACAGCGCTGCGATGAACATTGGGGTACACGTGTCTCTTTCCCTTCTGGTTTCCTCAGTGTGTATACCCAGCAGTGGGGTTGCTGGATCATAAGGCAGTTCTAGTTCCAGTTTTTTAAGGAATCTCCACACTGTTCTCTATAGTGACTGTACTAGTTTGCATTCCCACCAACAGTATAAGAGGGTTCCCTTTTCTCTACACCCTCTCCAGCATTTATTGCTTATAGACTTTTGGATCGCAGCCATTCTGACTGGCGTGAATGTCTTGGCATGGATCTGTCTGGTTTCATCTTGTTTGGAACTCTCTGACCATCTTGTCCTGGATATATGTTTCCTTCTTTGGTAGGGATATTTTTAGCCATAATTTCTTCAAATACATTTTTGATCACTTTTCCTCTCCTTCTGAAACCCCAATTATGCATAAGTTGACATATTTTATATCATCTAACAGAGCTAATATGTTGTTTTCATTTTTTTTTTCATTTTTTGGTGTGCTGTTTTGATTGGGTGATTTATGTTATTCCATCTTCCAGATTATTCATTTATTTTTCTGTGTCATTCATTTGGCTGTTCATTGCTCTACATTGTTGTTTTTTATCTCAGAAATTAAATTATTACTTAAATTATTATTTAATTATAAATTAATTATAAGTTAAATTTTTGATTGGGTCATTTTCATGGTTTCTAGTTCCTTGTTATAATGGTCTGCATTTATAACAATAATCTTTCTTAATTCAGTTAGTATTTTTATTACCTTCTTTTTGAACTTGACAAAACAGATTATCTTATTCTTAATTGGGAATAGTTCCTCTGCCTTTTCATTTGACTTTCTCTGTCTTTATAAGTTTCTCTTGTCTTTATAAATTTCTCTTTTTAAACAGTTGTCTATTGTGGTCCTGAAGGTGTATTTTTATGTGGGATCATCCCTATGTAGACTGTGTGTCCAGTGTCTGGTGCAAGGGTTGGTTTTGATATGGGTTCTAACCATTTCTTTCCTCAGCATGTACTGGCCACTATCAACTTGACAGAGGGGGAGGTTGTTGTTGGAGGATCTAAAGCCTGCACAGGATGTCAGGTGGGATTTCCTCTCTGCTCTGTGGCTGTCACTACTCTATCAGGGACAGGGTTTCCTTCCCAATTGCTTGAGCAGAAACCCTAAATGTTAGGATTGAGCAAGATCTATTCCCCTTGAGTGCATAGTTTGCCCCAAAAGATGGGAATGCTGAAGTAACATTTATAGACTCAGAGATCATATCTGTTGCCTATATAGGTGTCTGCAGCTCATCTCAGATGCAGTCCAGCCCAAGATTGGGTCTATTCTCCTGTTAATGGTTACCCCAGATGTTTGCAGTGTGAAGTGGGCATGGCAGGAGCATTCCCTAGCCTGGGGGTCATATGTTGTAGCTGAAGGAACTGATGTTTCTGTTCTGCTGTCAGAGGTCTGTGCCAATCATGTTGGCACTGATAGAGCTACCAGCAACATTTTTGCCACTGCCCTGCCTGAACCATGCCCTAGGCCCCCAAGCCTCTTTTGCATCCTTAGATTGTGCCTTCTCCCAAAACCTGTCGGTACCAGATCCAGCGCCAAGCTGTGGCAATGGAGTATGCAGCGCCAGAGCATTTGCTGAGCTGGGAAGTGGGACTTTGACTTGCTGACGTGGTGGTTCCCAAGATGCTGTCTGAGTAAGCACCAATAGTGGTTGCCACTATTCTACACCATGGGCCATCTCTGCATCCCTAGATTGTTTTTCTAGGGCCTGTCTGCCCCCGATCCAGTGCCAAGTTGTGGCATGGAGTGGGTAGGGCCAGAGTATTCACTCAGCTGGGAGCAGAAAACCTTGGTTTGCTGCTCACAGTGGGCCCTGTGATGCCACAGCTGCTCCGTTTGGACCACACCCCAGGCCCCTGAACTGTCTCTGCATAGCTAGGTCAAGTCTTTTTCCAGGTTCCCAGGACCTGGTGGCCCAGATCCCAACCCCACTCAGATTGGGGTGTACCTCAAGGTGGCAGCCAGCCACCAGTAAAGAGTTCTCTACTCCCTGTTAGTTGGCAAGCCAGCACTCAGACACTGTTCATGAGTGGAGTCTAGGCCTCTCTAGCCAGGGGAGTTCATCTCCTCTGTGTAGGACCTTAGGATTGGGACACCTAGTCTGTGTCCCGACCCACTCAAGGTGAGTGTCTGCCTGAGTGGACTTACTCTTCCTTACAGATGCCTCTCAGGATGCAGGTCTCAACCCTATGCCTTTTTTCCATTCTACCTTGTTTCATGGAAATATTTTTTGCAGCTTTGGTTTTATGGGTGTTCTTATGCCAGTTTCCAGTTTTCTGTGAAAATTATTCCACATGTAGATGTATTTTTGATGTGTCTATAGGTGATGGTGAGTTCCATGTCTTCCTGCTCCACTATTTTGACCCAGTCTTCTCTCAGACCTTTGAACATGGTTTCTAGAATCAAATTTCACTTACACTCTGTACTATGTGATGTTGGGCAAATCACTTAAGTTCTCTGTGATGGAGTTATACCATGAGTCATATGAAGAAAATAAAATTATTTTCCTTACAGGATTACTTTTAAAAATACTGTGAATTAAGAAAATGCTTAGTGCCTCACATATAGAAAGAGCTATGTAAATGTTTACTATTTTAAAATACAATTGAATACCAAGAGTAAATTCCAATAAGGTATGCTTTATACAGTATAGAAAGACTAACTGATAGAATTATGTGTTTGAGTTCTCATAGACTCAAAAGAGACAGCCAGAAAATGATTGTGTGTGTGTGTGTGTGTGTGTGTGTGTGTGTGTGTGTGCATGCGCGCTCATGAGTGTATGTTTGTCTATTTGGCTCCTTCTCTAATATAGCAACTCTAGTTCACACTCCATTTAGCTAAATGAAAGATGTTTACACTTCCTTTAAGGCTGTTGCTCTTCCAGTTCCTCTGGCAGCAGATATAAGAGAATAACATCCTGCTTTTGTGGCCAAAGATACCTCGGCTGCAAAAATGTTGTGCTGAATACATTTGAGGAAATAAATGATAGGCTGCTCTCACAAAGGCTGCATAATGTTTGCGAAAAGTTTAGTCTTTAGTTTTCAATTTTCCATGCAGTTAGCTATTATTCTGAAACATTCCTTAACTCCCAAAGTGCAACCAGCAGCTTCAGGAATTGACAACATTTATAAGCTCCAAATAAGTGGTTTCACTCTGTTGATCCCTACTTACAAAGGATACATGTGGGTTTTGGTCACAACTGGAAATATTTGAATTTGTATTTTAAGTGGAAAGCTCATTGGCCATTTTAATATATTGAAAATTGTAAGAATTTTACTGAAGGAATATCCAAGAAGGTTTTATAAAAGTTAAAGAATCAATAGGTGATTTATTCCAACTTTTTCCTATTCCTGAGTGACTAGCACAAAGGACGGTAAAATTTCTAGTATTTTTATTAGGTTTATGAAAGTAGAACTTCTCTGTCCTGGCTCCAATCATTTTCAAAATGTTTGAGAAAGAGTCAAGGGGAAAGGATAGTTCTCTATCAATTAGTTCTTTTTTTATAACAATTATGTATTAGAAGTCACCAAGTTTTGGGGTGGTTTTAAGTCACAGTCTGCAGGTCGGTAAAGTTGGGCTGATATTGGCTAAGCTCAGTTGGACTTGGCTCCAATATAGGTTGGATTCAGATCTAGTTCACATACCTCTCATCTTCTTTGGACCAGTAGTAATACCTATTTAAGAAATTTTCTTTTCATGCTGAAATACAGAACTGTAAGAACACAAGTCCAACAGTGTAAGCATATTTCCAGGGTCACACCATACTGCTCTCTAATACCCAATTTAAGTTAAAAAGTAGGAAAGTACATACTGCCCACCACAAAATTAAGTTGAATGAGTATAAGGACAGAGTGAATATTTGCTGAAAAATAATTTTGAACAACTACACAAACAAATCTGGATAACCAATTCAGTTTTCAAAGTAAGAGGTACCAGAATGATTACTTCCAGGGCTTGATACTGGTTCATCTTGTCCTTTAGAACTACAGACATACATACTTTGGGTCCTTTCATGAATTCAGATGGAAAATTAAAATACTATCTCTCTTGAAGGACGTTGGCCCATACCTTCCTTGCCTCACTATAATTACTTGGTACCAGAAAATTATCCTTGAGTCATGCCTTGGGTCATAAAAACTTAAAGGAGATAGCTTCTACTCTAAAAACTTACCCTTCAATCTTCTGGCTTTTTTCTACTACTCCTCATACCATGATACCATAATTATCAGAAATCTCTAAATTGCCAAATCCAAAGCAATAATGTTATCTTTGAACTCTAGGAAGTTTAATGAGTTCTTAATTTATGAACCTCAGAACTGTAATATATACAGGAGATGCAAAACTGAACAACACTGTTATAAACTCTGCTCTCATGGAAAGTAAATATAGTTGGGAATACAAAAAGATGAAAATAAAGTGAAATGAACATCACTCAGTCATGTCTGACTCTTTGCAATCCCATGACTATTTAGTCCATGGAATTCTCTAGACCAGAATACTGGAGTTGGTAGCCTATCCCTTCTCCAGCAATCTTTCCAATCCAGGGATCGAACCCAGGTCTCCTGCATTGTAGGTGGAGTCTTTACTAGCTGAGCCACAAGGGAAGCACATATAAAATGATAGAGAATACAAACAGAGTATTTTATAATCAGTTCAGTTCAGTTGCTCACTCATGTCCAACTCTTTGCGACCCCATGGACTGCAGCATGCCAGGCTTTCCTGTTCATCACCAAATCCCAGAGCTTGCTAAAACTCATGTCCATAGAGTCGGTGATGTGACCCAACCATATCATCCTCTGTCATCCCCTTCTCCTCCCGTCTTCAATCTTTCACAGCATCAGGGTCTTTTCAAATGAGTCAGTTCTTCCAATCAGGTGGCCAAAGTATTGGAGTTTCAGCTTCAACATCAGTCCTTCCGATGAACATCCAGGACTGATCTCCTTTAGGATGGACTGGTTGGATCTCCTTGCAGTCCAAGGGATTCTCGAGTCTTCTCCAACACCACAGTTCAAATGCATCAATTCTTTGGCACTCAGCTCTCTTTAAAGTCCAACTCTCACATCCATACATGATTACTGGAAAAAACATAGCTTTGACTAGATGGACCTTTGTCAGGAAAGTAATGTCTCTGCTTTTTAATGTGCTGTCTAGGTTGGTCATAGCTTTTCTTCTAAGGAACAAGTGTCTTTTAGTTTCATGGCTGCAGTCACCATCTTCAGGGATTTTGGGTTCCAAAAAAATAGACTGTCACTGTTTCCCCAAATATTTGCCATGAAGTGATGGGACCGGATGCCATGATCTTAGTTTTCTGAGTGTTGAATTTTAACCCAGCTTTTTCACTCTCCATTTTCAATTTCATCAAGAGGCTCCTTAGTTCCTCTTCACTTTCTGCCATAAGGGTGGTGTCATCTGCATATCTGAGGTTATTGATATTTCTCCTGGAAATCTTGATTCCAGCTTGTGCTTCATCCAGCCTGGCATTTTGCATGATGTACTCTGCCATCAGGTTAAATAAGCAGGGTGACAGTATACAGCCTTGACGTACTCCATTCCCAATATGGAAGCAGTCCATGTTCCCTGTCCAGTTCTAATTGTTGCTTCTTGAACTATACACAGATTTCTCAGGAGACAGGTAAGGTGGTCTGGTATTCCTATCTCTTCAAGAATTTTTCACAGTTTGCTGTGATCTACACAGTCAAAGGCTTTGGCATAGTCAATAAAGCAGAATATGTCTTTCTGGAACTCTCTTGCTTTTTCAATGATCCAATGGATGTTGGCAATTTGATCTCTCATTCCTCTGCCTTTTCTCAATCCAGTTTGAACATCTGGAAGTTCTTGGTTCACATACTTTTGAAGCCTTGCTTAAAGAATTTTGAGCATTATTTTTGCTAGCATGTATGATGAGTGCAATTGTGCAGTAGTTTGATCATTGTTTGGCATTGCCTTTCTTTGGGATTGGAATGAAAACTGACCTTTTCCAGTCCTGCAGCCACTGCTGAGTTTTCTAAATTTGCTGGTATATTGAGTACACCACTTTAACAGCATTATTTTTTATGACTTGAAATAGCTCAGCTGGAATTCCATCACCTCCACTAGGTTTTTTCATAGTGATGCTTTTTAAGGCCCACTAGCCTTTAGACTCCAGGATGTCTGGCTCTAGGTGACTGACTTTTTAATACCATAGGAAAACTTGTGTGAAAACAGATGAGCAGAGCATAATAGGTAATGGAAGAGAGGCATCAACAGAAAGAAACTGGGGTTCTGGCTTTTGGAAATTATACCTAAATTGATACCTGTACTACAAGTGTGTTTAAAAGATAAGATGTATATATGTGAGTGGGTTAGGGTTATCTAGGCCAGAGAACCTCACATGTTTTGAACTAATATATGTTGAATGCTTGAAAATATAAAAAATGTAATGAGTTAGTTGAACCAATTCATTCTTTTTTTTAAATTATTTTATTATAAATTTATTTTAATTGGAGGCTAATTACTTTACAATATTGTATTGGTTTTGTATTGGATTGGATTCATCAACATGAATCCGCCATGGGTATACACGTGTTCCCCATCCTGAAACCCCCCTTCCACCTCTGGGTTCCTGATATGTTCTAGACACATTTATAAGTACTAGGAGTCAAATAGACCCAACAAAGAATTGAGTATGTGGCATAGTAACAATTCCTCTGGAGAAAATTCTAAGAGTAAGGGCAACATAAGATGTCAGAGTGAAAGTCAGATTCCATTTTAAATAAGTAGGTCAAGGAAAATTTCACTAAGAGATTGACTAAAGAGATAAGGGAATAGACATAAAATTATCAGCAGAGCACTCCAGGCATAGGAAAGAGGGAGTAAAAGGCTTTCAATGAAGCAGTGGTTGGTGCATTCCAGGAATAATTAGGAGGCCTGTGTGACTGCATAAAGTAAGTGAGTAAAAGAGTGATTTCATTTGACCTATGTTTTATTAGGCTCATTCTGACAGCTTTGGTGGAGAATAGGATGTACTATCTAATGTCTAAGATAGTATAACTGTTATAACAAAGAATCCCAAAATCTCAGGGACTTAATAAAATATGCATTGATCATAACAAAACCCAATGTGGATGTTTCTGAATGGGTAGATTTCTTGATCTCTCTCTTCTAATTAGTGACACAGGGATCAGTATTCTTTCCATCTTGTCATCTGGTGGTCTTCTACAAACGTCTTCATGGTTTCTGGAGAAGGAAAAGAGAACATAAAAAAATGAGTTCTGCACAATTAACAACCTTGCATTGTATTGGCTAGAATTATCCACATGACTCCACCTATATGCTATGGACTGGGAAATTTAGACCTTGGTTGGGCATTTACTTTCAAGTAAAACATACACATAAATATAGCCATTTTTACCATAGGAAACAAGCAGAAAGGAAGGAAAAACAATTTGAAGGTTACTGAGATAATATGTGTGAGAACAGATAGGGATGAGACTAGAATCTTAAGAATAGGGGTGACTGTGACCTTGATCTATTTTAAATATAGTGCTAATGAGATATGCTTTCTGATTTAATGTGGACTGAGAAGAAAAGGAGAAATCAAGATCAATTTTAAGATATCTAGGCAATGCTGCTAAGTCGCTTCAGTTGTGTCCGACTCTGTGCGACCCCATAGACGGCAGCCCACCAGGCTCCCCCGTCCCTGGGATTCTCCAGGCAAGAACACTGGAGTGGGTTGCCATTTCCTTCTCCAGTGCATGAAAGTGAAAAGTGAAAGTGAAGTCGCTCAGTCATGTCTGACTCTTAGCGACCCCATGGACTGTAGCCCACCAGGCCCCTCCGTCCATGGGATTTTCCAGGCAAGAGTACTGGAGTGGGGTGCCATCGCCTTCTCCAGTCCTAGGCAATAGGAAGAACTAAATACTTAGAGATTAAAAAAGGTGCAGAACAAGACTTCTGGGAGATGATGAAGAACTATATTTGGATGTGTTAAAATTGATTTGCTTATTAGATATTTAAAGACAGGTATCTACTATGCAGTTGGATTTATTGAGTTGTAATACATGGGAAAGGTCTTGGATGGACATAAACATTTGGTGATATATAGCCTATTTATAGTATTAGAGGAGAAGGAAATGGCAACCCACTCCAGTGTTCTTGCCTGGAGAATCCCAGGGACGGTGGAGCCTGGTGGGCTGCCATCTATGGGGTCACACAGAGTCAGACATGACTGAAGCGACTTAGCAGCAGCATAGTATTAGAAGCCATAAGTCTTCAGAAAGTCACTGAAGTTTAGATGGAAACCAATAGGGGTTAAAAAAGAAGTCTTGAAGATGAAAAATCAACATAGTAAATAGGAGAAAAGCAACTACTGAGTTAGGGAAAAAAAAAAACAAAAACTAGTAGATGTGATGCTCTGGAAGTCAAATGAAGAAAGTCTTTTGAGGAAAATATTATGTCTATTGCCAGAGATAGGTTCCATAAAATGGAGTCTAAAAATTAGCTGTCAGATTTAGGTTCGAAGGTCATTGCTGTTCAATTCTGTTAGAAAGGTGGGTGTAAAAGCCTGATTGCTGTGGGTTCAAAGAAAAAGAGAAACAGAAACACTTGAGAAAGTGAATATAGACATCTCTTTAGTGAATTTTGCTGTAAAGGAAAATAGAGAAATGGACTAGTTGTTGGAGGGCAAAATAAAAAGAAGCATTTATTTTTTAGATAAAATGTGGGGCAATTAAATGCATGTTTGTATGTTGTTAGAAATGATCCAGAGTGGAGAAAAAAGTTCATGATTAAAAAGAGGAGAGATGCTGTCAATTTCTTCCTATATATCCATTAGTATTTGTTTTACATATTCAGAGATTTCTATGTTTGGTATGTTATATATATAATAATGTTATAATAATATATAATGTTATATAGTTACATTTACTTTTATATCTTGTTGGATTGATGCCTTGATCATTTTATGGTATCCTTCTTATCTCAGATATACATGTCTCAGATATACAGGGAGAATTTGACAGTATCACAATAATAGTAAGGGACTTTAATACACCAATTACATCAATAAACAAATCATCCAGTCAGAAAAGTCAATGAGGAAACACTGGCCTTAAATGACACATTAGACCAAATGGAATATATATAACATAATAAGTATATAAAATAGAGAATTTTTGGTGTGAGATCCTTCATTATACAAAAAGGTATGAGATCTATTGGTTTGGCCTTAGCCAAGAGCATAGAAAGAAGAGGAAAGACTGAGTAGGTAATGGGTGAATAAATATGGCAGTGGGAGTCCCAGGAAGTACTTTTCTGATTGCTCAGATTTCACACTAAAATAGGAAAGCAAGGCTGTTATCTGTGTGAGTGATGATGGGGGATGAGTTGTTGGAAATGGAGCAAAGAGGCAAAGGTCATAAATAGTCATTTAGGAATGTGAGAGAATGGAAGTGCTAGAAGAAAGCAGTATGACTGTCTGACAACATTAAGGGCTCAAACGTTGGCTTAAAACTCAACATTCAGAAAACGAAGATCATGGCATCTGGTCCCATCACTTCATGGGAAATAGATGGGGAAACAATGGAAACAGTGTCAGACTTTATTTTTTTTGGGCTCCAAAATCACTGCAGATGGTGACCGCAGCCATGAAATTAAAAGACGCTTACTCCTTGGAAGGAAAGTTATGACCAACCTAGATAGCATATTCAAAAGCAGAGACATTACTTTGTCAACAAAGGTCCGTCTAGTCAGGGCTATGGTTTTTCCAGTGGTCATGTATGGATGTGAGAGTTGGACTATAAAGAAAGCTGAGCATGAAGAACTGATGCTTCTGAACTGTGGTGTTGGAGAAGACTCTTGAGAGTCCCTTGGACTGCAAGGAGATCCAACCAGTCCATTCTGAAGGAGATCAGCCCTGGGATTTCTTTGGAAGAAATGATGCTAAAGCTGAAACTCCAGTACTTTGGCCACCTCATGCGAAGAGTTGACTCATTGGAAAAGACTCTGATGCTGGGAGGGATTGGGGGCAGGAGGAGAAGGGGACAACAGAGGATGAGATGTAACTCACTCAGACGTGAGTCTGAGTGAACTCCGGGAGTTGGTGATGGACAGGGAGGCCTGGTGTGCTGAGATTCATGGGGTCGCAAAGAGTTGGACACGACTGAGTGACTGATCTGATCTGATCTGATTAGCTTGTCACTTGATATGTATTATAATATATAAACATATGTTTTAATTACAAGATAGAATAAATGATAAAATAATCTAATAGGTTACATAGAACCTTCAGTAGGGGCATGTATAGCAATAGTGAAGTGTAAAAATAGTGATTAAAATTATTGATTTGAATATTATCACAGAAGCATATCTAGCTAAGATCATTTTTATCTAAATTAGAAAAGCTGTAAGTCATTATTTATTACCTGGAGTCCTACCTCACTGAAAAGAAAAAAAAAAATTACTCTTGTGAAACTTTCTTTTTGTACTCCCTGTTCCACGTGCCTAAATAACAAATGGCATAATTTAAAACAAATGTTTTAATGGATATAAAAAAAAATTACCCTTTATCCAGATTAAATCCTGTGAATTCTGGGATGAACAACTGGTTTCTTCCTTCTGACAGGGAATCATGTCCTAAAAATATCCATCAGTCTGCATTCCCCTCTGTATCTTCCATAATTTTCCCTTTGCTCTGAACAGTGATTCTGTTATACACTGCTGGAGTGCTTATGACACCAAGAAAACACTTTCTTATTCAGAAGTCGAGTGTTAAGGCTTGGAGGGTTCAAGAGTTCAGGCGAGGTTCCTGGACAGGTATTCGACAGGACCCAGCACTGGTCCCTACTGTGACAGAGCTGCTTAGATTCTATCCTTACTTTTGGGCTGAAACTTCACCACTTTAAACAGTTGAGGAAGACTGGAGGCTCTGTGAGTTTTATTCTATGAAATAACAGGAATAATTGTCATGACAAAACATAATGGCTAAAAAACCAACTGGAAGCTATTCTGAAGAAACAATTTTCATCTCTCCATAAAATAATCCTGGAAAGATTAGAGGTGAATTCTTTAAGACCACAGATGTTTCTCACTCTTATTAGCACTTTGTAATTTAACTATCCTGCTTGGAACTACACAAAGATGATTTGCAATATGGATAATGTATATCTTTAGTGTTCAATAATAACATTTATTATCAGTATGCAATGTTATTTGTGCTTTATATTTTAAAGTGGCATAGAAAGTACTGAGTAAACGAATTCATCAGAAGTGTTGACAAGATTTTTAATTCCTTCTGTTTCCTTTGGTATTTTTCTTAAATAGAATATGTAAGCAATGTAACCCATACGTAAAACACTTCTCAGTTTATGTTTATTCTGCTTTTTTATTGCATAGTTGAAAATTAATAATTCAATGTTCTAATATTAGCTGTCATCTTAGCTGTGATAAAATTAATAATTCATCAAAAATGATATCAAACAAATGGTTCCTTTTTTGTTCTAGATGAGACAGTCTATTCAGCATTGAGAAACTACAACTGGTAAATTTATTTCCTTTATTTTAGGTCAAATCATACTTAAACATTTAAGCTGTAATTTTAATGTTTTCATTTTAAATATACAAATCGGCATATATCACAAGTGATGGTAAAATAACAACCTTCCTCTTGTTATAGTTGGTTGTTCCTGCCCTTGCTTATTTCTTGGCAGATAAGCATTCTTTAGAAAAAAGCACAATAAGCGTCATGCTTTGGAAAAGTTGAATATAAATTTATTTCTTCTTGGGTTCTGGTTGATGTTGTGCTCTGCATTTTACAGGATAGAAATCACTGTAGTGAGTGATATGTGCAAGTGACAGACTTTGAAAAATTTTTCTGAGAATATATATTTTCTGAGAAAGATATTTTAGTTGAATCTCTTGGAATGTATGTTAAGTTAATGTGATCTTGAAGTATTTTCAGTTAAAAGTTGTGATTTTAAAATACTTGCTTTCAAGATTCTGTTTTTATCCTTATTTTTTAAGGGCAGGAACTTTGTCTCTTTCTATTGTATAGTTAATGTTTTGGGGATCCTAGGGATTGGGAGTGATATTATTTGTGGGAGAAGGGGCTGTCACCAGGAGGCATTGGTGGTATATGGCAAAAGCATCTAAATTTGTATGAAGGCTAGGCTTCATCTTAGCCTGATTTTATGGACCATAATTATAAAATAGGGGATCTGTAGGTCAATACATGTCCCTATTATAAAATTTTATATCATAAATCTTTCAAATCTTACTGAACCATGAGTCTGACATATTAGGTGGTGTTAGGAGTAAAATTGTCTCTAGCAAGTGTGAACTCAGCATGAAGGGGTAGGTTGTAGAATTTCACCTTTTTAACTAATCATTTCAAGTCCAACTTCCACAACATAAAAATGTACATTTGTACCATCTAGGGTACTTATTAGAAAGTGGAATCCCAGTCCAGATTTAGGGATTCTGTCTTATGCAGTGAGATTAGACTAGAGTTTGAAATTCACATTTTAAAATACCCTAGATAATACCATTACAAGTGGTCTATTCAGGGTGATGATCTACCCCAACTGAACTAGATTCCCCAGCATTCTTCTTAATGCTGTGCTGTGCTTAGTTGTTCAGTCATGTCTGACTTTTTGCTACCCCATGGACTGTAGCCCACCAGGACAGGCTCCTTTGTCCGTGAGGATTCTCCAAGCAAGAATATTGGAGTGGGTTGCCATGCCCTCCTGCAGGAAATCTTGCCAACCTGGGGATGGAACCCAGGTCTCTTGCATTGCAGGCAGATTCTTTACCATCTGAGCCACCAGGGAGGCCCGTTCTTAATGTTAGTGATCAGCATATTAAGAATGCCCCCTTTGACTCTTGAGAGTGTTAGGTTTGGATGATAATATGGTCACCCTACACACAGACCACACTTTGAAAAACACATAATCCTCGCATCTGAGTAAAGCATAGCTCCTAAGTTTCAAAGAAGCATTTTGATGTTGTCAATTAGAACTGTCTGTCAAGTTAACAATGAACTTCTATACCTTGAAATGGTTGTCTTCTTCTTGGTCCCCCCTCTCTACCTGCTAACACTTACCAGTCTTTTCTTTGCTGCATTCTTTAAAAAAAATGTAATTCCTGTTAGTTTATGTTTGGATTATTCACATAAGCATGTACTTCAAAGTTACTAGCATTCACACTAAAATATAAAGTTTTTTTCACTTAGCCTGTAAACCTATGAGAATTTGTTTTCGTACTTGAAAGTAAATCAGCTATGTGCAAAAGACCTGATAAAATCTGCCAAAATTAGAGGACATGTTAAAAACCAAAGAATTTACAGTCTTCTATCTTCCTCCTACTTTTCACAAATTAAGGAGGTGTCTTCACAGCAAAAAGAAGCAGTCCTAAAAGTTTTCCCTCCTCATTTGGTAGAATTTGTTTCATTATAATAACTCATTTATCACAATTTTCTATATTTAAGGATTCTATTTCAACAAAGATTGAGTCACCGATAGAGATCTAACATTTTCTTCCATAGATGCCAAGAAAAGAAGATACAGTCCATTCTCTTCAGAAAAACATAATCTAGTATAGCAAGTAGACAGATAAATATTTCTTTAAACTGTGATGTACGTTATATTCGAGTCATATCCAAAATGCCTTAGGAACACAAAAGAAAGAGTAAAAATAAAACAAGTTTAATTAAGAAATGCAGAAGTATCTTTTTTCATAGACATCTAGGTATGAAACTTTTTAGGGAATACATTAACAACCGATTCTAGTCGAAGACAGTACTGATGTACCACAGAAATGGACATTTTCACTGAAGCTTTATTTGACCAATAGCATTGTTGAAGAAGGACCTACTATGTACAAAGTATTTTCCTTGGCACTGAAGGTGGTATAATGAATACATAAATCATATTCTCTGTTCTCCAAAAGCTGAAAGAAGTATGACTAAAGAGAAGAGCTTAGTCATTAGGATACAGAGTTTGAGACAAGGACAAATTTTCTATTGACTGGGAAAAATGTGACAATCTGTAATAACGAAGGTCATATTCCAGCTTAGAATTTGTATGTAAGATTTTGTAAATTTGTCTGCAAGTATTTTTCTTGATAACTTTCTAAATCAAAATATTCATTTCATAAAATGTTCTGACAAAGATTCATCTCTTCTCTTCTCTGTTCTCTTGGTTTTTTCTTTGTTCATTTTATTTAGGACCTCAACAGTCTTCCATGATGTGACCACACTTCATATCTCTGGGCCTCATGCACGTGTTTTGCAATTTAACAATCCCTAATTAACTACACAATGCTTTCTAAATATTTTTCAGTGTCTAGGATGCTCTGCCATTCCATATTTGATGAACAAAAAGTGTGAAGGGCACAGATCATAAGTTCTGTGAATTTTTCGCTTATATTTTCCTACCTATATGTGGCCTTCAATAGACATTGGACTTATTATTATCTGGAACTTACATTAGGGATTGAAAAGACTCAAGAATCTGAAATCAGGAATTATGAGGAAACAATAGATTTGCTAATTAAACAGCAGTGAAGATATTACAAAGCTAGAGGAAAACAGAACAGTCTTGACCATAAATTGTAGCAATATTTTTTGGATCTGTCTCCTAAAGTAAATGAAAAATAAACAAATGGGACCTAATTAAAGTTAAAATTGCAGGTCAATATCATAGGTAAACATAGATGCAAATATCAACAAGATACTAGTAAACCAAATCCAACAATATATTAAAAGGATCATACACCATAATCAAGTGGGATCAACCCCAGGGATGCAAGGATTCTGCAAAAGCCACAAATCAGTGCGATGTGCCACATTAACAAAGTGAAGAATAAAAATCATATGATTATCTCAACAGAGGAAGAGATAGCTTTTGGCTAAATTCAACATTCATTTTGATAACAGCTTTCCAAAAAATGAAAATAGAGGAATCATACCTCAACATAATAAAAGCCATATATGACAAACCTACAGCTAACATTATTCTCAATGGCAAAAGCTGAAAGCATTCCCTCAAAGATCAGGAACAAGACAGGGATGTTCATGCTTGCCACTTGTATTCAGCACAGTTTTGGAAATCCTAGCCATGGCAATCAGAAGAGAAAGAAAACCAAATTGGAAAAGAAGTAAAATTGTCAATTTACAGATGACACAATACTATACATAGAAATTTAAGATGATACTGGAACACTACTAGACTTCACCAATGAATTCAGTAAAATTGCACAATACAAAATTAATACACAGAAATTACTTATATACCTATACACTAACAACAAAAGATCATAAAGAGAAATTAAGGAAATAATCTCATTTGCCATCGCATTAAAAAGCATAAAATATCTAGGAATAAACCTACCTAAGGAGACAAAATACCTGTACTTTGAAAACTATAAGATGTTGATGAAAGAAATCAAAAGATGACACAGATGGAAGGATATGAAAAATCAATGTTGTTAAAATGACTACATTATCCAAAGCAATCTACAGATTCAATGCAGTCTCTAGCAAATTACCAATGGCATTTTCACAGAAGTAGAACAAAACATTTTTTAATTTACATGGAAACACAAAAGACCCCAAAGAGCCAAAACAGTCCTGAGAAAGAAAAACTGAGCAGGAGGAATCAGCCTCTCTGACTTCAGACTACACTTCAAAGCTATGGTAATCATAAAAGTATGGTACTGGCACAAAAAAAGGAATATAGATCAATGGAACAGGACAGAATGCCCCCAAATAAACTCATGTTTCTGGTTATAGTCTACAACAAAAGTTGCAAGAATATATAATGGATAAAAGTATCTCCAGTAAGTAGTGCTGGGAAAACTGAACAGTAACATGTTAAAAAACAAACAAACAAACAAACATTCTCTAACATTGTACATAAGAATAAACTCAAAAAGGATCAAAGAATTAAATGCAAGCCAGGACACTGTAAGACTCTTAGAGGAAAACACAAGAACACTCGTTAACATAAATTGCAGCAACATCTTTTTAGATCTACCTTCTAGAATAATCAAAATGAAAACAAAATAAACAAACAAACAAAAAACAGATGGGACATAATTAAATTTAAAGCTTCTGTGTAGCAAAGAAAACCACAAACAAAATGAAAAAGAAACCAACAGAATGGGAATAAATATCTGAAAATTAAGGGGCTGAGAAGGGATTAATCTCCAGAATAAACAATTAATGTAACTCAATATCCAAAAATCAAATAACCTAATCACAAAATGGGCAGAATAGTTAAATTGACATTTCTCCATAGAAGAAATCCAGATGGCCAAGAGGCACATGAGATGATGCTCAACATCACTAATTATCAGAAATACAAATCAAAACTACAATGAGGTATCACCTCTCACCAGTTAGAATGGCCTTCACCAAAAGTCTACCAACAATAAATGGCTGGAAGGGGTGTGAAGAAAAGGGAACCCCCCCCCCCAACACACACACACACACACTGTTGGGAAGAATGTGAATTGGTACAGCCATTATGGAGAACAGGATGAAGCTTGCTTAAACTAAATTCAGAGCTATTCCTATGATTCAGTAGTCTCACTCTTGGTCATATATCTGGAGAAAACCATAATCTGAAAAGATACACACACCCCAGTGTTTATTGCATCAAAACAGACAAGACATAGACATAACCTAAATATCAACAGAGGAATGGATAAAGAAGATGTGGTATATTAATATTTGTGTGTGTGTGTGTGTGAGCGCTCAGTTGCTCAGTCATGTCCAATTCTTTGTGACTTCATGGACTGTAGCCTGCCAGGTTGCTTTGTCCATGGAATTTTCCAGGCAAGAATACTGGAGTAGGTTGCCATTTCCTCCTCCGGAGGATCTTCCTGACCCAAGGATCAAACCCATGTCTCTTGTGTCTCCTGCACTGGCAGATGGATTCTTTAGCACTGCACCACCTGGGAAGCCCGGTGATTTACATTATGTATATACACACACATACAACGGAATATTATTCAGTCATAAAAATGAAATAATCCCATTTGTAGCAATATGGATAGACCAAGATATTACCATACTAACTGAAGTCAGACAGGAAGACAAATATCACTTATACGTGGAATCTAAATTTTAAAAAAAGACACAAATGAACTTATGTACAAAACATAAACAGACTTAGAGATATTGAAAGCAAACTTAAAGTCACCAAATTCCCAGTTAAAGTGGAAATGTGGCAGGGGAGGAATAAATCGGGAGCTTCAGATGAACACACACACATACGCACACACTACTATTTGTAAGACAGATAACCAGCAAGGACCTACTGTATAGCACAGGGAACTATATGCTGAGATACCCTATATGAAAAAATTGTCTATAAAATATTGACTATATGTACATATATAACTGAATTACTCTGCTGTACACCTGAAGCTAACAACACTGTGAATCAAGTATACTCCAATAAAATTAAAATATTAAAATAATGAAAAAACTGTAAAAGCTTTTTATAGAAAAGGAAACCACTGAGAAAATGAAAACTACAACAGAGCAAATGAGAGAAAATAATTCCAAATGATGCAAATAAGGTATTAATATTCAAAATACATAAACAGCTTATATAACTTTATATCAAAAATAAACAATTCAGTTGAAAATAGAATTGAACAGACATTTTTTTCTAAAGTGGAAATGAAGATAAAAAGATGCTCATGCTTTCAGGGACATGAAAAGATGCTCATCACTAATCATCAGGGAACTGCAAATGAAAACCACAGTAGATATCAACTCACACCTGTCAGAATGACTATCATAAAAAAGAACACAAATAACAAATGTTGACAATTATTTGGAAAAAAGAGAACCTTTGTACACTGCTGGTAGAAGTGTAAATCAGTGCAGTCACTGTGGAAAAAACAGGATGGGATTTTCTCAAAAAATATAGATAGAACTAAGATGCATGTATGTTCAGTTGCTCAGTCATGTCAGACTCTTTGCAACTCCATGGACTATAGCCTGCCAGGCTCTTCTGTCTGTGGAATTCTCCAGGCAAGAATATGGAGTGGTTTGCCATTGCCTTCTCCAAGGGATCTTTCCATCCCAGAGATCGAAGCTGAGTCTCCTGCATAGGTAGGCAGATTCTTTACCATGTGAGCCACCAGGGCTCTGTGTACCAGAAGACCTAGAAATTCCACTCCTGAGTATATATTTGAAAAAATAATAAACAATATGAATTTGAAAAGACACATGCATTCCAGTGGTCATAGAAGCATTACTTACAATTGCCAAGATGTGAAAACAACCTAAGCATCCATCAACAGATGAACGAATAAAAGTGTGAGATACACACACACACACAGTGGAATACTACTCAGTCATAAAAGAACTGAATTTTGCTATTTGTAGCAGCATGGATAGATTTGGATGGAGGGCATTCGGCTAAGTGAAATTTGTTAGAAAAAACTGTATGGTACAAGTCATATGTGGAACCTAAAAAATATAACTACTGGATATAATAAAAAAACAGATGCACAGATATAAGAACAAACTAGTAGTTACTAGTGGCAGGGTAATATAAGGATGGGAATAGGGAGATACAAAACTCTTGGGTATAAGTCTCAGTGTATTGTACAACACAGGGAATAGAGCCAGTATTTTGTAATAATTAGCTGGAAAGTAACCTTTAAAGTTGTATAAAAATAAAAAATTAAAATTTTGTGTTACAGTATGCAAGTGCTACAGTCTGAATGTTTATTTTTCCCCTAAATTCATATGTTGAAATCCTAATGCCCAATACAATGATTAGTCATTAAAAAGCTTTGGGGGTGATTAGGTCATAAGATTGATATCCTTATAAAAGAGAAAACAGAGCTCCCTTGCCCACTTCCATCCTGTGAGGACACAATGAAAAGTCTACAACCTAGAAAAGGGCCCTCACTCAACTATACTGGCACCCTGACCTCAGACTTCTAGCCTACAGAACCATGAAAAATAAGTTTCTATTCTTTATGAGCTACCCAGTCTATGATATTTTGTTATAGCAGCCTGAGTGGACTAGGACATATTAGTACCTTGGAGCACACAGGAGCTATAAAGATGAAGATACAAGTAAACAAGAAATTATTGTTCATCTCAGGAACCACATTTCAAATGACGTTGCATCAAAAGTTGAACAAAATTTCTCTTCAGCAAACATTTTCCAATTTTTTTCTTTCTGAGGCAGGTAAATAAGAGGTAAAATGAGGAAAGAACTTGGATAACATATGATTGAAAAAACATGTGTCTCATGGACACAGAAACATTCTGTATCAATCTATCAGTTCAGTCACTCAGTCGTATCCGACTCTTTGAGACCCCATGGACTGTAGCACGCCAAGCTTCCCTGTCCATCACCAACTCCCAGAGCTTGCTCAAACTCATGTCCTTTGAGTCAGTGATGCCATCCAACCATCTCATCCTCTGCCATCCACTTCTGCTGCCTTCAATCTTTCCCAGCATCAGGGTCTTTTCCAATGAGTCAGTTCTTCACATCAGGTGGCCAAAGTATTGGAGTTTCAGCTTCAGCATCAGTCTTTCCAATGTTCAGGACTGATTTCCTTTAGGGTTGACTGGTTGGATCTCCTTGCAGTCCAAGGGACTCTCAAGAATTTTCTCAAACATCACAGTTCAAAAGCATCAATTCTTCAGTGCTCAGCTTTCTTTATAGTCCAACTCCCACATTCATACATGACTACTGGAAAAAACCATAGCTTTGACTGGATGGACCTTTTTTAGCAAAGTAATGTCTCTGCTTTTTAATATGCTATCTAGGTTGGTCATAACTTTTCTTCTAAGGAGTAAGTGTCTTTTAATTTCATGGCTGCAATCACCATCTGCAGTGATTTTGGAGCTCCCCCCCCCCAAATAAAGTCTGTCCATTGTTTCCCCATTTATTTGCCATGAAGTGATGGGACCTGATACCATGACGTTAGTTTTCCAAATGTTGGGTTTTAAGCAACCTAATGCAGTACTTGGGTGCAATCTCAAAAATGACAGAATGATCTCTCTTTGTTTCCAAGTCACTGCATTCAATATCACAGTAATACAAGTCTATGCCCCAACCAGTAATACTGAAGAAGCTGAAACTGAGTGGTTCTATGAAGACCTACAAGACCTAGAATTAACACCCAAAAAAGATCTTCATTATCCAGGGGACTGGAATGCAAAAGTAGGAAGTCAAGAGATACCTGGAGTAACAGGCACATTTGGCCTTGGAGTACAAAATGAAGCAGGGAAAAGGCTAACAGAGTTTTGCCAAGAGATCACACTGGTTATAGCAAACACCCTCTTCCAGCAACACAAGAGAAGACTCTACACAGGAATGTTGCCAATGTCTATTATATAGTTTAAGTTCTCAGGACTACTATGCAGAATTACTTTCTTCTGTATACCCTGATGGCATGATAAAATCGCATATTTAAAACTGGCAAGTCAATTTTGCTAAGGAAATTTCAAAACTAAACTTTTTGATAAGTTTTTTCTCTATCAACCTCATACATTTATTGAGCTTCAGTTTTGGTAATATCAGAATCTATTGATTCACAAGATAAATATTGATCTGACCTCACCTTCACCTCAGTTTATATTTACTTCTGAAGTCAATAAATCTAGAAACTGATCTGACAGCAGTCAATATTAGTTTAAAATTCTTAAAATAGCAGCTTTACTGTAAGGTAATAATTCAGCATTTTATAGATTCTGCCTCAAAGAAATAAAAAGGCAATGTAACTTACAAATTTCCTAGATAAAACTATTTCTGTGTCATCTGGTTTCAAATAAGAGGATCTCACTCGTATCAAGAACATCTTTAATATATCTTCTAATCTCTGACCCAAAGTATTTGAAATACCTTATCCTGCTTGTTAGTGGCAATTGAACACCAGTGTCTTGCTTTGCTTCTAATTATAATTAAGCTATGTCATTATTCTCTAAATGACTGATGCTTTCTGTTGGGCCCAGTTCCCTCTGGAATGAATTTAACCTAGAGGTATAATATAGTCAACAGCCATACTGGAGTTTGGAAGTTAAAGGCAATAATATATTTGTAACCTCATTAATCAGTTTGTTTTTATCTTTTCAAAGTCTAGTAGATATAAACCCACAGGTCAAGATTTGCATTACAATTTATTACTTTGTTTAAGGCCACTGCACTCCTCTTTTACTTACACCTTATTCCAGTGCTTTGGGGGATGAATGACATACTCGTATTACAGAATTCCATAATGAAATCACCTAAAAGATATTTTAAAAATTATTTAATTTTCCACCTAAATAACAGATAAGGAAATCTCCTTTTGGATATAACCTATACCCAATTATTTTCTAAAGAAACAAGTTGTGCTATTAAAATATATTTCATCACACAACTATTTAGGAATTGAGTCTATATATCATGGAGAGAGGTGAGGTCAAAACAAAAAACAAGTTATACAGTTTATTTCATAGGTTAAATGCATTCTACTGTAGGATATTTTGAAATGTAACATGGGGTAGAAGTTATTAGTAATCTTTTAAAAGATTAGTTCATTCTTAGTGAATAACTAGTATACAATCTAACTAGTATACAATCATGCCAGTTAGCCAAACCTTGCCTGCCAGTGCAGGAGATGGAAGAGATGTGGGTTTGATCCTTGGTTCAGGAAGATCCCCTGGAGGGAGGAATGGCAAACCACTCTATTATTCTTGCCTGGAGAATCTCATCTGGTGGGCTACAGTCCACAGGGTTGCAAAGAGTCAGATATGACTGAAGTGACTTAGCATACACGTAGGCAGGCAAGGAAGATAACTACTTCAGAAAATACTGCCACCTACTTGAAGTCACATTCGAAAACCTTGTGAGTGCAAAGTTAGTAATCCTTCCAATAAATTAAAGGTTTTAAGGACAACTATGTCCTGTTTATATTCACATCACTACATGTATATGTGTGTAATATGCTTAGCATATATGTTGCTCTCAAATTCGTATGCTTATCATAACAAATTTAGGCAGATTATTTGAATTCTGCCTTAATTAATCTTCCCTGGTGCCTCAGACGGTAAAGCATCTGCCTACAATGAATGAGATCCAGGTTCATTCTGGGTTAGGAAGATGCCCTGGAGAAGGAAATGGCAACCCATTCCAGTAGTCTTGCCTAGAATATCCCATGGACAGAGGAGCCTGGTAGGCAACAGTCCATGGGATCACAAAGAGTCAGACATGACTGAGGGACTTCAATTTCTTTCTTTCTTTCTTTAATTAACCATCTTTGGTGTTATTCAAATGCTAAATCTAGATTAAGAGAAGACTAATTCATACAGTGGCTAACTCTATCATAAAGAAAAGCCCCATTTGTAAATATTAGAATAGTAAAGTTAGTAGTATTCTTTCATTCATTAACTTTTAATCCCACTGTTCTTACAAGCTGCTATTTGTTTTATCCTGAACTATTTCTTATAATCTAATCCAGCTCCATGATTGTGTATTTATACTGAATTTAGCATTACAAGAAATATTTATTATAATACCTAATTGAAAATATCATGTAGATGAGGTATTTTTAAATTTTAAAAATATAACTTGTAATAAGTATGTAACTGCAAAGTTTTGATAGGATAATTTTATACTATTTTATTTACTTTTTATATAACTAACTAATGTCCAAAAGGAAAAACATGTTCAAGGTAAGTACTCCTCTAATTATTCAGTTCTCTGCCTTTTCATATATCTAAGAAAAAAGAAAATGATTAGAAAATGATTAGAGAGAGACAGTTATTTCCAGAGAATTGGCATTTGAAACTCAACAAAATGAATTCTCTTCTTATCTAGAATTCTTTATATTTTTTGTACTTAGTTTTGGTTAACAGAGTGCTGCTTACAGTATCTCTCATTTGTGTAAGTGAAAAATAGCTATGTTTTTATTACTTAAAATATTACAAAAAGGGACAATATGCTAAAAATATGCAGTGAACAAATATCATCTGTACAGACTGGAAGAGAACCTTCATAAATTAACCTTATTAGTGCATTACTGTAAGCGAATGCCAAAAAAGCTCCTAATTTGCATTAAGATAGATTTTTCAGGTTGGCTGCATGATTTAATTAAAGAAAAGATTAAGAATCATTAAACAAGCTGCTCTACCTTGCAATAACAGAATTCATATCTGATTCAGGTTAACGAAAACACAGATGGTGATTCAGTAACTGTTGAGTTGCTGTAACAGAATGAAAATGATCCCATTAGTTCTCTGGAAATGTGAGGGAATTTGGAAATTAGTATGCAGATACATTGTATGGTGCTAGACAGCTTGGTCTGCTCGGATCATCGCTGATTATACTTTGTTTGGGTTGGCAACACTGAACTTAATAAATGAAAAAATGTTCCAGTATACCACAGTTGGAAACTGTTCAAGGTTGAAATAGGTGTGCAGGCTTTCAAAAGGAGAGAGTTAAGTAAACAAATGTCAATCAATTCAGAGCTGGCAATTTTTTTTTCCTTTAAAGAATATGTCTGTTTTTGAGAAGCAAGTGTCATAAAAACGGAAACCCTTTCCTGGCTACATATGTCCATGTGGTATTTATTATTACGAAAGTATTTTAAATGCATACAACCAGTTTGAGGAAGATGTGCAAGCATTTTAATAGCTTTTTTTTCTGGTAGAAATAGAAGAAATCCGGTCATTATGAGGATTATTATATTTTTCACAAAAATCAATATAATTCTGATGGAAAATGTTATGACAGGATTAAAAAATAAGTGTAAGAATAATGGTTATTGAAAGTTTAAAGGTGTCAGTAAGGACCACAAAGTAATTCTCAAGGAGCCTTCTGGGAAAGAACAACTTAAACAAGTAGCACTGTCAATCATGGCAGCTGACAGAAAAAGCCCTTGTATTCACGATCTCGACTACACATACTGCCTCCATGTTTATCACATGGTCCATGCCATCAGTCTGAGTGTTCAGCATCTGACCCTTGGGAATGAATCTCAGTGACTTAGCAAAAGACCCTTCTGGACAGAGGTCTTCAAAGGCAGGAAGCAAATGACCCTGTTCTATTAACATGTTGCAGTAAAGCAGAGCAGCAGCAGTGCTGTTAAAGTTGACTTTGGTCTTACAGTTTCCTAGCAACTAATTTAAAGGCCAGAACATTGTTTGTTACAATGTTTCCAGCCCCTGAACTACATCAAGACTTTATTCGAAATATGCAGAACACCTTAAAAATTTTTTTAAATTAAACCAATAGTCTTGGACAACCCATACTTTCAGTGTGATAATACTAATTTCCTAAAAAAAAAAAAAAAAGTAACCTCATTTTTAGTATTAGCACAATAAGACTTTAAGCGGTTTGACTTTTCTGGCAACTATTCATTTCATTAAACTTTTTGAAAACATTTATGTTCTTTTCCAAAACATCTAAAAATTACAGTCTATAATGTATAACATCAACACCTGGCAACTTGTAGAAGTACATATGTTACTAGTGTCTTAATTACAAATGACACCTCTAATAGTTCCTCTATTACAGGCCCTTTTTATGGCTTTCAAACTAATTTCTAAGGAAATTATAGTATTGAGAAGAAATGCTACAAGGTACTTTTCATGCAGTATATTATACAAACTTATTATAAAATTACAAAGGCCTTGGTACACATACATTCCTTTTAACCACAACTTCATCTATTTTGTCCTCTTAAAAAAAAAAAATCCATGCCAGTTTCCTCAAAACACTGGACTATCAAGAAAGACACTGGACTTCACTGGGAAATTCTACCAAACATATACAAAATTATACCTAGCCTTCTCAGATTATTCCAAAACTTTGAAGAGGAGGGAATAGTTCCAAGTTCAATCTATGAGCCCAATGTTGTAGCATACAAAATTAAATATACAGAAATATTTCACTTTTTGTGTAAAGAAATACAACATATCAGAGAAAGTAAACACACAATCTCATTTAAAATTTCATCAAAAATTACTTAGAAATAAACTTAACCAAGAAGGTGAAAGACCTATGCACTGAAAACTATAAGACATTGATAAAGGGAATGAGATGAGTCAAAGAAATGAAAAGGTAGCCTGTACACTTGACTAAAAGAATCATTATTATTAAAATGGCTCATACTACCCAAAGCAACCTACAGATTTAATGCAATCCCTATCAAAATATCCAGGATATTTTTTCACAGAACTATAACAAATAAACAAAAAAATTTATATGTAAACACACACAGTGGAGTCTTTGGGGTTTTCTATGTAGAGGATCATGTCATCTGCAAATAGTGAGAGTTTTACTTCTTCTTTTCCAATTTGGATTCCTTTTATTTCTTTTTCTGCTCTGATTGCTGTGGCCAAAACTTCCAAAACTATGTTGAATAGTAATGGTGAAAGTGGGCACCCTTGTCTTGTTCCTGACTTTAGAGGAAATGCTTTCAATTTTTCACCATTGAGGATAATGTTTGCTGTGGGTTTGTCATATATAGCTTTTATTATGTTGAGGTATGTTCCTTCTATTCCTGCTTTCTGGAGAGTTTTTATCATAAATGGGTGTTGAATTTTGTCAAAGGCTATCTCTGCATCTATTGAGATAATCATATGGTTTTTGTTTTTCAATTTGTTAATGTGGTGTATTACATTGATTGATTTGTGGATATTGAAGAATCCTTGCATCCCTGGGATAAAGCCCACTTGGTCATGGTGTATGATCTTTTTAATGTGTTGTTGGATTCTGATTGCTAGAATTTTGTTTAGGATTTTTGCATCTATGTTCATCAGTGATATTGGCCTGTAGTTTTCTTTTTTTGTGGGATCTTTGTCAGGTTTTGGTATTAGGGTGATGGTGGCCTCATAGAATGAGTTTGGAAGTTTACCTTCCTCTGCAATTTTCTGGAAGAGTTTGAGCAGGATAGGTGTTAGCTAATCAATGATTATAGTAAAGTTGCAGGATATAAAATCAACACACAGAAATCCCTTGCATTCCTATACACTAATAATGAGAAAACAGAAAGAGAAATTAAGGAAACAATTCCATTCACCATTGCAACGAAAAGAATAAAATACTTAGGAATATATCTACCTAAAGAAACTAAAGACCTATATATAGAAAACTATAAAACACTGGTGAAAGAAATCAAAGAGGACACTAATAGATGGAGAAATATACCATGTTCATGGATTGGAAGAATCAATATAGTGAAAATGAGTATACTACCCAAAGCAATTTATAGATTCAATGCAATCCCTATCAAGCTACCAACAGTATTCTTCACAGAGCTAGAACAAATAATTTCACAATTTGTATGGAAATACAAAAAACCTCGAATAGCCAAAGCGATCTTGAGAAAAAAAAATGGAACTGGAGGAATCAACCTACCTGACTTCAGGCTCTACTACAAAGCCACAGTTATCAAGACAGTATGGTACTGGCACAAAGACAGAAATATAGATCAATGGAACAAAATAGAAAGCCCAGAGATAAATCCACACACATATGGACACCTTATCTTTGACAAAGGAGGCAAGAATATACAATGGATTAAAGACAATCTCTTTAACAAGTGGTGCTGGGAAATCTGGTCAACCACTTGTAAAAGAATGAAACTAGAACACTTTCTAACACCATATACAAAAATAAACTCAAAATGGATTAAAGATCTCAATGTAAGACCAGAAACTATAAAACTCCTAGAGGAGAACATAGGCAAAACACTCTCTGACATACATCACAGCAGGATCCTCTATGACCCACCTCCCAGAATATTGGAAATAAAAGCAAAAATAAACAAATGGGACCTAATTAAACTTAAAAGCTTCTGCACATCAAAGGAAACTATTAGCAAGGTGAAAAGACAGCCTTCAGAATGGGAGAAAATAATAGCAAATGAAGCAACCGACAAACAACTAATCTCAAAAATATACAAGCAACTCCTACAGCTCAAAAAAAAAAAAAAAAAACACACACACACACACACACACATACAAAAACCGTGAATAGACAATCCTGAGGGGAAAAAAAGATTTCAGGCTATACTACAAAGCAATATTAATCAAAACAGCATGGTACAGGCATACATACAGACACACAGATCAAGAGAACAGAAAACAGAGCTCTGAACTAAGCCCACCCATCTGTAGTCAATTAATCTATGACAAAGGAGGCTAGAATATACAATGGAGAAAAGAGTCTCTTGAATAATTGGTGCTGGGAAAGCTGAACAGCTACATGTAAAGCAATGAAGTTAGAATGTTTCCTCATACCATATGCAGAAATTCAAAAGTTTAAAGACCTAAACGTAAGACATGACACCATAAAACTCCTACAGGAGAATATTGGTGAAATGCTCTTTGATATAAATCATAGCAATATCTTCTTAGATCCTTTCCACAAGGCAAAAGAAATAAAAGAATAAACAAATGGGATCTAATCAAACTTAGAAGTTTATACACAGCAAGGAAGTCATTGGCAAAATAAAAGGATAACCTAAGGGAATGGGAGAAAATATCTGTAAATAATGGGACAAATATTCAAAATTTATAAGTAGCTTATACATCTCAGTATCAAAATAATAATCCAATCAAAAATAGGCAGATTTGAATATTTTTCCAAAGATGACATACAGATGGCTAACAGGAATGTGAAAAAATGTTCAACATGGCTAATTAGAAAAATACAAGACAAGATCACAATGAGATTTTTCCTTACACCTGTCTAGATGGTGATCATTGAAAAGTCTACAAATTACAAGTGCTGGAGGGGATGTGAAGAAAGGTTAGCACTTTTATACTAACGGTGGGAATGTAAATTGGGGTAAGTACTATGGAAAAAAGTATGAAGTTTTAGTTTTAAAACACTAAAACTAGAATTCACTAGATCCAGTAATTTCAATCCTGGTTATATGTATATATATTAAAAAAATATATATATATATATAAAATTTCAAAGATACATGCACCCCCTCAATGTTCACAGCAGCACTATTTACAATAACCAAGATATGGAAGCAACCCAAGTAATCATCAACAGATGATTGGCTTAAGAAAGTGTGATATATATGTACAATGGAATGTTACTCAGCCATAAAAGAGAATGAAATATTGCCACCACCCAAAAAAGATGTCCTTTTCATTATAGGAGACTGGAATGCAAAAGTAGGAAGTCAAGAGATACCTTGAGTAACAGGCAAATTCAGTCTTGGAGTACAAAATGAAGCAGAGCAAAGGCTGACAGAGTTAGAATTCCATCACCTCCACTAGTGATGCTTCCTAAGGTTCAGTTGACTTCACATTCCAGGATGTCTGGCTGTAGATGAGTGATCACACCTTCTTGGCTATCTGTGTCATTAAGATCTTTTTTGTACAGTTCTTCTCTGTATTCTTGCCACCTCTTCTTAATATCTTCTGCTTCTGTTAGGTCCATACCATTTCTGTCCTTTATTGTGCCCAACATTGCATGAAGTGTTCCCTTGAACATGAATGTGAAACGTGAACATGAAGTCACTCAGTTGTGTCCAACTCTTTGCGACCCCATGGGCTGTAGCCTACCAGGCTCCTCTGTCCATGGGATTTTCCAGGCAATAGTACTAGAGTGGATTGCCATTTCCTTCTCCAAGGGATCTTCCCAATCCAGGGATCGAACCCAGGTCTCCTGCATTGTAGACAGACACTTTACCTTGGTATCTCTAATTTTCTTGAAGAGATCTCTAGTCTTTCCCATTCTATTGTCTTCCTCTATTTCTTTGCATTGATCACTAAGGAAGGCTTTCTTATCTCTCCTTGCTATTTGGAACTCTGCATTCAAATGGGTATATTCTTCTTTTTCTCCTTTGTCTTTCATGTCTCTTCTTTTCTCAGCTATTTGTATGGGCTCCTCAGACAACCATTTTGCCTTTTTGCATTTTTGGGGGGCCGGTGGGGATGGTCTTGATCACTGCCTACTGTACAATGTCCACGAACCTCCCTCCATAGTTCTTCAGGCACTCTATCAGATCTAATACCTTGAATCTATTTGTCACTTCCACTGTATAATTGTAAGGGATTTGATTTAGGTCATACATCAATTGCCTAGTGGTTTTCCCTACTTTCTTCAATTTAAGTATGAAATTTGCAATAAGGACTTCATGATCTGAGCCACAGTCAGCTCCTGGTCTTGATTTTCTTACTGTATAGAGCTTCTCCATCTTTGGCTGCAAAAATATCAATCTGATTTCGGTATTGACCATCTGCTGATGTCCATGCGTTGTGTCTTCTCGTGTGTTGTTGGAAGAGTGTGTTTGCCATGACCAGTGTATTCTCTTGGCTAAACTCTGTTAGCTTTTGCCCTGCTTCATCTTGTACTCCAAGGCCAAATTTGCCTGTTAATCCAGGTATCTCTTAACCTCCTAGTTTTCGTTGCAGTCCCCTATCATAAAAAGGACATCTTTTGGGGGTGCTAGTTCTAGAAGGTCTTGTAGGTCTTCATAGAATCATTCAGCTTCAGCTTCTTCAGCATTACTGGTTGGGCAATAGACTTGGATTACTGTGATATTGAATGGTTTGCCTTGGAAACGAACAGAGATCATTCTGTCATTTTTGAGATTGCACCCAAGTACTGCATTTCAGACTCTTATGTTAACTATGAGGGCTACTCCATTTCTTCTAAGAGATTCTTGCCCACAGTAGTAGATATAATGGTCATCTGAGTTAAATTCGCCCATTCCAGTTAATTTTAGTTCACTGATTCCTAAAACATTGATGTTCATTCTTTCTATCTCCTATTTGACCACTTCTAATTTACCTTGATTCATGGACCTAAATTTCAGGTTGTTATACAATATTGCTCTTTACAGCATCAGACTTTATTTCCGTCCCCAGTCATATCCACAACTGGGCATTGTTTTTGCTGTGGCTCCATCTCTTAATTCTTTTTGGAGTTATTTCTCCATTCTTCTCCAGTAGCATATTGGGTACCTACCAACTTGGGGATTTCATCTTTCGGTGTCCTATTTTTGTCTTTTCATACTGTGCATGGGGTTCTCAAGGCAAGAATACTGAAGTGGTTTCCCATTCCCTTCTCCAGTGGACCATGTTTCATCAGAGCTCTCCACCATGACCCATCTGTCTTGGGTGGCCCTACATGCATGACTCATAGTTTCATTGAGTTAGACAAGGCTATGGTCCATGTGATCAGTTTAATTAGTTTTCTGTGACTGTGGTTTTCAGTCTGTCTGCCCTCTGTTGGATAAGAATAAGAAGCTTATGGAAGCTTCCTGATGGGAGAGACTGACTGGGGGGAAACTGGGTCTCATTCTGATGGCCCTGGCCATGCTCAGTAAATCTTTAATCCAATTTTCTGTTGATGGGCAGGGCTCTGTTCCCTCCCTGTTGTTTGACCTGAGGCCAAACTATGGTGGAGGTAATGAAGATAATGGCGACCTCCTTCAAAAGGTCCTGTGCATGCGCTGCCACACTCAGTGCCCCCAACCCTGCAGCAGGCCACTCCCGACACACCCCTCTGCCGCAGACTCTTGGACACTCACAGGCAAGTCTGGGTCAGTCTCTTGTGGGGTCACTGCTCCTTTTTTCTGGATCCTGGTGCACACAAAGTTTTGTTTGTGCCCCAAGAGTCTGTTTCCCCAGTCCTGTGTAAGTTCTGTAACCAAATCCCACTGGCCTCCAAAGTCAAATTCTCTGGGCATTCTCAGTCCCTTTGCCAGATCCTCAGGGTGGTAAATTTGCTCTGGGTCCTAGAACTTTCTTAACAGTGCGAGAATTTCTTTGGCATAATTGTTCTGCAGTTTGTGGGTTGTCTGCTTGGCAGCTTTTTGGTGGGGTTAATGGCGACCTCCTTCAAGAGGGCTTATACCACAGGCGTGTGACCCAGGTAGCTGCACCCAGTGCCCTGGTCCCTGCCGCAGGCCACTGCTGACCAGTACCTCTACAGGAGGCTCAAACACAGGTCTGGCTACACACAAGGTTTTATTTGAGCCCTCTCAGAGTCTCTGGCAGGTATGGGATTTGATTCTAAATGCAAGTTTGCCCCTCCTACCATCTTGTTGGGGGCTTCTGCTTTGCCCTTGGAGAAGCCTTGCTTGGGCTTCCCTGATAGCTCAGTTGATAAAGAATCTGCCTGCAATGCAGGAAACTCTGGTTCGATTCCCAGGTCAGGAAGATCTGCTGCAGAAGGGATAGGCTACCCACTCCAGTATTCTTGGCCTTCCCTAGTGGCTCAGCTGGTAAAGAACCTACCTGCAATGTAGAAGACCTGTGTTGGGAAGATCTCCTGGTGAAGGGAAAGGCTACCCACTCCAGTATTCTGGCCAAGAGGATTCCATGGACTCTACAGTCGCAAAGAAAAATCAAACACAGTGATAGCTATAATTTATTTACAAAATAAAGCAAATATTTACCCACATTTTAGATAAACTTCCTTACATGACATCAAGCTGGGTAAATAAATAGTATAAATCAATTTCACAGTGCTATATTATTCTTAAAAGGCCATAAAAATTAAAATACACTTCAAATATATATTAAATATTTGTAAATGAATGAAGGCTTGGCATTACCTTTAGTTTGATCTGCACTTATCATTTCTTAAGTCAATATTTTAAAATTATGTATTGCATTGCACATGACCCCAAGATTTAAATTACTTTATTTTTCAGTAACATCCTGTTTCTAATTTTATTTCATGATTATGAAACTTAAATTTTTAACTTACCAAAATTTTCATAGCTAAACAGGATTGGAACCTGGCATTTCTGATGCCAAATTCAGTTATCTACCTTTAAATAGATGTTAACTTTAATCAATGAGATCATTGCAACCTTAACTATACTATTCTAAAAAGCCATTTTGTGGCAAATAATACAGGTAGTGGGCAGTTCTGTTTTCAATTTGTACTGTGCCAAATTGAGTTAGACTTGTTGACACGTTGCTTTGCAAAGTTTTGTGTAACTCGTTTCTCACACGTGGTCTATTTTTGCAGTAATGTAGATTTAAGTACTAATCTCAATTCACAACTGTGTCCAGGATGGGGAATGAATGCCTGTGCCACAGCATTAAAATCCATACAAAAGAGGAATAAAGTCTCCACTGCAGAGCCTTTGTTTCCTTACCCACAACCAATAAATTAAGGAGTTCATTATGTTTAGCATTCACTTATCTGAACAAACTGTTTCCATAGAGTGGTGGGGATGAGTTCCCTACTCCAAATTCCTGGAGGAAAGTCAAGTCTATGTTTAAAGAAAAGAGAGCCCTGAGCAACCACATTAATCTGCCTACCTGCCCTGGAGAAATTTTGTTCCAGTTCTTATCCAGAGCAGAGCCACAGTTCTCAATGCTTTGCTTAAATCTTGTTAGGAGCATCCCTAGTGACTCAGACAGTGAAGAATCTGCTTGCAAAGCAGGAGACCCAAGTTCAATCCCTAGGATGCAAAGATCCACTGGAGAAGGGAATGGTTACCCACTCCAATATCTGTCCTGGAGAAATTCTGTTCCATTTCTTATCCAGAGCAAAGCCACTATTCTCAATACCTTGCTTAGGGCTTACCTGCTCTTAATGGGAGGGATTCTGTCGACTACAAAGGCAAAGTTTGTGGAGGATGGAGAGATGAACAAATTATAGAGCTAAGAAATTATAGAACAAAGAACAAATTATACTCTCCATATGAGATAAATGGGGACAGGGGAAGGAGCTTAATGGAGAAGAAAGAGGAAGAACAAAGGGGGGATGGGGAGGAGGAGGAAGAAACCAAGATGGAAGGAGGAAGAAATGGGAGGGGGAAAGGGAGTGAGAAGAAAGAAAAGGAAGGGAAAAAGAGAAATCACGATGGCAAAAAAAATTCAAACCAAGGAGTAGAGTAGGGGACAGGTTTTGAGATGATGGGAAAGTGCATGATGATCCAGATACCAAAAATATAAATTGTCATGAATTGAGTTGTCATTTGTTCTTTTACTCCAACTAAGATCCCACCTGCTTTCCCTGTTTTCTCATAGAAACACGTGGACTACACTATGGGTACTCCTTCCCTGACAGAGTTCTCATTTTCTCTTCCAGCCCATAGACCAACCTTGGCAGATAAGACATAAAAGCATGGTCATCGCATCAGTGCCACTGTCCAATAATAACAACAAGGGAAAAGGAAAAAAATGGCAATAATCCCTATAAGCAGACTAGGTTAGAGATATGTCAAGGAGGTGCTGGTAAAAATCAGGAATCATTTCAATTCTCAACAAAGTTAACAAACATCTTGATAATTTGTTACTTAGATCACCTCATCTTTTGTAAGTATAATTCCCTCAAGGTCAAAAAAAATACTGTAGACAGAAGGAAGCACTAAGAAATGTGATTTTTTTTCTTTATGCATATATTTTAAGTTCTTCTGTCCTTAACTATATTAAGGTCCCCATATATCCCATGGGACCAACCAAAGCTTCAGCTGTTCTATTCCTTGCTGCCTTTTTCACTGTGTTCACTGGGTACTCAAGGCAAGAATACTGAAGTGGTTTGCGATTCCCTTCTCCGGTGAATCACATTTTGTCAGGCCCTAACTAGCAAGGATATGCCCCCTTCAGCCGCTCCACGTGCCAGACAACATGGCCAGCACCCTGGTTGTCCCCCTGCTGGTCCTTGTTGAGCATGTAAACATTCATCAGCAGCTGGGAGTCAGTCAACATGCTGCCTGGGGGCCAGAGCAAAGGTCCATGAAAAGGCAAAAATATGTGACACTAGAAGATGAGCATCCCAGGGTGGTAGGTGTCCAATAAGCTAATGGGGGAGAGATAGCTCCATGAAGAATGAAGTGGCTGGGATAAAGTAGAAACAATTCTCACCTGTGGATGTGTCTGTCTGGTGGTGAAAGTAAAGTCTGATGCTATAAAGAACAATATTGTATAGGAATGTGGAATGCTAAGTCTGTGGATTCAAGTAAATTAGATATGGTCAAGCAGGAGATGGTCAGATAGAATATCGACATCTTTGGAATCAGTGAACTAAAATGGACAGGAATAGGTAAATCTAATTCAGATAAGCATTATATCTACTACTTTGGCAAGAATCCCTTAGAAATAGAGCAGCCCTCATAGTCAACAAAAGAGTCTGAAGTACAGTACTTGGCTGCAATGCCAAAACCAACAGAATGATTTCAGTTCATTTCCTAGGCAAACCATTCAACATCACAGTAATCCAAGTCTATGCACCAACCAATAATGCTTAAGAAACTTAAGGTGAATGGTTCTATGAAAATCTAGAAGATCTTCTAGAACTAACACCTAAAAAAGATGTCCTTTTCATCATAGGGGACTAGAATCCAAAAGTAGGCAGACAGGAGATATCTGGAGTAACAGGTAAGTTTCACTTTGCAGTACAAAATGAAGCAGGGTAAAGGCTAACAGTTGTGCCAAGAGAATGCTCTAGTCATAACAAACACCCTCTTCCAACAACACAAGAGATATCCCCAGGTGGTCAGTACTAAAATCAGATTGATTATATTATTTGAAGCCAAAGATGGAGAGCTCTACACAGACAGCAAAAACAAGACCTGGAGCTGACTATGGCTCAGATCGTGAACTAATTGCAAAATTCACGCTCAAATTAAAGAACACAGGAAAAACTACTAGGCCAGTCAGGTAGGACCTAAATCAAATCCCTTATGATTACACAGTAGAGGTGACAAATAGAGTCAAGGGATTAGATCTGGTAGACAGAGTGCCTGAAGAACTATGGCTGGAGGTTCATAACATTGTATAGGTGGTGGAGACCAAAACATCCCTCAGAAAAAGAAATGCAATAAGGCAAAGTGGTTGTCTGAGGAAGCCCACAAATACCTGAGTAAAGAAGAGAAATGAACGGCAAAGGAGAAAGGAAAAGATATACCCAACCAAATGCAGAGTTCCAGAGACTATCAAGGAGATAAAAGAAAGCCTTCCTTCTTAAGTGAATAATGCAAAGAAATAGATGGAAAAATAGGATGGGAAAGACTAGAGATCTCGTCAAGAAAATTAGAGATACCAAGGGAACATTTCATGCAAAGATGGGCTCAATAAAGGACAGAAATGGTATGGACCTAACAAAAGTAGAAGATACTAAGAAGAGGTGGCAAGAATACACAGAAGAACTGTACAAAAAAGGTCTTAATGACTCAGATAACTATGATGGTGTAGTCACTCACCTAGAGCTAGAAATCCTGCAATGTGAAGTCAAGTGGGCCTTAGGAAGCATTACCACAAACAAACCTTGTAGAGGTAATGGAATTCCAGCTGAGCTATGTAAAAATCCTAAAAGATGATGCTGTTAAAGTGCTGCACTCGATATGCCAGCAAATTTGGAAAATTCAGCAGTGCCCACAGGACTGGAAAAGGTCAATTTTCATCCCAATCCCAAAGAAAGACAATGCCAAAGAATGTTCAAATTACTATACAATTGCACTCATTTCACATACTAGCAAGATTATGCTCAAAATCCTTCCAGCTAGGATTCAACAGTAAGTAAACCAAGAACATCCAGATATACAAGCTGCATTTAGAGAAGGCAGAGGAACTGGAGATTAAATTGCCAACATGCACTGGATTATAGAAAAGCAAAGGAATTTAAAAAAATAAAAATCAACTTCTGCTTCATTGACTATGCTAAAGCTTTGTGTGGATCACAACAAACTGTAGAAAATTCTTAAAGAGATGGGAATAGCAGACCATTTTGCCTGCCTCCTGAGAAACCTGTACGCAGGACAAGAAGCAACAGTTAGAACCTTACATGGAACTACGAACTGGTTCAAAATTGGGAAACGAGTACATGAAGGCTGTATATTGCCACCCTGCTTATTTAACTTATATGAAGAATACATCTGGGCTGGATGTGAAGTGCTGGACTGGATGAAGAACAAGTTGGATTCAAGATTGCTGGGAGAAATATCAACACCCTCAGATACACAGACAATACCTCTTTGATGACAAAGTGAAGAGGAACTAAAGAACCTTTCGTTGAAGGTGAAAGAGGATAGTGAAAAAGCTGGCTTAAAACTCAACATTCAAACAACTAAGATCATGGCATCCAGTCCCATCACTTCATAGCAAATAGATGGGGGAAAAGTGGAAACAGTGGCTGATTTTATTTTCTTGGGTTCCAAAATCACTCCAGATGGTGACTGCAGTCATGAAATTAAAAGATGCTTGCTCCTTGGAAGGATAGCTATGACAAATGTATTATATTAAAAGACAGAGACATTACTTTGCCAATAAAGGTACCTATAGTCAAAGCTATGATTATTCCAGTAGTCAGGTACCGATGTGAGATGTGGTTCATAAAGGAGGGTGAGCACCAAAGAATTGATGGTTTTGAACCGTGGTCCTGGAGAAGACTCTTGAGAGTTCCTCGGATCGCAAGGAGATCAAATCAGTCAATCCTAAAGGAAATCAACCCCGAATATTCATTGGAATGATTAATGCTGAAGCTCCAATACTTTGGCCACCTGATACAAGGAGCCAACTCATTGGAAAAGACCCTGATGCTGGGAAAGATTGAGGGCAGGAGGAAAAGGGCACGACAGAAGATAAGATGGTTGGATGGCATCATCAACTCAATGGGCATGAGTTTGAGCAAATTATGGGAGATAATGAAGGACAGGGAAGACTGGTGTGCTGCAGTCCACAGGGTTGCAAAAAGCTGGAAACTACTTAGCAAGCGAACAACCACAACAGTTTTTATTATTTATGAAATATGTAAACAGATACATGATAAAAAGATTTCATGTGGTCCAGCATGTTAAAGTAGAAATTTTAGGCATGAAAAACTTCTCTTCAGTTTCTTTGTCAAAGACAGCTCATCTTTGTCTATAGTCTTTCAAAAGTATATATGAATGGCAAGTCAAGAACTTTCAAATTTCGTAAAATGGGAAAACAGTTATTTAGCTTGCTTTTTCATCTAGAGCAAATAGAGGTAAATTTAATTGTTTTGAAAGCTAAGGTGTCTGAATTAGTCATAATCCTGGGATGGAGCTGGAGATGGAATTCATTTTCAGTGAACACTGAGTACTTTCATTCAAAGGATTACTTTCATTATTTGGTTCTCCATGTATCTTGGCAATACATACTATGGTGCATGAAAATAAAATTGGGGAAATTGGAAAGATAATTACTAGAGATACTGTTTCCATTGGGGAATAACTGTTATAAGTTCATAGCTAAGTCGCTTCAGTCGTGTCCAACTCTGTGTGACCCCATAGACGGCAGCCCACCAGGCTCCCCTATCCCTAGGATTATCCAGGCAAGAACACTAGAGTGGGTTGCCATTTCCTTCTCCAATGCATGAAAGTGAAAAGTGAAAGTGAAGTCGCTCAGTCGTGTCTGACTCTTAATGACCCCATGGACTGAAGCCTACCAGGCTCCTCCATCCATGGGATTTTCCAGGCAAGAGTACTGGAGTGGGGTGCCATTGCCTTCTCCATAAGTTCATAGAAAGCAGCTATAAATCTAAAACATAAAGAACTAGACACTGCTAGTGATATCTCTAGCTAATACCACTACTCTATGTAGGTCCTGAAGATTTACCAAACCTTTTGGCAAGATGATCACTGTACTTTCATATGAGATGATGTCTCTTACAATCATAAGGTGGTTTAATGGCAGGTTAATTTACCCAAATACCCATGGGAAAATACTAGAGTAGTATTTTAGAGTAGAAATTTATTTTCTTTAAATGGCAAAGTAAATTAAGTTGTATAACAACATTCATATGCTCTAACAGCACAGTTCTTAGTCCATGGTAAGCACTCAATAAATATTTATTAAACTATTTTCCATGATTTAAAATACCTAAATAGTCCTAAATATTAATAAATTATTCTTCTTAATAAAAAAATAAATGAATAAAAGTTAAGAAATATAGAATCAGTTTTTTTATTCAAACAGGCTTGCCCTGAGAATTGTAGTATATGGAGACTCAGAATTTTAAGTATTATATGAACCTGAGTATCATTTGGTGCAATGCAATCATTTTATAGATGATTATATAGAGGTCCAGACACATTTTCTCAGAATTTTGAAAACAATGGGGAATTAGTATATTAGTACACCATTCTTTTGGAGCTAACAATCTATGTTTTAGTTTAAAATTAGTATAACAATAAAATCTTTACTTATATAGACAGAGGATCTAAACAACAGTCTGACATAGATATCTAGATTTACCAATATCAAGCACCAAATTGAAGGAGAGGCAGACCAGTCTAAAAAACACTAAAGTGGCAATCTAGGACCAGGTTACTAGATACTCAGAGACTCACCTCCTATTCGGGATTCAAAACAGAATCAAGAGTTCAAAATTAAGAGATTATTTTATGGTTACTTTTTATTTATTTTTTTTTAATTTTTTATTTTTTAAACTTTACATAATTGTATTAGTTTTGCCAAATACCAAAATATTATGGTTACTTTTTAAAAGAGCTACTGAAATGCTGCTATATTTATTCAGGGATCTTGGTTCAATCAGCTACCCCAGAGCTAATAGGAAATTACTTAAGTAGGGAGCTTACTCTGGAAGACCCAGAACACTGGTGTCTATGTCTGTTTAATAATTAATTACACTCACCTCCAGCAGTAAAGAGGGGTAGGGCTTAGACCTGCATTCCCAAAGTTCCCAATGGCAGAGGATGTGAGTATTCCCATTCACCAGACACAGGCCACGGGGGAAAGAGGGCTCACTCATGGTTTCTTGGGTACCTGCTATAGAAGACTTAGCAGGGCATTAGAGAGTTTGGGAAGAATGAACATTGGAAGGCCAGGAGGTGAGGAGCAGGGGCAATAAGTATAAAGAATGCAACATCTATGACACAAAGTATTGTCAGAGGGACCAATAAAGGGCAGGAAGAACTCATAAGAGTGCCCATGAAGCGAAAGTCAGTATTAAACATCTGCCCACCAGAGGTCTCCATGCCAGGTGACAATGGCACCCTCCACATGGGGTTAGCTATACTTTTTCCCCATGACCTCTCAACCCCCTTAGCCTTATATTTAAGAAGTCAGAAGTAACAAAATGCTGGAGGAGAAGGAGAAATGGATGGCAGGGGAGAACCAAAGAGAAGCCCAGACCATCCTGCCCTCTCCTTTGCCCAAAGCGGACCCTGAGTTGGGGGAGAGAAGATTTAATGCCACATCAAGTGAAAATCAGGATTATTCCAGAAGATGGGTGTTCTAGTTTTTGAATTAAGAAAGGGTTTGTGACTTAAAGTAACCAGAGGAACTTTACTACCAGTAAGTGCCCAGAGGAAAAAATGGACCTGCTACTGTACTTCTCTAATGACTAGGAAAGGCTTTCTCTAAATAAACTTTAATGGAATAGTGGCAGCCAAAAATAAAATTATATTTTTATTTTGCTTATCTTCCAAAAATCCTACATGAGCTTAAAAAACTGTTCCCTAATGCAAATACAATGTTATTGATATTATATTTATTGATATTAGAGTATTAACTAGCCATAAAATACTTCCAAATAATTCAATACATTTTGCTAAGAGCCTAGCACCAATTTTCAGGTTTGTCTATCCCTTTAGCAAATAGGGATTTTCTTGGAACAGTCATTATCAATCGGTTTGATTTTCTCCTCAGGGGATATTTGATGACATCTGGTAACATTTTTGGTTCGCACAAGTAGGCATTGCTGCTGGAATCTAATGGGCAGAAACCAGGGATGCTGTTAAACATCCTGCAGTGCACAGGACAGCCCCCACAAAAAAAGAATTATCTGCCCCAAATCTCAATAATTTCATGATTTAAAAGCCTAATTAAGTAACTAGTCAAGTGAAATAGGAAAGCTGAAAAAAGACACCATACAAAGTGTCCCATATTATCACTGGCTCAGTTCAGTTCAGTTGCTCAGTCATGTCTGACACTTTGTGACCCCATGAACTGCAGGACACCAGGCTTCCCTGTCCATCACCAACTCCCGGAGCTTACTCAAACTCATGTCCATCGAATCAGTGATGCCATCCAACCATTTCATCCTCTGTTATCCCCTTCTCCTTTGCTTTATCTTACCCAGCATCTGGGTCTTTTCTAGTGAGCCAGTTCTTTGCATCAAGTGGCCAAAGTATTGGAGTTTCAGCTTCAGCATCAGTCCTTTCAATGAATATTCAGGACTGATTTCCTTTAGGGTTGGCTGGTTTGATCTCCTTGCAGCCCAAGGGATTCTCAAGTCTTCTCTAACACCACAGTTCAAAAGCACCAATTCTTCGGCACTCAGCCTTCTTTGTAGTCCAACTCTCACATCCATATATAACTACTGGAAAAACCATAGCTTTGACTAGATGGACCTTTGTTGGCAAAGTAATGTCTCTACTTTTTAATATGCTGTTTAGGTTGATCATAGCTTTCCTTCCAAGGAGCAAGTGTCTTAATTTCATGGCTGCAGTCACCATCTGCAGTGATTCTGGAGCCCCCAAAAATAAAGTCTGTCACTGTTTTTATTGTTTCCTCATCTATTTGCCATGAAGTGATGGGACAGGATGCCATGATCTTAGTTTTCTGAATGTTGAGCTTTAAGCCAACTTTTTCATTCTACTCTTTCACTTTCATCAAGAGGCTCTTTAGTTCTTCTTCACTTTCTGCCATAAGGGTGGTGTCATCTGCATATCTGAGGTTATTGATATTTCTCCCAGCAATCTTGATTCCAGCTTGTGCTTCATCCAGTCCAGCGTTTCTCAGGATATACTCTGCATATAAGTTAAATAAGCAGGGAGACAATATGAAGCTTTGACGTACTCCTTTTCCAATTTGGAACCTGTCTGTTGTTCCATGTCCAGTTCTAACTGTTGCTTCCTGACTTGCATAGATTTCTCAAGAGGCAGGTCAGGTGGTCTGGTATTCTGGAAAGGGATCAGATCTGATAGACAGAGTGCCTGAAGAACTATGGTTGGAGATTCCTGACATTGTACAGGAGGCAGTGATCAAGACCATCCCCAAGAAAAAGAAATGCAAAAAGGCAAAATGGTTGTTTGAGGAGGCCTACAAATAGCTGAGAAGAGAAGCTAAAGGCAAAGGAGAAAAGAAAAGTTATACCCATTTGAATGCAGAGTTCCAAACAATAGCAAGGAAAGATAAGAAAGCCTAATGTCCACTTGGAGAAAGAAATGGCAACCCACTCCAGTACTCTTGCCTAGAGAATCCCACGGACAAAGGAGCCTGGTGGGATACAGTCCATAGGAGCTCAAAGAGTCGGACACGACTGAGCAACTAACACACACACACAGTCTCCACTTATCACTGGCTACTTCTTGTCAGTTCCATGTCCTAGAAATTCCTTCTCTGATGGATCCATTCTTGGAGTGCCTCAGGCAGGGCTCAATGATATCTTTCCTATTTATGTGTCCCTAGTTAGTGTCAACCAATTTGTAAAATAAATAAGCTTGGACAAATAATCATTCAAGTGGCTTCTACCTCTGACATTGAGAGATTCATATATTTATCAATTTTTTTGACAAAAAATTCAAAACAATATGAAAGAAGTAATGAAAGGTAAATAGAAAATAAATATAAATAATGTACATGAATAACTTGATAAACAATTGATAAAAGTTAGTGTGGGACTTTTATCCCAATACATTTTTCAGTTAGATTTAATGATATAGAAGCTATAAGACAGTTCTTTATTTTATTCTATATTCTCATTTAATTATGATGCAAGGAGTGAGCTTATTGGTGCCTGATATGGTACCTAGAAGCCAAAAGGTGTTCAGTAAATGTTTGTAATGTGAAAGGATAAAATATTTCCCATTGTTATTAGGGAATCAATTTTTGTGATTCTTTCAAAATGATGCAAGTTGCTTTTGTTTTTTTTTAATTGGGCAATGTGGGAAGTTCCCTCCCTTCATTTTGGACATATTCCTAAACTAGCAGAATTATTTGCCTAATAAGTTCCACTCTCAAATATTAGTAATAAGGGGACATTTGTCAGTGAAATCAATGGTTATTCTCATTTAATAATCCTGAGGGAAACTATTTGCTTCATAACAGTAGCTTGGTTAAATTAAGTAGATGGTCATAAATAGATAGCTACTCTTCCATTTAGGGAAGAACAGAATTTGGAAGATGAGCAGAGAAGGAAAGTCAAGGTTAATTCTTTTTTTTTTTTTAACTCACAATTATATTTATATATTTTTTTAAACTTTAAAATATTGTATTAGTTTTGCCAAATATCGAAATGGATCTGCCACAGGTATACATGTGTTCCCCATCCTGAACCCTCCTCCATCCTCCCTCCCCATACCATCCCTCTGGGTCGTCACAGTGCACCAGCTCCAAGCATCCAGTATCGTGCTTGAACCTGGACTGGCGACTCGTTTCATACATGATATTATAATTCTAAACATACTTTCTGATTTTACATAAAATCTACTAAAAACCTCTTCTGCTTACTCCCATGCTTTGCCTGCTGTTAGATGCATATGGAAATTTATGATTCTTCTACTAGAAACACACAATTTTATTAGGAAATTTACCCCATAAAAAGAGATTCAAACCATTTAATGTGTAAAGAACTATTTAGACAAAACGGAGAAAAACTTTGAATTTGAATTTTCTTGAGAGGGATCAAATAGTACCAATGTCCATTCTAATTATAAAATTAAAACTTTAATGATGAATTATGCTTCATTCATAGAAGTAACAGGGTAAGAAAAAATTATGATTCCAGGATATGAATTTTGCATAAGTTTGTTTGCACTCTCAAATAGACTATAATCATCTAATCAAATAAGCTTTGAAAATGCAATCTTCTTTATCTCTCCCCTTCCCCTATACTTTCCCCCTTATCTCTTTTACTACCACAACTTCTTTTATATTTTGAAATACACTGCCTTTCTAACCAGTTGATTAACAACATGAACCCATTAGGTACTTGATGTTATCCTGAATTGCTGCAAATCCAACTATGATATATGCTAGATCTACAGCATACAGCCCATGGGTCTTTTTTTTTTTTTTCTATAAATAACAATAATTTGTTTGTTCTTTCGTGTTCTGTTACTCTGTGTTAGAGATAGAGTAGCACGCTACTGACTGACACCATTCCAGTCAGATCACACATAATACAGCATGATCCAGCAGGAGTGATCATAAAAACAGAATTTTCTCTCACTCTGGGAGGTTGACCTTTCCTGGTAAAAGTTGTAAGAAATGTATGGATGCTCACACTAATATTGCTCACAGCTTACCAGGCTCTGAATAAAACACAGCTTTAGTAAGGGCAACTCCATGAACATTTTTGAGTAGATTGAAAGGAGTGTAGTGAGGAGATATCAGCAAAACTTACCTGCCAGCAAAGCCCATAGTGATAGAGTACCATCAATACATAAACCTTAAAAACACCAGCATTATCCAATTGTGAATGCATTGTAAGATAAAACAGATTTAAAATTCAGAATGCATTTTTTGTTGTTGCTTTTATTCCTATGTTCCTTGGGAAGAGGACAAAATATACAAATATATTTATCTTAATAAGATTGTGCTTCTGTAAAAACATCATTAATCCTAAAGTAACTATAGATGGTACCTAAGAGTAAAGGAGGCAGAGTAAAACGAAAACTCAGTATCTCTTTCCTACAATACCTCCTCTCTGCTTCAGGAAAAAAAGGAAAACCCATTATTGCCATGACTGCCTCAAGTGTAACATAAAAGGGATAAGTTCAATACGACAGCCAAAGAGAGAAAAGGGAAGAGTCTAATGTGGCTTGTATTTTTGCTAGTCTGCTATGCTTTCCCTCTCTGTATCTAAATATAGCACTGGAGGGACAATGTGAAGGAGCAAACTTTAAAGCAAAGTACTCAGTTCATAGAGAAACAGATCAACTACCTGGGATGATAGGGGTCAATTACAAGAAACCTACCGGGGGAAGTTCTACCTATCTACAGTGGCAGGATCTCAGGGGACAACTTAGAAAGGACCACTGGGCTTCCCCTATTATTTATACTCTCAGTTTAGGAGAGTGGCCGGAGAGGTAGCTGCCCATTATCAAAATCAAATGAAGCTGACTATCTTAGGCAATAATACAGAACTTAATTAGAATTGAATACAAAGGAAAAATAAAGACGACAGTATCTTTGGAAACAGAAAAGGTAGGAAGGCACATAAAAAGCCCCAGGTGCCAGGTGACGTCCTCACCTCCACCTGTCAGCACTGGTGCTATGGGCATCCTAATATGTTTCCTAGTCACTGCTGATTTTGACTCAAGAAATCTGGGGCAAAGACTGAGATTCTGCATTTCTAACAGGCTCCCTTGTGATGCTTGTGCTGCTGGTCCAAGAATATTTCAAGCAGCAAGGAATTAGAAGAAATTAACAAGTCAGTCGGGCTCCATGATAGAAGAATAGGTCTTAGGTTTAACCAGAAAGGGAAGGCAGGAAGAGGAGAGAGGGAGATGGTGGGGGAGAGAAGGGAAGAGGAGAGAACAGAGAGAAAACTGTTTAATTCCTAGACCACTGCTCAGTTCAGTTCAGTTCAGTTCAATCACTCAGTCATGTCCGACTCTGCTCTCATGTTACTAATTATTAATATGCCAAAATTTTAGAAAAGGGAGCAGAATCTACCTCTAACAAGACAGCATGTACATACTCCAACTGAGCTCTGCCCTCTCCCCCTTGAAAGTGAAAGTGAAGTGGCTCAGTCGTGTCCGACTCTTTGCGACCCCGTGGACTGTAGCCCACCAGGCTCCTCCGCCCATGGGATTCTCCAGGCAAGAATAGTGGAGTGGGTTGCCATTTCCTTCTCCAGGGGATCTTCCCGACCTTACTCCTCTACTTAATCTGTTACACACACACACACACATTCACACACCTCCTCCCAATGTCACAGACTATAGAGAAAGCATGTTGCACTTCTGAAGTGAGAAAAACTTCTTCTTAAGATGAAAAATGATACAGGAGAATTTGTCCCTATTATATTGGGATGGCAAAACATTTGTTTGGGTTTTCCATGGAAAAACTCAAACAGATATTTTGACCAGTTTAATATTAGAGCATAAAAGCTTGACTAAAGACTCCATTAAGTTAAAGCAATTAAAATTAAAAGTACAAAGAAAAGTATGAAGACATATTTTAGAAAAAGAAAACATAAAGGATAGAGCATGCAAAAAAAAAAAAAAGATAAAGGCCACAATCCAAAAGAACAAACAAAATGATCAAAATAACATTTCCTGTGACTGATTCACACTATTGAAGACTTAAAACTGGAACAGCATTAGGGCTCAAAGATGAATGATTTAGGAAAAAAGGAGAATTAGCTGAAAATGGATTTGATCTACCTAAGAAAACACCTACCAATAAGTGTGAAAAAATAAAAGAATGTGCATGAGAACTATACCACCAACAGTGAGGGAGGTGTCATAAAATTTTTCTGATTGCAGAGAAAGTGATAGAGATTTTTAATAAATAGCAATGTTAGTAACATTGGGGGCATATGGATAATACAAAAGTATTTGATATTACCAAATAAGAGATCTGAACATATGGAAAAGAACCTCCCATTTAACAGATGCAGTTAATGATTTTTAATTATACATATGGATTTACTCAACATTAAAAAGACTAAGATCAAGGTATCAGTCCCATCACTTCATGGCAAACAGAAGGAGAAATTGTGGAAGCAGTGACAAATTTTATCCCTGGGCTCCAAAATCACTGTGGACAATTTCTGCAGCCATGAAAGTAAAAGATGGTTGCTCCTTGGAAAGAAAGCTATGACAATATCTAGGTAAAAACCAGAGATATCACTTTGCTGACAAAGGTCTGTATAGTAAAAGCTTTGTTTTTTTCCAGTAGTCAGGTACAGATGTGAGATGTGGTTCATAAAGAAGGCTGAATGTCTAAGAATTCATGGTTTTGAACTTGGGTGCTTTTGCATTGTGGTGCTGGAGAAGACATGAGCCCTTTGGACTGCAAGATCACATCAGTCAATCCTAAAGGAAATCAACCCTGAATATTCATTTGAAGGACTGCTGCTGAAGCTCCAATGCATTGGCCACCTGATGCAAAGAACCAACTCCTTGAAAAATAGCCTGATTGTGAGAAAGACTGAAAGCAAAAGGAGAAGAGGGTGACAGAGGATGAGATGGTTGGATGGCATCACTGACTTAATGAGTTTGAGCAAACTCTAGAGATGGTGAAGGATAGAGGAGTCTGGCGTGCTGCAGTGCATGGGCTCACAGAGAGTCGGACACGACTTAGTGACTGAACAACAACAATGTGGATTTAAGTTTATCAAGTCAATAAAAAGATAAACTGAGACAAATTAAAAGCATGCAATGACTAGAGCTAGATTACAGAACAAATGCTATAACCATTAAACAACAGCATGCTATTTAAAAACAAATGTTAAAGGAACAACAGCAAAGAAATTCCAGAGCTTTTGTAAATTAAGTATATTACAGCAGAAAATTCAGTAGAATATGAAAATAAATGTGATTTCTCTCCCAACATGTATGCTCTCAAATTATTGAACTACAGTACTAGGAACTAGGAAATTCCTACAAGATGGGCAAACAAAACAGTAATTCAAAAAAGATACAGATACATTATCTAAGAACAGAGGAGGTTGGTAAGGGTAAGACTGGTGTGATAGCTGTAAGGCAGGGGCTAAGCACAAGCCTCTAGTCTATATTAGACCAGGTGAGCAGGCTCAGAGAGATGTCCTGAGCAACATACAATTGATAGACCATTGATATGTTTAGACACACTGAAATGAAGTTTACTCTAGGTAAGGTTTCTGGGGAGATTTAATGATTAATACAAGGTAAACTAAAGCAAACAAAAAGCAAGGTAATTATTAACTAGGGAAAATCATAAATTGTTCAAGATGAGAAATGTAATCATAGTCTCCTATGTGGATCTTTTGTAATAGAATAATGTTAGGAGGATGTGTCAGATAAAATAAAAATTATGTCCCTGGAACATTTTACTTGTATTAACTCATTTAAATATCCATGGTAGGTACCATTATCATCCCCATTGTTTTTTCAGGGAACAATTTGTCTAAATGTGATAGTTTTCATTAAAAAAGGAGAAATATTTACTTGAAATACAGAAATGTCCATTTTTGTTGCAATAAGAAGCATATAAAGAAAGCCAATGCCAGAATACATCCCAGTTAAGCTATTAAAATATAAAAATTATGAAAGAATTTTTCAGGTACCCAAACAGGAATAAAATCCAGGCTAGTATCAGGATTCTTTACACATTATTCCTTCATTCGTTACATGAATACTTTGGGAGCATTTCCAATTGGTACAATGGTTTCAGGCCACAACAAGAGAAAACAGACAAAACTATCTTTCATCATAGAGTTTACCTTCTCTCTAATTCAAAGCTAGAAGACAGGGAAGCAATGGGTAGAAGGTCAGAAAGTATAGAATGCTGAACAAATGCTGTTTAAATACAACATGAGAGAACACATATTCTCAAACATAAAAGTGCTCAGGAAATTCATCACTTGTGAGCTTTGTAGGCTCAAGTCCAACAAGAGTCACCTTCAACTAAAAAAGTACACAGAAAATAGTCAGGTATCATAACATGACATCAACCCATCTTCTAAACATTTTATCATGTATTTCACAGGTGGCAAGCACAGTCATTCAGCTTGAAATGTACATGAGTGCTTCAGCCAAATTCAGTCCCTCAGCTTTCCCACACTCTTTCAAACCTCCCCTCCCCCACCCCGGTGTAAATTTTGCTCACATCTCGTTTCCTCCTGAAATGTTACTCCTTTTACTTCTGAAATTTCTGATTTCTACTTGCTCTTCACAGCGTAGTTTATGTTCCAGATTTTAAAGGATCCTCTGATCACTACAAATCATAGTGATCTCCATTTTACTTTCAAATGTTTTAAAGAACTAATTCCTTAAGAACTAAATTAAAACTCTGTATGTCATGTTCAGTATTTTCAGTTACTTTCAATGTGCTGGGATTCCCCAAACTGAGACTTTGAAAGATGGGGGCATTCTCTTGGTATACTTTACATTTCCTATGCCAGGACACTACTCCTAGTAAATATTTAATAAAGCTCAATGAATATTTCCTCGATTGTCATTTGCTCATTCCCTATATTTTCTTCAAGTTATTAGCAGTCCATTCTGTAATGGCAAACGTCTCTGTGACTTCCTAGAATTAAGCATTCTGGTATAGAGAGGCAGAATAAAGCTGACTGTGTGTTCCAGATACACATTTCTGCTTCCCTATAGTGGTGGGTTGAAAAGTACAGGAATCACCAGCATGCATTGGCACATTGCATCAGTGACTGCAGCTCAGGACATGACAGACTAGCAAAACAAGAAAGGGCAACTTGAATGGGACATTTAGACCAGAAAAATGGAGTCCTCGCTCAAGATTTTCTACATTTTGGTTCAGTAGTTCCTAAAAATACATGTCTAGTGCTTCCTGTGTTTCCAAACAGAATACAGCCTCCACTGGACTACATTTCCTAAAGTAGCTTTTTAAAAACATTTAACAGGCATCCATTAGAAATATAAAGATGTATAAAAATGTAAGAGGTCATGCAAAGAGACTGTGAAAGGTAGAACAGAGAACAAGAAGGGGGAGTGCAGATGCCTCAAAGAGCCATGACACAGTCATAGTGTCATAACGCGCGAGAGTCCATTTTCCACTCTTTAGAGGTATTTCGCCATTTCAGAACACCCAAGATCAAATCATGGCTGTCAAAGACCCATGCTGCATCATCACATTGCTGGTGGCCAGGAGCCAGAGCTGTCATCACTTGGTTTTGTGTGGCTTAGAGCAGAAAATCTGATTGTTCAGCAACATGTAATCAGCTTAAAACAAATCTGGAAGATGTTACCCAAAGACAAGATGATATCCAGGCCCTGGAATTTTGTACAAAGAAAATGAAGGATTTGCTTTAAGATAAAAACTGTATCTGTGACAAGAAACTTGAGACATTGGGACAAAATTCAAGTCAATAAGTTTAATAGTAAAGCTTTAAGAAACTGGGATTACATCCCAATCAAGCCAGGCAGGCCTGCAGAACAGTGAGAGAAACCAGAGTTCAATTCCTAGAACCAAAATCTTTTCTGTCTTCATTTCCCAGTGATACACACACAGAAGAGTGTATCACTTATAATACACTCTTCAGGGAAGGCACACTCCCAGGAGAAGCAGAATTACAGTTACCCAACACCGAGATGATAGAAGTCTTAAGAGTTAAACTGAGTCTTGACTTAACTGATTGCCATGTGACCAATAAATTTGAATATGTCATTCTGTCTCTATTAAGCTTTTTTTCCTTTATTTGAAAAAGTAGGGATATTTTTCTGCTAAATACTAGTTCTACTAATATTTTGATACAAATCTTTTTTTTCCTTCCTTCCACCAGCCCCATCCCCCACCCACCCCAATCCACCTGGTGTGCTAATCTAGCAGAGTGGAGTTTATAATATTATGTTGCATTAAGGAAGGAAACAGACTTTTAACATCAAAAGCTGCCATAAATATATTCGCAAGAGGCTCCTCTGCAGAAAGTGAAAGACTGTTCTCACCTGAGAAAATGCACCTGTGCCCTTCCCAATCCATGCCTCTGACCCCTTCTTTCTCCACCCTCCAGCACTGAAGTTTGGCCACTGTATTTAATTGACTACCAGAGGCAGAAGAATGGGGGTACATGGGGTGAGCACAAGGAGCTGTCATATCTCCGAAGACAGATATTGAGTCCAAGTTGAGTTATTCATGAAGGCTATCCAGAAGCAATGGTATTGAGCAAGTCTTGAAAGATAAGCTGAAATAGCCAGTTATTCACCTATTATTAGCCTATTCACCTATAAATAGCCTATTATTCACCAAATACCATTTTAAGTAATTTATATATATTATTTCACTTAATCTCCCTGGAAAACTCTTTAGGATGGCACATTTGTAATTCACATTCTGCAGATGAAGAAACTGGGCAAGAGAAGTTAAGTTAGACCCTTCTGAGTCTAACACCTCCTCACATGGAGTAAGTTATAAGTGGGTTTGAGGCCTGAACCCAGAGACCACTCTCCTAAGATGATTTACTCTTAAGTGTAGAATTGCCCAGGTAATGCAGATCAATAAGCAACAGTTAGAACCAGACATGGAACAATCAGTTCAGTTCAATTCTGTTGCTCAGTTGTGTCTCTTTGCGAACCCATGGTCTGCAGTATTCCAGGCCTCCTTGTCCATCGCCAACTCCCAGAGTTTACTCAAACTCATGTCTAATGAGTAGATGATGCCATCCAACCATCTCATCCTCTGTCTTCCCCTTCTCCTCCCACCTTCAATCTTTCTCAGCATCAGGGTCTTTTCAAATGAGTCAGTTCTTCACATCAGGTGGCCAAAGTATTGGAGTTTCAGCTTCAGTATCAATCCTTCCAATGAACACCCAGGACTGATCTCCTTTAGGATGGACTGGGGTTGGATCTCCTTGATGTCCAAGGGATTCTCAAGAGTCTTCTCCAACCCTACAGTTCAAAAGCATCAATTCTTCAGTGCTCAGCCTTCTTTATAGTCCAACTCTCACATCCATACATGACCACTGGAAAAACCAAAGCTTTGACTAGACAGAACTTTGTTGGCAAAGTAATGTCTCTGCTTTTCAATATACTGTCTAGGTTGGTCATAACTTTCCTTCCAAGGAGGAAGCATCTTTTAATTTCATGGCTGCAGTCACCATCTGCAGTGATTTTGGAGCCCCCCAAAAAAGTCTGTCACTGTTTCCATTGTTTCCTCATCTATTTGCCATGAAGTGATGGGACTGGATGCCTGATCTTAGTTTTCTGAGTGTTGAGTTTTAAGCCAACTGTTTCACTCTCCTCTTTCACTTTCATCAAGAGACTTTTTAGTTCTTCTTCACTTTCTGCCATAAGGGTGGTGTCATCTGCATATCTGAGGCTTATTGATATTTCTCCTGGCAACTTTGATTCCAGCTTATGCTTCATCCAGCATTTCTTATGATGTACTCTGCATATAAGTTAAATAAGCATGGAACAATGGACTGGTTCAAAATTGGGAAAGGAGTACATCAAGGTTATACTACCACCTGTTTACTTAATGTCTATGCAGAGTACATCATGTGAAATGCCAGAAGTTTGGATGAAGCACAAGCTGGAATCAAGATTACCAGGAGAAATATCAATAACCTCAGATATGCAGATGACACCACCCTTATGGCAGAAAGTGAAGAGGAACTAAAGAGCCTCCTGATGAAGGTGAAAGAGGAGAGTAAAAAAGCTGGCTTAAAACACATTCAAAAAACTAAGATCATGGCACCTGGTACCATCACTTCACGGCAAATAGATGGGGAAAAAGTAGAAACAGTAACAGACTTTATTCTCTTGGGCTCCAAAATCACTGTGATGGTGACTGCAGCCATGAAATGAAAAGACCACTTGCTCCTTTGAAGAAAAGCTATGACAAACATAGACAACATATTAAAGAGCAAATAATTTGCTGACGAAAGTCCATATGGTCAAAGCTATAGCTTTCCCAGTAGTCATATACAGATGAGAAAGTTGGACCATAAAGAAGCTGATCACTGAAGAATTTTGCCTTTGAACAGTGGTGCTGGAAAAGACTTGTGCGAGTCCCTTGGACAGCAAAGAGATCAAAACGTCAATCCTAAAGGAAATCACCCTGAATATTCATTGGAAGGACTGATGCTGAAGCTGAAACTCCAATACTTTGGCTATCTGACGCAAACAGCCAACTCATTGGAAAAGATCCTGATGCTGGGGAAGGAGGAGAAGAAGATGGCGACCAAGGATGAGATGGCTTGATGGCATCATCAACTCAATGTACAAGAGTTTAAGCATGCTATGGGAGATAGTGAAGGACAGGGAAGCCTGGTGTGCTGCAGTCTATCGGGCTACAAAGAGTTGGGCATGACTGAGCAACTGAATGACAATGACGGAGAGGTAGTTTGAACCAAAGGAGTCATGTGAGTAAAGGTGTGAAGGCATAAAAGATGATTTGTGTTCAGAAGAGCTAAAATTTGGGGGAAGAACACAGGAGAAGCTATTGAAAAGTAACCTAGAGCCAGGTTCAGAAATGCTGTGATTTGCTGACTTACAAATAACTGGATAACTTTTCATATTAACTGATTTACTTTCCATGCCCTCTGCCCATCTAATGACTGCTCATCCAGTTATTTCTCCTTATCTGCCAGACCATGAGGCATCAGTCGTCCTGAGAACCTCCGGATTATTGCATTTCTCAACATAGAAATTACTAATGGCATAAGATTCTTACCAGGAAACAAACAAACAAACAAACTTGGACTAATCCTAGTTAAGAAAAGATCTCCTCTGGAAATACAAACTATTCCACAGGTTGAGGATAGGGACAGGGAGGAAAGTAGGGATGATATAAACTATGGTTGGGGTGGGTGTTTTCTGAGAAATAGGTGAATATGCCTTCAAATCACATCAAGTCTAGAGCACCAGCAAGATCCACAGTTGCCAACTACCCAGCAATGAAAAAGGGCAGTAGCACAGATACAGCTTCACGGAACATCTAGATAGAGCTTGGCTGAGCACATTTCCAGGAATCCCAGAATGGAACCAGGTAAAGGCCGTCTATGAGGCCAAGAAGAGCATGATACGTTCTGTGAGAGAGCTGGCCTGGAAAGGCCTTGGGTTTGCAATAAGGAGAAAGCAGCAATAAAATGCATTTATTTTGGAGCAGAGGTTCCATGAGTGACTGAAGTGTCAGTAGATGTCACTGTGAAAAGTGAAAGTGAAGTCGCTCAGTCACGTCTAACTCTTTGGATGGATGCTAGCAACCTGAACCAGACTCCTCTTGCCCCATTCACCTCACACCATACATTCTTAGTACTAGGTACTCCTTTCTCAAGGATTGAGTTTAGGGATGGGGACTATTTGATGTGGATTTAATTTTCAATACAGAGTGAACCGAAGCTTAAATGGAGAAGAATTTCAGTTATAGAAAAATTAAATTCCTTATCACCTTAATTTGTAACTTGGCTCATGCCTACTGCATACCAAAGTTTTACTGTACATATGTACGTGTGTGTATTTATCTGCAATGTATAAGCAAACTGAAAGTGTGCGCTCTGAGTGGAATTAAAAAGGAACAATCAACTAGGGGAGATTAGGAGGAACTAGAAAAGGGAGGAAGCAGTAACACTGGGATGGGGAGAACCAACTTCTAGGTAATAAGCAGATTTTTTCTCATAAATGGACTATATAATAATCGACTGAACTGAACTGAATAATTTTACAAATATTTATACACACTTATTTACTCACTTTCCAAACAAAAGTGCTTATTTTTTGTCACAACTTCTGTGAATGATGACTGAAGGGCATTTTCCATTTTCTTTCCATTTGTGGCCTGCTCATTCCACATGTGAATTTGCTACGGACAATGATTCTAGTCCTTTCTTGGACTGGTCCTGAGTACATTGTCCTCAGGGTGGTTTAAATATTCAGATCATCATTGCTCAACAGATTCCAAGCAATTCAGGAGCAGGCATTCTGCTTTTCAATTTCTTCTGAACTCTTTGCACAATTGCCTCACCCAGTAATGTACTCTATTGTGATAATTCAATTTATAACATGCTTCTCTGAAGTTTTCAATTGTGTTTACTTCATTTACGTTTTTCCATATTTAAGAACATTAAGCAGATACTTTGATTTGGTTCTGAATTGCAAAATCAGTACCATGTTTGCCAACACTGAGGACCTTAAGACTTTTATATTAATCCTCACTTCATTTTACTATATTCATATATTTTTATCAGTATTTGAATAATTATTTTCTATTTCTGTGATGTGTGTTCTACTTGGTACCCTGTGATGACATTGCAATGAAGGGTATCCAAGCTATTTATCTTGTCTAGGATCAATTTCCTCATTTCTAAAGTATAAATATTAAGACTAATTATTAACTAATACTAACATGGCACTCTGAACTGTCCCTAGTTTTGTTCCAAGCACTTTGAAAATATTAATTTAGTTCTCGTAACAGCTCAATGAGTAGATACTTCTAGGATCTACACTTTATAAAGAAGCAAAGCAAGGGCACGAACAAAGTAACTTGTTCAAGGCCACACAGCTAGTGAGTCACGAGCCAGAGCTGAGCCCATGCTCTTAGCCACTACACAATGCTGCCTGTCCAGGTAAAAATGCCTGGACAGAAAACAACAAAATTCTGTAAAGCAATTATCCTTCAATTAAATAATAAATTTAAATGCTTAGACTTTAAATCCATGCACAAGTTCAACCGACATGATTTCGACTTGCAAGGTGCTGACAATTTAAATCAGTACTTAAAAAACTAACACTTAAAGTTACTGACAATTTCGTATAAATATTATAATCAAATGATCAGTAATATTCACCTGCTTCAACTCACCACTTCTGAAAATTTTTCAAAACACTTACAATACATTTAGCAGAAATTGAGCCTTATATGTGGGATTATTATAACTATACACTAAAGACACTCTAAAAAGCTTGCTAACCATTTGTTGGTCCACAGAAAACTTATCACTTGTCACATCACCCCATGGGCACACACCAGGTGTCCCAAAAGGGTCTGATAAAACTAAAAGATAATAGTTTTTCTTTGCAAGCTTCCCATCTTTTAATACCACCCCTGGTGGCTCAGACGGTAAAGTGTCTGTCTACAATGCAGGAGACCTGGGTTCAATCCCTGGTTTGGGAAGATCCCCTGGAGAAGGAAATGGCAATCCACTCCAGTACTATTGCCTGGAAAATCCCATGGACAGAGGAGCCTGGTAGGCTATAGTCCATGGGATCGCAGTCGGACATAACTGAGCGACTTCACTCCTAGCAGCAGCTACCCTTTTGGACACCTCCAATAAGCACAAAGAACAGTCTTATGCTCACTGTGCTATGAGTGAAATTTGCCACTTAAATTAAAAATTTGCATTCACACAGCACCTGACTTCAGTCTTTCAGACTTCCAAAGTTAAGTATCTCTGAAAGAAGGAAATGTAGACGCAGACAATGTGCTAACACACAATCAGCAACCACTTATGGGAAGGCCTTGCAAAAATGACAGAAGCTGGGAAATTCTCCACCTCGTACTAAGAGGAAACCTACAATTGTCACATAAAAAAGCAGGAGGTAATAAGCTAGGACTACTTCAAGAAGCTTTGCATCTCGATGTAAAGTGGCTCGGACACACTGGTTTAAGAATTTTGATATTTTCTATTCTTTGTAGAGCTCTAAATTCTAATCGTAAAAACTCACAATTTTTGAGAATTTGTAAGTGTTAGGCTGTGTTCTGACAACATCATATATTTTCTTTCTCAAAAGGGTCCTAGCAGGCAGAACCTACCAGTACCCCACTTTTTCCCCAGTGCTCCATTTTTGAGATGTGGCAATAGAGGCTGAGAGAGCAGTTTCCTTAAGTTCCCATATTAGTCACATTCAGTGGCTGAATCTGCATTATTTCCTTAAGCGAGTTCTAGTTATCTATTGCTTCATAACAAACCTCCACAAAACACAGTGCCTTAAAATGACCATTTTGTTTACTCACATGTTGGTGGGTCAGGAGTGTGCAAAGGGCTTGGAGGGTTCCTCTTTGATCCCCAAGGCCTCCTCTGGAGCAGCACAGGACAGAGAAACCCCTTCCTTGGTGATTTCTTCACTCAAACCCGTGGCCTCCATACTTCTTGTCTCTGGCCAACATTACATCACAGCATCCACAGCATCTCAATACGGTTCAGGTTTCTCACTGGGCTGCAGGCTGAAGAGTCTTTTTTCTTAATGGACACTGCCTTTTAAGAGCCAATATTCCTAGAGAGAAGGAGCAAAATCTGGCAATCCCTTTATAAGTAGGTCTACAACTACCTTTTACAAGTAGGTCTGAACACCGCTTCTACCACGTTCTAAAGATCAAAGCCATCCAAAGTCAGAGGAAAGATAGGCCATGCCTGTTGGTTGTAGGAGTGTTGATATTGGCAGCCATATTTAATCAAGTAAGCATTTGCAAGGGGTACTGGGGCTGGGGACGTTTGAAGCCTCCTTTAAGACAGAAAGCGAAGTTGGCTCCCTCATGTGCACGTGAATTGATGTTGAGAATGGGCTGAAAGCTCAGTTGAGTCTTTTGACCTGTGCGACCCTAAGCAGAATCTCACTATGTTAGAGAAAGAATCCTACCAACTCTCATTCTGAGATACAGGGACAGAACTGCACAGCTCTACCTCAATCTATTTGTCAAACTATTCGTTAAGAACAGCTGAGTCATGGGGAAACAAGTCCACCTCTTAATATGAGGTGGAATATTTCCCAATTTCTATCATGGTTGCAAGGTCTACTCATAAAGTGGTTTATTACACTTTGTCTGTGTTTCTTCCTATCAGAGAGCATGGCTTTCATTACTAGCTATGGATTGCATGCAGTGGAAGGTATGGTTGATTGCATTCCAGAATGAGTGATGTCTCCAACTGAGGGATTCTTAGCAGAGATATGTCAGATCACATGAAATGGCTAATTTTCAACCAACTCTGACTACTGAAAACTGCAATTTCATATGATTCAACTTAATATTTTAGGTGTCCTTCCGCATTGAACTGTGTAGTAAAAAAAAGAGACTTTATATAAATAACTAGTAGATTTAAAAAGAAAATTGTGCTATCTTAACTTTTAGAGACAGAGGTCATTTAATGCTAGGTCAGGATTGCCAGACCAACATTTTTATCTTCTGGGTACTTATATCCTTTAGTTTAGATTCCTGAAGCCCTTCCTGGCATTGATTCTCTGAGTTTAAGAGGCCAACACTTATATTTGGTGAATACTTGTAAAGGCCTGCTTGCCAACCTTATCCCCAAGGGAGGGAATAAGGTCAATTCCCTGTGTCAATAGCAGTGAAAGTGTTCTCCTTCATACCAAATCTTCTATTTTTCTTTGTGACTTTCCTAGTGTTGCTCCCCACTCGAAGGACCAGTCTTACAATTTACTTCTAACTGAAAAGCTTTTCAATAATAGATTCCCCTGTGAAGCTCCCCACAGCTCTTAAAATGAGGGAAGAGAGCCAAACCTCAAAGCTCGAAGCTGACTACTTGCTGATGTGGTATATTTTGGGAAGGGATTATTATGTGTCAATAACTCTTACACTATGGTTTGTGTGGTATGAAACATTCAACAGATGTAAATTAGCAATAGCAATGTGATAATGACTATAATTCTTTGGCCTTGTATTTCTATTACTTAAATAGCATTAATTGAAGCAAATATGCCTTCTCTCATACCTTAGAAGTGTAAAATATTTAATACCATGTGGTTCAAGACACCACAGTGTCTTTGGTCTCTGGTGTCCAAGAGACCAAGTCTCTAAGAGATAGTCTCGTGCATTGTGGTGAGGTTCTAAATCTTCACATTGGGAGTGTGGGGATTTTACTTGCTATTTGAAATACCATAATCTGATACTAATATTTCTGACTCTAGAAAACCAGGGTAGACAAAACGACGTGGGAATTGGAGTGAAAGAGATTGTCTTTCTCAGTGGTATCCTACAGTGGCTTACAGGAGGGTGTGAACTCGTGATATCTAAGAACAGAGGGCTGCTGACTAACATCAGTTCTGTCTTTAAGGAAGTCTGGGCTCTGCGTGATGTTTGGGCTGAGATACAAAACAATTTCTCTATTTTCCCAAATAGTTCACCCCTCCCTAATTATAGCCCTTAGACAAATGTTTTGTTACCATCAGAAAGCAGGCAAAGCAGGAAGGAAATAATCAGGCATTTTCACTTAGAACATTGAACGTTAATACCATCTTTCCTCTTGCTAACAGACCTTTCAATTTTACTTCTTACATGTTTTAAGTGTGATCAATTTTACCTTTCAAGATATTACTCCTCATCCATAAAATTACACAAAAATTGCCATAAACAAGCTGACTGAAAAGGAACAATCATTGTAAATTAAAAAAAAAAAACCTTCATGTTTATAGAAATAATAAAGCCCATGCAGTACTTCTTTTAAAGATCTTGCTCTAAACAAACTGAATTATTCATGCATAGAATTGTACAGCATTAGAACACCTGTTTTCAATCATGCATAATGTAAAATCACTCATTACCTCACAAGAGCCTCTACATCTCCAGCAATCAAATGGCATTGAAACAGCAAAACAGGTGCCTGGCAGGTGGATCCAAGCAGATGTTTTGGGCTTGCATGCCTTTTCTTGTACAGGTGTGATGATCTTGTTTTCAACTGCATAATTGCCATTTAAATAGGTAATATTTAATTCTTATGTACTTTAATATTTATTTTTGCTTCTTCAATTCCTCTCCCACTTTGCTTCTGCCTGGGCCTGAGGTGGATCTGAAAGCTTTTAGGACCCTGTAAGGTAGAGAGATGCCAGTTGAAGGTGCAATTCTACTGTCCTAGGCTTTTATGATGAAGGGACTGTCCGTGAAAAGTAGCTTCTGGTGAGCTTGTGGAGTTTCAGCAGCGTGCCTAACAACTGAATAGGAAAGAAAAAGTTACTTTCCCTTGTTAGGTATAATCCAAAAGTCATATTTAACCATTTCTTCCTTGCATACCATGAATTTTAAATGAAGTCAATGCAAACTATGAGTGCAAATCAGAAAGAGAACATCTTTTTTCAGCTGCTGATACACAATTTATTGAACTTCTGCAAAAAGAGCTCTGTGTGTATCTTCCTTGTGAGGCATCAAAATGCATTTGCTTAAGCATGTTTTACTAAAACATCTTTAAGTCTCAGCTGGAAATAGGGTTTTCACTTCGTACTGGATTTATCCAATACAAATTCATCCAAGCAGAATAAGTAATGCAGCCTTCAACAGGGGTTGTCGCAGGCACCTTATTTCCCTGTCTGTCTGTATCTTTCTCTCTTTCTTTCTTTTTTTAATAATCAACAAATTTAGCATCAGTGGAAGGTGCTATATTGAAAGCTGCAGAGACAGAAAACTTTATTTTTTGAGAACAGGTGCAGCATGAATTTCTATGGTGTCCCATCAATGCTGTCATTCTTTGTAAATCTCTATGCCTGTTTTAGCCATCGGTTTACAGTGAGTTAGGCTAACAGAGTAGAATTACAAGTCCATTCTGCTGACATAGTTGAAGGTTGGGCACCCATATATTTCTCACAAACACACAAAAAAGTATAAATCCTTGACATGTTACACTATATAATCTATTTTGGGGATAACCTAGGCAAAAATGTTCAAATATTTCTATGTAAAGAGAACAATGGTTTCAGTCATCCAAATACTGTGTTAACCCCATTCAAGTATGTAGATATTTCTAAGAATCCAGGTATGTGGAATCATCCATGTGGACCAAATACCCAGAGATCTGGGTCTCTCTCCTTTCTCTCCCCCTTTCCAAGATGTTTGTCTCTGTGCAGATATGGCCATGATATTAGTTACCCATATAGTGCTCTTTCCTGGAGAAGGGAATGACTACCTGTTGCAGTATTCTTGCCTGGAGAATTCCATGGACAGAGGAGCCTGGCAAGCTATCGTCCATGGGGTTGCAAAGGTCAGACATGACTGAGCAACTAACATGAGCAGAGTTCTTTCAAATGAAAATATCCTAAAATGAATGAAGAAATAATCATATTGTAGCTATGTTACTACTTAAAGTGCTGTTCTTGTTTAGTTTCTAAGTTGTGTTTGACTCTGTAGCTCACCAGTATCCTCTATCCATGGGATTTCCCAGGCAAGAATACTGGAGCAGGTTACCATTTCCTTCTCCAGGGGATCTTCCTGACCCAAGGATGCAACTCACCTCTTCTGCATTGCATGCAGATTCGATTCGTTACTGCTGAGCCACCTGGGAAGCCCACTTACGGTGTTAACATATTTAAACTAAGTAATGGATTTTTGAAGCCAGATCACAAAGTTAACTCACAGGTGTTGTCTGTTCACCTAAGCATTACTGAAAACTTACCATATGTATATATGGCACACTGTGCTATACAGTAGGTCCTTACTGGTTATTGATTTGATATATAGTAGTGTGTATATATTAATCCCAAATTCCTAATTTATTTTCCCATCCTCTTCCCCTTTAGTAACCATAACTTTGTTTTCTATGTCTGTGAGTCTATTTGTGTTTTGTAAATAAGTTAATTTGTATCTTTTTTTTTTAGATTCCACATGAGTGATATCGTATGCTATTTGTGTTTCTCTAACTTATTTACCTTAGCAATGATAATCTCTAAGTCCATCCATGTTTCTGCAAATGGCATTATTTCATTCTTTTTTTCTTTTAATGGCTGGATAATATTCCATTACACACACAAACACACACAGACATATCACATGCTCTTTAAGGGATGAAATATTTTAAATTGATAATTACATTGTATTGACTGGAAACATATGAACAAGCAAATAAAACATTTAATGTATTACTAATGAATTGTTTCATTTCTAAAGAAAGTACTGCCCTGGAATCTATTCAAAGATAGTAAGGGTTGTAGTCAGAGTAGCTCCCACAAAATTTCTAGACTTCAAGGATTAGAAAGCAATTTCCATTCTCCACTAATCACTGTTTTCAGCAGAACTTGACAAATTATCTTGTGTAATAACTGCCTGTTTGATATAATTCCTTTCTTACTGGTCTGCTTTCAGGAGTCTCAGGATACCCTTCCTCCACTGTGGTAGAGAAGGACAGGAGAAAGAAATATTCAAATGTATAGTAAGAAGTTATGGAAAACTGATATAAACCTCACTTGCTTAGAAGGCAACCAATGTCCAAGCAAGTCTTAGCTCAGAAAACTAGACAAGTTTCTTTTTTCTAGAAACTAATATACACAGAGCATTGAGGAGGATGCAACAAATAGGTGTAGAACTATTTGAAAAAAAAATTTAAATCTCTAGCTTAATTTGACACTCCAAAGCCAAAATATCTCAACATATTACGTAAAAAATAGCATTTCCTGGGATCCAAGCACCAAGAAGTCCAGTCTCAAAGAAGACCTTTGTTAACCCCACAGTCTTAATTTTATTAGAACTCTGCTACCAAGTAAAATATCCTTTAAAATTGACACCTCTGAGGAAGGGCATGGCAACCCACTCCAGTATTCTTGCCTAGAGAATTCCCAAGGACAGAGGATCCTGGCAGGCTACAGTACATGGGGTCGCAAAGAATTGGACACGACTGAGTGACTAAGCATACACCAAGTAAAATTCCCTTTAAAATTGACAATAAAAGGCCTACAACATTTAAAAACAAAATTTATTAAATATGGAAGTTGTTTTAAAATAATATTAAAAAGTATTTCATAGTTGAGTACATTTTGGAGGAAGTAAAATTTGATGTTAACCATGAGACTGATGAGATTCCCAGGTGGTGCTAGTGGTAAAGAATCTGCCTGCTAATGCAGGAGACACAAGAAACATAGATACTTCGGTTGGGATGATCCTCTGGAGTAGGAAATAACAACCCACTCCACTATTCTTGCCTGGAAAATTCTATGGACAGGGGATCCTCGTAGTCCATGGGGTTGCCAAGAATTGAACATGACTAAGCATAGCACACATATCACACACACACACATTGGATTCATAATATGTAACCTGGCTACCTTCCTTCAAGCACCAGAAGCCGCAGAGAATCTTCTGTCCTTATTACAACTGCAACACTGGGTTGGTTTCCCACATCTCTCACTTGTAACTCCATGTAGGTTCCATGAGTTTTCCAAAGTTGACACTCCTCTCTCTGTTTAAGGCTCTGAGGATAAATTTCTACAGGACCTCTAGCTTCATTAATTATTTCACCTCCACATTTTTCACTTCTAACTGTCTTTCCCAGGACTCAACTTTCCCCCAAACAGTGCCAACTTTAGGTGTTTTATCTTTCTTGGCAAACAATGAATATCTACAAACTTGTAGTGCTGGAACTGAGTAATTGTACGTGTACAGTACTACAGTTTTTCAGTATCTGTTACAGATACATGCTCATGGCCTTTTCTACATCACTCATATAAAAATATCTAGAACCTAACCAAGGTCAATATTTTTCTGCAATTTTAATTTATTTTCATAAGCATTATTTCTCAACATTCATTTTCCTAAAACCTACTTTTAGAATCTTTAAGTCCCAAGAGAGTCATTTCAACTTTTGGGAGAACTTCATTTTCCTCAAAAAACAAAGCTAGGGGACCTGCAAAACCTTGTCCATAAACTGGAAAAAAACACTCCAGGTCACAGATTTTCAGCATCTTCTAGAAAATTAATGGTCAAGGACAACATGTCAAATCAACCGAAATTATAACTAATGTATGAAGTTAAATGCATACTAACTATAGTATTCAGCTACCTAGGCCCATTCCTTCAAGATTATAATTCCTGTACAGTTCATTAAATGGGTCATTGTCTTCCCCATCCCCTATTCCTCTTATCAGTTCAGTTCAGTGGCTCAGTCATGTCTGACTTTTGCAACCCCATGAACCACAGCACTCCAGGCCTCCCTGTCCGTCACCAACTCCCGGAGTTCACCAAAACTCATGTCCATTGAGTTGGTGATGCCATCCAACCATCTCATCCTCTGTCATCCCCTTCTCCTCCTGCCTTCAATCTTTCCCAGCATCAGGGTCTTTTCAAATGAGTCAGCTCTTCGCAACAGGTGGCCAAAGTATTGGAGTGTCAGCTTCAATATCAGTCTTTCCAATGAACACCCAGGACTGATCTCCTTTAGGATGGACTGGTTGGATCTCCTCATAGTCCAAGGGACTCTCAAGAGTCTTCTCCAACACCACAGTGCAAAAGCATCAATTCTTCGGCGCTCAGCTTTCTTTATAGTCCAACTCTCACATCCATACCTGCTGCTACTGCTATGTTGCTCGTGTCCAACTCTGTGCGACCCCATAGATGGCAGCCCACCAGGCTCCCCCGTCCCTGAGACTCTCCAGGCAAGAACACTGGAGTGGGTTGCCATTTCTTTCTCCAATGCATGAAAGTGGAAAGTGAAAGTGAAGTCACTCAGTTGTGTCTGACTCTTAGCAACCCCATGGACTGCAGCCTACCAGGCTCCTCCATCCATAGGATTTTCCAGGCAAGAGTAACTGGAGTGGGGTGTCATTGCCTTCTCCACACATCCATACATGACTACTGGAAAAACCACAGCCTTGACTAGATGGACCTTTGTTGGCAAAGTAATGTCTCTGCTTTTCAATATGCTGTCTAGGTTGGTCATAACTTTCCTTCCAAGGAGTAAGCGTCTTTTAATTTCATGGCTGCAATCACCATCTACAGTGATTTTGGAGCCCCCCAAAATAAAGTCTGACACTGTTTCCCCATCTATTTGCCATGAAGTGATGGGACTAGATGCCATGATCTTAGTTTTCTGAATGTTGAGCTTGAAGCCAACTTTTTCACTTGCCTCTTTCACTTTCATCAAGAGGCTTTTAATTCCTCTTCACTTTCTGCCATAAGGGTGGTGTCATCTGCATATCTGAGCTTATTGATATTTCTCCTGGCAATTTTGATTCCAGCTTGTGCTTCCTCCAGCCCAGCATTTGTCATGATGTACTTTGCATATAAGTTAAATAAGCAGGGTGACAATATACAGCCTTGACATACTCCTTTTCCTATTTGGAACCAGTTTGTGTTCCATGTCCAATTCTAACTGTTGCTTCCTAACCTGCTTCCTGACCTTGAGGTTTCTCAAGAGGCAGGTCAGGTGGTCTGGTATTCCCATCTCTTTCAGAATTTTCCACAGTTTATTGTGATCCACACAGTCAAAGGCTTTGGCATAGTCAATAAAGCAAAAGTAAATGTTTTTCTGGAACTCTCATGCTGTGTCCATGATCCAGCAGATGTTGGTAATTTGATCTCTGGTTCCTCTGCCTTTTCTAAAACCAGCTTGAATATCTGGAAGTTCATGGTTCACGTATTGCTGAAGCCTGGCTTGGAGAATTTTGAGCATTACTTTACTAGTGTGTGAGATGAGTGCAATAGTGTGGTAGTTTGAGCATTCTTTGGCATTACCTTTCTTTGGGATGGGAATGAAAACTGACCTTTTTCAGTCCTGTGGCCACTGCTGAGTTTTCCAAATTTGTTAGCATATTGAGTGCAGCACTTTCACAGCATCATCTTTCAGGATTTGAAATAGCTCCACTGGAATTCCATCACCTCCACTAGCTTTGTTCATAGTGATGCTTCCTAAGGCCCACTTGACTTCACAGTCCAGGATGTCTTGCTCTAGGTGAGTGATCACACCACTGATCTCCAGTAACATATTGGGCACCTACCGACCTGGGGAGTTCCCCTGTCAGTATCTTATCATTTTGCCTTTTCATACTGGTCATGGGGTTCTCAAGGCAAGAATACTGAAGTGGTTTGGCATTCCCTTCTCCAGTGGACCACATTCTGTAAGACCTCTCCACCATGACCCTCCCGTCTTGGGTGTCCCCACATGGCATGGCTTTGTTTCACTGAGTTAGACAAGGTTGAACTATGGACAGAGGTTCATGACATTGTACAGGAGACAGGGATCAAGACCATCCCCATGGAAAAGAAATGCAAAAAAGCAAAATGGCTGTCTGAGGAGGCCTTTCAAATACCTGTGAAAAGAAGAGAAGTGAAAAGCAAAGGAGAAAAGGAAAGATATAAGCATCTGAATGCAGAGTTCCAAAGAATAGCAAGGAGAGATAAGAAAGACTTCCTCAGTGATCAATGCAAAGAAAGAGAGGAAAACAACAGAATGGGAAAGACTAAGATCTCTTCAAGAAAATTAGAGATGCCAAGAAAACATTTCATGCAAAGATGGGCTCGATAAAGGACAGAAATGGTATGGACCTAACAGAAGCAGAAGATATTAAGAAGAGGTGGCAAGAATACACAGAAGAACTGTACAAAAAAGAGCTTCATGACCCAGATAATCACGATGGTGTGATCACTGACCTAGAGCCAGACATCCTGGAAAATGAAGTCAAGTGAGCCTTAGAAAGCATCACTATGAACAAAGCTAGTGGAGGTGATGGAATTCCAGTGGAGCTATTTCATATCCTGAAAGATGATGCTGTGAAAGTGCTGCACTCAATATGCCAACAAATTTGGAAAACTCAGCAGTGGCCACAGGACTGAAAAAGGTCAGTTTTCATTCCCATCCCAAAGAAAGGCAATGCCAAAGAATGTTCAAACTACCACACAATTGCATTCATCTCACATGCTAGTAAAGTAATGCTCAAAATTTTCCAAGCCAGGTTTCAGCAATATGTGAACCGTGAACTTCCAGATGTTCAAGCTGGTTTTAGAAAAGGCAGAGGAATGACAGATCAAATTGCCAACAATCGCTGGATCATGGAAAAAGCATGAGAGTTCCAGAAAAACATCTATTTTTGCTTTATTGACTATGCCAAAGCCTTTGACTGTGTGGATCACAATAAACTGTGGAAAATTCTGAAAGAGATGGGAATACCAGACCACCTGACCTGCCTCTTGAGAAATCTCAAGGTCAGGTAGCCAGTCAGGAAGCAACAGTTAGAATTGGACATGGAACAACAGACTGGTTCCAAATAGGAAAAGGAGTATGTCAAGGCTGTATATTGTCACCCTGCTTATTTAACTTATATGCAGAGTACATCATGAGAAACACTGGGCTGGAAGAAGCACAAGTTTGAATCAAGATTGCCAGGAGAAATATCAATAAGCTCATATGCAGATGACACCACCCTTATGGCAGAAAGTGAAGAGGAACTAAAAAGCCTATTGATGAAAGAGGAGAGTGAAAAAGTTGGCTTCAAGCTCAGCATTCAGAAAACTAAGATCATGGCATCTAGTCCCATCACTTCATGGCAACTAGATGGGGAAACAGTGAAAACAGTGTCAGACTTTATTTTTGGGGGCTCCAAAATCACTGCAGATGGTGATTGTAGCCATGAAATTAAAAGACGCTTACTCCTTGGAAGGAAAGTTATGACCAACCTAGACAGCATATTGAAAAGTAGAGACATTACTTTGCCAACAAAGGTCCATTTAGTCAAGTTTTTCCAGTGGTCATGTATGTATGTGAGGGTTGGACTGTGAAGAAAGCTGAGCATGAAGAATTGATGGATTTGAACTGTGGTGTTGGAGAAGACTCTTGAGAGTCCCTTGAACTGCAAGGAGTCCATCCTAAAGGAGATCAGTCCTGCGTGCTCATTGGAAGGACTGATGCTGAAGCTGAAACTCCAATAGTTTGGCTTCCTCATATGCAGATTGACTCATTGGAAAAGACCCTGATGCTGGTAGGGATTGGGGGCAATAGGAGAAGGGGATGACAAAGGATGAGATGGCTGGATGGCATCACCGACTTGATGGACATGAGTTTGAGTGAACTCCTGGAGTTGGTGATGGAGAGGCCTGGCGTGCTGTGATTCATGGAGTTGCAAAGAGTCACACATGACTGAGCGACTGAAGTGAACTGAATAATGGATTATTATCAGTCCCCAAACAAGTGATGCATGTGTGATAAGATCAGTGTATATCCTCTGTTTCACTCACATTAGTGGGGATTCTGTCTAAAACATTTGTATTTATTCTAGAGTAGATGGCTAACTTTGAAATGAAAAGAGTGATATAAAATTTACTAAGATAGTAGAGGATAATGAGATGAGCAAATGGGCTTGTAGGATTTAAAAATTTCTTAGAGGCATCATTTTGAATATCAGACCAAATTCTATTATATATGGGTAAACAAGAGGGTAAAGTGATTTTTCATTTTGTAGATGCCGTAGCTATAATTTTCTGCTGATAACATTTTAGCAAGTCATTTAATTAATATATTTTGTATTTCTATTGTCAGACTCTTTGTTGAAATAAATGTTCAAATTCTGCATAAAACATGTTTCTCTATACATTTTCAGTAAGTTTTGCTATAAGTGAATGTGAATTTTCTGCTCATTTTGGACATATGTGGCAACTGTCAATGAAAATTGGTCAAGGGAATTAAATTTACAGGAGAAAGGCTAAGCTTTTCACCTAAAAACTTACTTCACGTTACATTTAATTAATTTTATTGAAATGAATAAGGCCAGCAAACTCCAGGAGATGGCGAAGGACAGGGAAGCCTGGTGTGCTGCAGTCCATGGCATCGCAAAGAGTCGTACATGACTGAACGACAACAGAGGCCAAATTAAATTTTAAATTTTAAGACTTTATATAGGCAATGAAGGAATCATTATTTTGGAACAAGGTATCTTGTAAAGATACTTTTCTTCAAAGTACCTTATAAAATTTCATTTAAAATCAACCATATATTGGAAATTTCCTGGCAGTTCAGTGATGGTCCAGTGGTTAGGACTCTGCATTTTCACTGGCAAAAGCATGGATTCTGTTCCTAGCAGGGAAACTATGCAAGCCACATGGTAAGTCAAAAACATAAAATAAAAAAATCATACATTATTTATCATTTAAAAAAATTTTGTTAATATGAGTATCTATAACACTATTCAAAAATATATATGAATAATTTATTCTTAATGTTATTTCTTATAAAGAATTATACTATTTAAATATTCTAGACTTTTCCCTGCATAAAAGACATTAAAATAACTGTATACATAACTCAAGACTGTACAAGCATTAATTATCAGACATTTCAGATATTTAAGAATTAAAAGTCATTCTATTGTTTTTGAAGTAAGGCAGTAAAAGGATGGGCTCCTTTTGGAAAAGTGAGAATAGTATCAAATGCTATTATAATCAAATTAGTTAACTATAGAGTTCAGTATATTTTCCTTTGTGTGTAATGAACCTGAGGGAAAATATTGAATCTAAATAGCAGCTCTAGTGAGGTACCAGAGGTCAAATGTTAAAATCTTTTTCTTAGTAAGAGGCACTATAGCATCACCTGCAACAGTCAACAGATATGCTTACAGAGCGCAACCGTTTTTGCGGCAATATTCTCTTAGGGTATATTAGTGAACAAAACAGACATTTGTCTTCTTGGGGCTTCTAGTCTAGCAAGGAGAGACAGAATAAAAGAATAAAACAATCATAATAAGCAAGCAAATGATATGGCCTGTTATAAAGTGGTAAGTACTATGACAGAAGAAAAAATGGAGCAAGTTAGGTGAGGGGAGGAGAATTAGACTCTAAAATGTAGGGTATACATTGTGGTGACAAGTCGGATGCTCAGTGCAGGCCACCCCATGCAGCAGGTGACAACTGAAAAAGACAAACTGAATTATCCAAGTAGAGATCTAGGGGATGGGTATTCCAGGAAGAAGAGACAGCCTAGTGCAAAGGCCCCAAGGTGGAAACAGGAATGCCAGTGCCACTAAAGTGCAATGAGTAGAGCAGAGTAGTGTGTGAGGTCATGGAAATGACTGGGGCCAGATTTTTTCAGCAGACATTTCTTTAAAAAGCCTGATAGTAAAAATTTTGGGCTTTGCAACACATCATCTTTATTGCCAACAACTCATTTCTACCTGCTACTGCTAAGTAACTTCAGTCGTGTTCGACTCTGTGCGACCCCATAGATGGCAGCCCACCAGGCTCCCCCATCCCTGGGATTCTCCAGGCAAGAACACTGGAGCGGGTTGCCATTTCCTTCTCCAGTGCATGAAAGTGGAAAGTGAAAGTGAAGTCGCTCAGTCGTGTCCGACTCAGCGACCCCATGGACTGCAGCCTACCAGGCTCCTCCACCCATGGGATTTTCCAGGCAAGAGTACTGGAGTGGGGTGCCATTGCCTTCTCTGCATTTCTACCTATGTAGTGCCAAAGCAACCATAGACAAGATATAAGTAAATATAACTATGTTCCAATTAATGTTATTTATGGACATTGAAGAGCTTCCCTGATGGCTCAGATGGTAAAAAATTTTGCCTGCAATGCAGGAGACATGGGAGACATGGGTTTGATCCCTGGGTCAGGAATATCCTCTGGAGGAGGGCATGGCAGGCCACTCCAGTATTCCTGCCAGGAAAATCTCATGGACAGAGGAGTCTGGTGGGTTACAGTCCATAGGTTTGCAAAGAGTTGGAGACTGAGCATGTATGCACATTGATATTGAAAGTTAAATTTCATATATTCTACAGTTACAATTTTTTTAATCATTGAAAAATATAATACCATCCCTAGCTCATGGGTTATTAAAATATGTAGTGGGCAGATTTGGTATGCATGTCATAACTGCCAACCCTTTATGTGACATAGTTTGCCACTATAAGGATTTTGGGCTCTTGGGCTCTATTCAGTGGGGTTTCAGTGTGGGGTTTTCAGCAGAACAACAGCAAGATAGGTCTTCTACTTTCTAAAGATCACAGGAATGGCTGTGTTGAGGAGAAAAGATACAGGTCAAGAGTATTAGAATAAGAGAGACCTGTTAAGAGGTCAATAGAGAATTCCAGGCAAAAGATATGGAGGCTGAGACCAAGGAGTTAGTATTGCAGACAGAAGGAAGTGGTCAGATTCCAGAACTCTTTTAAAGGGGGATCCAGTAGTCTTCCTGCTATTTATGTATACAGAGTGTGAAATTACATGAAGGCACACAAGTTGCCTCCAGAACAACTTGCAGAAAAAATAAAGACATTAGAACCAGATTAACCTTAATTCAAACCCCATCTCACCGTCAAAGTGACATCGAACAAACTTCACACTTCCATGCTTAGATTCCCAAGAGTGAAATGGGGATGATGATATTTATCTCACAGAGTAAGGCAACATCGTAGAGCAACTATCAGGTATTCAGTGGTAGCACTGCACTCTATGATGTGAACTTCATAACACTCGTCACAATGAATTCGACCACCTAACATGGCAGGTCATGTCATGTCCTCATTGTGGAGAACCTAAGCACACACTCCAGTCCTGCCCAGTATCATGCAGGCTGTTCACTGTAGGGCTGACCTTCACACTCATTCCACCTGACTCCAGAATCCATGCTGTTAATGATTATGCTGCTCTGCCTCCCTGGAAAAGTTATAATTCATTTCTCATAAAACTGGAAACCAACCAACAAATAACTGTCAGAGACTATCTTAAAACCAAATACAACAGATCAGGTGTTAGAAAAAGAAAACAAAAAACAATGAGCACATCCTAATACTGGGGAAAAGATCTAAACAAGGAATAAAATTATTGTAATGAGTGTGCACAGGAAAGAAATTTAGGAAAGGAATATATTAAGGCAAATAGAACTTCATATCACATTGGGTCTTGATTATCCATGGAGACAATTTGTCTTTCATAGGGAAAAAGGAAGACACAAATTCAGTCATTCATTGGATAAATATGTTGGAGTGCCAAGAATCATTGCTGAAACTTAAAAGTACAAGTAAAGAAGCTAGATATGGCATCTGTCCTCTTGTAGAAACCATCATTTGTGATTAAAGGGGTCTATTTTTAGTGGGGTTAAGAGACCTTTAATATCCTTGCAAAGGAAAAGAATCAGAATGAGGGAAGCATAATTCAGCCCCTAAAGAGGAGAGCAATTATTGAAGTTGAAATAGGAATTTTGTGTTTTCTAATTGCTTAAAGGGAGAGTTCAGGGGAGTGAAGAAGGGAGCATGAAAATATTAAATTGATTGGATTCTTACTAGTCACTTCTTAACTAAAATTTCCACCTGGATTAGGGTGCTGCTCTCTGCCAGGCTGTCAGAGCCACAAACCAGCAGAGACTGAGGGGGTAAGGAAGCACAGGAGAAAGGAGGCCAACAAACACAGTTATAATAAAGAAAAGATCACCTCAGAAGGCATGTACTGGTCAAGGTAAATGTGGTTAATAATGACAAATATAAATACCAGTATAAGTGAACATATGGCAAAAACTCAAGAATGATGTGAAGTGCGAAGAAATAGACTTGTGATTATTATACATTTCGATTGATTTATAAACAAAATATATGGATCTCTACATGAACACTGATAAAAAAAAAGAAAAGATTTTAAAGGAGAGAATATCACATTGTCACATCTGAGGCAGTTCTGTTGTAGACACAGTGATAGTTTCAGCTAAGTTCTCTAGTTTTTTTCCTTAAAATGTCAAGTCCTGAGCTGGGCGGAGCCCCCGTTTTCTGTAGTGCAGTCACCCTGTGCACCTAACATTGCCTGCTGGCTGGTGGCAGCATCTCCTTGATGAGCAGGCCAGGGCCAGTCCCAGGCAGCTCCCCTTTCAGCCTGACAGCTGCATATCCCAGGTGGTCTGACATTTGAGATGGAGGCTGTGGATAAGATTGAAGGTGTTTTAGGGGAGAAGTAGGCTGTGAATAACACCAAGACTTCATCCAGATGGAATCACTCATGAGACAACCTGAGATAGTCTATTACTGCCCATATGTCTTCTAGGTCTCCAAAGGCCAGGCTCCATTGATTTATAAGAAACCTACTATTTATGCTTTTGGCTCATTTCACAACAGACTACAGTAAAGGATTTATCAGAGATGCTGCTGTTTCTGGCAGTTGTTGGGATTTTATAAGTTCTTTAAATAAAACAGTCTCCATAAATATCCTAGTAAACATCAGACAATAAAGTAAATATTTGGGGGTTAGATTCAGTTTATTTCCTCTTAATACACACCATCTTTTTACAGGTTTCCTTCTGAGTACAGCACCATGGCAAAACCTTTTATAGAACATACCTATTTTAGGTAAATAAATAAATATGTGACTCCAAAGAAATAAAAATTACTTGATATAGCTATGCTCACAGTATTGCTTAAACACTTTCTCTCTTGCAGATAAGTCTTGGAAGAATTATTTCATTATTTTTTCCAGCACAATCAGTTATTAGTGTATCTTATTTATAGATGGTTCTTTGAGGAACTATAGTAATATAGCAAAATATCAGTTATTTCATCACACTAGTGAATTTAATGAACCTGAAGGTGTGTGTTATTTTAGCACTTACTGTAGCTCCTGTGAAAACCCAGTGGTGCTAAAATCTGTAAACCTGTCATTGCTTAAGTAATAACCTTGTTAAAAGCATCTTCATTTAACTTACTTTAGCTTCTGCAGGATGTAGGTTTTATTTTATCAGTGCAGAGAGTAGGTGTTTCAAACCCAAACCACTTATTGTAAATATAATTAATTGTAGTTCATTAATTTATTCACAGTGTTATTGCTTTTATTTTCATACTTAGGTTAAATTAAATATTGTCTGGAATCTAGTACCTATTTTCAATTTTTTACAAACTGTTAATTCACATTGAATTTCTGTAGTTACAGGAGTAAATTTTAGTTTGCACCAATGAAAATGTTCATTTTAATTTTTAATACTCCTTTATGTGAGGCACTACAGACTCTTCCCCCTTCCCCTATATACAATGTAGATTTTTTTAAAGTGCACTTTTGTTAATCTACTTGGAATGGATTTGAATTTATTCTTGCCTTTTCAAGATATGAAGAAAATTGGATATTGATGGTAGGTGTTCAGAATTATCAATTGATTTCTACAAGAACACATCTAAATTATTGAAATGCTGGCAATAAAAATGGGAACTCCCTCATATTTAGGACTACTCATGAAAAGAGAGGAGGAGAAGGAAGGGAAAGACAGAGCAGAGCAGATGAAAGAGGACAAAACTGTAATTTATATAATTATAGTCTCAAAACAAAAACAAACTTTTGATAATTACTCGGACAAGCCAATAACAAGGTGTACGATAAAAGCTATATGTTATCAATCACTGTGAAATCCTTGACTGATTGCAATAATGCAGGCAGTAAACACTGACACATGTTCTGTTCCATGACCACATTTAGAAGAACAACATCATAAAAGGTGTTGGTGGCAACCACTGTTTCATTGATAAATGACATTAGTTAAAGAGCTACTAGCCTGATAGAGAGATGAAGATTTTTATCAAATTTTCTTTCCCCAAAATGTATCAAGAAAAATGCAGGATAGAAATAGTATAATAGACCCAGTTAGCAATAAATTGAACCTGTCAAGGTGGTTTTGTTTCTGAATCCATTATTTGTAATCAATTTTTTTTATAAGGTCATAATTCCTCGTTTGGTTTGTTTATGCCTTTGAAAATTGATGATCAATGATGTTCATCTTTACAAAAAGAAATCTCCAATTTAACTTGTATTTTAGTGCTTTAAAATATATAATAATGATCAATATCAATATTGATATCATCAATATCAATATGATGATACTTTTTAATATTTTTTATTGTTTGTGTGTCAATGTTTGAGTTGAGGTTTACTATGTTAAAATTCTTGTGAACACTTCAAATAAAGTTTTTTTTCTTATTAAAAAAAATAATAATAAAATAAAATATATAATAATGATCAAATATATTGGTTATTATGATAATCAAGATATCTTTGTAAAATCCCCCTAAATTGTAACCCTGATATTGATAATCTTTTTCTTCTCCTCTTATAAATGTTGATTTTAAATTTGGGGATAGAGAGGGTGAGGAGAGGAAGCACATCAAGAACTAAGACAATTTCTTAGGATATTTTCAACATTTAAAATAATTATTATTTTCCATTTTATGATTTGTCTTTTAGATGAAGGTTCTTAGAATCATTAATATTTAGACTGGTTGAAAAGTGGGTCATTCAAATAGAGTATATTTAAACATACAGCTAAAACTGTTTCAAAAGTGCATATATACTTTTGTTATCAGTCTCTTTTTGTAACATAACTGTTACTAAAATCTTTCTTTAGTAATTTAGTCAATGTTTATATGACTTGAATAAATGACATTTTTAATCAGAATATTAATCAACCATGTTAATTTTTGTTTGGTCTGACAGTATAGTTATTAAACAATAGCCAGACTAAAGATTTACACAATTGTATCTTTCAATAAGATACACTTTAAATGTACACTAAAGATAGAAAAAAGTAATGAAATTCACAATTATATCAAGGATTTTTTTAAATTAAATCTATTGGTTGTTGGTATCTGTGAACTCTTAAGAATAAACACCTGCAGTGTTTTATTATGTAAAAAGGTGGTTTAATTGCATCTTATTTATCACAGACAAATCAAGCCCTATTCAGAAGATAATAATGACACAGTAATTGGATCAGTAATTGGTTCAGGATGATTCAATATTGTACTAATAATCATAAATACTGCTGTCTTCTGCTTTGATTCAAGGCTGACATGCTAATATAGATTGGATTTAGAGCAATAAATATTAGTGAACTGGATCTAGTATTATTAATATCTAGATCCTTACTTTGACTATGCCAGCCAGAAACAGGTATAAAACATATGCACTACTTGAGAACATATTTTAAATTACAATATGAATTCATTAGCTTCCCTGATAGCTCAGTTGGTGATGAATTCATCAATGTACTTTATTGGCTTTTCTTAACTATTCATCTCTGAAACCAACATCTTCAATGTATGGAGGTGGAAGGGAGTAGACAAGAAGACATTTCCTTATTTTTCTTATAAAAATGATCATATTGGTGGAGTAATACAGCTTTTACATTTGATTGAGCTAGTTACCATGGAGGATGTGACATGATGACCTGGTGGGCAAAATTATTCACATGCCAGTCATGTAATGATGGATAAGAAAATCATTCCCATTACCACACTGTGTTCAGCAGACACTTGGCGGTTAAACAGGACTATTTCCTAGCCAGTGTGGTGGCAGCCTTTCACTGAGAGCCAAAGGAGAGGGAGGCTCATTATGTAGGAAACAATGATCCTTATTCACTCAACATGGAAACTTGCCTCACAAGAACACATTGGATAGCTCTGGTCTGGAATAAAAATGGCATATCCCCTTTTATCAATGGAACAGAAACCTAGGATCAACATGCCTAGCTTGGAATTCTGCCTACTAGTGATAGAAATGGATATATTCAGGCATTTGTTTATTTATGACCATTTCCATGGATTGGAGGGATTGGAGAGGTGCTTACTGTCTTCCCAGTTGCTTCAGTCGTGTCTGACTCTTTGTAACCCCATGGACTGTAGCCTGCCAGGCTCCTCTGTCCATGGGATTCTCCAGGCAAGGAAACTGGAGGGTGTTGCCATTTCCTTTCTACTGCTGCTGAAATAGGTCTCTTTTGTGGGGAAAAGAGAAAGGGGTAGCTCACAGGTGCCAATGGAAAATGTAACTATGCACTTTTAACTCTGAAGTTATAAGACTGCTGGAGACTACTGATTGGGTGTGTAATATTTACCTGGCAATGGGAGGATATTGGGAGAATATTTTTTCTATTGTTTTAGCTAAACAGGATAATGGAAAAATAAGAAAGCCTTCTTAAGTGAACAATGCAATGAAATAGATTAAAAAATAGAATGGAAAAGACTAGAGATCTCTCAAGAAAATTAGAGATCCAAGGGAATATTTCATGCAAAGATAGGCACAATAAAGGAAAGAAATGTCAAGGACCTAACAGAAACAGAAGAGATTAAGAAGAGGTGGCAAGAATACCCAGAAGAACTGTAAAAAAAAGTTGTTAATGAGCTGGATAACCACGATGGTGCGATCACTCACTCAGAGGTAGACAGACATCCTGGAGTGTGAAATCTAGTTACAAACAAAGCTAATGGAGGTGATGGAATTCCAGCTGAGCTATTTCAAATCCTAAAAGATGATGCTATTAAAGTGCTGCACTCAATATGCCAGCAAATTTGAAAAATTCAGCAGTGGCCACAGGAATGGAAAAGGTCAGTTTTCATTGCAAACTTAAAGAAAGACAATTCCAAAGAACATTCAAATTACTATACAATTGCACTCATTTCACATGGTAGCAAGATTATGCTCAAAATCCTTCAAGCTAGGCTTTAGCAGTACATGAATCGAGAACCTCCAGTTGTACAAGCTGGATTTAGAAAAAGAGAAATCAGAGATCAAATTGCCAACATCTGCTGGATTATAGAAAAAGCAGAGGAATCAGAGATCAAATTGCCAACATCTGCTGGATTATAGAAAAAGCAGTATACTTTTGCTTCATTGAATATGCTAAATCCTTTGACTGTGTGGATCACAACAAAGTATGGAAAATTCTTAAAGAGAGGGGAATAAAAATGACCTTACCTGTCTCCTGGGAAACCTGTATGCAGGACAAGAAGTAACAGTTAGAACTGGACACGGAACAACAGACTAGTTCAAAATTGGAAAAGGAGTATTTCAAGGCTGTATATTGTCAACCTGCTTATTTAACTTACATGCAGAGTACATCATATGAAATCCTGGACTGGATGAATCATAAGCTGGAATCAAGATTGCCAGGAGAAATATCAACAACCTCAGATATGTGGATGATACCACACTAATGGCAGAAAGTGAAGAGGAACTAAAGAGCCTCTTGATGAAAGTGAAAGAGGAGAGTGAAAAAACTGGCTTAAAACTCAACATTCAAAGAACAAAGATCATGGCATCTGGTCCCATCTCTTTGTAGGTAATAAATAGGGAAAAGGTGAAAACAGTAACAGATTTTATTTTCTTGGGCTCCAAAATCACTAAGGACTGCAGCTATGAAATTAAAGACATTTGCTCCTTGGTAGAAAAGCCGTGGACAAACTTAGACAGCATATTAAAAAGTAGAGACATCGCTTTACCAACATAAGTCAATATAGTCAAGGCTATGATTTTTCCAGTAGTCACGTATGGATGTAAGAGTTAGACCATTAAGAAGGCTGAGTACCAAGGAATTGATGCTTTCAAACTGTGGTGCTGGAGAAGACACTTGAGAGTCCCTCGGACTGCAAGGAGATTGAGCCAGTCAATCATAAAGGCTAACAACCCTGAATATTCATTGGAAGGACTGATACTGAAGCTCTAATACTGTGTGTTGGAAGAAAAAAAAAATGCCAGAAAATAGCCACCTGATGCGAAGAGCTGATTCACTGGAAAAGACCCTTATGCTGGGAAAGATTGAGGGCAAGAGGAGAAGATAAGATGACAGAGGATAAGATGGTCGGATGACATCACTGACTCAATGGCATGAGTTTGAGCAAACTTTGGGAGACAGTGAATGACAGGGAAGCCTAGTATGCTGCATTTCATGATATTGCAAGGAGTCAGACATGACTTGGTGACTAAACAACAAAAAAAAGGATAATGGAATGCACAAGAGCTATGTATAGGACCAAAAGAATGTCATGGAGTAGAGAACCAAAATGCTTCCTGGTAAAGAACTCAAACATAATAATACATTTCCTAGGAATAATAGAGAGGTCAATGAAACCAATGAATCTAGAGAGGAGTTGGATTATTCTGTTATCTATCTCTTGCTTTTGGCTTTTTGTTATTTACAAATTTGGTAATTTGAAATGGAATTTACTCTCCAAAGTTCATTATGAAGAAAATGAATACAAACCTTATCAAATTTATTACTTATACAAATACTCCAGGATGAGATGAGTATTGAGATTTCTTTCATATCATTGATCTCTGTTCTAATTATTTAAAGAACATAGAGTGATGTGATTAATTTCTTATGACCAAAGTCACGCAGGAAACACAAGTAGACAAACTGTGTGTTGGAAGAAAAAAAAAAAGCCAGAACATCCTATATCAGTGTCCTCAAAGAGACTTTGATTAACCCAACGATTCCATTCAAGGAAACAAGCTTCAGCCTGTTCTTGTGTTCTCAGTCCACCCTCTTCATTCAAGGTATGGAAGATGCAATTTTCTAGCATACACCCAGTTGAATCTTTTCTAATGGTATCCATGTTGGCGCTATTTTCTAGGTAGGCATGGAGGGATGTCTTCATCATTCACAGGAGTCTGGGGTTACGCCAAAGGCAAAGACAACTCCACAGACAAGGGAAATAGATAATTTCAGTTCCCGAATCAGTATTGAGTCCACTAACACCTGAGCAGTGAAAATCCTGTGGTGTCTTCATTCAAGAGCCAGGAAATTCCATGTGTTTATGGACTCAAGTTCTCTTCTAAATGGAGTGACTATTTATTGTTTCGTATCCATGAAAGGAAATCTGCAAATAGCAGACAGACGTCACACATTCCTTGTGCATCTACGCCCCAGTGGCTCCAATGCTGAGCCAACTGCTCATGAGTTACAGGATAACTAATTCACTTGGTCCTATTTCTCCCTGAAACTCTACGTGGAGTTGTGGTTCACTGGTTTAGTGACGTGAATGAAGGGAATTCACTGCACTTCAAATCTCTCATTACACCTTAATTAGGACCCCAGCTAGAAATATCAATGTTTTAACAACTGTAGCAGACAAGGTTTCTTTTTTTTGCTTTAATCATATATTGTAAAGCAGATTGAAGTACTTTATCAATGTTTTCTGTTTTTTTTTTTTTTTGTCCTATTGAGAATCCACAGCTAAGTGTACTAACATAAAAACTAAGGCTGTGATCTTTCCATTTTAATCCTCAGCTCAGTCAGCAACAGAGTTAACAAATGATAACAGTAATCATAGAAAATACATTGTTAATGAATAACAAATGCATAACTATTAATTTTTTGTTGTGTTGAATTTTGTTTTCTATGTTTGTGGGTGTTATTTTTTAAACAGAAATTTTGTCACTGAGGCAACTTATACCCTTTTTCGGTTTTTAAATTTCCAAGTAATTAGGAATATTTTTAATCATCATTTTGATCTTAGAAATTTGTTTTGGGACCACCAACTACTAGTGTTCCTAACCTGGAGCTCCTGAGTAACTTCCCCTGCAAAGTGCCATTCTGTGGCAGAAAACTTATTTGAATACTTGTAACATCTGAATCATAAATAATAAAAACCTATGTTTTAGGTGTCTGTATAATAACCATCTTTATAGCAAAAGAGGGAAAACATTTTGTTTTACCTAATATTTATTATTTCAAATATTTAACATCCCCCAAACAAGGTTACAGTAAATTTCCAATTAACAACAAAATAAAATAAACCATAACTTTAAAAATACAACTTTAAATCAAAGAAAGAAGACAAACAATACTAAAATTTAATCTGTCCTTTGGGGCAGGAGACAGCTTACAGGTTCTAGTCAGCCAGCTAAATGACAGTCAGAAAAGATCATGTGACTGGGGTCTAAAACACTAATTAATCTCCATAAAGCTGTAAGTGAGGTAGGTAAGATGACTTGAAATCTGATTACATTATTGCATTTAAGGGGAGAAAATGCTGCATGTATTTTTCATGTTGATTTTAACCACCTGAGCCCTTAATGACGTTTTGTACCTTGGAAGAAAACTCATATTTCATCCATATTTTAGAATGAACTACAAAGATGCTACTGTCATTAGTATATGATTTACGTATTTGCTGTAAATAACATGAAAATGCATCATGTAGGATGCCTTTGTGAAGTTTTCAAAGAATAAGTAATTCTTTGAAAGGTAGATTCACTGTGAAAAGGAAGCTGTAAACTGTAAGATTAAAAGAAATTGACAAAGATATTTAAATGAAATAATAATTTTACTATCCTCACCCCTATGTCCATAAAAAGCAAATGATGAGATAGTATATTTTGGCTATTGGACATTTATGTGCTACATTTTTATTAGTTCTAAAGTCCTATACAAAATAATTCTGAAAATTTATTAAAATATGGTATTCTCTACCCCTTCCATTATTCCAGTCACAGATAACATATGTAAACACTTTGTTAGAAGAAGTCATTCAGAATCCCATGGAACCTTCCAGTATATTTCACAGCTAATTCTTTTTTTTGTTTTAACATTTAAATAAAAGAGACTTCTAAGCAATGGTCCTTTAAATGTGTTCTCCTTTTATCTGCAGCAGAACAAGGAATATAGAATAATAATTTGGAGCATTATGTCTGGAATGCTGTGAAAACAATCCTTATTAGATTGGAATGAACCCTGAAGAGAGAGAGTGTGTGTCTGTGTGTGTGTGTTCAGTGTGGGGCAGGGGGGTAGCATTATTTGTACATAAGAGAGAATAAGACAGAAATTTGGAGTTTTGTTAATAAGCACCATCAATCATAGATTATGCAAATTATATATCTGCAAAAATTTTATTTAAAAATTGGAAACATTATATTCTGAGTTAAAATACAAGCCAGGGAATTTATTGCTAGCAGGTAATCCATTGTATACTGAACACAGAGAGAAGGTGACAGGCAGAATATATTCTCTAGTTTGTTTTATTAAAATGATAATTGTTTTCCCATAATAATATTAATGAATGCATGAGGAAACTGAATCACAAAAATAGAATGTCTCTCATTGAGAATCTGAAAGCACTTTATAAACAAAGGGCTTTTTTGACTCTATTTTATGTGAACAAAGTTTTTTTTGAGTTAAGGAATATTCACTACTTTGGGGCAAAAGTTGCCATTTTTCATCTTGACAAAAAGACTAAATGCTAGTCAAGATTTTCCCAGTGTGCAAACTTTAGAAGCGCCATAAAGGATAGGTGTGGTTTAAGATTCAGAAGACAAGAAATATCTTTTGCTCCTTCATTTTTCTTTTCTCTAATCATATAAGGTGAACATGTATTTATTGTAATACATGGATAGATGTACACCCAAAGACATACTCGTGCACAGGGAGGTGTGCAGGAGGGCATACCTAGAAGGGCTGCTAGAAGATTCTAAAGGTTTCTGCACCAGGCAGAGTGATGGAAAAGCACAGGAAGGAAAGCAAAGCGCCAGGAAGGAGAGCCACTCCATCTATTCTGACCTCTGGCTTCACATCCATCTAATCTCCTCTGTATCCACTTCCTATGATCCACTATCTTTCCACTTTGCCCTTTGGGATACAGAGTGTGGGAAACATTTTCCCCAACCTGAGTAAGTATTTATGAGCTTCTACTTCCTGAGTTCAGTGAATATTTTTAGACTGCAAAAAGCATTGTATGTCCTGTGAATGGTGGTATTAGTTAAAATATTATTACGATTATTTTGGAATAACTTATCACTGCTTAAATATCCCAGGTTTATATTTCCAGCCACTGAATATTTGAAGCCTTGAGAGAATCCTTGCTAATGTATAACTAGTCAGTATCCATGGTTAAAACTTAAAGGAGGTAAAAAGGGAAACTATGACACTATGGAGAATTCTAGAAGTTTGTGTCAAAAATTTCTAAAATGACCTATAGTAAAATAATGTATAAAATTATCCCTTGATATTAAAGAATGCTTAGTGGGAGACAAGGGTAGAGCTGAGGTAAAACACCTTCTGCTGCTGCTAAGTCACTTCAGTCGTGTCTGACTCTGTGCGACCCCATGGACTGCAGCCCACCAGGCTCCCCCCTCCCTGGGATTCTCCAGGCAAGAACACTGGAGTGGGTTGCCATTTCCTTCAGTGCATGAAAGTGAAAAGTGAAACTGAAGTCACTCAGTCGTGTCCGACTCTTAACGACCCCATGGACTGCAGCCTACCAGACTCCTCCATCCATGGGATTTTCCAGGCAACAGTACTGGAGTGGGGTGCCATTGCCTTCTCCCAAAACACCCTCTATTGAACTTTAAATTCTAACCAGAATTTTGTCCTATTGTGTAATGATACACCAAGGCCAGACCATTCCCACCAACCGTACTATAGAAAAATCTTATGGGCCTACACACCATTAATTCACTTTCCCAATATAACTGAATAGACAAAGCTTGCAACTCAAGATCAAGAAACCAGGGATGGAATAGAAAAATTTGAGGTGGGTATTCCTGGTGGCTCAGTGGTAAAGAATTCTGCCAATGTAGGAGATGGGCGTGCAATCTCTGGGTCAGGAAGATCCCCTAGAGAAGGAAATGGCAGCCCACTTGAGTATTTTTGCCTGGGAAATCCCATGGACAGAGGAGCTGGAAGGGCTATAGTTCATGGGGTCACAAAAGAGTCAGAAATGACTTAATGTCTAAACAACAACAACAATTCAAAGAAAAAGCTGATATATTCTCTATGCTGATATCTTTCTCCCAATTTTTTTTACTTTGATATTATGAAATTCTTCAGCAGTTTAAAAAATTCTGAGATTCAAAACTGTGTCAACATTACAACACTTTGAATTTTTTAGTTGCTTTATGGCAAAACCAATACAATATTGTAAAGTTTAAAAAAAATAAAGTATGCCCTCAAAAGCTTGCTTTTTAAAGCAGTCGCTTGTATAAATGGCATAAATTGCCAACTCTTCTGCAATGGTGAATCAAATTTTATTGAGGTTGTGGAATTAAGTCTCTTCTTTCTTTTCTTTTTTTGCTTCCTTTTCTGACAAGGTATTTGCTAACATATCTGAAATTTGGATTTAATTTGAGATCTACTTTGACAATGAAAGTGAAATTTGCTCAGTCATGTCTGACTCTGCAATCCTATGGACTATAGCCTGCCAGGGTCCTCTGTTCATGGAATTTTCCAGGCAAGAATACTGGAGTAGGTTGCCATTCCCTTCTCCGTGGCATCTTCCTGACCCAGGAATCAAACCCAGGTCTCCTGCATTGGAGGCTGAGTCACTAGGGAAGCCCTCTACTTTGACAATGGAGGGACAGATTTATGAAGCATCAAGATTTCTAATTGGTAGTTTGATTTGAGTGTTTGTTTGTGCCTGTGTTTGTTTACATACTTATGTACTATTTCTACATTCATCCATCCACTTCTTTATGGACAGAACATTAGACAAAAATCCACTTTAATGAGAAACATAGGCAAATTCTTGTTTAACATAAAAGCCACTTCAACTATTAATCATGATTAGAGAAAAGCCCCATTGTTACAGATTATCATTTAACTTCCAAAAGCTAGAAGCAGTGACAGCACAAAATTTTACAAAGCTTTATGTAACAAATTTGTGTAAATAAAGATTGTCCAACCTGATCTTTGATGGAACTTGATTACTAATCAAATATACATAACCCATTTCATTTGTTAAGGTCTTGATTTTCTATATTATTTTGGCTTTGTCCTAACAAATACACTTGGCCATAATGAAAATAAACCTGCTGAAGTCTCTGAGGTCTGAGACAAGCTATAACACATTTCTTCACTGCGGGGTGGGCTCCTGGGATGCCTACTGAGAAAATGCCTGCCCACTGAGCATGCCCAGACTATTAAAATGAATTGACATGTTAATGCTGACAGGAAAAGAGCACAAGAGAGCTTGCTAAATTACTGCTCAGTCAGGCACTAGGAATTCCTGAGTGGCTAACTCCTGAGCAAAACCCACAGCAAGCACAACAACAACAACAAAACTTTATTGTCAAATGCACCAAAACAAACACACACTAACAGGGTTGTCATGTTAGCAATCCACCTGCCCATAAATCATATAGATTTTAATCATACCTGCCACCTTAGCCGCTTATCCCCAGAGAAATTGTTTTCTTTTTGCTCCCTCCTTCATTCGCTTTCAATTATCTGGAAGCTGGTTCGCGTGTTTATTTATTTATCTAAAGTTCACATACTGTATGCATGCACAAATTTTCTCCAGGGGTCTGGACCAGGCAGATCATAGGAGGATGCAGTGGAGCATAGCAGCTAACAGCTCAGATGAATGTACTCAGTCTCAAAAACCTGCTTTGGACCATGATGACAAGGAAAGGGGAGGACAGAAAGTAATTAGTATGTGTACAATGATTGATTATGGCTTAATATTCAGGCATTTCACCTCCAGACCACTATACTTAGACTTAAAGAATGATGAAACAGGAAGTCCTCATGGTTTTTGATAAGTGAGGAAGAAAAAATTCTGTTTTTCCACATTTAAGTTATTACTTTGACTTCTGTGGGCATGGCATAAAGTTTATTCACTTTAAACATATATGTTTATTCACTGCATCAAGGAATTGTTTAAAATCTCAAACATTAAGATGAGCATAAATAAGTGACTTCTAGCCTTGGGCAGGCAAAGAAGAGATGAAAGGAAGCTACACATTTCAGATGAAATTATCCAGTCTTACCATTGTGTTGTCTCCCATGAACAACTTCAGAAAATAATATCAATTTGGCTACTCAAGGAATAAGTAGTGACCTTTTCTCAGCAAAAGAAGTGAAAGAGGAGCATAGCTGCATTGTAGAGTTCATATCCTTTAGACAGAAAATTCATTTTCATTAGAAAAATTGGTCAAAAAATAGATATGTTAGATATGGCAAATTCAAAAGAAAGAAAACTTTCACTTTATTGTATCTGATTCAAGGGTTTTTGACACTGTGCTGTGTGTATGTGTATGTGTAAGTCATGATGGCTTTTTATGCACATTCTGATCTATACTTGCCAAGCTGTGTATTAGCTCCATCTCTAGATAGAATCTGTTTAGAACACCCATAGAAATTAAAAGGATCACATGGAGTTTGACATTTTGCAAAATGAAAGAATAATGGATGTATTATATTGTGTGTTTTTTCCTTTTAATAAAAATGTCTAACTGACCCTTGGGAAGCTTGGCTGGAAGTTTAGAAGTCTGATTCATTTTTCTTCCTCTTTATGCTCAAAAATACGAGAATGTAATTTCTTCAGCTTCATATTTTCTTTGATATTTCAGTAAGTTTGAGATTTCTTTCTTGTTCATAAATCATGAACTAAATAATCGAAGTGTACCCTAAAATACTTTGGTGTCTTTTGACTTTGCATCTTATATTCAAATGCCCAAACAAATCTCCCTGCTCTATTAACTTTTATGTTTGTCTTCTTATAACTGTGGCCAAGGACATGCCACAGAACTTAAGAAGTATTTGACCTTTAACCTCAGATGTGAAATAATAAATAATCCATCTCATATTGGATATAAAATTCTAGTCCCCCAAAGTGCCAGATTATTTATATATAAATTTACATATTCATATTCACTTAAGTGAATATTTTTGGGTGGAAAATAAACCGTCCAAGTTACATTTCATATTTTGCCATTACACATCTGTACCTTACAGATTGTGACCATAGGTTTATATTTTTTGTAATCTCCCCTAAAAATGATATTCATTAATCTATTCATCAATTACTAATTAAGCATCTAACATGTGTCAGGTGCCAGATCACAGTGTCTTAGGTAAAATAGCCCTTAATTGTTACATAGATTTAATTTAGACTGATCAATCTATATGTACTTATCTATTTGTATATCTATTCATCTCATTTCAAAAACATCAATTTTAAATTCCAAAATTAAACTGAACATGGTTTACATGAATTAAAGTAACCAAAATCCATCAATAACTTTTTATGTACCAATTAAAAAAAATGACCAATAAGATTTTGATTAGTCAAGTCTGTAGTGCTCTATCTGTATCACACGGATGAGAAGAAAAGGGAGTCCAGGCAAAAGCAGAGCATCACAGAATTCCAAGAAATTCTCTGAAAGGCTGAGAAGGAAGAGTCAGGGGGATTGAAGGAGCTAGGGAAAATGTGAAATGGGAAGAGAGTATTTCAAGAAAGAGAATCCAATGCTATCAAAATACCAAACAACATAAGGACAGAAAAGGGTTTAGTAAGAAGATGTCATTGTTGATCTTGCAGGGGTGGTGGAATCAAAGTCAGATTATAGTGGCTTTAGAAACAAACAATATCAGGAAGAAACAACTAGTACAGAAGATTATTTTAAAGAGTTTTTAAGTGAGGGAGAGGGCAGAGGGATAAGACCATAGCTAGAGCAGGATGATTTCAGGGACTCCACACTGGAACTATTTGTACATTGTCTGTGTATGGACCCCCCTGGAGTTGTGCAGTACACAAACACTGCAGCCTCCACAGTGGCCCTGGGGTTATTTATTTGGTCTTCGTTTTTAAAGGGAGAGAGTTGGGGGCCTGCTGAATTGTTCATGAAAAGTGACTAATAGTAAAGAACAGGTTAGAGACACTAGGGAAAGCGAGGGAGATTCAAAACAAGTGCAATGGGAAACTTCCCCAGTGGTCCAGTGGCTAAGACTCCACTCCTAATTCGGGGAGCCCGGGCTTGATCCCTGGTTGGGGAACTAGAACCTACATGCCGCAACCAAGAGTTGCAATGCCACAACTAAAGATTCCACATGCTTCAACTAAGACCCAGTGCAGCCAAAACAAACAAACAAAAACCAAACGCAACGGGGGAATGGGCCACAGTGCTATATGGCTTTCTATTTAGACAAATGTGAATTCAGGTCAGCTTATAGTTATCACTTGGAATTCTGCCATGGATATACACACTACCAGACTACACAAACCAGCCCTCAAGCACCTGATCAAGGCATCTATAAATGTGATCTTTATAAATTTGATCTTTTTACACCACTAACATGTGACTTTACTCACTTGAATCAGGGGGAAAAAAAAAAAATATATATATATATATATATATATATGTTTTTTCACTGTAGTAATCATAGCTCCTAGAGTACTGCCTATGGCAGGTATTCGGTTAATACTTATGGATTTTATAGGCATTTTTGTAATATTGGTATTTTTAAATGTATGTTATTTTCTTGAAGAAAATACTATTGTTTGTCTAAAAGATCAACAATTCACCTTTTATCCCAGATTGGCAGATGTCAATTTTGTTTAAATTTGCCAACCAGCTCTTCCCCCGCAATTCAGGAGAATCGTGATGATCTTAACATAGGTTGTGCTTGTCCTATCATTCTGCTTGCCAGGGAGCTCTTGTGTGGTGGGCACGTGACCCTAGACTGGGCATGTGACCCAGGATTGGCCAAGGAGGTATGCAGAGAGATGGTTCTATGGGATTCCAGAAAATGTTTCTTTGTTGAGAAAATAAACTTAGAGAAGAAGTAGTTCCTTATCTTCTGCTTACCTGGAACTAGGGTACCCATCTTATAAGCTTAAAAAAAAAAAAAAAAAAAAAAGTCCCACTTGCTGATCTTGCTAGAGAAGATAGATTCAGGTCATTGAAAAAGTGAATCCTGACTTTTTAAAACCATTCCACTGTGTTCCACTACCACCCCACTAAATGCCAGGGCCCAATAGAAATGGCAGCCATAATCCTTAATTTCAAAATTTTGCAATCTCTTTGTTTTGAAGATACCATGCCCTCATAGGGACCCCTCTGGTGGCTCAGATGGTAAAGCATCTGCCTGCAATGTGGGAGACCCCGGTTTGATCCCTGGGTCAGGAAGATCCCCTGGAGAAGGAAATAGCAACCCACTCCAGTACTCTTGCCTGGAAAATTCCATGGACTGAGGAGCCTGGTAGGCTATAGTCCATGGGGTTGCAAAGAGTCAGACACAACTCAGCGACTTCACTTTCTTTCTTTCGCTTTTGTCCTCATAGGAGTGAGAGGACACAAAAGAGATTAACAACAAGTGTTTCTTATCTGCAAGCTTGCCTGGGGACAGGTTCACTTACAAGATGATTCAGGCTGTTAACAGATTTTTCAGCAACATGATTCTTATATAATGTAATACAGATTTGGGAGGGACACCCCCTCCTCATGTGTAGTAGTGCCTGCTGAGTCACTTAGTTGCGTCTGCTCTTTGTGACCCCACGGATCGTACGCCACCAGGTTACTCTGTCCATGGGATTTCCCAGGCAAGAATACTGGAGTGGGTTGCCATTTCGTTCTTCAGGGGATCTTCCTGAATCAGGGATTGAACCCCATCCTCACCTTGTACACACACTACGGTTAGAGGTAAGGTAGAGAGAGGTTCCTCTCACAATCTAGAGGAAACCATTATACAGGGGCTTGAAAGTAGGGCTCTTTAGGATCATCTTAGCTTCTGTCTACCAAAAGCCACGATTCAGCCAGCAATGATTCATGTCCTTCCAACATGCAGAATAAAGTCACCCCTCCTAAAGTCCTCAAGAGTCTCATTCCATTATAGCACAAGATCAAAATCTTATCATGTAAACCAGGTCTAGGTAAGTATAAGTATTCCAGGTGGAATCTGCTAAGAACAGCTAACTCTTGAGGCATTCTCTCCATCCGTAACCTTGTAAAACTAAAAATGCAAGTTGTCTGCCTTTAACAAACTCATTATAAAATAGTGAGGCAGACAAAATGACATTTATAGACAGTCAAGTTCAAAAGGGGGGGGGGCAAGATAAAAAGGAGTCACTGTTCAGCCAGGCAAATGTTGGGTTTCTTGATTAGATTTCAAGGACTGAGAATAATTCTTTGTGGCTCTAGGCTCCATCCCCTTGTTGTTGCTTCAGTTTTTTGATCACTCTTCCTCTTTCATGAAAGGTAGCATAGGTTTACAGCTGAGAAACTGTAACAGGACTTCCAGCCAGTAGAATCTGGGGGTTTGGACTGTCTCCTTTCATATTATACTCACTGTCCTTTTTAATCCATCTGGTAGTAACTTCCTCATTGAAACCACTAACTCAAGTATTTTCTGGGTCTCCTGTGAGTTTTAATGGATTCATGTCATAAGACAAAGACCAGGTTCACAGAGCTTTTTGTGATAATCCTTCCCTACCTTGGTGTCCTGCTAAAATGGCTAAAGGACACCACACTTAGTAGAATCTTTATGGTTTGATTGGGAGGATCTGTTAGGCCTATTGTCACTCTCTTGAAAGGCCCTTTTTTGGTGACAGAATACCTTAACCTTTTCATTTTCTGAGGCTTAACTGAAAAGTTATAGAATCAAATCCTTGACTTTTTCTCCAGAACAAGCTTTCCTAGAAGTAAATCTCTTAATGTTCAACGTTTTTTTAGTAGTTCTTCCTTCAATTTGCTTCTCTCTTCTCACATTTTACTACAATCAGCACCTTCACCACTTGGCTTGGAAATCAGCTATAGGAACAAATTCATCATTTGCAAGTTCTGCTTTCCATGTATCTATATGAGACGATGTTGCTATGCTTTCTCTGACTAAATAACAAGGATCCATCTTCCTCTGACTTTCAATACCATGCCCCCCCTCTTCATCATAAGCTTGCATTGACAGTGTCTTTAATAATACTGGCCAGACATCTGCCAATTATCTGTTTTAAACTATTGAGGCATTTCCTATCATACTCATCACAATTCCCCTCTAGTGTCCACCCACAGCCTGGTTCCAAAGCCACTCATGAATTTTAGGTGTCAGTTTTCTATTCCATGTAACAAATTACCACAACCTTAGTGGCTTAAAACAACATATATTTACTATCTCACACTTTCTGTGGGACTGGAGTCAGGGCATGTCCTGGCTGAGTCTTCAGCAAGGCTGCAGTCAAGGTGTTGGCAAGGCCTGTTATTTTCATTTGAAGGCTTGACTGGGGAAGAATTCAATTCCAAGTTCACTCAGGTTGATAGCAGAATTTTTCTTTTTGGGACTATAAGACCGAGGGAAGTAGCTTTTGCTGGTTATTGGCTGGAGGCCTTTCTCAGCTCTTTGTCATGCAGACCTCCTAACACAGCCACTTACTAGTTCGAAGACAAAGAGAGAAAGTCTCTAAAGCAAGTCTGCTAGCAAAATAAACAGGTTATTATAAAATGCTGTGTAATCATGGGGTGACTCCTATCACCTTTGCCATATTCCACTAGTTGGACTCAAGGAAAAATCCTCACCCACTCTCAAAGGAGGAGATTGTATATGACAAAAGTGTAAGCAGAAGAAGGTGTTAGAGGCTGAATTGTGATCCCCCAAATTCATTTGTTGAAGTGCGACTCCCAGTACCTCAGAATGTGACAGCATTTAACGATAGGGTTTTTATAGGTGAATGAATAAAGAAGATGTGGTACCTAAATACATGGAATACTGCTGCTGCTGCTGCTGCTGCTAAGTCGCTTCAGTCGTGTCCGACTCTGTGCGATCCCATAGACGCAGCCCACCAGGCTCCCCCGTCCCTGGGATTCTCCAGGCAAGAACACTGGAGTGGGTTGCCATTTCCTTCTCCAATGCATGAAAGTGAAAAATGAAAGTGAAGTCGCTCAGTCTTGTCCGACTCTTAGCGACCCCATGGACTGTGGCCCACCAGGCTCCTCTGTCCATGGGATTTTCCAGGCAAGAGTGCTGGAGTGGGGTGCCATTGCTTTCTCCAAATGGAATACTACTTAACCATAAAAAAGAAGGAAATAATGCCATTTGCAGCAATATGGATGCAACTAAAGGTGATCACAGGCTTTCCTAGTGGCTCAAATGATAAAGAACCTGCCTGCAATGCAAGAGACCCAGGTTTGATGCCTGGGTCAGGAAGATCTCCTGGAGAAGGGAATGATAAACCACTCCAGTATTCTTGCCTGGAGAATCCTATGGACATAGGAGCCTGGTGGGCTATAGTCTATACAGTCACACTGAGTGACTGAGCGACTAACACACACACAAAGATGATCATACTAAGTGAAGTAAGTCCAAAAGAGAAAGACAAATACCATACGATATCACTTATATGTAGTATCTAACATATGACACAGATGAACTTCTATGAAACAGAAAAGACTCATAGACATAGAGAAGACATGGTTTCCAAGGGTGAAGTGGCATGGGAGAGGGATGGAGTAGGGATCTGGGGTTAGCAGATACAAACTGTTGTATATATAATGGACAAACAACAAAGTCTTACTATATAGCACAGGAAACTATGTTTAATATTCTATGATAAAGCATAATGGAAAATAACATAAAAAAGAATGTGTGTATAACTGAATGACTTTACTATAAAGCAGAAATTAACACAACATTGGAAACAAATATATTTCAATAAAAATAAAAGATTAAAAAAAATTCAGGATAGGGTCTTTAAAGAGGTAATTAAATTAAAATTAGGTTTTAAGGTGGGCTCTAGTCCAACATGACTGGTGTTCTTCTTATCAGAAAAGGTGGGTGGGGGATAGACAAGTACAGAGGAAAGTCCAAGTAAAACACACAAGGAAAAAATGGCCATCTACAAGTAAAGGAGAGTCGTCTCAGAAGAAATCAACCTTGCTGACAACTCCATCTCGGACTTCTAACCCCCAGAAAATAAATTTCTGTTGTTAAGCCACTCACTCTGTAGTATATATTTTTTTAAATTGCAAACTAATGCAGTCAGTATTGGGGGTTACCTTAGGGTTTATTCTGTAATTGGAGAAGTTATGGAGTTTTCAAGACATGGTCCTAAGGAAAACCATGATATTCTTCTAAGATGCCTTAGAGTCTTCCCAGGAGATGGGGGTAAGAGAGATAAAACATATGAGGATCTAGGGCTCCCAATTCCACCTTAGGGAATGAATTCAACCTAAAGCTGTTCTGAATATGAAAATTCTACCTAGTGAGAACTTTTTAAATGACTCCCTGTCATCTTATCTGGTGGGCCCTATCCCAGGAATATATCCTTCCTACAGAAATTATTGATTATTAAAACAGCACTGGACTAGTATTTAAGAAAATGAAACTCTAACGTGCAGCCTAATACAAGCTAGTCGGTGAACTTTGAACAAGTTTCCTAAAGTCTCTACGTTTTTTGTATGTTAACATATAAAATTCAGAGTTTGGACAAAATTATTCCAGATTCCTTTCCATCTCTTAGGAACATAAATTATAGAAGTTTGTATATTTTATTATTAATCACTTTGTTTCCATTTCTCCAATTATGAGGAGAGACAACAAGATAATTCTATACTGTACAAAGTTTGTTTTGCTTGATCAATAATGACAAAGATTTCTGATAATTAAAAGCAAAATATATATTTGTACTGAGAAAGAAATTGACAACATTTCTTCTGCATTATGTATGGGTTACATTTTTAATATTGACTGTAGTTTTTATTCTCAATTATATGTCTGTGAGAAAGGAAATTAAATTGGATATAATAAGTTGCGTATTTTCATAAATTCTGTCAGTGCAAAAGGAGTCTCTGTAGCCAAATTTAAGAGAAAATATTTTTGCATCTTAAACACAAATAACAATTTTACTTTTGTGTTTTCAGAGATGAATTTATATACTTGAGATGTCTTTGGTGTCTGTGTAAAGCAAGTAACAAATTAGAAATGAAAATAAATGTCTTTTCTTCAAATGCCAGGGACCTCATCTGTATTTTTGTTCCTTTAAGCTTTTTTGCTCACTGATATGGGAGTCTGAGTCAATAAATAATTCTTTATCCTCACACCTGTAGTCTGAACTTGCTGCCATAGTTAAAAATTTATAATTTTCCTGTATACTGTCAAAACTCAGTCCAGAAACTAAAGACACATTTGCCTTCATTCACCATAGCATTCAAAATATTCATTTCCTTTAGGCAGTATTTCAAAATTTGAGGTCAGCATGAGTGAAACAATTTTTAATGTTCTTTTAATTCTCTGTTGTTACCTATCCTGGTTCTTCTGTCTTCAGGTTTCACAATGAAGGTCCCTGAACAGAACTCTATGAATACTTAAAAGGCCAAGTTTCTAAAGCTACACCAGGCTAGCAAGAGGTGCTACATTCAAATAAGCTCTCTGATATATGGGTGACAGGCAAGAACTAAATTGGCAGTATTTACTGAATGATCAAAACCCATAGGGGGCAGGGTTCCACCTGGCTGGGCTCTTATATGGGAGTAAACTCAGGGACCAGCCTACATGAAATGAAACGGGCTGTAAGGGAACAGCCAAAGTGACTGCACATTTTGTGTTCAATGACCGTATGGTTTTCATTATCTTGTTCTCGACGAAGAATTCATCCAAAGAACAACCAAATGAAAGCAATGTGTAAACCATGTCAACCCATCCTTGGATGAACGCATCACATTTGCTCTATTATCTACTGGTAAGTGTAAAGGTGGGGAAATTGAAGAGGAAGAAGTAGGAAAAATAAAGCTAGTGGAAAAGAAGGTATGGTAAAGGCAAGAGGAAAGAAATGTATCAGCTATTCAGCTGTCTCATTATGTAGCTTCCCACACTCACCAAAGATGTAATTCATCCTGCAGGTGCAAACATTGTTAGCTTTCTCATGGACTCTTGACGGATGGACCGGATGTACGTTTCCTTACCCCAGATGCTCTTTAAGAACAACGGCAATGAGATAGAGGATTGTGTGCACCTGAATCAGCACATTCACTGAGTCTTATTTGTCTCCCTTCTTGTTTTAAGAACAAGTAGTGTTGTGCACAGAGCAACAAAAACTAGGCAGAGGATTTTTTCTTTCAATACAGAAAGATGGCCAATCTAAACACCTTTTGGAGTCACTTCTTTATAATTGTTCTGAGATAAATATGAATTACTGCCCTGATTACTCATCACCAAGAGGCACATTAGTGGGTAATTATCAGAACACATGGCAATAGCACATCCAATAATAAAATTCATCCTTATGTTTTCCACAAGATTTTCAAGAATTTTAGATGGGTTTTTCCCCTATAAAGTGAGAAAAAACAGATATATTTAAGTTATTTGAATAGGTAATATATTAGAAATGGGGACATTCATTACAACTGAATCAGTGTCCTCATCCTCTCTCATTAGCTCCCACCAACTTCGAGGATTCCAAAATCCCAAACACAACTGACTCTTTTCGGGCTGAAGTTCCATTGACTCTTGGCAAAAAGCAACTTCCTGGTTCAAAGAAAAAAGGCTTACAAAAAACTCACAAGGCTTCTTAGACATCAAATGGGTCTTACGAAACCACATTTTGATGAGCTAAGTGTAAATGAATCAGAAACACATGGATTAAATTTCCCTTGAAATACACATGGGTTTGAAAATCAAGGAAAAAGTGTTTAGCCAAATGTGTTTTGGGTTTCCTTGAACTGAAAACATTTGAAAAAAGTTGAGGCATTTGCTAAACCCTAATACACTGTTGTGTTTGCTCAAACCTCCTCTAAATCAATTAAATTTCCACGAGGCTTCCTTCATTCCCTTGTGGTTTGCCTTGTCACCTCTGTCTTGACACTTTATAGACCAAACTGAATTCCCATTGAAAAAATAGACTGTTGTTCTAGATCTACTTAAATATGAAGTAGCTATTAAAACACCCAGTGAATCAGAGACATTAAAGGACAGAAAAGCACCCATTAGGTCATGTTCTATCCTGAGGGTTGGGGAACATGCACTCATGGCTCTCTAGTGCTTTATCAAGTGTAGTTTTAAATGTCTCAAGTGACAGGACTTCCACCACCTCCCTTGGGAAAATACTGTGCATTCTAATAGATTTTGCCATTAGGAACTGTGCCTAAGTGTATAACAGAGGCACAGTGGAATGTCTGGTGGGAAAGATGGTCTTATGGATAATTAACTCTTTCACTACTCAATATCAATCGCCTGCAGCATGCTCAGGACTAAAGAATGCGCTATGATATGTGTGTACATTACTAGTTTTCATTCAAAAAACAATATTTGGTTAATGGTATAAAATTAGGCATATGGTAATAAAATCAAGTTTCACAATTAATAAATCCATCACAATAAAACTAGGGAATGTCATAAATATTTTCTCTTGACTAACAATGTTATTTTAACATTCTTGAAAATGTGTGACTTGAAGACTTAAGACTCTTTTTATTTAAATTAGGAAATGATTTCCAATGGCACCAAACAGAACCTAAACACATATAATATCTGTGTATACATTGTATTATGTATAAGATCCCTAAAACTGCCTTCCTTCTGCTAATATCTTTTCTTTAAACCTCTTCACAGAATATTGAACTTATTTTCCATTTCTGCTGTTCCTAAGGAAGGAAATGCATTTGTGAGGAAATATCTATTTGTCTTTCTAGATAAAAAGCACAACCTAGCTTTCAATATAGCTAACATGTTTTCAGAGCTCTTATGGCGAGTTTACATTAATTTGCTCTAGATCTCATTCTACTTACAAATGAGTTATAAGTCACATAATGACTTACATGGCCTGTCATATTGTTACTATGCTGACCTTTTCAAAATTCTGCATTGTGAACAGCTGACAGGCATACCTCTTCCATGCCAGTTACTTCAACCTATAAAACTTAACCAATGAAGTGGCAAGAAGAATCAGGTAAGGGGAATGGGAAACTGCACAATATTCTTGTCTTCTCTTTATAACCTCTCTCAGACATGGGGTGGCTTTTCATGTTTCACACAATCTTTTCTTTTCTTTTTAAAAATGAGCATTTTCCTCTCCTTTTTACCTTGTCCCTCATATTATCTTACTCCTTTGTAAGCATTTCTCTGTTAGTCATCTAAAGGGAACCTCTGTTAAGATATGGAGTTGAGACTTTTATGTCTATGTTGCTTTCTCTCTTTCACTATTTGAGGATCTGGGTGGGAAAGTACAGATTGAGTTGAATAAATATTTTTAAAACTTTATATTCATTTGATTATCATACTTTATCACTTTAGACTTTCTTCTGGATATTTTAAATAATATTTAAAGTTGTGGACTTATTTTTGATTACTGCATTTGGCAGCTAATAACACTCACCATGAGCAAATGAGCTGGATCCTTTTCCTCCCTCACACTAAAATGTGAAGTGTCTCCACCCAGATTGTTTATATTACCACTGCAGCTCTGATCATCATGGTCTTTTCCTGCAACAAATCTAGCTTTATTTTTTAATTTTTTTTCTTTAATCTTTCCTTATAAGTCAATCCTGTGGCTCTTTAATAAGTATGTTATTTTTCTCTTCATTTCCCCTAATGTTTTTCCTTTCTCTCTTGCTTAAGGGAATTGCTGTTAATGTTTAACATTTTTTAATTCTGCTTTTAAAAGGGGATATTAGATTTTTTAGTATTTAGGATGATTTAAATTCATAACAAGTTTTTCATGGGAAATATTGAAAAATACATTTATAATCACCATATGATAGTAACCAGGACCAAAAAGGGAGAGAACTGCTGTTTCCTTTTTTCTTTAAAAAGTATTTTATATTGAAATGATTATACACACAGAGTAAGAACAATATTCTGAGTCATATTATTGAGCTCTGTATTCTAATCTGAATTTAAGTTTGTAAGTTAGGGGTAATTATGTTACTATCTAGAAATCCTTTAAATTATGTCTCATGTTCAAAAAGACTGAGAAATAAAAGGCTCAGTCTTCAGGTAGAGTTAACATTTTAGACTATAGTAAGGATATGGTGCACGGTGCCATATTATGGCAGCTTGTTCTTTTCATTACAGGCAAAAGTAAAACCAGATTCACTAATGCATTCAATGCAATACCTTAGCCTTACACAAGGTAGTGAATCTATCAAAAGGAGCTGATAGTGAGGCTTTGCTCAACTAAATTCAACTACATATATTTGCTTTCTAATTTCAAATCCTGAAAGATGATGCTGTGAAAATGCTGCACTCAATATGCAAGCAAATTTGGAAAACTCAGCAGTGGCCACAGTACTGGAAAAGGTCAGTTTTCATTCCAATCCCAAAGAAAGGCAATTCCAAAGAATGTTCAAACAACCACACATTGCACTCATCTCACATTCTAGTAAAGTAATGCTTAAAATTCTCCAAGCAAGGCTTCAGCAATATGTGAACCGTGAACTTCCAGTTGTTCAAGCTGGTTTTAGAAAAGGCAGAGGAACCAGAGATCAAATTGCCAACATCCACTGGATCATCCAAAAAGCAAGAGAGTTCCAGAAAAACATCTATTTCTGCTTTATTGACTATGTGACTGTGTGGATCACAATAAACTGTGGGAAATTCTGAAAGAGATGGGAATACCAGACCACCTGACTTGCTTCTTGAGAAATCTGTATGCAGGTCAAGAAGCAACAGTTAGAACTGGACATGGAACAACAGACTGGTTCCAAATAGGAAAAGGAGTAGGTCAAGGCTGTATATTGTCACCCTGCTTATTTAACTTATACGCAGAGTACATCATGAGGAACGCTGGGCGGGAGGAAGCACAAGCTGGAATCAAGATTGCTGGGAGAAATATCAATAAACTCAGATATGCAGATGACACCACCCTTATGGCAAAAAGTGAAGAAGAGCTAAAGAGCCTCTTGATGAAAGTGAAAGAGGAGAGTGAAAAAGTTGGCTTAAAGCTCAACATTCAGAAAACTAAGATCACGGCATCGGGTCCCATCACTTCATGGCAAATAGATAGGGAAACAGCGGAATCAGAGGCTGGCTTTATTTTGGGGGGCTCAAAAATCACTGCAGATGGTGACTGCAGCCATGAAATTAAAAGACATTTCCTCCTTGGAAGGAAAGTTATGACCAACCTAGACAGCATATTGAAAAGCAGAGACATTACTTTGCCAACAAAGGTCCATCTAGTCAAGGCTATGATTTTTCCAGTGGTCATGTATGGATGTGAGAATTGGACTATAAAGAAAACTGAGCACTGAAGAATTGATGCTTTTGAACTGTGGTGTTGAAGACTCTTGAGAGTCCCTTGGACTGCAAGGAGATCTAAGCAGTCCATCCTAAAGGAAAGGAGTCCTGGGTGTTCATTGAAGGGACTGATGTTGAAGCTGAAACTCCAATACTTTGGCCACCTCATGCGAAGAGCTGACTCATTTTAAAAGACCCTTATGCTGGGAAAGATTGAGGGCAGGAGAAGGGTATGACAGAGGATGAGATGGTTGGATGGCATCACCAACTCAATGGACATGGTTTTGGGTGGACTCCAGGAGTTGGTGATGGACAGGGAGGCCTGGCATGCTGTGGTTCACGGGGTCACAAAGTGTCAGACACCACTGAGTGACTGAACTGAACTGCTACACAATGGCTACCTTTGTATCAAGGTTTTCCAGGTGGCACTAGTGGTAAAGAATCTGCCTGCTAATACAGGATACATAAGAGACAGGGGTTTGGTTCCTCAGTTGGGAAGATCCTCTGGAGCAGGGCATGGCAACCCACTCCAGTAATCTTCCTGGAGAATCCCATGGACAGAGGAGCTTGGTAAGCTACAGTCCATAGGGTTACAAAGAGTCAGACACAACTGAAGCGACTTCATATGCACCTTTAATCAAAGTCACTATGCAGTTCTTAATAAACACATCAAATGAGTCATTATCTGAGAGAGAATTCAAATTCAAGATTTGTTTCTTTAAAAGTGCTTTTACTCTATCTTACAAATGTATGTTATTTCAAAAAGAGATATTAATAAATCTTTGAAAGCCAACATTTTCTATGCTATGATCATTCCATAGACATTGGGAAAGAGAAAATATTTATAAAGCATTTAGTGATGAGTAATTCACAAGGAAATAATTATAAATACAAGTCAAACAAATTGGCAATTGTTTGCATTTCAAATTAGAAATCACATGAAATGAGGCACTGCTCTGTTTTGCTTCATGAGCATTTTAGGGAAAGCTATTCCTACCTACAAATTGTGAGGCTCACATGGAGGTCTAGCTGATAGAACATTAGTTTGGGAGTCTGGATTGCATAAAGTCTCTCCTGGTTCTATCAGACCTCACTGTGTGGCCTGATAGAATTTACTCTTAATTTTCTGTATTTGTTTCCTCATCAGTGCAACTGGGAATAAAAATACTTTTTTAAATTGTTAAAGATATCAGTGATCAAGCATACTAACAATTTATTGGGATCAAATCATGTTTTTACAATAAACATGTTTTCCCTAAAGTAATTGATATTCCTAAGAGACTCAGTTCTATCTAGACTTTTTAGACAATCATACACATCTACTTAAGAGATGAGAATATTTATTTGAAGAGATAATAGGACTGACCCAGCAACATATGGGTATCAGAAAAACTTTCTAATACCTTGTTTATAGAAATGGTCAACAAATACTACTTAATATGACCCTCTGATGTTCAAGCAAATCACAGACTTTCCTTGCTTGCTAATCCCTTCAAGATGCTGTCAGCATATATGCTTGTCCTTATCCTACATGCAACATCACAAAGCAAATAAAGTAAAGGTATTAAGTCTCCACTCAGTAGGCATGCTTAAAAGTCACAAAAAAGCAGACTTAATTGCATCTTCAGCTCACGGAATGATGAATGATGAGTGAATGGGGAGGGAACTAGGTTAGCATATGCAAAATCATGCCAGCCCTAAATCAATTTGAAATTTGGTGTTTTCACACACATAGGCAATCCAATATCAAAATGTAAATCGTATAAAAATGCATACATGACTAATGGGATTTGTGATTGTGCTTTACTCCATGTGTAGTTCATGTCTGTACTCCATGCACAGACAGTAAGAGTGTTGAATCTTTTGTTGGGGGGGAGGGGTTGGAATCATATACCTAGTTTGCTCAGAGAGTCTAAACTCACATTTGTTGTCCCTGCTTCCTGTTAGCATTGTCCTAGATTTTTAATTCACAAGCAATGCATTATTACTCATTGTTGCATTCAAATACATCGAGATGGTTTGTTACAACTCTACCTTTCAGTCATTCAGCCACTGGAGAGAGAGAGAGAGATATATATATATATATAACTTTAATATGTAATAATTACTATATATCATATATGTTTCTTAAATTTCTTTTGGCTTTTTTGCCTTTTTCTATAAATAAAAATTATTTTTAAAAATATTCTTAGTGGAAAGCTATTGATTTTTATATGCCAAGAATGAGGATGAAATTTCAACTTGCACAAAATATTTAGTTATTATTCACTATAGGGATTTTAATGAAATCACTGAAAACATGAGAAAATAAGATGTAACTCTTTTGGAAAAGCTTCAGCATGTACTTCAAAAGGTAGTAATGTATAGATAACTTGCCAAAGATGATACTTTAAAAGATGTAATTAAAGAAGGTAGGTTTTTATATCACTCTTAAAAGAACATGTTTCATTTAGATCAAGTAAATATTATTAATTTTGCTCCTGCTTAAGTCCAAAATTTCTAGTGCACATAAAAAAGGTAAAGTGATAGCTGTTTATGTATTAACTCTTTTACCAGAACTTTACAGATGGTAAATTATATTAATTTTATATCCTTGTTATCAGGTGTTTTAAATCATTATGTTAATTCCAATAATGGTTCTATATTTTAATGCTATTTATAAAATCAAAGTAAAGAATAGGGTAGTTTATTTTGCTGAAATGAAACATCTGACATTGTAAATTTAGTTTAAAAAAGTTAAAAATAAATAAAAAATTATTTTATTTTGTAAAGATAGCATAAGTATATATATATTGGTGAAAAAAGTTATGTTAAAAATATTCTTGCTAAATTAGGAAGCTAATGGAACAGAAATATACTTGGAGTTAGTTGTGGTGAACAAATATTTTATCCTTTTGTTTCCAAACAAACAGAAAACCTCTAATTAAAATAGAAGTAGGTGTGGTCAAGATTTAGAGTTTAAAAAAAAAATCTGTAAAGTAGGATTAGCTGAAATACAGAATTTTTGTGATGAAGTTAATAATGAATAATTTAAAAAGTAACTTGGTAGTACATGCTTTCTCTTTTTGTTTTCCATCAACAAACAGATTTTAGAAATGGTTTACCCATTGAAGAACTGCTTCATAAGTCAACCTAAGTACTCTAAAAATGGTATTAAAACTCATATTTTTTGTATCACTGTGTTAAAAATAAGAATAGATATAGAAAAAAAGTCTAAAATTTGTATAGAACCACAAAAGATCTCTAATAGCTACAGCAATCTTAAGAAAGCAGAATAAAGGTGAAGGTGTCACAATTCCTGATTTAAAACTATCAAGCTTCAGTCATCAGAGCACTTTGGCATTGGCATAAAAGACATACATATAGATCAATGTAACAGAACAGAGAAACTCAAAATAAACTCACACATATATCGTCAACTAATTTAGGACAAAGGAGCCAAGGATATAAAATACAATGAAAATATACAATGCGGAAAGGATAGTCTCTTCAAAATGATGTTGGGAAAACTGGACAGTCACATGCAAGAATGAAATTGGACCCCATTTTTTTGCCATACACAAAAATCAACTCAAAATGAAAGAGCAACTTGAACAAAAGACCTGAAACCATAAAACTACCAGAAGACAATGTCAAGTAAGCTCCTTGACATTGGTCTTAGCTTAATTTTTATAATTGATACCAAAGTAAAGGCGATAAAGGCAAAAACAAACAATTAGGATTACATCAAACTAAATAGCTCTGCACAGCAAAGGTAACCATTAGCAAAATGTAAAGGCTACTTACTTACCCAATGGGATAAAACATCTGCAAATCATATTTATGATAAGAGGTTAATACCCAAAATATATAAAGAACTCATGCACTCAATAGCAATAAAACAAACAAGTCCCTTAAAAATGTGAAGATCTAAATAAATATTTTTCCAAAGAAGACATAAAATGGTCAACAAATGAGAAGGTCATCATCACTAATGACCACAGAAATGCAGATCAAACCTACAGTGAGCTATCAACTCACTCCTGTTAAAAGGGACAGCATCAGAAAGACAAAAGATGAGTATTGGGCATGTGGAGAAAAGAGAACATTGTGCCCTGTTGGTGGAAATGTAAATGGGTGCATCCACCTTTAAAAAAAAAATAGGAAGAAAGAAATTAAAATTTATCCTTGTGATAACAATGGGAAAACAGAGAAATTTAAATAGTGAATACCCAAACAGCCTGCACTATTTAATTTTTAAATCTAGAGACTGGGCTGCAAAATAACTTGGGAAAAAAAATATGGAATTCCTTGTTTAAATTGAAATACTGTATATGGTGTATTGAAATGGAAAACAAATTAGAAAGCCGACAGTTTTACAGGGTTTAAATATGGTAAACAGTCACAAATAGCTAATGTGTTTGAAAAGTGTAGTCTTACGAAAAGAGATTTTAGATATTGGTTAAAGATAAGGTGAAAGAAACAAATGGAAGTACCTATAAAAGTAGAAGTACTATGTATATATTTCTATAATAACGAAAATTAGAATCGAATATATTTCCTTTCTAGAATTTACCATGAGCTTATTAAGTACTTGAGTATCTGCTAACACATCGTTTTCTCATTTAAAATTATTATAGTCCATGTATGCATGCTCATTCACTCAGTTGTGTCTGACCCTCTGTGACCCCATGGACCAAAGCCCACCAGGCTCCTCTGTCCATGAAATTTTCCAGGCAAGAATACAGGAGTGGGTTGCCATTTCCTACTCCATTGGTCTTCCCAACACAGGGACCAATCTGTGTCTCCTGTGTCTCTTGTATTGGCAGGCAGATTCTTTACCACTGAGCCACTTGGGAAGCCATTATGGTCCACAGAGAAGAGTAAATTAAATGCATTAACAATTTCGAATTGATTAATCAGAAAAAAAGAAACTTGGAAAAATGTTAGAGGTAATTTTATGAAGAACTTAAAAATAGAAAACCTTTGTGATGATATTCACACAACTCTGAAATCTATTTAAAAATACCAAATTATACACTTAAATGAATTTTTACAACATGTAAATTATACCTCAATAAAGCTGTTTAAAACATTTTAAAAAACCACATTAAGAAACAAAACACATTCTAGGAAACAAAACCAGTAACACAATAATGTAAATACACTAACAAAACTGATTGTGTTCATGAAAATGTGACAAAAATATTTTTCTACTTATGTTCCTTCATAATATTCAATAAATAAGTACTTTTGTTTTAATTGGTATAAATCTGTTATTTCATCTTTAAGAAAAAGGCTTATTTTTATAATTATTTTTGAATAAACTACTGGTGTTTATGATGGAACTGTGGTTTTTGACCAATAAACAAACATTTCAAAATAATCTATAAACTTTAATGCTTTTAGCACCCCTTTTAACTCTTAAAGCTGTCATAATTACGGTGATACAGTACATGCTCTGACATGGTTTGCTTGGTGCTCCAATTTTCACAAAGTATAATTCTTTTAACTCTCATCACAACCTTAGGAAGCAAGTTATGATGGGAAAACAGCCCTAGAAAAGTGAAGTCACAGTCCCAGGTTGCATAGGTAACAACTGATGACATGCCCAGGAAGTTTGCCTCTGAAGCTGTGACTTACGTTGGTAACCACTGAACAAACATTCTCTTGAGTTCCTTAATCCACAGGCCATGTCTGTGACCTATATTTCTGTACTCAGATCACCAGCTCCTGCCTTTCTCTTCTGGTGGACAGTTTTGCTCTCAGGGATTTGTATTCAAATTATTTCTGCATTGCTGTTTTGGTTTATTGTGCCCCAGAAAGACTCATGGTTACAGTCACATTACTCTTCTGTCCCTGCTCCCTGCTTCCATATAAACATTTGGACAAAGTTAAGCACTAGTGAAATGAAGTAAGTATTTGTAGGAACAGCAACCTGTACTATTTCAGTTGCTACTGAGATCTGTGTTCTGACTTAAACATCTCTACTTTAAAATTATATCTCATCATAACTTCATTACTCCACATCTATCTAAATGATGGGTAATGTCATAAAGGTAAGATGATATCTAAACAGGAAGGGCTTTTAAACGTGCATACAGTTCTTCTCAGTCAGGAAAATGTTACTTTGCCTTCCTATGCTAAGTAGACAGGAAAATAGAGTAGCGTTATTCCTGTTGGAGAAGGAAATGGCAACCCACTCCAGTACTCTTGACTAGAAAATCCCATGGATGGAGGAGCCTGGTGTCCATGGGGTCGCAAAGAGTCGGACACGACTGAGCGACTTCACTTTCACTTTATTCCTGTTAGTCCAGTTCAGTTCAGTCGCTCAGTCGTGTCCAACTCTTTGTGATCCCATGGGCTGCAGCACGCGAGGCCTCCCTGTCCATCACCAACTCCCATGCTTTACTCAGACTCATGTCCATTGAGTGGGTGATGCCATCCAACCATTATCATTCTCTATCTTCCCCTTCCCTCCTGCCTTCAACCATTCCCAGCATCAGTGTCTTTTCAATTGAATCAGTTCTTTGCAGCAGGTGGCCAAAGTGTTAGAGTTTCAGCTTCAGCATCAGTCTGTCCATTGAATATTCAGGACTGATTTCCTTTAGGATGGACTGGTTGGATCTCCCTGAAGTCCAAGGGACTCTCAAGAGTCTTCTCCAACACCACCGCTCAAAAGCATCAATTCTTTGGTTCAGGCTCAAGGAACAGAGAGGGGGCAGCACTGTGAATTTCAGCATCCATCTTTACCTCTTCTAAGTTCATCAGCATAAATCTCTCCTCCACCATCCTTACCCAACATTGTCCCAAAGGTAATTTCAGCCAGGTATATGTGCCATCCTTTATCAAAAAGACTAAGGATTGTATTTTGTATTATATTTTCTCCTGATAGGAATGTCTAGTCATCTTCCTGCTATACCTCTTGCTTCTCTTCAAAGATCTGGTTACATGCCTACCTCCTCAGTGGAACTATTTCAATGCATTATAATTTAGTTCTACTAATACTAATAACACTTATTGCCTATGTTATACAATATAGCATTGAATTTACCTGTATATACTACTCATATGCAGATACATACATATCTATATATATATGCTGTTTTTAATTCCATATATTTATTCTTTTCTCCCCAGTAAACTGTAAATTTTGTGAAAAGGAATTCTGTTAGATATGTCTGCCTTTCCAACTATGCTTTTTATTTGGTTGACAGACTTATATTCACTAGATTAAAAGGTTTGTTTCTTTTGATTTAAGTCGTTCATTTGTTAACAAAAGTGGCTAGTATTATGATATACTTTATCTCCAGCTATTTGCCATATAGAACACAGAATAGGTTCTTCTTACATTCCAAATCACATTATAAGTTCATGAGTCTTAAATTCCACCTGGCCTAACATGTATCTTTATCTCCTGCAATTACACCGGAACTTAGCTGTTAACACTTCTATTCCGTGAAGACGTAGCAGCCATTGTCCAATGCATTGATTTGATAACGGCAACAACCCAGATTAGATTTCTGCATGGCATGTCAAAGTATCAGACATGTTGCAACCATCTACTCCATACCTAACCTGATTAATTCAGTAATTCAGTGCTTCTTAAATTTCCTTTAAGTTAAGATCACATTTATGGCCATTTGAAGGGTTGAGAGGAAAGCACATGAAACAGCAACAACACATTGACAAGTGCATGAGAAGGGCTAAGAAGCAGAATCATAGTCTTCATCTTCTTTCTCCTCTCTTACTTCTTTCTCAGAATCAAGTTTAGGAAAAACTCTCATCAATATATAATATCTTCTTTCTTCTGTCTATTGACAAGTGACTTGAAAAAGATGGTAGATAAATTCTGTTCTAAGAGTGAGACTCAGGACATAAGAAGAGTAGCCATGTATTTGTATACTGCTTTAAAAGAAATCAGGATAAATCAGGTTAAAATGTCTTAGGAATCATTGCCACTCAGCAGTTCTATTTTATTAAATAATAAAACAGCAACATCTAATACCTGCATAAAACATGCATGGAAAGGGAAATAAAATTCTCGGTTTTTTTCACTTAATACTTAATTCCCACTGGTGTACTTGTATGTTATGAAGATGTAGTCTTTTGGAGGTCTCTATGGACATTTTAAAAAGACATAATTTTTGACATATTAATCAATTTAACATTAAAAAATTCATTTTGATATTTGGCAAAACTAATACAATTATATAAAGTTTAAAAATAAAATAAAATTTAAAAAAAATTAGGTTTAAGGACCCATAAGTTTATTACAAATCACAAAGATAAAGTTTTTATCTCACTTTGTTATTTTATTCTAACAATGTTTCAAAAATTTCTCTAACTCCTATGGCTTGTTATATAAGTACACATACATATATACCATTTTGAATAATTTATATATATATACACACACACACACACACACACATACATATTATGCATATCTTTACCATATTCATTTTATATAAGTGAAAACATGACCTAATAAAATGATACTTTATATTACTTCAGTGAAGCAAATATTTGAATTATCTTGTTTGAATTAAGTTCTGCATTTGGCTTTCACCACCAAGTGTTTTGATTTATGTTACACTCATTGCACCATAGAAATTTCTGTAAGAAATGAAAGATGGAAGAACAGGACAGAGGATCTCCTTCTTGGAATAAGTCTATATAGTGATTCTATTACTGCTGTTTGTAGTATTAAGTCAAACATGACATTTTGAATATTTAAAATGTGATGTAGAGGTTTGGTTCCTTTGAATTTTTCTAATTAGGCATTGTTATGAAGGCAAGTAATAGCTTTATTTGAATCTTCTTCGAAGGAAAATATACATCCATGATGCCTTTATAAATGGCTTTATGATCATCTTTGAAGTGTTTCTTATACCATCATTCTTTGCATTTTATTCCTAATACAAATACCACTCAAGCTCTTTCAGGAACGACTCCTGTGGGATTGAGAATAATGTCACAGCCTTCTCTGGACAGTGTATAGACTCTCCACAAGACATGTAGTTCAATTTGGCCCACTTAAGATGAGCAATGAGCAGCTATATGTGAAGGAGGTAGAAGAGCTTACTTAAATTGCTGTGTGACACAGAAGACTTACATATTTGGGTACTAAGAACTAGTGTTTTCACATTGTGGTGCTGGAGATTCTTGAGAGCCTCTTGGACAGCAAAGAGATCAAACCAGTCAATCCTAAAGGATATCAACTCTGAATATTCATTAGAAGGACTGATGCTAAAGCTGAAACTCAAATACTTTGACCACCTGAAAGGAAAAGCCAACTTACTGGAAAAGACCATGATGCTGGGAAAGATTGAGGGCAGGAGGAGAAGAGGGTGCCAGAGGATGAGATGGTTGGATGGCATCTCTGACTCAATGGACATGAGTTTGGGCAAAGTGAAGGACGGGGAAGCCTGGCATGCTACAATTCATGGGGTCTCAAAGAGTTGGACACAACTTAGAAACTGAACAACATCAACAAGAGCCACGAGTGGAAAGCTATCTTGGGATTGGATTATAGAAGAAATCCATTGGCAAAATGATTAATTAAATTAATCAGCAATTTTTTAGTGGAAAAGTAAAAGTAATAACCATAATGCCAAGCAGATTCATTGCACAAGTATAGAATGGAAATGGAGACCAGAATAAAAGAGGTGTGCACATTTCCATAAAACTATACTCCCAAGGGATCCTCTACTGCCATATCCTGTGGTGTTGGAGAAGACTCTTGAGAGTCCCTTGGACTGCAAGGAGATCCAACCAGTCCATTCTGAAAGAGATCAGCCCTGGGATTTCTTTGGAAGGAATGATGCTAAAGCTGAAACGCCAGTACTTTGGCCACTTCATGCGAAGAGTTGACTCATTGGAAAAGACTCTGACGCTGGGAGGGATTGGGGGTAGGAGGAGAAGGGGACGACAGAGGATGAGATGGCTGGATGGCATCACCGACTCGATGGATGTGAGTTTGAGTGAACTCCAGGAGCTAGTGATGGACAGGGAGGCCTGGCGTGCTGCGATTCATGGGGTCGCAAAGAGTCGGACATGACTGAGCGACTGAACTGAACTGAACTGAGGGATTATGTGAGTGACATGTTGATTGGTTTCTATTAGGATAGATCCAGGAACACTTTCATCAGCATAAGGCTTGTCACTAAATTGAAAGTTAGCAAAAGGCGGGCAGAGAACCTGGTGCTTCATAAAGTGAAGGAAAAAAGACAAGAGTCAATATTCATAGTGACAAAAGCACTACAGTGTTCATTCTTCTGGTTTGAATCCTTATGTTTAAAGCTTCTTTCATTGATGCAGCATGAAAGGTGACTGACCAGCTTTGCAGAGGCAAGGTGACTGACCAGCTTTGCAAAGACAAGGTACCTAGCCCACGGTCCCTCAACACCAGTCTTCGGACTTGTTAGCCTAACTTCAAAATAGTTGTTCTGTGAGGTTGTAGAGGAAAGATTAACTTAAAACCCAGTTTTCTGGTACCTGATCCCATCGATTCTGGCTCTGTAAGTATGTCTGGGATGAGGCATAGGAATCTGCTTTATTTTTGTTGTGTTTGTTTGGTTGTTTTGTTGTTGTCATTCTAAGGTATGCCTTAACTGAGAGATGTTACCAGGTAATGCTTTTCTAAAATTGATAGTCGTTCTTAAACTTTTGAGTGTATTATAATCACCTGTAGTAACTTGGTAACCCATATATTACCTGAGTATTTACATTTTGGCAAGTTCCAAGGTAACTTGGAACAATACCGATGTTTTTGGTCCAGGGATCAAAAAGTGGAAAAACACTTGTGTAGAGTGCTTACATATTCAAATATCTGTAAAGCTCCCCACCACCCCAAAATTGTTTTCATCAATCAGGATAAAACAATCTGCCTGCTAATACAGGAGATGCAGCTTCGATCCCTGGGTCAGGAAGATCCCCCGGCGAAGGAAATGGCAACCCAATCCAGCATTTTTGCCTGGGAAATTCCATGGACAGGGCCTGGTGGGCTACAGTTCACGGATTCACAAAAGAGTCAGATACAACTTAGGGACTAAACAGCAACATCAATAAGAAATGAGGAGTCTGTATGAATTAGAGAGCATATTCAACCTAAATATATGTATAACACAGTTCATTTTAAAATACTTAACTGACCAGTTTGAAAATTTTCTAAAGGAAAATTTTCTCTATGCTCTTATATGTGTGACTTATAGCTCTGTGATTTCAGATTAAGCATGGATTTCTGTGAATCATGGAGATTTTATTCATTCATTTACTCAACAAATACTTATTAACTGCTTTTTGTCAGGTAGTATTTTTGGCAGATGGGATATATCAGTAAACAAAATAGGAAAAAACTCCCCTCATGAACAATTTTGAACAGAACCAATGTGCTTCAATGTATTTAGTTTAAAGCTAAAATAAAAATAATCTTGAATTCTGATTTACTTAATAGTTAAAACTTCCAAGAAAGCAATCACTGAATAGCTATCCAAAAATAAACTAAGTCTCATAATTTTTAAACAGATTACTTATATTGTTTAGTTCATTTAACTGCCAGAAAAAAAGAATAGCTTGTCTGAAAATTCTAAGGTATAAATGTTAACACTATGATTTGGGGAATACCAAATCTTAGCACCCTTTATCAAATGTACAGAAAAGTGGTTTATAAGACCTTGAGGGAGATAATAGATGCCAGGAGTATGAACAGAATTATATAACACAGCTATTTTCAATCCTGCATTCAAGTAAGGGTTGACAAGAAGCTTCTGAAAAATACCAAGCCTGGCTACCCTCCACCTCCCAGAGTTGTGTTTTCCTTCATTCTGGATGGGCTCAGGCATCCGTTGTTTCAAAGGCTTCCCAAGTGATTCTAATGTGTAACTGATCGAGAACCACTAATAGAGAGTCATCTGTTCATTTATTAAGAAATTTCTATTGTAACCTACTATAAGCAAGTGTTAGAATATACACACTCACGAAGGAAACATGTGGAATATATTCTCACAAGTATGTGCATAGTTCTTTAGCATTTTAAGGAACTGTAAAAATGGATAGCCCTTTACTGGGATGGGTCTGAGGTTTTGATGTGCCTCCTGTATGATTTGACTTCCCCACTGTGGAAGGTCATTTGCGGATTCTGGATTTTCTCCCTGAGCAGCTGTGGGTTTTAGTGGATGACTTTGTCTTGAAGTAACATCAGAATTGCAACAAGCTCATTGAGAATTTTAAACACAAGTAGCTTTTGAACATAATTTAAAAGACTATACTTAAACACGGTTTATCTCAGATATGTATCAGGCTCTTCTTAATTATAAAGAAAGGAAGTAAACACCAAAGGGGCAAGTCCTATTACAAGTCCACTGACTTAAGGCTGCATGAAAGAAAATAATGCACCCAATGTTAGTAGGATTTGAAGAATTCTGTCCTCAGAATATTGAAAAAAGCAGGATGTCAACTGGGTAGGAAGGGTTGATTTTGCTCTATGAAATAAATTACCTATTCAAAGAATTTAGAAAAAATGTTTTGTATCAGTCACAATAATTTAACCCACCTCATCTCTGCTCCCTACTAAATGATGCTTTTACAATCTTCTAAAGTCCTTTAAGAAGTTCCTTATTTTTAAAGGGAAATATATTCTCAAATATTTATAAAATACCTAAGACCAAAAGTTGAAAAGATTTCTTTGATTGACTGATGTTTATTTTAGTTCTGTTTTCAATGTGGTATTTTTCTGTATATATGACTATGTTATGTTTATCATAGCACTCAGGATCCAGTGAAACCCTATACCTCATTTGATTACTCACCTGTCCACTCCCAACACTATATCTTCTGTACATCACTCTCACCACCATTTCTAATGAACATAATTTCATCCATTTCTTGTTTCTTCTGAAGAACAGCATTTCTTCACTGCTGTTTTAGATTCTGAGTACATGTGATGACAAGCGTGGAGTTCTAGGTATTTTGAATGCATTATTTCTAAGCCTTATATCAAATCTACAAGACAGGTATTATCCTCATATTGTGACTATGAGAAGAGATAAAGAAGACAGGGGAAAAAAAAACTTTGTTCAAGCTCATAGAGTAGACCTATAAGCTGGAAGCCTATGTCAGATTTGTGTGAATGCAATGATCATATTATTTTTCTAGATTCTCTCTCCAAGATTTCTACAAGTGGTTCTCTTTCTTCTTAATCATGCGGACTAAGTCTAATCTTTTTTGACAACTCCATTACTCATGGCATCAAATACTTCTGAAGACTTTTCTAAACTTAAGTCTCACTTAGCACAACCGTTCCTCTCAGGTAGTAATTCCCACTACTTTTACTTGCCTTATCACTGGTCCTTGCAAATGGGTCCACAAGGAGCCCACAGTGCCGCCTGCACTCTCCAGGAAATGTGTGTGCAGCTCTACTGGAAGAGAGCTATTTCCCTAATTCTAGCACATTGCGATACTCCTATTAATACAGCCTCCGGGCCCATCAGCTGTTTTGGCAGCCACATTACTGTCGACTCCTACTGAGCTTATTGTCAACTAAATGCCTAAGCCTCTTTCACACATGCTGTTGTTAAGTCATATCTCCTCCAGTCTTACCTTTGTGCATTTTGTTTCTGAATCCCAGAATAGGGCCTTACAACTATTCCTATAAAATTTAATCATATTAGAGTCTGTCCAGAGTTTTAGACTTTTAGCATTTTCCCACATCTTTCAGCATCTGTTGGTAGGGTAGAGTGGGGGAGAGATTGTGGATCTCCCATTTGATATATTCACTTGCCCTCATGACTTAAACCTTTTGTTTCTGGAAAACTAGCTGCATGACTTTTAACATATATAGAATTTACTGGTAAATCTTTTAACTGGGCAAGTCTTCCTGCAGACCACTGGAAACTCCTGTTCAAGATAAAGACACAGGCCCCAAGGCAGATACAGCTTCTAGGCTGTAGCCTGAGCTGTGCCTCTCAATGTCACCTTCAACCATTCAGTATGTCCTCAACCACTATGTGGACCTTGTTGTGTTCATATATGGCTTTAGAACAGTTGTAGAGAATTAAAGAGTCGATGCTTACGTGAGCTCAGGTAAGCAAAAAAAAAAAAAAAAAAACACACTATAAACAATCAAGCAATCAAGCTGTTGCTAGGTTGTCCACAGAAACTAAATTGTCCACAAGCACTAAATCCCAAGGAAAATAAAAAGCTACCAAACCACAAGAGTATAAGAGGGGATTAACATTGTAAAATAATTTTGTCACCAAAAGAATCACTACCTGTTTAAAATTATGTAAACATTATGACTGGATACACTGCAAAGTTTTATGTGAGGTCAGAGATGAAAAACATATTTGAAGAGAAACAAAACTTTCTGTCTCTCTTTATCCTTCGACCTTATTTTCTCCTATGTCTCTTTTTCTCAACTCTTAGACAAATATTCAGCGACCTAAAAAAAAAAAAAAAAAGCAAGAATGTTCCATGCCAGATAGTTTTTAATCTTCCTCTAACAGCTTCCAAGAAACTAAAAAGGGAAAAGTAGAAAGAGGAGGAAGATAATCAGGGTTGATTGTGAATCTGGGAAAAGTCTCAACTATGTATTGAGATTCACAAAAAATGAAATCTGAAAGATCACAAGAGAGGAAATGAATAACCATTTTGCCCATCGCCAGTGCTCTGCTCCCTATTCTCCCAGCTGCGGCCGATGCTTCAGCTTCACCCTTCAGATCTGAGTTAGAGGCACATGTGAGCCTCTCAGCTGCTGCACTTTCTGGTACTGTTGTTTCCTTTCTTTAGAATGCCCTAAAGATAGCATTCTCAGTAAACACACTGTCAGGCAGAGGAAATTTCATCAGGGGACTGTAACCATCCTCTCTGATAGGAAAGGCTTTTCCACCTGCAGGGCATAAACTATTGGAAATTTTAAAAGTTTCTGTGGTAGCATCAGCAGCCAAGGAAAAAAAAAAAAAGAGGGCCCGATTCAGCTCTACAAATAATTTTCTCATCTCTGCAGAGGACCTGATGCAATGAACCTACAACCATCATCTTTAAAGTACGTCCTCTGTGCATAGAATGGTGTTTGGCCCATACCAAGTGTTCAATGAGTATTTGTTGACTAGACAGGAAATTTTTTTGGAACCACCTAGCATGAATTGGTTCTTTTGGTCTAAAGAAGTGCGAGCAGACATTCAACATGCAAATATTTGTGTCATATTGGGCAGAGGATATTGCCAGGTAAAAAATTTTATCTGCCTTTGCAGTCATTTTGTGGGTGCTACTTCACCATGTTTTCCAGACATTTCCTTGAATTGCTCAGTTATTTCGATCATGATAGAACATTGCATACCTGAGTCTACAGAAGCCCAGCCTCCTGGAACACTGAGAGTTCTCATGCAGTTAATTTGATATGAGACCCAGAAGTTTGCATTTTTAAGTTTCCCAGGTGGTGCTGATACTGTTGGTCTGGATACTTCACTTTGAAAACCATGGCACTAATCCATCCTCAGACTGACAATTTAGAACATGAGAATGAGAGTGTAGATAGAGCAACGTATCACTACATTGCTGGAGCGAGACCCATGCCCTCCTCCCCGTGGAGGAGGAATGTTTCTGTTTTCTCCTACGGCCTCTCCAAGCAAAGGCAGAATACAGAGCAAGGGTTAGCGATACTTAACTGAACTAAAACCAGTACCAGTAAATGAGGATGGACTGTATGGGAGATTTGTGGATTAAATAAAAAGTTCTTACTTGTTTTAAAGTCCTCTGGGGGGAAGACTAAGGTTCTATAATCTCCCTTGCTAACTTCTTCCACATCTAAAAACATTATTCAGAACATTCCTGCTACGAACTTAAGCCCATTTTCCATTGCTAATGAGGCATTCTATATTATACTACTAAGGAGCTGATGTTGGAAAATAAATGTGTCTATGAAGTAACCACATTTAAAAAAAAATAAAATTGAAATAAAAATAATTAAGTGCAGCCAGCTGCTTTAAGCAACCATTTCATCACATGGTAAGAAAAGTATTCAAAAGCTCTCCAAAATCGGTTCTCCTCTGTTACTCTTGCCTTATTGCCTCACCACAAGGAGCCATATCAGTTATTGAAACCATTGTCTCAGTGCAATTCCTTATTCTGTGGCCAGTCCTGAGCCCTTTCAATTAACTAAACTGTCTTAATTTATTCCTTTGCATTTATCTAACTTTGATCTGTTCATATCAAATTATAAGAAACAAAACTTATACACGGCCACAAAGAATGGTAAGTTCCTCTCTCAGCAGCCTTGTTGAGACTTAAAGGGAATAAGGGAGTCATGTACAGACTCTCCAGATGGAAAGAAGAGTTGTACAATTCCGAAGAATGAAATACATCACTTTTCTCAACCTCCGTATTGATCCAAGCTTCTCGAAAATATATTTGTTATTAAAAAGATATGGTGGTGTACAAAAGAAACATACACATCTTCATGTTTATGAAGACAGAGTTAAGCTGCATTTGTCTGGACAATAAGACAACATCAAATGGCAACCATTAGGAGAGGAACCTTTTAGAGAATTCATAGAATTTTGAATGAGGAAAACCAAACCCAAGAATCATTTTGGTTAATGCTCTAATATTTTGGTCTGTTTTTATTTTAACTTCTCTTTTCTAAGTATTTTGGCATTCTATCAGTATTCTATCAGATGTGGTGGTTTAGTCACTAATTGTGTCAGACTCTTTGCAATCCCATGGATTATAGCCCACCAGGCTCCTCTGTCCATGGGGTTTCCCAGGCAAGAATACTGGAGTGGGTTGGGTTTTCTTTTCAGGGATCTTCCCCTCCCAGGGATTGAACCTAGGTCTCCTGCATTCCAGGTGGACTCTTTACCAACCAAGCCACCAGCAAAAACCCTGGTATTCTTTTCTAAGTATTTTGGAAAATGATTTGATCAGGTGTACAACTGTCCTCATACTTGGTAAGTGCACAAACTTGAAATACGAAATAACAAAGAATTGTCTCTTACTTCAAACCACCAGTCTGCTGATATGTATGAGCATAGCCAATTGTACTAAACTGAAGCCCTGCAACTTTCAGTATGTAAGGACAGTTATGCTGAAATAAACAGTAAAAAAAAAGAATTTATTAAATGCATATACACATGTATATAGTTTTGAAAATGACAAAAGCTAATGCTAAATATTTCTGCCTTCAAATTATAGTTTTTAACATATTCTGGCATTTTTCTAGATGTTACTAAACACCTGAACTTTGCTATGTGCCTATTACTATTACGTTTCTGCATATATTTGATTATACATGCTACATATATTCTTTTTTGTGTCAGTACTACATATACTCTTAAGACAATGCATTGAAATAGTAAGAATATTGGAAATTCAAACAAATTAAAACATTCTGCCTGAATAGTTTTTCAAACTGTTCTTAAACAGAGGAGAAAAATACATTTTCCAAGCACATACACACAGAGACTCACAAACACACATAGCTAACACAAAATTTCACACACTTGAACTGTGCTAAATGAGATACATTCAGACATTTTCTATTCTATTCTGTTTTGTTCTTTAAAAAATTGGTTTAAATCCCACTAAATTAATTTCAGTATTCAGTAGATTTTGCAAAAATCTTCTTTGAAAAACACTGCTGTTTTTAAGAAATTCTATAGTCACAATCAAGTAATCCTTTAGAATGTGGATTAACTACCTTCTGATTTATCTCTGGACCAATTTAAGACTTTGATGTAATGAGAATTTTGATGATATGCTCACTTCTACTTGACTAATGCCTCTCTGAAACTAACTACAAAATACATGTTATACATTTGAGGACAGTATAATATTTGATAATGTTGTCATTAGCCTCCAATTAAAATAAATAAATTTATATTTAAAATAAATAAAATAAAAATGCAATTTTTAATGAATGCTTTGCAGTTATCACAATCTGATGGGCAGAGTGTGTGGCCTCATGTCTCCAGGCCTGGTGCCTGTTATTCAGTTCCCTTGAGTTTATCTATACTTAACTTTGACTTTCTATACATTAGATCATTCCGAGGAGAAGTATAAAAAAGCATCTCCAGTAATCTTTAATTCATATGATTAAAAATTCAAAGGAAGCCCTTGTACCAGTTGTTAAACTATGTTTGTAAGCTGTAATTCAGAGTTCAGACCCCAGCAAATTGAAGGTTAGGTTAACAGGATCATTCAGTGGAACTGCATTAAACCATGGCAACTACAACAGTAGGTGGACTATTTTACACATGCTCATTTGCAGAAGATAAACTAAGGATGTGCAAACGTATCTCACTGGAAATCTTGCTATCTCATTTGATTTTTTTAACTTCTTTTCTGGAGTATGGCTTAAAAGGGAAAGCACATGAAATTAACTATGGTTTTTGTTTACTGCATACATAGATAAAAAAGAAGAAAATATACATAGATTGTTATACTGAATCTTATTTGAAAATTAACAAGTGAATTTCTCTTCAGATTTTAACTTCCTTAAATGAGTCTGAAGTTTCATGGGCAATTATTTTCATTGTCCCAACTGAAATGTGCTAACATGCTTATTTGGGGAAATCATTTAAGCTCTCTGAACTTCGCTTGGAGCAAAATGGGCACCATGGCTTCTTCCGTGGACAAAACGTCCTTCTTTTACAAGATTCTATGCATCTAAGTTTATGCATAAAGTAATTGTGGGCCTGGATGTCCTTACTTTTGGCTGATGGGAGATTGGAAATGAAGTAAAAAAAAAAAAACACACACACACAAAATATCTTTTTTTCTTAAGTAAATTTGAAAATTTTTCTTCCTCGAGTAGCACTTATTACATTAGAAAGAAAATAAGACATCTCTAGGAGAGCATAAAGGAAATGACACATATGAGTAATCTGAGTTTAGGAGATGGAACGTAAAATCAGTGGAGAGAAATGTACACAGAATGCTTCTGCCTCCTAATCCAGTTGACATATATTGGCTTCCCAGGTAGCTCAGTGGTAGAGATTCCACAGGTTCAATCACTGGGTCAGGAAGATCCCCTGGAGAAGGGAATGGCAACCCGCTCCAGTATTTTTGCTTTGGAAACCCCATGGACCGGGGAGACTGGCAGGCTACAGTCCATGGGGTCACAAAGAGTTGAATGCAACTGAGCAACTGAAAAATAACAATATACAAAGAAAGGCGTGAAAAATGTTTAAAAACATATGTTAGCTTCAACATAATAGGAAAAGTATCAGTAATAAAAGGGAGTGTTTTGCTTAAATACAGGATACAAGAATAAAATCTTCTTGTGAAAACTCAGACCAAAGTTTTGAACAAACTTTAAAAAAGTATCAAAACCAAAAGTAAAATATTTCAAAGACCATTTTCTGACATTAAACACCATGAAGTGCTAATAAAAATAGATTTTTGAAAAATTTAGTATGATTGCATCCTATCATCATAGTTTATACATCTTTGCAATAATTAGTAAGTATAAGTTACTAATCGGCTTTTTCTATACAGATGCTTAAGTTTCATAAGCCTATTTATCTTTAATGAAGTTATTTTCTACATCTATGGAGCTGTTCTCTGAGGAATGGCCTGAAAGCAAGATAAGTATATGATAAATCCCCTTCATGAAGATAAATGTTTATTTAAAAGAACTTATCTTTCTGCAGTCCATGGGGTCTCAAAGAGTCAGACATGACTGAACGACTGAACTGAACTGATCTTTCCCTTGTTAGGTTCAGGGATATTTATGCATTTTTAATGTTTCTTATATCTACAAAATAGCTATTAGCTTATTAAATCAAGATGGCCAGTCAATAATAAGAGTCATGAAGTCAGAAAAATCTATGTTCCAACTCCAGATAATCCCGATTACTGTGTGAATATTGACAAATTACTTAGCCTCTCTGATCTCCAGTTTTCAAATCATTAAGTAGAGAAAACACCCACTAATGGTGTTATTTTTAAATGAAATAATACATATAATGATTAACATAATGGAGTTACTCAATATGTTATTTATTAATTTTTCCTAATATGGTTCTAACAGTATTATTTTTTCAAGAAAAGAATCTTTCAAAGTAAAAATAATAATTCTTTATTTCATATTTCACTTTCCAATGGAGAAAATGCTTAAAGAGTATAGAAATCATACCCAAGATCCTTTAAATAGTAAGTATCATGCACTTATTTTGCTTGGGAATGTTTGTGTTAATGTACTGATAATACATGTCAGAAGAAAGAGCATTAATTCTCTCATTCTTTCTTTATTGAACATCTACATGTGCTGAACATTTTTTTAGTAAACAGAACACACAATGACAGCTGCCCTCATGAAGCTATATCCTAGTGGAAGTAGTAAGATATTAACATTACCTAAAATTAGTAAATAATATACCAGTTATAAGATAGTAAGGGTAGGGAAAAATAAGTACAGCAGAATCATTTTGAAAAAGAAGTAAGCACTGAAAGAGGAGTGCAAGTTATAGAATTAAATAAAATGGTCAGTATAGATTAACAGAGGAAGATGAATTTTAAGCACAGATTTAAAGAAGGTAAGGATATTATCCAGAAAAATGTCTAGGGGGTGCTGGCAAATGTAATAGGCAAAACAAAGGCCCAAGTTGGGAAGCTGAAGCCACATCTGTTGAAAAGGAACTCAGTATGACTGGCATGACATAATCAAGAGGGAAATAAATAAAGCAGTGAGATCAAAGGTGATGTTAAAGAAGATTTCTAGAACATGTGGGGACTTGGGCTTTTAATATGGATGAAATGGGGCTAGAGGCATGCAGTGCCCTGAAAAGAAGTAATAACTACCTCAAACAAGATTAAATTTGCTACTATTTGGAGAAGAGACATCCAGGGTTCTCAAAAGGAAACAGCCATGTTTAGAGACCATTGCAATAATTTAGGAGGGATATCAACATGATGCTAGTAGAGAAAGTAAAAAGAGGTTGTATGCCGAATATTTTTTCAAAGCTGAGAAAATAGATTTGATGATGAAATATGTGTGTTGTTTGAGAGAGAGAGGAAAATGAAGACACAATGTTTGGGGCCTGAATGGTTAGTAGGATGGAGTTTCCATTTACTGAGTTGGGAAATACTATGGGGAGAATAAATAATTTCTGGAGAAAATATAAAGAATTGAGTTTGTACATGTTACTTGCGGGATACTCATTAGATATCCAAATGAATTTGTGTAAATGTACAATGAAGCTCATGGAAAAGAGCTTATCTGGAAACCTAAATTTAGGATTCTTCAACCCAAAGTTGGAGTTTCTCAGTGGACTGCCAGTGTTAAAGCTATGAAGAATAGATATGATCATCACCTTAAGGACTGTAAGGGAAGTCTTTCTACTTGTCTACCTTCTACTTAAGGTAGACAGGAAGGGACAAGTGTGAGGTCTGAGGCCTGGGACTCTCCAACGATATTAGAGAGCTCTGTGTCTCACTTGGAAATTGGAACCCTTAAATGTTCCAGGCATACCTGTGCATTTGGATCTCTATGCTTTGATTTATGTTCAGCCCCTCAATCTGACTCTTCACCTTACCTACAGGAAACTTGGTGTTCTAAGAACCATTTATTTATTCCACCTTCTTGAAAGATATTTCTCTAATTGTGCTCATTCTTTGTGATCACTGAACACTTGTAGTTTGCCCTGCATTACATCTGTCCCCTTTAGCAGATTGTTAGGACTTCGATGGCAACAATCCTAGCACGTCCATCAATACCATTATGAAACTGACATGTAATGAGTGTTTAATATGTGCCAGGTATACCCTTAAACACTTTTCAAGCTCATTAAATCCCTTAACTCCTCTACCTTATTTTACAGATGAGGAAATTCAGACTCAGAGAATGAAGGTAAATTGCTTGGGGTCTTCTAGCCAGAAAGCCACAGAGTTGAATATCAGTATCAAATCTTAACTACTCTGAAAACCTTGACCACTGCCTGGTCCAGTTTAATGTTATTCATTTTTATAATTCCCTGCTACTGCTACTGCTAAGTCACTTCAGTCGTGTCCAACTCTGTGCGATCCCATAGACGGCAGCCCACCAGGCTCCCCCGTCCCTGGGATTCTCCAGGCAAGAACACTGGAGTGGGTTGCCATCTCCTTCTCCAGTGTGGGAAAGCGAAAAGTGAAACTGAAGTCGCTCAGTCGTGTCCGACTCTTAGCGACCCCATGGACTACAGCCTACCAGGCTCCTCCATCCATGGGATTTTCCAAGCAAGAGTACTGGAGTGGGGTGCCATTGCCTTCTCCTGGTACTTGGTAAAGATTTTATAAAATGAGTTCTAGAATTAATGACTCTGCTTTCTTTTGGCAGCCATAATCAAAACTTGACTAACAAAAATTAATTTTGTACAACTTTGATTAATTGGGATTTTAAAAAAATTTATAGTCCATTTTTAATAGAATGTAGCAAATCCAACACATTTTAAATTTATAATCAGAATAAAGTGCTGAAATATTTTTTTGAGATTGGTGCAAAATCACCTTTGTTCCTCACATCTTGGACAACTTGAGTGTTACTCTTCCTTGCAAAACTATGATTAAGACCACAGGTTCACATGATCTCAAACTTTTAGAGAAAATTATCAATAACACTGTGCACACACAACTATGGAAAACAAGTCAGCACATGAGGACGTTTCCGAATCCAGGTAGGGACAACAGTATGACATTATAAAATATCCAAAGCTATAAAGGTGTAAGTTAATGTCTAATGTACTTTCTAAACTATTACAAAGGTAAAGTAGTTTTATTACAATGTTGACTGACATAGACATACTATTATATGAAATAACAAAAAAATCTATCTTTCCCAATTTTTAAAAACTTTTTCTTATCATGCATTCTAATTTCTAGACCATCAGGGCTTCTTATATCTATGAAACTACACCAATATTTAATTTACCTCAGAGTGGATCTATAAAAGATTATCATCAACTTTTATTTTCAACTAAATATTTAGCTTTCTTTTAGAAAGTCAATCAGAACTGCCAAGTGACATCTTTAGTGTGAGGTTATATCACTTGCTGGTATTAAACATCTTAAAATAATATTCCTCTTAGGGGTCTTTTCATAAATAACATTAAAAGACAACCTACAATATGGGAAAAAATAGTTTCAAACAATATGACCAACAAGGGATTAATCTTCAGAGTATACAAACAATTCATACAGCTCAATATAAAAAAAAAAAAAAAATGACAAGCCAATCAAAAAATGGGCAGACATTTCTCTAAAGAAGACATACAAGTGGCCAGAAGGCAAATGAAAAGATGTTCAAACATAGCTAATTACTGGAGAAATGCAAAACAAAACTACAGTCAAAACTCACACCAGTGAAATGTCCATCATCAAAAAGTCTACAAATAATAAATGCTGGAGAGGGTGTGGCAAAGTAGGAACCTTCCTACACTGTTGGTGGGAATGTAAATTGGTACAGCCACTGTGGAGAATGGTATGGAGGTTACTTAAGAAACTAAAAATAGAGCTACCATATGAACCAGCAATCCCACTCTTGTGTATGTTTTCAGAAAAAAACATAATTGAAAAAGATATAGGCACCCCAATATTCATTGCAGCAGTATTTGCAACAGCTGAGACATGGAAGCAACCCAAATGTCCACTGACAGATGAATGGATAAAGAAGATGTGGTGCACACACACACAGACAATGGAATAGTATCCAACCATTGAAAAAAGAATGAAGTAATGCCTTTAGCAGTAACACAGATGGACCTAGAGGTTATCATATTAAGTGAAGTAAACCAGATAAAGACAAATAACATGACATTGCTTACATGTACAATCTAAATGATACAAATGAACTTATATTAAAAAAAAGAGACCCACAGATTTAGAAACTATTTTTAAAAATTAGATGTATATCAGTGTGTATAACTGAATCACTTTGCTGTATACCTGTAACTAATACAACATTGTAAATCAACTACACTTCATTAAATAGAAATAAATACAAAGATGTCTATTCAACTCCTCTTAAAAATAAATAGATTTAAAATGTGTTTTTTCCCAATAGTTGAGAATGTGTCCTTTACAAATGTGCTAGAAGTATCTTTTGATTTTTAAATAAACTCTCAGTGAAAACTAGTAGCTCTAAAATTTAGCACATTCTGAAAAACTAAATCCATTTTCATATGATGTAATTTAGTTTCCACATTTAGTTTAAGGACTAGAAATTCCCCACTTCTATTTGGTGCATTGGACATAACGTGTTTTTAGAGACAGGGTAAACAATTTACTCGTGTATCAAGGAAACATCAGTTAAGATTTTATTAGAATTCTAAATATGAATAATAAGCCCAGCCCTGTGCTTATTATAATAGCTAAAATAAACTTGCAGCTCACACTATGGTGATTTAGCTGAGTGCCTCTTTCATTCCATCAACCGGTATGGGGTAGCAGCTGGTCCTTTTTTTTCCCCTGCCTCCTTGCTATGTTTACTGCAGCCATGTAACTGAGTAACTTTGTCTCAGGCCCAGACTGTTGCTAGGGTGTGGACCACACCTTCCTCCTGCTTACCTAAAGCCCATTGGTCATGCTTTGGTAATCAGGCAGTTTCACAGTGTCACCATGGGGGCTTCGGCAAAAATATCCTCTGTTTCTACAGGTGTTACACTTTTTGCTTCCCTAATGACTAGTAATCATTCAATTGGACTAAAATCGTATCTTTTAAAAAACAATGTCCTGGCATTGCTGAGAACATGCATAGAAGGCCATGAAGGTCTACACAGCAAGATTGCACAATAACCCATTAAAATAAACATTTGCAACCACAGATAGCTGGACTGAAATCCTGCTCTGATACAAATAACATCTGGACAACTTTTGTTTGCATCTTCCAGCCTAAAACACCCTTGAGAAAAAATAGAAGGCAAGCTAAAAGACAAAGGACCACTAAAGGTTTTATTATGCTATGGGTGTGGTGCCATAAATTTGAGGGGGTTTGGGCTAGAGTTGCCAAAGCTGAATTTAAACAGCATGTTGTTTTTAAAAGTTGTAACACTGGTGAGGAACAATTCAGTTTTCTTACATAATTAATCCAGTGTGAAATAGAGTGACTGGAAAACATCCAGTGGTTTAAAAATAACTCAATTATTTATAAGTTTCATAGTGCTATAGGATTCCACACTAAGGAGAAGAAAGTGAAGGCATCTCAGTACCAACCAAGTCATTCTTAATCAGCAAACTCTTTAGGATGTCTGCACAAAAAACCTAACTGTAAAAGTTAGGTGCCAAGGGCCAAGAAAGAGGTTTCTTTGGATTATGTATCAGGTTTAAGGGCAGGAAAAGGTTTCTTTCCCTTACATTTATATATTGATAATTATATATTAGCACATATTGCTAATACTGAAAGACCTAATAATAGGAAGTGGGGTTACACAGGTGCAGAGAGCAGAAGGAAGAGGGAAGAAGGTCCAGAAAAGAAAAAAATAAGCATCTCTCACAAGATCAACAGCAGAGGCTGTGAATCATAAATGACACTGAATGGACTTTAATTTCTAAGGCTATTCTTTGATGTGAAGAAAAATAATTACAAGCTGAAAGATACTGGCAAGTATTACACTCAATATAAAGATAAATACATTAGCCATAAATAAATCTTTATATTAAAGCTCACACTCAGGGCGGGCTAGCAACCAGCAACCATACATTGTGTCAGCTACAGCCGGCCACTAAACAAAGGGAATGAAAGTTTGCTAGTAATGTTAAAATCTTGTAAAATATTTCATAGTTGTCTCATGCTTTTTTTCCTCTTTACTGTACTTAAAGGGGGCATGTGAGAGGTAGCAATAGTTCCAAAGGTCCAGGCCAGAAGTGAGAAAAATTAAACTCTAAGATCTGTTCTTAAAATATTGGATGTACTTTACTAATTTGATTTACCTAAATTTCATCTTTTACTTATACTAGAGTTCAGAGATATAAAAAAATGAAAGCAGACATTTATTCTTTCAGCCCGACTATAAGCTTTTACCAGCAGTTTCAGACATACTGTATTTATCTATTCTCTTAGCCTAAGAAACAAACAAAATATGAAACATAATTATATCATTTATTTACTGGGCTGAACAAGTACAATTTTTCTATAATACTCATGACAAGGAAAGTAGATGCTATTTATTTAAACAAAGCATTAAGAACAGAAGCAATTCTTTAAAAATTCATTTGTCACTTATTTATGGATATTACTTGATAGATAAATATTTCAGTAATTCCACTATAAAGGGGATGTTTCTTGCTTCTTCTGAGTTGTAAGTGGCAGTGGAGATACTGAAGGAAAATACTAAACAGATTACAATTCCAGGTGGCTACAGTTACAGTATCTAACTGTTATTATTTTTACTCATAGTCACTGCACTAATAATTGGGAGATTACTACTAGAACAACTTTACAAAGTCTTTGAACAAAGGTCAAACCAATAAACAGGCGCATGACTATGCTGTTCCTTATATGAGGTTTCCATTGCTTTGCCACTTTTTACTTTTCTGCTCATTGTATCATTTTGGTGGCTAGCTAAACAACAATCTCAACTTCCATAGCTTTTATTTCACTCTGTCATCCAAGCTGTAAAGACACAAGGACACCAAGGCTTCTTTGCTGGTACTGGCTACCTAATGCAACAAAATCCTTCCCAAATGAACTAGAACAATTTCTACTGATGAAGCCAGTGTGTTGTTCATGCATTTGAAAAGAAAAGTTAAGACTGAACATGGTCAATTCTGAGTGGTGTCTCTATGTGTGAAATAAACAATCATTTATCCATTAATTTAAGTAAACTCGTAAACTCATTCATATGCTCATTTACTTAAGGCCTACTTTGCGCCAATTATGTTAGATAACAAGATGGAGATAGCACATGTTGTTTCTGGAAATGATAGTCGATGGTACATGTTAAACCTTAATATAAAGGTATAGTAAGATGGCCAACACGAAAAGATGTTCAACACCATGAATTATGAAGTAAATGCAAATTAAAACCACAAGGAGGTATTGCCCCATAACTGTCAGAACAGAACGGCTACCATTAAAAAGACAACAGTAAGTGCTGTTGAGGATATGGTGGAAAGGGGACCATGACGTGCTGGTGGGAATGTAAATCAGTATACTATGGAAAATAGTAAATGTAATAGAAAAATGTAAGTCAGACACCATGGAAAATAGTATGGAGGTTCCACAAAAAATTAAAAATATAACTACCATATGATACAGTAATTCCACTCCTGGATATACATCTGAAGAAAATAAAAATACTAATTTGAAAAAATATATGCACCCTAATGTTCATAGCAGCATTATTTACAATAGCCAAGATATAGAAGCAACCCAAAGCATCCATTGTGAATGGATGAAAAAGATATTCATCATGAATGGATAAGGAAGATTAAATATACAATGGAATATTACTCAGCTATAAAAAAGAAATTTTGCCATTTGCAACAACATAGGTAAGCACAGAGTGTATTTTGCCTAGTGAAATAAGTCAGATATAGACAGACAAATACCATGTGTTTCCCCTTATATGTGGAATCTAAAAGTAAAATGAATAAATATAACCAAAAATAATAATAAATGTATGTGAATAGGTAAAGAGGTGACTCTTCCTAAGATATCTGAGAATGGCTTCAGTGAGAATAAGACATTTGATGTGTTTCTTGAAGGAGGAACAAGAGTACAGTTGGTAAGGAAAAAGAAAAAAATTCTCAGTGGAAAAAAGATCCCAAGAGGAAAGAGACATAAAACTTCTTGATGTTTTGGGGAAATGCTACCATTTGTTGCAACTGAAGAATAAGGAGCAAGGGGTGATGTGACATTAGATGCAAATAGAAAGGCAAGTTGGAACTAGATTGCAAAAGAGATCAGTCTATGCCAAGGTGTTTTTTTTCTCTAGGCAATAGGGAGGAGTGGAAGATTTATATAGAGCATGAAATAATTGACTTTAAATAGGTAAATAAAACTTGCTCATTTGTCTTGAAGAGAACAGCTTGTTTTGAATTTGTAGCAGGATTTGCTAGATTTTATTGTAGACCGAGTTATAAGGTCCATCTTGATAGATGAAGACAAGATAGACGTTCATGGAGGCCATGAATATTTTATCCTATTCATCATTCCTAAACACCTACCCCCACTTTCTCTTGGTCATGATTTACCAATATCGATTTCCTCCTTTGAAAGTAAAAAGAACTCTAATCTCTTTCTCTTTTCACAAACTAAAATTAGAAAAGCCTTGAATTAAGTTAAAGTTTCAAACTATGGAGACAAGTGCCATATCTGCATGAGGTAAGTTAAATGGTGAATTAAGCATTGATCCAGATAATTCAATCTTCCTTTGCCCTCAATTTGCTTACTTTGTTTATCTCTATAGTTTGTGCAAAGGAACAATTCTCCATCAGTTCATTTCTTCACTATTCGTATTTTTGTTATATAGCTACAGGTTTAATGAGCCTATATGAACAAACTTCCCAGCACTTTGCAGGAGAATGACTAGTTTTAAAAATGTATTGGAAGGGACAAAGATTATTCCAAGATGAAATGCTAGCATTATGACCCACGCAGACCACCTGGAATTCTTTAAATCATAATACTTAGTAATAATTCTTCTCTGTAATGTAGCTTGTATTTCCTAATTTCTCAGGAGATACTTACTTGGACACTAGCTCTTTGTTTTCAACAGTTTTCCTGCCTTTGCAAATTAATCCCCACCTGTAGTCAAATTCTTCCACTTATGAAATCACAACAGTTGTTTAAATCATTGGATTAAAATAATGGAAACCTTTATGTAATTTTGAAACATGGTAAGAGGAAATGACTATTTTAAGTGAGCAAGACAATTATCTTATTTAGCTATATCTTTAAAGATAAAATAAGAGAAAAATAAGTAGATGTTCCTAGAGATTGGAGAGTAAAGCTATAGCTATGTTTTGCTTTTTAAAGCAAATGGCAAGATAACCAGTACAGATAGACCTTCAGTAGTCTTTATAACCATCTGAATCTTTAATTCATTCTGTACATGATATTGGACAGTGAATTGATGCTTTTGAACTGTGGTGTTGGAGAAGACTCTTGAGAGTCCCTTGGACTCCAAGGAGATCCAACCAGTCCATCTGAAAGGAGATCAGTCCTGGGTGTTCATTGGAGGGACTGATGTTGAAGCTGAAATGCCAATATTTTGGTCACCTGAGGCAAAGAACTGACTTATTTGAAAAGACCCTGTTGCTGGGAAAGATTGAAGGTGGGAGAAGGGGGAGACAGAGGATGAGATGGTTGGATGGCATCACCGACTCGATGGACATGAGTTTGAGTAAGCTTCCAGTATTGGTGATAGACAGGAAAGCCTGGCGTGCTGCAGTCCATGGGGTCACAAAGAGTTGGACATGACTAGTCTGAACTGAGCTGATAGATGGTATATTGCAGTATCCTCAAAGAGAAGGGTGAAATGATTGAGCTAATTACTGAATTTGCTTCTGCTAAGCTACTGTGGGATGACTGGAATCACATCTACTTATACATTGATTTAAAAAAAAAAAAGAGCATAGTCTTAAGTCATTTCAGTCATGTCTGACTCTTTGAGACCCTGTGGACTATAGCCCGTCAGATTCCTCTGTTCCTGGGATTCTCTAGGCAAGAATGCTGGCATGGGTTGCCATGTCCTTCTCCTGGTGATCTTCCCAAACCAGGGAACGAACCTGCATCTTAGAACTGAACGCAGTGTCTCTTGCATTGGCAGGCAGGTTCTTTGCCTCTAGTATTACGTATGAAGACCCCCAAAAGAGCATAACCGTGTGAAAATTTGTAACTGAATTCAGACTAGAATTACTTTAGCCAAACTAAATTTTTCTGAGCCCTAAATCATTTTTGCTACAAATTATGGATCTTATTTACAGTTAGTCAACCTAATAATTGCCAGTTCTCCCAGCTCTTCATCTTGTGAAAATTCAGATGGATCGTAGTAAAAAAGAACTCTTAACTTATCTTTTGAATGCCCTGTTTGACATGCACCACCAGGGAAGCTCAAGAATACTGGAGTGGGTAGCCTATCCCTTCTCCAGGGGAATCTTCCTGACCCAGGATTTGAATTAGGGTCTCCTGCATTGCAGGCAGATTCTTTACCAGCTGAGCTACCAGGGAAGCACAATCAAAAGGCCAAGGCGCAATAAATAATGACTCAGAGATGAACCTGTCTTCCACCTCTGACCGAAGAGAAGTAACAAGAACTGACTTTGACCTTGTAATTGAGGCAAACAAAAAAAATCAATAAATATATGAAACAATGATTTTTAAGACACTGAACACCAGATAATTAATGACAGTGATCCTTGGAAGATGAAGAAGAAAATGAGGTGAATATACAATTACCCTGAATGCCAGGCTGCGATGGCACACGAGCGGCTGAGAGGAGCGACCCTTCGTCCAAGGTCAGGGGCGGCAGCCAAGAGGAACAACCCCACCTCCAAGGAGCAGTGGCTGCACAGGCACAGGAGGGCCAAGAGGAGCTACTCTATGTTTAAGATCAGGAGGGGCAGCAGTGAGGAGACACCCCTCATCCAAGGTAAGGAGCAGTGGATGAACTTTGCTGGAGCAGTCATGAAGAGATACCCCACGTGCAAGGTAAGAGAAACCCAAGTAAGACGGTAGGTGTTGCGAGAGGACATCAGAGGGCAGACACACTGAAACCATAATCACAGAAAACTAGTCAATCTGATCACACAGACCACAGCATTGTCTAACTCAATGAAACTAAGCCATGCCATGTGGGGCCACCTAAGACGGCCGGGTCATGGTGGAGAGGTCTGACAGAATGTGGTCCACTGGAGAAGGGAATGGCAAACCACTTCAGTATTCTTGCCTTGAGAACCCCATTAACAGTATAAAAGGCAAAATGATAGGATACTGAAAGAGGAACTCCCCAGGTCGGTAGGTGCCCAATATGCTACTGGAGATCAGTGGAGAACTAATTCCAGAAAGAATGAAGGGATGGAGCCAAAACAAAAACAATACCCAGTTATGGATGTGAATGGTGATAGAAGCAAGGTCCGATGCTGTAAACAGTAATATTGCATAGGAACCTGGAATGTTATATCCATGAATCAAGGCAAATTGGAAGTGGTCAAACAGGAGATGGCAAGAGTGAACATTGACATTCTAGGAATCAGCAAACTAAAATGGACTGGAAAGGGTGAATTTAACTCAGATGACCATTATATCTACTACTGTGGGTGGGAATTCCTTAGAAGAAATGGAGTAGCCGTCATGGTCAACAAAAGAGTCCGAAATTCAGTACTTGGATTCAATCTCCAAAACAACAGAATGATCTCTGTTCATTTCCAAGGCAAACCATTCAATATCACAGTAATCCAAGTTTATACCCCAACCAGTAATGCTGAAGAAGTGGAAGTTGAACGGTTCTATGAAGACCTACAAGACCTTTTAGAACTAACACCCAAAAAAAGTCATTTTCATTATAGGGGACTGGAATGCAAAAGTAGGAAGTCAACAAACACCAGGGGTAACAGGCAAATTTGGCCTTTGAATATGGAATGAAGCAGGGCAAAGGCTAATAGAGTTTTGCAAAGATAACACACTGGTCATAGCAAACACCCTCTTCCAACAACACAAGAGAAGATTCTACACATGGACATCACCAGATGGTCAACACCGAAATCAGATTGAATGTATTGTTTGCAACCAAAGATGGAGAAGCTCTATACACTCAGCAAAAACAAGACCAGGAGCTGACTGTGGCTCAGACCGTGAACTCCTTATTGCCAAATTCAGACTTTAATTGGAGAAAGTAGGGAAAACTACTAGACCATTCGAGCATGACCTAAATCAAATCCCTTATGATTATACAGTAGAAGTGAGAAATAGATTTAAAGGACTCGATCTGATAGATAGAGTGCCTGATGAACTATGGACTGAGGTTCATGACATTGTACAGGAGACAGGGAACAAGATCATCCCCATGGAAAAGAAATGCAAAAAAGCAAAGTGGCTGTCTAGAAGGCCTTACAAATAGCTGTGAAAAGAAGAGAAGTGAAAAGCAAAGGAGAAAAGGAAAGATATAAGCATCTGAATGCAGAGTTCCAAAGACTAGCAAGGAGAGATAAGAAAGCCTTCTTCAGTGATCAATGAAAAGAAATAGAGGAAAACAACAGAATGGGAAAGACTAGAGATCTCTTCAAGAAAATGAGAGATACCAAGGGAACATTTCATGCAAAGGTGGGCTTGATAAAGGACAGAAATGGTATGGACCTAACAGAAGCAGAAGATATTAAGAAGAGGTGGCAAGAATACACAGAAGAACTGTACAAAAAGGATCTTCACAACCCAGATAATCACGATGGTGTGATCACTGACCTAGAGCCAGACATCCTGGAATGTGAAGTCAAGTGGGCCTTAGAAAGCATCACTACCAACAAAGCTAGTGGAGGTGATGGAATTCCAGCTGAGCTACTTCAAATCCTGAAAGATGATGCTGTGAAAGTGCTGCACTCAATATGCCAGCAAATTTGGAAAACTCAGCAGTGGCCACAGGACTGGAAAAGGTCAGTTTTCATTACAATCCCAAAGGAAGGCAATGCCAAAGAATGCTCAAACTACCGCACAATTGCACTCATTTCACATGCTAGTAAAGTAGTGCTCAAAATTCTCCAAGCCAAGCTTCAGCAATATGTGAACCGTGAACTTCCAGATGTTCAAGCTGGTTTTAGAAAAGGCAGAGGAACCAGATATTAAATTGCCAACATCCGTGAATCATGGAAAAAGCAAGAGAGTTCCAGAAAAACATCTATTTCTGCTTTATTGACTATGCCAAAGTCTTGACTGTGTGGATCACAAAACACTGTGGAAAATTCTGAAAGAGATTAGAATACCAGACCACCTGACCTGCCTCTTGAGAAACCTGTATGCAGGTCAGGAAGCAACAGTTAGAACTGGACATGGAACAACAGACTGGTTCCAAATAGGAAATGGAGTACGTCAAGGCTGTATATTGTCACCCTGCTCATTTAACTTATATGCAGAGTACATCATGAGAAACGCTGGACAGGAAGAAGCACAAGCTGGAATCAATACTGCTGGGAGAAATATCAATAACCTCAGATATGCAGATGACACCACCCTTATGGCAGAAAGTGAAGAAGAACTAAAAAGCCTCTTGATGAAAGTGAAAGAGGAGAGTGAAAAAGTTGGCTTCAAGTTCAACATTCAGAAAATGAAGATCATGGCATCTGGTCCCATCACTTCATGGCAAATAGATGAGGAAACAGTGGAAACAGTGACTGACTTTAATTTTGGGGGGCTCCAAAATCACTGTGTATGGTGCTTGCAGCCATGAAATTAAAAGATTCTTGCTTACTCCTTGGAAGGAAAGTTATAACCAACCTAGATAGCATATTAAAAAACAGAGACATTACTTTGTCAACAAAGGTCCATCTAGTCCAGGCTATGGTTTTTCCAGTGGTCATGTATGGATGTGAGAGTTGGACTGAAAGAAAGCTGAGTGCCAAAGAATTGATGCTTTTAAACTGTGGTGTTGGAGAAGACTCTTGAGAGTCCCTTGGGATGCAAGGCGATCCAACCAGTCCATTCTAAAGGAGATCAGTCCTGGGTATTCATTGGTAGGACTGATGCTAAAGCTGAAACTCCTACTTTGGCCACCTCATTTGAAGAGTTGACTCATTGGAAAAGACTCTGATGCTGGGAGGGATTGGGGGCAGGAGGAGAAGGGGACAACTGAAGATGAGATGGCTGGATGGCATCACTGACTCGATGAACATGAGTTTGAGTGAACTCCGGGAGTTGGTGATGAACAGGGAGAACTGGCGTGCTGCAATTCATGGTGTCACAAAGAGTCAGACATGACTGAGCGACTGAACTGAACTGAACTGAACTGTCTTGAAAGTGTTTCCAGGTATTTTCTAGGAAAGGGGAATCCAGGTCAATCAAGCAAATTATTTAAGTCAAGGGGACCAGGTAGAAGAAAGACCAAGGTATGATACTACAGAACAGAGTATCAGAGATAGAGAGTTACATAGAAAGAACCCCAGATACCCTTATAGAGTTCTCCTCTAGTATTCATCTGAGTACTCATTATTGAAGAAATTACCTAAGCCTGAGGGGAAAAGAACCAAAAAGGATTAGAAGTAACAGTGTCTAATGATAACACATAGCCTGGAATAGTGCCTATCCCTTCCAGTCAGACTGGAAAACCTCGTAATAAATATGTCACTGAATAGAATATTTAGATGATTCTTGCCTGAAATTAGGCCTAGGCTGAGCTCTGCTTAAGTTCCAAGTGATGAATCTTAAAACAAAAAGGCAAAATAAGCAAAATATTTTCATATAATTTAATTGTATTTCAGAATTAAGCCCTAGAATGTTTATAAGAACACAAAAATATTGAACACTCAATAAGATAAAATTCAGAATGTCTGATATCTAAATCAATTATTTCCAGACATGCAAAGAAGTAGGAAATTATGGCCCATGATTGGGAGAAAAATCAAACTCGTTAACCAAGAACTTCCATAGATATTAGAATTAGCAGATAGATTTTATAACCATATTTAAAAGTTAAGGAAAGAGATAAAACATATATTATATATATATATATATATATATATATGCTTAGTCACTCAGCTGTGTCTGACTCTGTGACCCCATGGACTGCAGCCCGCCAGGCTTCTCTATCCATGGCAGGAATACTGGAGTGGGTTGCCGTGCCCTTCTCCAGGAGATCTTTCCAACCCAGAAATTGAACCAGGATCTCCTGCATTGCAGGCACATTCTTTACCAGCTGAGCTACTAGGGAAGCCCATATACGTCAAAATCAAACATTTAAAGATAAAAAGTACAATGTCAGATATGAAACTAGGCTAGAATGAACTACCAGCAGATAAAACATTGTAGAAAAAAAATAGTGAACTTGAAAACATAGGAATAAAAAAATCAAAAACAAAATATAAAGAAAAATTTGAAAAAAATGAACAAAATATTAGAGAGCTGTGGAAACACTTCAAATATCTTAATATTCGTGTAATTGGAGCTATTGAGAGAGAAGATAAAAAAAAATTTTGGAGAAATAATGACTAAAAATTCTCCAGATTTGATAAAAACTATAAACTATAGATCCAAGAAGCTCAATAAATGTTAAGCACAAAAACCAAAGAAAACACGTTAGGTCACATTATAATCACATTACTTAAAATCAGAGATAAAGAGAAAAAAATTTTTAAACATCCAGGGGAAAAAATGATAAATAACATACAGAGAAATAAAGGCAACAATGTAGTAGATTTCTTAACAAAACCAGTGATATCGGGAAGACAGCAGACTGCCATCCTTAAAGAATCAAATGAATAAATCTGCCAAATTAGAAATCTACATTCAGCAAAAATATCTTTCAAAATCAAAACTAAACAAAACATGTTTGCATGCCTATAAAAACTGAAAGAATTCATTATCACCAGGCCTGTACTATAGGAAATGGTAAAGAAATTCATTCAAGTTAACATTAACAGATGAAAATATAGAAGCACACAAAGAAGTGGAGAGCACTGAGAAAGATAAATATGTGGGTAAACAGTTTTTCTTACTATTAAATTTCTCCAAGATATAATGGACTCTTCACACAAAAAAAAACAGTAAAAATACATTATGGGGCTTTTTAATTTAAACAATAATAGCTTTTACATATGGAGAAGGTAGTGGCACCCCACTCCAGTACTCTCGCCTGGAAAATCCCATGGAGAGAGCAGCCTGGTAGGCTGCAGTCCATGGGGTCGTTAAGAGTCGGACCGACTGAACGACTTCAGTTTCACTTTTCACTTTTATGCATTGGAGAAGGAAATGGCAACCCACTCCAGTGTTCTTGCCTGGAGAATCCCAGGGACGGGGGAGCCTGGTGGGCTGCTGTCTATGGGGTCGCACAGAGTCAGACACGACTGAAGCAACTTAGCAGCAGCAGCAGCTTTTACATATGAGAAGAGTGATAGAAGTACACAACAGTTAGGTTCTTATACAGAAAGGTAGACTGTGATGCTAAAGAAACATGTTCTAAACCACAAGTCAATCATGAAATTAATAGTCACAGTTAGTAAAATAAAATAAGGACATAAAATGACATCATGAAAGCTGCTGCTACTGCTGCTAAGTCACTTCAGTCATGTCCAACTCTGTGTGACCCCATAGACGGCAGCCCACCAGGCTTCTCCATCCCTGGGATTCTCCAGGCAAGAACACTGGAGTGGGTTGCCATTTCCTTCAATGCATGAAAGTGAAAAGTCAAAGTGAAGTCACTCAGTCATGTTCAACTCTGTGTGACCGCATGGACTGTAGCCTACCAGGCTCCTCTGTCCATGGGATTTTCCAGGCAAGAGTACTGGAGTGGGTTGCCATTGCCTTCTCCATCATGAAAGCTACTCAGTCAAAAAGAATATAAAAAGAAAAATGGGAACAAATAATATACAGGACCATCAGAAAACAAAATATAATGGATCTGAGCCTAATTATATTAATAATCATGTTAAATAGACATACTCTAAAAATTCCAATTTAAAGCCAGAAATAATAAGATTAAAGAAGATAGTAAGATCTACCTGTAAATGCCTATAAGAAATGAACATTAAATATAAAGATACAAATAGGCCAAAAATAAAAGAATGAAAGATTTACCATACTAACATTAATGAAAGGAAATATGAAGTCACTATATGGGAATTTCAGAGAAAATTGATTTCTGAACAAAGAATATAGCCAAAGAGAATAATTCATAATGATAATCACATCTATTCAATAAGAGGACATGACACTATTAAACTTGGATATACCTAATAACAATACTTGAAAAATCCCCAATAATTTGGCCACCTGATGCAAAGAGCCTGCTCATTGGACGAGATCCCGATGCTGGGAAAGACTGAGGGCAGAAGGAGAAAGGGGCAACAGAGGATGAGATGGTTGGATGACATCATCAACTCAATAGACATGAGTTTGAGCAAACTCTGGGAGATAATGAAGGACAGGGAAGCCTGGCGTGCTGCAGTTCATGGAGTCACAAAAAGTCAGACATGACTTAGTAAGTTAACAACAATAAAAATGTTTCAAACTAAGCAAAGCAAAAACTGAAAGAATCACAAGGAAACAATAAATAAATCCATTGTCATAGTCAGAGATTCCAATACTTCTTTTTCAAAAATTGATAGATTAAAATAATTCAGAAAGAATGCAGAGGAACTGATAAATACCACCAACCAAGTTGATGTAATTAGCGTATATAGAACAATCCACCTAACAGTTAAAATATACATTCGTTTCAAATACGTGGGAACATTTACTAAGATATCCTAAATTTTGGTCCAGAAAACAAGGCTCAGTATAATTAAAGGTCAAAACAGCCATGTTCTCAGGTGGGCTACAGTCCATAGGGTCATAAAAAGTCAAACACAACTGAAGTGACTGAGAACACAACACTCTCCATAATAAAATTATATTAGAAATCAATTATGTAAAGGTTTCCATAAATACAACAAATAGTTTGAAGCTATATAACACACTCCTAAGTAAGTATTTGGCTTAAAAAAAAAAAAAAAAAGTAGTATGAACTGAATGAGAATAAAAGCACAACATATCAAAATATGTGAGATGCTGCCAAAGAAGTACAATGAAGTATAAGCAGGGAATTTTTATAGCACTAAATGGCCATATTAAAGAATGAAAATGATCTCAAATCAATGGCTTGATGTTTAATCTCAAAAATAAAAAATTAGTAAGAGAAGAGATTTAACTCAAAGTAATGAGAAAAAGAAAACAGTAAACATCAGAGCAGACACTAATTAAACAAGATTCAGAAAAGCCCAATAGAAAAAATAATAACCCTAATATTTTCCTTTGTGAAAAATCAGTAAAATTGATGAACATTTAACTAGACTTCTCAGATTAAAAGAGAAAGACACTTAATATCAACATCAGAAATGGGAAAAGTAGTTCAGTAAAAAGTCTACAAATAAAAAAAAGGATAAGATGAGAAACTTTATGCAAAAAATTTCAAGTTCGATGAAGGGAGAAATTCTTTGAAAGACAAAGGCCATCAAAACTCACTTAAACTGAAAGAGATTCTATAAACAGTCTTATGTCTTTTAAATAAATTTAATTCAGTTACACATTTTTTTCTATCCAAGATGGCTCCACTATTATATTTTCTCAAACATTTAATGAAAAAAAAGCATCATTTCTACATAAATTTATTTTAAAATTTCAAGAGCGACTGCTTTCCCAAATCATTCTAAATCCAGGATTAATCTGATATCAAAACCACACAAAATAGTTATAGGAAAAGAAATCTACAGATGCATATGCCTTATGGCATGCATGCAAAAATTCTCTCTGAAATATAAGTCAACTGCAGCAACATAAAGCATTATAATACTATATTTTAATGAAGTAGAGTTTATCTGAATAATGTTTTGCTTGTTGATTTAACTTTCAAAAATCAATCCATGTAATTCACCATTACATGTTAATAAACTATACAAGGAAAACCATATGATCATCTTAATAGACAAACACACAGAGACAACACTCACAAACACACAAGCATCTGGCAAAATTCAACATTCATTCCTAATGTTTTTTAAAAAATCAGAAAACTATAAATAGAAGGGAATGCTCAAAGTCTGATAAAGGACATCTAGGGAAAACCTACAGCTAATGTATTAGGGGTGAAAGACTTCTGCTTTTTCCCTTAGATCAGGAACAAGACAAGAATATTTGCTCTCACCATTTCTATTCTACAGATTACTGGAGGTTCTAGATATCACAATAAGCTTTGAAAAAATTAGAACCAAAGAACTAAAACTGTCCTTTTTCTTAGATGACATGATCCACTATACAGAAGATTTTATATAATCTACAACAAAATTCCAAAAACCTAATAAGTTAGTTGAGCAAGACTGCAGGATACAATTTTAATATTTAAAAATAAAACACTAATCATATATTATTAACAAACAATCTGAAGTTGAAATTTTAAAAATACCACTTACAATAGCATAGAAAATGCTTAAACATAAATCTGAAAAAGGACTCCTAACTCTTGTATACTAGAAACTGTGAAATATCACTGAAATGAATTAAATAAGACCTAAATAAATATAGAAATATACCATTTCAGCAGTGGCCACAGGTTTGGAAAAGGTCAATTTTCATTCCAATCCCAAAGAAGGGCAATGCTAAAGAATGTTCAAAGAGGCATGCAATTGTGCTCATTTCCATGCTAGCAAGATTATGTTCAAAATATTTCAATCTAGGCTTCAGAAGTGCATGAACCAAGAACTGCCAGATGTACAAATTGGGTTTTGAAAAGGAAGAGGAATCAGAGATCAGATTGTCAACATTCATTGGATCACAGAGAAAGCAAGGAAATTCCAGAAAAACTTCTGCTTCATTGACTACACTAAAGCCTTTGAGTGTGTGGATCACAACAAACTGTGGAAAATTCTTAAAAAATGGGAGTACCAGACCACCCTACTTGTCTCCTAAGAAACCTGTATGTGGGACAAGGAGCAACAGTTTATAGTTGGACATGAAACAATGGACTAGATCAAAATTGGGAAAGGAGTAGGACAAGGCTGTATGTTGTGACCCTGCTTATTTAACTTCTATTAGTTTCTATGCAAAGTACCTCATGAAAAATGCCAGGCTGGACGAATCACAAGCTGGAATCAAGATTGCTGGGAGAAATATCAACGACCTCAGATATGCAGATGATACCACTCTAATGGCAGAAAGTGAAGAGGAATTTAAAAGCCTCTTGATGAGGGTGAAAGAGGAGAGTGAAAAGCTGGCTTAAAACTCAACATTCAAAAAACTAAGGTTATGGCATTCTGGCCCATCACTTCAAGCAAATAGAAGGGGAAAAGGTGAAGCAGTGACAGACTTTATTTTCTTGGGCTCCAAAATCCCTGTGGATGGTGACTGACATGAAATTAAAAGACTCCTTCAAAGGAAAGATATGACAAACCTAGACAGCATATTAAAAAGCAGAGACACTATTTGCTGACAACATAGTCAAAGCTATGGTTTTTCCAGTAGTTATGTATGGATGTGAGAGTTGGATCATAAAGAAGGCTGAGCATCCAACAACTGATGCTTTTGAATTGTGCTGGAGAAAACTCTTGAGAGTCCCGTGGACAGCAAAGATATCAAACCAGTCAACCCTAAAGGAAATCAACTCTGAATATTCATTAGAAGGACTGATGCTAAAGCTCCAATACTTTGGCTACCTGATGCAAAGAGCCGACTCATTGAAAAAGACCCCAATGTCAGGAAAGATTGAAGGCAAAAGGAAAAGGGGGTGACAGAGGATGAGATGGTTAGATATCATCACTGACTCAACGGACATGGATTTGAGCAAACTCTGGGAGTTAGTGAAGGACAGTGGACGCTGGTGTGCTGCAGTCCATGGGGTCACACAGAGTCGCATGACTTAGCTCCTGAACAACAGCAGCATACCATGTTCATTGACTGGAAGACAATATTGTTAAGATACCAGTTCTCCTCAACTTATCTATAGATTTAACACAACCTCAAGCAAAATCCCGGGAGTATTTCTGGAGACATTGACAGGTTGATTCCAAAAATCACATGAAAATGTAAAAGATCTAAATAGCCAAAACAACATAGAAAAAACATGAGGCCAAACACTACCTAATTTCAAAACCACTGTAAAGTGATTGCAACAATCAAGGTAGAATGGTATTGACATAAAGATCAGAAAATTGATCAGTGGAACAGAATAATTAGATCAGAAACTGACCCACAACATGTAGACAATTTATCTTTGACATGAGTGCAAAATTCAGTGGGGAATGGTTAGCTGATTCAAAAAATGATGCTGGGATAATTGAATATTAATATGCACAAAGATTGAACTTTAATCTTTATCTTATAAAGTATATGAAAACTAAATACAAATGGACAATATGCCTAAATGCAAAATATAAATTTATGAACTTGCAGAAGACAATCTTTTTGATGTTTTATTAGGCAAACACTTTTTAGACATCAAACCAATAGTAAGATGTCCAAAGGTCAAAGAAAAAACTGACCAATTGGCTGTTATCAAAAGTAAAAAAAAAAATTCCCTCTGTAATAGTAATGTTAAGATAATAAAAGAACAGACTCAGAGAAAATATGTGCCATGTATATATCTGATAAAGGACTTTTATTCAGAATATGTAAATAACTCTCTGACATCAGCAATAAGAAAATAAGCAATTTTTGAGCAAAAAAAAAACTCAATTAAAAATGGGCAAAATATTTGAGCACTTTACCAAAGAAGATAAGTAGATGGAAAATGGAAAGGAAAAGATGCTCAACATAATTAGTCATTAAGGAAATTCAAAATAAAGGAACAATAGATTTTACTGTACACTTATGCTCAGAAGATAAAGAATCCATTGGGTTGAGACCTGCAGGGTTGGATCCCTGTATTAGGAAAATCACCTGGAGAAGGGAATGCCTACCCACTCCAGTATTCTTACCTGGAGAATTCCATGGACAGAGGAGTTTTGTGGGTTACAGTCTGATGGGGTTGCAAAGAGCTGGACACAACTGAGCAACACTTTCACACTATGACAATGGTTAAAATTAAAAAGACTGACTATACCAAACATCGCTAAGGATTTAGAGGAATTGGAACTCTGCTACACTACTAGTAGGAATATAAAATGGCACATCGCTTTGGAAAACAATGTAGCAGTTTCTTAAAAAGTTAAACATACATACACAATACTAACTTGCCATTCCACTCCTACTTATTTTCTCAAGGTCAGCGGTCAAGATGTCCCTATAAAGACTGGTACACAAATGTTCATAGCAGCTTTACTTGTAATAGACCAAATGCAAACACTCCAAATGCCTACTAACAGGACTGTGCACACAAATTATATCCATACAGTGGACTACCATTCAGAGATAAACAGAAATGGACTACTGATAGAAACAATAACATGGTTGGATCTCAATATATTTCAGCTGAATAAAAGAAGCCAGACACTAAAGAATATGTATTTTTGATTGTTTAAAACTCTAGAAAACATAAACTAATTTCTAATAACCGAGAACACTTCAGTGGTTGCCTGGACAGTGATGCGGGAGCTGTTTAGAGACATAAGGAAACTTTTGGGGATGATGAATATATTTAGTATATATTAATTGCAATGATGGTTTCACAGGTGTATGCATTTGCCAAAACCTATCAAACTGTGCATTTTTAATATGTGGTTTATTTTTATTGTCAATTACAACTCAATAAATCTGTCATAAAACAAAAATAGTGAACATAATTCTTTTTAGAATACTTAATGAATATTGAAATATGAATTGTCAAATTTCATATACTTCCTTTCTACCAATTTGCTGATAATCACACATATATGGATACTTATAATGCATATAAAGTTGTGCAAGAAGTTTAAATTGGCCTACCCAAAGAAATAATACTTAGATAAATTTGGAACTTAGACATCATTATACTTCTTGAGTTTAGTCCTACTTATTCATGCATGAAATGTTTATACTACAATGTTAACATACTGTATTCATTTTGATCTATGTTCCTTGAAGACAGAAGAGATCCTTCTGCTCAGAACAGAGATAGCCCAAATGTGATTGGGAGCCAAGTGGTATTGTGTGACCTAATTAAGTGGTGGGTATTTCATGAGCTTAGTCTTTCACATCTGGCTGTTATTAGATAGCCCTACTTGGCTACCCCACAAAGCAGCATTTGATCTAAGGGCCAACCCTGCCCCACAATTTGCTAATGTCTCTCACACTGACTAAATCTCCAGGGAGAGGCCAGGCCCAAGAAACCAGGAAACAAAGTAGGAGATATCTCTGCAGAGGGACTATTTCTATTTCTGTTTGGTTTATAAGTGCATTTTGCCTTGACTAACTTCAAATATTGATTGTTAGAAAGTGGACTGGAAATGAAATGATTGACTGATCACAATGTATTACATACAATGAATTTTGAATACCACAGAACTAATTGAATAAATGAACGGAAATATTAATATTGAATTAATAGGAATGATCAGAGTGAATTAAACACAGCGGGCCAAATTCTGCCCCTGGATATGCACGTACAATTTCCATTGACTTCAATGGGGGTTTTGTTGTGTGTATCCAAGGGCAGAATCCAGCTTAATGAATTTTTTAATTGTTTTTAAATGGTGAATGAATTGGTTAAAGTTCAAAGCACCAGAGATGATTCCGTACATATTGCATATATTTCTGTTTTTTTTTTTTCCATATGCTTGAAATCTTATATCTATGATTCACCACAAATGTCAAATTTTAAAGTTGGAGAAAAAATATAGGAAATAAAATCATTGCTGTTACATTTTCTTTGTAAAAGGCTAACACTTACACATTGCTGCAGGCTTCTATTTCCATATATTAAATTATAATACTTTCATGTATTAATAAACCACTGAAAGAAATCTGAAATTTTGGTGATCAGGAATTCATTCATGTCCTGTCAAGTGTCCTTTATCTGAATGCCACAGACCAAGGTGCTTCATCCATCTCACCACTCATCACTTTACTAGAGTCAGAAAATCTTTTGCCTGTGATCATCAATGCCTGTACTTATTATATAATCTTGGGCAATTGTCATATCAGTTTACATTTTAACATTTAGATATGAAATTTTAGTACTAAAACCTTTCTAGATTAAGAATTCATGATAGAATCTAAAATATGTTTGATCCTTTGATAGATTCAGTCATTTAAATAGACCAATTCTCTTTTACATCATCACACCCACTGGGCTGACACAAAGAAAGCCAATGCCTTAGACCTAAAATTAATCACAATCCACTACAAGACATTTGCCTTAATACATTATCTCCCAGGTAATGACAAATAATCTTTGTGGGAGATAAGCAGATAAGTGCTAAACAGGCATAGGAAAAGTGTGTGTGTGTTCATTTGGGGGATAAATGTCAGAAGAATTCACCTGTGTTAGGAAAACAAAACAAAAACCAGAATACTATACATTCCTTGACTGACTATATAAGTTAAATTCATTACATTCTTTTTGTTTTGTTTTTATTTTTAAATTAATACAGTGGAGCCTGATGGGCTGCCGTCTATGGGGTCGCACAGAGTCAGACACGACTGAAGCGACTTAGCAGCAGCAGCAGCAGTCTTAATTTTTAGGGCACTTTTAGGATCACAGCAAAATTTAATGGAAAGTTCAGAGAATTCCTATATACACAAACACCCCAACCATAAACATCCATAATCAATGCGGTACATTTGTTACAATAATTAATCAACACTGATACATCATTATCAACCAAAGTACATAGTTTACATTAGGGTTTATTATTTGTGTTATACAGTATATGGATATTGATAAATATATACTGGTATGTGTCCACCATTATAGCAGATAGAGAATAGTTATCCTGCCTTAAAAATCTTCTCTGCTTCAGTATTCATCCTCATGCCTTCCCCCCAGTCCCTAACACACACTGGTTTTTTTACTGTCTTCATAATTTTTCCTTTTCTAGAATGTCATACAGTTGGGAATCATACAGCATGTAAGCTCTTCAGATTGATTTATCTCACTTAGCAATATGTAGTTAGGGTTCCTCCATCTCTTTTCTTGGTTTGACAGCTCATTTCTTTTTAGCACTAAATAATATTCCATTGTCTGGATGTACCACAGTTTATCTATTCAACCTACTAAATAACTTCTTGGTTACTTCCAAATTTTGACAATTCTGAATAAAACTGCTATAAAAATCCATATGCAGGTTTTTTGTGGACATAACTTTTCAAATCATTTGGATAAATACCAAAGAGCATAATTGATAGATCATGTGGAAGGAGTATGTTTAGCTCTGTAAGAAATTGCCAAACTGCCTTTCAAAGTGGTTGTACCATTTTGCATTCCCACCAAAAATAAGAGTTCATATTGCTTCACATGCTTACCAGCATTTTGTATTGTCAGTAGATTAGATTTTAGCCATTTTAATAGATGTGTAGTGGTATCTCATTGCTATGTTAATATGAACGATTTTGAGCATCTTTTCTTATGCATATTTGCTATCTGTTTATCATCATGTGTGAAGTGTCTGTTCAGATCTTTTAATTTTTTGAGTTTTTTAATTTTCTTATTACTGAGTTTTATGAGTGTTTTGTATATTTTGTGTAACAATACATTGTAAGTCTTTTGTAAATATTTTCTTCCAGTCTGTGACTTGTCTTTTTCTCTTGACAGTGTGTTTCTCAAAAGAGAAAATAATTTTTTTAAGTATATTTATTTTTGGCTGTATTGGACCTTCATTCATTGCTATGCACAGGCTTTCTCTAGTTTCAGAGCATGGGCTTCTCATTGTGGTAGCCTCTTTTGCTGTGAAGCATGGGCTTCTCGGGCACACAAGCTTCATGTGGCCCCATAGCATGTGGGATCTTCCCCAACCAGGAATTGAACCTGTGTCCCCTACATTGGTAGGCAGATTCTTAACCACTGGACCACCAGGGAACACCCAATAACACAAATTTTAAATTTCAATGAAGTCCAATCTATCAATCCTTTCTATCATGAATTGTGCCTTTGATATTAATCTAAAATATGAACATGAAAGGCAAGATTTTATCTAGACTTTCCATATCATCTTCTAAGAATATCAGAGTTTTGGATTTTATATTTAGGTGTGTGATCCACTTTGAGTTAATTTTGGTTAAGGATGTAAGGTTGATGTCTAGATGACGATGATATTATTTTTGTATATGGATGTCGAATTGTCCCAGCACTGTTTACTGAAAAGACCTCATTTCTCCACTAAATTGCCCTTGCTCCTTTGTCAAATATCAGTTGACTATCTTTGTATGGGTTTACTTTGGGGATCTCTATCCTGTTCCATTGATCAAATTATCTTTTTTTTTTTTTTTTTTTTGGCTAATATCACACTTTTCTGATTAGTGTAGCCATACAGTAACACTTTATGTCAATAGTATGAGTCTTCCAACTTTATTCTTATCCTTCAATATTGTGTTGGCTATTTTGGGTCTTTTACCTCTCCATATAAACTTTTGAATCACTTTGTCAAGTTACTTTTTTTTTTTAGAGGACTTTTAAAATATTATGTTCTCTTTTTATGTCAGCTAAAAAATAATGTGTACAAGTAAAAGAACTCTCCTTTATAGAAAATAACTGTAAATAAGAACTACTTTGAGAGATAGTATTACTCAAGTTGGGCTTCCCTGGTGGCTCAGACAGTAAAGAATCTGCCTACAATGCAGACTGTAAACAGGAAACCCAGGTTCAATCACTGGGTCAAGAAGATCGCCTGGAGAAGGAAACAGCAACCCGTTCTAGTATTCTTACCTGGGAGATCCCATGGAAAGAGGAGCTTTGTGGGCTACAGTCCAGGGGTTGCAAAGAGTCAGACATGACGAAGTGACTAACACACAAACTGATATATTGGCAAGGATAACTTTTATGTTTTTTTCATAATACAATTTAGCTGTTGATTAATAGTAATTGTTTATACTAGTGATTACTGTAATTTGTAAAATTTGAACATTTCAGGAATAAAATGTTTAGAATTTCTTCTATAAGAGGTGATAGTCTAAGGAAGGGATTTTTCATCAAAAATGAAATTATTTAAAATTATTATTATTTTAAATCAACTTCTGAGATAATTTTTTTTAGGTAGTTCAATGAAATATTCCACTTTTCATGGCTTGCTCTCCAGGTACATATTTGATGGTTAAGATCTTCCTTGCCTCCTGAACAAAGGTGTTCTAAACGTCTCAAATGAGAAAAAAAAATAATGTAACTGAAATTACATTAAAAGCTGTGAAATAAATAGAGGAGGGAATTCTTTTAGCATATAGTACCTGTACCATGAAAATAGTCTCATTAAAACTATACTGGTGGGGATTCCCTGGTGGCTCAGTGGTAAAGAAAATGCCTGCCAATGTAAAAGACCCAGATTTAATCCCTGACCCTGGAAGATCCCACATGCCTAGGAGCAAATAAGCCAGTGTGCCATGATTATTAAGCCTGTGCTCTAGAGCCTGGGAGCCACGAGTACTAAAGCTCACATGCCCTAAAGCCTGTGCTCCACAATAAGAGAAACCATAGCAATGAGGACCTGCACACCACGATGAACAGTAGCCCCCACTCACCGCAACTAGAGTAAAAGCCCATGTAACAATGAAGACCTGGAAGAGCCAAAAATAAATAAAGACATAAAAATTATTTTTAAAAACTGTCTTGGTGATAGCTGGCTTAATTATAGCATTTTAATTTTGGGTTGTTTGTTTTGGCTTTACTGCTTTGTATTTATATTGAATTTTAAAATTTGTTTTATAAGAAACATGAAAGAGTTGCACTAAAATTTATATTTAGGCCAGAGATATTTTCAGTGCTACCTTCAGTTCAGTTCAGTTCAGTCGCCCAGTCGTGTCTGACTCTTTGCGACCCCGTGAATCGCAGCACACCAGCCCTCCCTGGCCATCACCAACTCCCGGAGTTCACTCAAACTCATGTCCATCGAGTCAGTGATATCAACCAGCCATCTCATCCTCTGTCATCCCCTTCTCCTCCTGCCCCTAATCCCTCCCAGCATCAGAGTCTTTTCCAATGAGTCAACTCTTTGCATGATGTAGCCAAAGTACTGGAGTTTCAGCTTTAGCATAACTCCTTCCAATGAACACTCAGGACTGATCTCCTTTAGGATGGACTGGTTGGATCTCCTTGCAGTCCAAGGGACTCTCAAGAGTCTTCTCCAACACCACAGTTCAGAAGCATCAGTTCTTCATGCTCAGCTTTCTTTATAGTCCAACTCTCACATCCATACATGACCACTGGAAAAACCATAGCCTTGACTAGACGGACCTTTGTTGGAAAAGTAATATCTGCTTTTTAATATGTTGTCTAGGTTGGTCATAATTTTCTTTCCAAGGAGTAAACATCTTCTAATTTCATGGCTGAAATCACCATCTACAGTGATTTTGGAGCCGAAAAAAAACCAAAGTCTCACACTGTTTCCACTGTTTCCCCATCTATTTCCCATGAAGTGATGGGACCAGATGCCACGATCTTAGTTTTCTGAATGTTGAGTTTTAACTTTTTCACTGAGTGCTACCTTACAGCAACTAAAATATTGCTAGTGGGCAATTTGGTAGTAACTCTTGGAAGAAAAGTTATGACCAACCTAGATAGCATATTGAAAAGCAGAGACATTACTTTGCCAACAAAGGTCCATCTAGTCAAGGCTATGGTTTTTCCAGTGGTCATGTATGGATGTGAGAGTTGGACTGTGAAGAAAGCTGAGTGCCACAGAATTGATGCTTCTGAACTGTAGTGTTGGAGAAGACTCCTGAGAGTCCCTTGGACTGCAAGGAGATCCAACCAGTCCACCCTAAAGGAAATCAGCCCTGGGATTTCTTGGGAAGGAATGATGCTAGAGCTGAAACTCCAGAACTTTGGCCACCTCATGTGAAGAGTTGACTCATTGGAAAAGACTCTGATGCTGGGAGGGATTGGGGGCAGGAGGAGAAGGGGATGACAGAGGATGAGATGGCTGGATGGCATCACCGACTCGATGGACATGAGTTTGAGTAAACTCCAGGAGTTGGTGATGGAGAGGGAGGCCTGGCGTGCTGTGATTCATGGGGTCGCAAAGAGTCGGACACGTCTGAGCAACTGAACTGAACTTAACTGAAAACAGAGTATTGAGAAATAGTAACTTACACCAACCCTGCATAATGATCCTGTTTAATTTTGAAAATATATCATTAACTCACAAAGGGTTACACCTGCAGTTATTCATTCCAACAAAATATTATGCTTGATTGGAAAATAAAAATGATGGGAGTTGATTTCATAAATGATAGTTTAGAGTTCCTTAAAATATTAAGCAATGAATTTCGAAAGATATTGCTACAAACAAATCTGTAAATAACTTGTAACAAAAGACACATGAATAATCCTGAAAATTTAACAATACTTTGTGTCTTATCCACTACCCTACAAACCCTTGCTATTCAAAATGTGTGGGGACCTACACACTGGTCATCATTACATCCAAAGCCTGTCTCAGACCACCTGCTTCACAGTATAAACAAAAATAAAAACCAGGTGATAGCTGCAAGCATTTAATAAAAAGTCACTGCTCTATGGTCTTAATATACTTAAATTATCTCAAGTTAGAGTAGCTCTGCCATTAACTGTTTGTGTAACCTTGGATAAGTTGTTCAATATGTCTATTCTCAGTCTAATCTCTCATGTGAGTGTAATATCTATTTTGGAAGTTGTTTTGAGGATAGAATATATATCATTTATGAAGCATATTCATTCTTACATTCGTGCAATTGTTCATGAAAGTTGTATATAACAGGGGTCCCTAACCCCTGGGAGCCAAGGTCAGGTAGGAACTGGGCAGCATAGAAGGAGGTGAGAGGTGGACTCAGAATGTTATCTGCCCCTCCCTATTGCTCCCCATCACTTGCATTACTGTGTGCACTCCCAGCCCAACCCCAGTCAGTGGAAAAATTATCTTTCACTAAACCAGTCCCCGGTGCCCAAAAGCTGGGGACCGCTGTTATAGGACACTGCTGAATAACATAGTTCTCATTTCCTCTACCTGAAGAAAAAGTGAAAGTGTTAGTCACTGTTTTATGTCTGATTCTTTACGACCCCCATGGACTGTAGCCTGCCAGACCCTTCTGTCCATGGGATTTCCCAGACAAGAATACTGAGTGGGTAGCCATTCCCTTCCCCAGAGGATCTTCCTGACCCAGGGATCGAACCCCAGTCTCCTGCATTGCAGGCAGATTCTTTCCACTCTGAACCACCAGGGAACAATAACTTTTGTCACAAAAATTACCGAGAAACAAAACTCATAACATAGAAAATGCACATGAGCATTAAATAAACACACTGTCCTTTTATCCCAGGAATTTCTGGGTGTCCTCAATAGGCAAAATCTTTCTCATCCCCGGCCTCTTTCAGTCTGTTCTCAACGGTACATAAGCGAACCTGGCATACACTTATGGCTAAGTTCAGCCTTTACGTTTCCCGGTACTTAGATTGGTCAGAAATTCTGTCTCAGATGTTTCAGAGACAGTTATCTGACTTCTCTGCCACTGCCAATCCGTTATTGGACCCATCTCCCTTCCCACCTGTTAAGACAGCATGAGCTTTCCACAGCAGCAGTGACTGAGCTCCTCCACTGTATGTGTAGAAAGAGAAATCATCATACCCTGTCACTACCTGTCTTATTTCTCTTCTGCCATGATTCTTCATTTATCCCAAGATCATCTCATTACCCTGACCTTACATGAGGCCCTCTGCCCACCCTGTGTTAACATATCTATATTTACAATCCTCTTGCATAATTATAATGTATATCATGAAAATGGGCACATCATTGTCCCTTAATATGTGATATTTTCTTTTTTTAATTCAGACTGGTATTGGAGGCATCTCAGAACTTATCATTAAAAATACAACATAGGTGTTTTTATTATTAGTTGTTTGTCAGAGTCTTGTTATTTAGACCAATTTGGCATATTTAAACTTATAAATGCTAATTATTAGCACATGATCACTAAAGCTTTTAGACTAAAAAATTTCTATGTACTTGCTGTTCTGGAATCAGAATAGAACACCCTTTACACTACAGTTTGGGTTTTATTCATTTATTCTTATTAGGAGTACAGAGACCTTCATTGCACATAATTTAAAGAGTGTTTCTACCTAAAAAACTGTCCCTGAAGACTCATGAGTTTATTCCCATTCAGCTTATTTTAATAAATTAGCTATTGATATAGTAATCAAATAAGGACTTTAAAGAGTACAAGTGGGTACTGGTAATAACATAAACAGGTTGCCTCAGCAAGTCTAGATGTGTGGCCACCTTAGAAAGTCAAAGTGAAGTTGCTCAGTCATGTCCGACTCTTTGCAACCCCATGGGCTGTAGCCTACCAGGCTCCTCTGTCCATGGGATTTTCCAGGAAATAGTCCTGGAGTGGATTGCCATTTCCTTCTCCAGGGGATCTTCCCAACCCAGGGATCGAACCTAGGTCTCCCACATTGTAGACAGACAGACGCTTTACCGTCTGAGCCACCAGTACCTAAGTGGCCACCTTAGGTACTGGTAATTTCACCACTGGTATACTTATGGGTCAACCTTGCTTCACGGGTGTTTTTAATGATGGAATAGTCCTTTATCCAGGCAAAAGTGTAGTTCAGCACTGGATACAGTCTAAAGAACTCCCTTAGAACATATACAACTAAAAATCTGAATATGAGACTATGAAGCTGAGAACCCAGTCTAAAGAAAGAACCAGAAAACAATAGAAGAGGATGAAGACCAAGGAGAATTGATAGGAGAGAAACTGACAAGGATCTGTTAGAACAATTGATGAGGGAAAAATTATTGTAGTTCTTATAATGCATTAGTAGCTTTCAGAAGAATCAGAAAGAAAAACTTTAAGAGTGTTCATCCACACAGACAAATGCCATCTTTGTATCAATTCTAAATGTACTTGCCATTTATTTTTGATTAGCAAGAAAAATTGTGTTTTTCTTATAGCTGATTAAAAACTTGTATTATGAATTACAAATAGATTTCTGACATTAAAAAGGTACAATATCAAGGAAAAATTTTAGAATTTGAAGGAATTTGGATATCTATTGAATATGTATAATATTGTACATAATATGTACATATACACTTCCTGAAAATGATGGTTAGGAGTAAACTTTAAATGGATACAACTTGATATTTAATAGTAAAGAGAAATTGAGTCTGGTTGGTAATGTTGAATTCTCTTTTGGAAATAAATACAATGTGTTAAAAAGTAATGACATAAACTACTTTTTAAGTGATGTTACATATTTTACAGATGCCCCAGTAGGATTCTTCATGTGCCTGTGTTTTAGATTGAACTGGAGATGAGAAGATAGATAAATAAGATGGCTGAGCAGGGAACACCTTTCTTAGCTGCCCTGCAGTTTTTTAAGGCCAGCAGATACCCTAAGGAGTATACTTAAAGTTAGATAAGAAACATTTGTAAGTTTAAAGTTTAGTAAGTAGGAAAGAGAGAATTTATTTTGCCAGTTTAAAAGTGCATATTCTAGCATTTTGGGGGCATCAAGCATGCAAGAAGCAAATGTAATTGTTCTGTGAATTTGGCTCTTGGGTTTTTCATTCAAACCTAAGTATTGCAACCAGATCAGAAATTTCAACAATGTGGCATCTCTGTGACTTTCTCTGTGAAATCTAATGCTCTGTCCCGTAGACATAATATAAAACACTCTGTAGGTCTGCATTATGTAACCTCCAACCATATAATTCTATACTTGGCTCAAAATCTGAAATTTTCCCTGGAAAAATATAAAGAAATAATAATAATATTAAATTTGAAGTCACTCACATTAAAATATATGAGAACTTTACCTTTTAAAAGCTGAATATGACTATCTGCTTTAAATAATAACTAATCAGGACCAGCTTAATACAGCTTTTGATAATGTTTCACTTCATATTTAATTTTGGAAGCCTCTTGGTTTGCATATTCTTTGAATTTCATTCTTTTGATATTAAATAAAATTTACAGAAATGAATTTACCCAACTTAGCAAGGCAAATATTGATTTTGTAATAAAATCGGTGCCATTTGTCAGTCTTCCTTACATTAAACATGCTAGAGTACACATGATTTTATTAAGCCACCACTAAATCCATGTGCCATATAATCAAACCCTTTTCTGACTTTCAAATTCTCTCAAGGATTCAGAAAAATGTTTAATATGAATAATTAATAAAAATATCTCTAATTTTGAAATTTAACTTCCTCTTAGAATAATGGTTATGCTGATTATCTGTATGTACACCTATTAGTTCTCTGAGGACAAGGATTTCTTAGGAAACTATTTACATTTCGATAGGAGAGAAAACAACTCTTTTTGAAAATTCATGAACTCTAAACCTTGGCTCCATTTTGATTTTAAAATAAAATTAAACATGTTATGATACTAATGGGAATTATTTTATTCAAACTGATTATCCCATATGATGTGTACACTCAGTCAGATGTTGTCATTAAAGGCAATTTTGAAGTTATTTTATGAATCAGTAATGTTAATCTCAGTTTAGCAGAAATAACAGATTATACCAGAGGTCTAATGAAATCTTCAGAGTCTCAACTAGCCTAGTCTATCTTCTCTAGTAGGAGGAACACATTTTTGTATGACAACAAAATTAGGTATTTTTACAGGAATGAAAATCTAAAAGTCTTATATTAGACAGACAGACAAGAATATTAACATCAACAAAATCTACTGTTCCCTTCCTGGTAACTTAATTCATTAAGACCTATCAAAGTGTATCAATGTATCACCCTCATTTTTTTTCCCTCTGTTCTCTACTCACTTTTATAATTCTTATAAAATTTTACAATATGAAGTTAATATATACAGTTACATATACATTTTGAAGTTAATATTTCACCAATAAGAATATTTAATTCTATATTCTTAAAAAAAAAACATTTTGGTAATCAACACTTTAGTCAGGAATTTCTTTAAAGTTTCCAGGAATTAAATGTGCTAATTTAATAATATTTCAAAGGCAAATACACTCAATCATAGGCAGGTTAATACACTAGCTCAACTGATTAAGACAGAGTTGTCTGGACTTGAGTTAGAACCCTAGGTTTATCACATAAGATCTCTGAGACCATGACAGAGAGTCCTTAGTTTAAAGGGAGTGAAAGTGAAGTGAAAGTGCAAGTTGCTCAATCGTGTCCCACTCTTTGCGACCCCATGGACCATACAGTCCATGGAATTCTCCAGCCCAGAATACTGCAGTAGGTAACCTTTCCCTAGTTTAAAGGGAGGGTCAGGAACAAATACCAAGAAATTCAAAACCTAGGGACTTGATAAATGAGAAAGTTCGACAAGAATGGTCATAGGTGTTGTTATGAGTGATTGATGAAAGGAAAGTTACTGTATTATTTACAAGTTGTGAATGTAAGTTACCTGTTCTTTCTGAATGTTATTGCCTGAATATGAAATAGGGGCAGAAATACCAAATAGGTAGAGTATATACATAAAACATGTATATACCAAATAGGACAGAGTAATACTTGAAGCTCTGTGCTTAAATAGAGAGCTCCAAAAAAGAAGCTTTCTTTTTCCTTCTCCCCTCCTTTTCCTCCTCCGTCATCATTTTGTGCATATATGTATATATGTGTATATATATATATATATATAACATTTTAGTGTTTTATTTTTAGATACTTAAAATATTATAGAAAACCCCAAAAGTATCATTATGTTGTTCTCAGTTTTGCATATTATCAACAATATAGTGTTTAAATGATCTGCAACATTCTTAAATATTACTACTTTGTCCTGAATCAAACATTTATCTAGGGTCTTCAGATCAATTTTATAGCAACACTTCACAAACACAACCCATGACCATTTTGATTTAGAACTTCATACCAGTGGGGTCAAGATCATGGACAATCCAGTACTAGTGGGATCAAGGTCACGGATTTTCCTGTTGTACTTCATGTGGCAACAACCTTCTCTCAGATGGCACACTTAGCTCTGTGTGTGTAACTAATCACACTGTGTGTGTAACTAATCAAGAAAGTATATACAGTTTGTGTACATTCATCATTACTTCTGATACAGAAATTCTGAGGGCTTTCTTAATTAAGAGTGAACAAGAAGCATCCTGTAAGGATCAAAATGGACAATTGGGCCACATAATATGTCCTCTGCTTATCTTGTATTTGTTGTTTTTTTAATATAAAAAATTTTAAGGGAATAGTTTTAGATTTAGCAAAAAATTCCAAAGGTTGTGCAGAGAATTCCCATGTGCCTAATACCCAGTTTCTCGTAGTGTTAATATCTTACATTTCTGCAGTACACTCATCAGAATTAATGAGCCAAAATTGGTACATTACTGTTAACTAAAATCCACACTTTATTTGGATTTTACTAGGTTTTCCATGTCATTCTGTTTCAAGGTCCTACAGAAAATACTACATTACATACAGTCCTCACATCTTCCTAGTCTCCTTTGGTCTGTGAATATCACAAACTTTCCTTATTTTGGATGACCTTGAAAAATCTTGAGGAATACGAATTAGATAATTTGTAGGAAGTCTCTTAATTGTGCTTTTTCCCTAATATTTTTCTCATGGTGAGACTTACAGTTATCAGTTTGGGGGAGGTCTTCTATTTTCTTTTATGTGCTGATTGTATTTTGTCTGGCTGAGAGTTCAAAAAAAGCTTTTCCATGTGAGGCAACATTTGGGCTCATCCTGCTTTATTTAGCTCTCCTTGTTCAGTCTTAGTGATTGAGATGAAAGCTATTCTGATAACAACAGAGGGGATGAGATGATGCTAGCGAATAACCACAAAAAACAGAAGAAATTATTTTAGCCTATTTCTCTGAATATGTAAAATCCCTCCCAAAGTATATTTTCCTGAAATTTCTTTCACACCAGAGAAAACCGCTCACCACATATTATTCTTCAATATATTCCTTTCACTTTGTATACAAAAAGGTCAATCTGAAAATATACATCAAACCTGAATGAAAACATCCTCTATTCCTATGCAACATACCAGCGCTTGAAGTTTTCTCTTCCAGCATTATTTGTTTAATAGAAATATTTTCCATACCACCTGGTTCTGGCAGAAAGTCAAAATTTGCATTTATATGAGGTAGTTTATCAAATATAACATACAGAAGTCTGTTAAGTACACATTGCATTTTGTTTGTGAGAAAATCTGTTTGTATTTAATGTAGTTTTTAAATTAACCTTAATGAAAGCTTCTGAAAATTGTTGTTCTAAGCATTTGAAATATGCAACAAGAATGGGTGGAAGACATAAACATGTTTTCCATTATATGTTATCAGATAGCCCAAAATTACTACAAAGAAGAATGTGGGACTATGTTAAATTAGAAAGATAAGCAAGCATTTAGTTAAAAGCAAAGGTCTTTAGAAGAGGAAAGCATCTAACACAGTTAACCCCAAACATCTTACAACAATCTTCAGTCAGAAGTATTTTAACAATTTTCATTTAGAATGCTACCTATTATATACAGGAACTAAGATTATTTGCACCAAAATTTAAGGTTTCATTTCCCCTAACCTAAGTTTTGCCATATACTCAAAGACTCACTCAAGGTTTTCTGAAGTGCTAAGAAAAAAAAAAATGTAATTGGAGGATGAACCTATCTGACTGTGTCTCTTAATTAATAGTTTATTCTCTTCTCATTCTTTTACTTTCTTTTCACTTCTTACAATATTGCCCTTTGTATCTTTTTGAATTTTAAAGTATTTCAGTGATTTCAGATAGAGGGTCCCCAACAGTGAATACAAGATTAATATTTATTTCTAGTAGGCCTTTTTATCAGTTTGTGGAAAACTCAAGTGTCTTTAGTCTTGAGACTCGTTCCTCTCCTACTTTTGCTATGTAAGAGGAAATGCTCAATACTTTCAGGTGGTGAATGTTTTTCAATTAAATCTAGATATCCAGATATTATATTCAATCACACAACTTTTAAATGTTAGAAACTAACTTTAAAATATTTTATATATTATGTAAGCCAAATATATCATTGGTATCAGTTTGCAATCTGTATTATAAAATATAATAAACAATGTTAAGGATCTCCTAATTCAAGAAAAAGCTGGAAAAATGACTGTTTCTTTCAGCACATATTATATTCCTTTGTATGGAAAGCCATGGGATATTTAGAAATAAATCAGATGTCATTTAGAGGTTTGCTCTTCAGTGCTTACAGCATTTGACAAAGTCTGGGTTATGATCCTTAATCATAGAATTTGTTACACCTTTGATCACAAATACCTTTGAAGCCATTGAAGTGCGGTTCTGACAGTTTTTAAAAAAATCTTACAACAAAGTTTTTTATGCAACAAATTCCATCTTTGACTAATGATTCAGCAGTTTCAGTTTCCTAAGCTTTTCACCTCCTAACTTTAAATATACTGATTCATAATTTTTATCAATTGGAAACCTGATGTAAAATATTTAATTTAGCAGCACTGTATCCAGAGGGTTTGATGTTTCTTTTATTTCTCCTCTGATATGCCATTTGTTCATAGTGTATTTTACTCTTAGCCATGATATGCAACAGTGACCTCTTGGGTTACTGTTAGGTGGCTTTGGTTGGGACAGCAAGACCTATGTGAAGCTATGAATGTCCACGCTATTAATAAGATATGTGGGAGTAAAAAAGTGCACACCTCACTCATTCCTTAATCACAAAGGTGGAAAATCTTCCTAAAATTTTACTTCTCCCTCCATCAGTTCCCTCTAACAAGTTGGAAGAAACTGATAGACCTAGATATGAGTCATTGACCTTTTCACTCCTCAATCCTACTTTAACATGATCCTACAAGGAATAGGCTTTGAGGTCTTTGTCACAACTGTCATGCCATGCTCAGTCGTGCCTGACTCTCTGCAACCCAAAAGACTGTAGGCCACCAGGCTTCTCTGTCCATGAGATTTTTTAGACGCGAATACTGGAAGAGTTGCCATACACTCCTCTAGAGGATCTTCCTGACCCAGAGATCAAACCTGTGTCTCCTGCATCTCCTACATTGCAGGCAGATTCTTTACTGTTGAGGCACCATCAAGAAAGCCACACTTACTCTGTCCTTTGAAAATCCTTTTGTATAACAAAGTCAACATCTTTAGTGTGTGAATGATTTCATACACATTTTTACTTCTAGAATGCATCTGAAATGTGATATAACCTGTTTGAGGGAGATGTTAAAGGATAATAGAGTTCTTTAGTAGGGTTTTAGGAGTTACATATTTTTAAGTGTAAATAAGTTTTCTTTGTAAGTCTTTCCACCCTAAATTATGTGAAAATTCAATCCCAAAATATAATGTAGAACCACCACAACATCCCAACAGGTCTGCGAGAAATTATACCTTTGTACACATCAAATGTGTGGTTTTGTCTATTAAAATTGTAAGGCACGTGGAACTCATGTTCATGTGATAGTATAAAAGATGAAAATCCAATTTTTCCATATTACAAACATCCATAATTGCCATTATTATAACATGCAAAGAAAATATTATAAAATGGCAATTATACCCTATAAGGTAGATAGGTTCCCAGTGTTGATGAGTAATAATTATATGCCTATTTTCTAGACAGATTAGTAGCACCTTGGCTAGTAAATAATTTTACAAATTGAAATGTATTTTAAAGTCTGATATAGTTTAAAGTCAGATAAAACAGAGTTACTTATAAATCTTATCAGTGGTTTAAGGTTTGTGGTCTATGAATCATATTTACATGAATCACCTGACATTACTTGTTAAGAACATGAAGTCTTGGGCATCATGATGGAATTTTCATTCTTGCCATCACTAGGTAGTTTTCTTGAACAGAAAGAATTAAGGACTACTGGTTTCCATATCAAGAAATCATTATGATGAGTTCATCCATCTGCAATGGATGTCAGAAATTCTTCACAGCAAGACAGAATTTCACCATTAGCTTGTTTGTTGCATTGAGATGGTTCTCTTTGTTAACCATTATATTAGAGCCACTACATTTTCTCTAAAAAATTACTTGACATATTTCCATTTACAGTGAAGTACCTATTTATATCAGCTAATGAATTCTGTATTTTTTATGTGTATGTATAATATTACTTTCATACCCCATATCTTTACAAAAAGAATGTCAGGTGGCCTGATATAGTATAAATGATTATAAAACTAAATTATGGCAGTTAATTCCTTCTCTCTGAATGTTTAAGGAAAAAAAAAATGTGTTCTATTATGCTTTACCTTCTTGTTTTTTTTTAATCCTTTTTTGTATCTAGTTTGACAGGGACTTAAAGAATGTCTCTAACCTGCCCATCACTCTGGTTACAACAAAGGCAAAATCAGTAATTTTCCACTTCAGATATGTTCTTAAAGGGTATTTTATCTTCATACAAAAAAAATATTTTCTAAAATGAAGGCATTAATATTTCTATACTTGACCTTTTCTTGTTACAAAGAGAAAGGCAAATAATTTAATAACATTATTTGCTTATACCCCTTAAGGTTCAAATAACTAGTTATTATATAGGAACAGCTAGGTCTAATCTGCTTCAGAAGAAACATACTCTGTTAGTGTACAATAGCTAATATCAGATCACTAATAGATTTAACCTTGTAAGTTCATAGATATTTAAAAGTGTTATGGTTTGAAGGTCAACTTGTCTGTCTTACTGTAAAAGAAAGGCAAAGGAATGAATAAAAATTAGAAAGAATTAATTCTTCAAAAAGTTTTTACAAATCAAAACCCTGCAGTTTCACACTGAGAACAAAAGAAGCATATTAAATACCAAAGTTTATCAAGACAAATTAGGTCCCAGTTTCAAATTTTCTTTAATCTTTTGCATCTGAACGGTTTTTTTTTGCCTCATGCTGTTTTCCCTAGTTAAATGTTAAAATGAATTCTAGCCAATACCATTGACTTCCTCCCTTAAAAATATTGAGACACATAATAAAAAATTAATTACTTCCCCTAATTTCCGTGTGATTCTTTAAAAAGATGTAAAATTCATTTAAAGTAAGTGGTGACTTTGTCTTTGAAGATCACGACAATTAACATGGATCAAAGCTTAGGTTCTGTAACGATGATAGCTTATTAGCATAATGAAATTAACTTAGAGACAAGAATCTTTAATAGGTACAACAAAAACGCTTTAATAATACTTGAAGAAAATTATGTATTTGCTAGAAGTACAACAGTTTCAGATTTTCTATCCAATTAATAAGTTGTTAATTAACTCCTTTTCCAAACAATGCACACTTTAAGTTAACATCTGCCCACTGGAATATTCTATCTATTGTGTTTCATTTTTTTTGGAAGGATATTGAAGTTTTGCCAATGGTACTTTGAATTTTTTATTATTAAGAAAATTCAAGTTTACCCTTCCTAACCCTAGATCTAACATTTTCATCACTAAAATAAAAGAAGGCTTAATTTCATACCTTGAGAAGGGAATGAAGATATCAATATTGCATCTTGCAGGAGGTTTACACTTTAGGTCTTCACCATTTCAAGGGCAAAAATTTTATTGGACTCACTTGAGGTACCTATAAAATTTGACTTCTTGTATAAACCCAAGAAAAAAAAATAGAAAATAATATAAATAATTTTTATCTCAGTGTACATGCTTGAAATGACTTGGATTTAAGGATAACTAAAAGAATGCTTTATTTCCAGCTACAAGTCTTAAAACTTATGCTTTATTCAAGGGCTACTAAAATATACTTTGTAATTTATGTTGCATTCATTCATTAAACCAATTTATTGTACATTATTATTTATTGAGTGTGCCAAGCACTATAAGCCTCCTGACATTAAAAAGAAGTGGAGTATGTTGTTATAGGTGGTTTTCCCCTATTGCTCGTGTTACTATAATGATTTTCTCTTTTATGTCACAGCAGAAATGTGGGTATTCTCTCCAGGTCCTTTTCCTCTACTATACATGATTTACCTTTCTGTGAAAAGAAGAGGAGCAAAAAGCAAAGGAAAAAAGGAAAGATATACCCATTTGAATGCAGAGTTCCAAAGAATAGAAAGGAGAAAGAAGAAAGCCTTCCTCAGTGATCAGTGCAAAGAAATAGAAGAAAAGAATAGAATGGGAAAGACTAGAGATCTCTTCAACAAAATTAGAGATACCAAGGGAACATGTCATGCAACTGCTACTGCTGCTAAGTCGCTTCAGTCGTGTCCGACTCTGTGTGACCACATAGATGGCAGCCCACCAGGCTCCCCCGTCCCTGGGATTCTCCAGGCAAGAACACTGGAGTGGGTTGCCATTTCCTTCTCCAATGCATGAAAGTGAAAGGTGAAAGTGAAGTCGCTCAGTCGTGTCTGACTCTTAGCGACCCCATGGACTGCAGCCCACCAGGCTCCTCCATCCATGGGATTTTCCAAGCAAGAGTACTGGAGTGGGGTGCCATTGCCTTCTCCGTGTCATGCAAAGTTGGGCACAATAAAGGACAGAAATGATATGGACCTAACAGAAGCAGAAGATATCAAGAAGAGGTAGCAAGAATACACAGAAGAACTGTACAAAAAAGATCTTCAAAATCCAAATAATTAAGATGGTATGATCACTCATCTAGAGCCAGACATCCTGGAATGCGAAGTCAAGTGGGCCTTAGGAAGCACTACGAACAAAGCTAGTGGAGGTGATGGAATTCCGGTTGAGCTATTTCCAATCCTAAAAGATGATGCTGTGAAAGTGCTGCACTCAATATGCCAGCAAATTTGGAAAACTCAGCAGTGGCCACAGGACTGGAAAAAAGGTCAGTTTTCATTCTAAACTCAAAGAAAGCCAATACCAAAGAATGCTCAAACTACCACATAATTGCACTCATTTCACACGCTAGTAAACTAATGCTCAAAATTCTTCAAGCCAGGCTTCAACAGTACGTGAACCATGAACTTCCAGATGTGCAAGCTGGATTTAGAAAAGGCAGAGGAACCAGAGATCAAATTGCCAACATCCGCTGGATCATTGAAAAAGCAAGAGAGATCCTGAAAAACATTTATTTCTACTTTATTGACTATGCCAAAGCCTTTGACTGTGTGGATCACAACAAACTGTGGAAAATTCTGAAAGAGATGGGAATACCAGGCCACCTGACCTGCCTCTTGAGTAATAAAATAAAATATTCTTAGGGCTCAGGTGAAACTATCAGCTGATCAAAAAAAAAAAGGTGGGGTGGGGGGAGGTTCATAGGCTTTGTTTTAATTAGCTCAAACCATGATTCAGTTTATTCTCAGGGCTAGAGTTGAAAACATCTCAAAGTTTTGTCTCCATTGCATCATTGACCATCATAAGATTCCTAGTGTCCTGGTATTTCTCTCTGTATGCCTGTTATGGGCCCTATTTCTATATTTCTTGTATCAGTGTATATCTGATAGGAAAGATGTAGGCATCCAGGAACCTAATAATTAACAAGGGTTCTAGAACTAATGATGTGGACTGGGAGCAGCATAAAAGCTTTGGGATCAGAGCCTAGTCACAAATTTATAGATCCAGAGCAAAAAATACTTAGAAGAGTATTACCAATATATATAAACTGGAAAACACAGAATTCCAATGAGCAAGGGTTTTCTGGAGGTGAGAGTGTGGGGGTTTAATAACAAGAAATGCCTCCTTAAATCTTAATATGAAAAAGTCATCCATATATTGAATATTTGCCTTGGATTACACTCACTTGCATCAGGAAGGTTGAGTTCAGTTCAGTCACTCAGTCGTGTCTGACTCTTTGCGACCTTATGAACTGCAGCATGCCAAGTCTACCTGTCCCTCACCAACTTCCGGACTTTACCCAAACTCATTTCCATTGAGTCAGTGATGCCATCCAACCATCTCATCCTCTGACAACAGAGGCATCACCAACTAAATTCAGAAGGAGATGGGAATACCAGACCACTTGACCTGCCTTTTGATAAACCAATATGCAGGTCAGGAAGCAACAGTTAAAGCTGGAGATGGGACAACAGACTGGTTTCAAATAGGAAAAGGAGTATGTCAAGGCTGTATATTGTTACCCTGCTTATTTAACTTATATGCAGAGTACATCATGAGAAACGCTGAACTGGAAGAAGCACAAGCTGGAATCAAGACTGCCGGGAGAAATATCAACAACCTCAGATACGTAGATGATACCATCCTTATGGCAGAAAGTGAAGAACAATAAAGAGCCTCTTGATGAAAGTGAAAGAGGAGAGTGAAAAAGTTGGGTTAAAGCTCAACATTCAGAAAACTAAGATCATGGCATCCAGTCCCATCACTTCATGGCAAATAGATGGGGAAACAGTGGAAACAGTGGCTGACTTTATTTTTGGGGGCTCCAAAATCACTGCAGATGGTGACTGCAGCCATGAAATTAAAAGACGCTTACTCCTTGGAAGAAAAGTTATGACCAACCTAGATAGCATATTCAAAAGCAGAGACATTACTTTGTCCACAAAGGTCCATCTAGTCAAGGCTATGGTTTTTCCAGTGGTCATGTATGGATGTGAGAGTTGGAGTATAAAGAAAACTGAGCACCGAAGAATTGATGCTTTTGAACTGAGGTGTTGGAAAAGACTCTTGAGATTCCCTTGGACTGCAAGGAGATCCAACCAGTCAATCCTAAAGGAGATCAGTCCTGGGTGTTCATTGGAAGCACTGATGTTGAAGCTGAAACTCCACCTGATGCGAAGACCTGACTCATTTGAAAAGACCCTGATGCTGGGAAAGATTGAAGGCAGGAGGAGAAGGGAATGACAGAGGATGAGATGGTTGGATGGCGTCACTGACTCAATGGACGTGGGTTTGGGTAGACTCCGGCAGTGGTGATGGACAGGGAGGCTGGCGTGCTGCGGTTCATGGCATCTCAAAGAGTCAGACACAACTGAACTGAACTGAACTTGGAGGTATCTTATCATGCTGCTGCTTCTGCTAAGTTGCTTCAGTCGTGTCCGACTCTATGCGACCCCATAGACGGCAGCCCACCAGGCTCCTCCGTCCCTGGGATTCTTCAGGCAAGAACACTGGAGTGGGTTGCCATTTCCTTCTCCAATGCATGAAAGTGAAAAGTGAAAGTGAAGTCGCTCGGTCGTGTCGGACTCTTAGCGACCCCATGGACGGCAGCCTACCAGGCTCCTCCATCCGTGGGATTTTCCAGGCAAGAGTGCTGGAGTGGGGTGCCATTGCCTTGGGGCATTTTTTAAGACAACAAAAAAGAAAAGTACACTGGGTCCTAAACTATACTAAAATGAAATGTTTGGAGACTGACTTCTCTTTACTTCTTGTCCTCCAGTCTCCCACCAGTAACTTTAATTAGCCAAGCTTCACTGCAAGTCCAGTGGACAGAGGAGGCTGGGAAAGGTAATATTTTTCAGAGATCAGTCACATTTTCATAGAGCAGAAGAGGAGAAAGACACAAAATGGATATGAGAATGACTGGCACAATTTCATAATTAATAATTTCTTATTAACCACAAATATTAGATACAGGAGAACATTACTAAAATAGACTCTTCACTGCCTTTCTTACCAACTCTGTGATATTCTAACACCATTGCCATTCTGCTTGAGAACGGGGATATCTTTCTGAAATGCCCACGGGTTCATATCAGTCCTCTCAATTTTATATCCTTTAATTCATTCTTATGCTTTATAATATAAACCTTTGTTTATATTATATTATAGTATAGTTTATCACACAGACTCTTTGTGCTTTATGCCCATTTCACCTCCAACACCTCCTTCTGGCCACCAAAATATACCCTCTTGCCCAACCTAAATCATTTAAATTTTAGAATGTTTCAAGCTTTTGCAGACAACTATGTCTTATATGGGGCTTCCCTGGTGGACTGGTGGTAAAGAACCCGCCTGCCAAAGCAGGAGACATTTTGGGTTCAATCCCAAGGTTGGAAAGATCCTCTGCAGAAGGAAATGGCAACGCATTCAAGTATTCTTCATTGGGAAATCCCAGGGACAGAGGAGCCTGGCAGGCTATAGTCCATTGGGTCATAAAAGAGTAGGGGCATGACTGAGTGACTGAAAAACCACAGATGTTTCATATGGTTTCTTCTGCTTGCAATGCCAGTAACTTCTCACCATCCATCACCACTGTAGCCATCATCATCTTTTTTTCCCCAGTAGATTAACTCTTATAGTCCCAAAAACTTAATTTCCATGTGCATCCTATGACTAGGGGCCTCTTTGTGCTTTGCTTGAGCTTTAGGTATATCTCTCTTGATACATTTCCCTGTGATAATTGTTTATATTTGATATCTAGTATCCCAGGCAGGATTTCAAATACATGAAAATTGAGGATTATACCTCCTTAATTTTGAACTAATGTCTCTCACATAGCAGGGAAACAATACAATGCTGTTGAATTAGTGAATGAATGAATGAGTAATCTCTACTTTGACTACATTAGGTAACAGCATATTCATTTTATACATCCTGTAGTTATAAAGACATATAAAGAAAAATTTCATTTTGTCATCTATAATATCAATGAAAGTTGCTCCTTAAAGATATGTTTAAACAGTAATTAAAATAGCTTGAAATGGACTCCTCTAAATAAAAATATGTTTAGTCTTTTTTTCATTGAGCATTCTCTTTTAATGCAATCCTTTCCCTCTTTACATGAATGTTGCTGCTTTTCACTTTCTAAGGTTTTACACAGTTGTGTCCTGGATTTGAATTTCCCTTGATGACCCTGTCATTTTAATATTGCCTTTCTTGTTTGTTTTCAGAATAATTTATGTTTCACACTTAATTTGGATGTTTATTTTTCTAATTTCATGAGATTGAACAAGAATATAGCTTCTTGGTCTCATATGACAAGTCAGCAGGAAAATGTACTATACTTATTGGAGGTTGGAAAACAGTGATTTAAAAAAATATATTTTTTGTTTTTTTGTGCAATTCCCTCTATCCTAAAAATCTTCCTTTCTTTGAAACATATATCCTGGTAAATTGGCATAAGCCTGGTGGATATTCAGTTTGGGTTTATAGAAAATAGTTAATCATACTTTCCCTCATGTTAAACACCTGTGATAAGAACAAATCTCAAATATTAAGGGATTATTAAAAATGAATTTTTAAACTTCTGGATTATATTTTATAAAATATTTAAGAGAAAGTTGAGCTTGTTTCTATACTTTAATTAAACTTTTTGTTGCTGTTTCTGAAGAAAATTATAGATGCACATGGAGTTGTAAGTAATAATACACAGATTCCGTGTTTCCTTTACTCTGTTTTCCCCAGTGGTATCATCTTGCAAAACCATAGTACCATACCACAATCAGGATATTGACACTGATACAGCCAGCACCCTTCTGTCACTGCCCAAACAACTCAAGTTTCTCTCTATAGTCTCCGTGCCTCCCTCATTCTTAAACTGAGGCAACCACTAGTCTATTTTCTATTTGTATAATTTTGTCATTTCAAGAAGGTTATGTGTATGAGATCATTCAGTATGTAAGTTCTGGAGATTGTCATTTTTCACTGTGTAACTCTCTGGAGATTCACCCAAGTTGTTCTGTGTGTCAATGGTTCATTCCTTTGTAATTTCTGAGTAGTATTCCACATACCTAAGACTGTTTAGTCATTCATCCACTGAAGACCATCTTGGTTGTTTCCAGTATTTGGTTATTATGAATAAAAATCCTTTGGATATTTGTATAGAGGTTACTGTGTGAATATGAGCTTTTATTTCTCAGGGATAAATGCTCTGAAGTGCAATTACTGGGTTGTATGGTGTTTGCATGTTTAAATTCCTTATACTGAGAAACTTTTTTATAAAGTGCCTGAACAATTTTTCATTCTTGCCAGCAACATATGAATGATCCAATTTCTCCTCATCTTTATGAGCATTTAGTTTTATGACTATTTTTTAACTTTAATCATTCTGGTAGATATGTGGTGATATCTTACATTTTTAATTTTCATTGCCTTAATGACCAGTTATGTTGAACTTACTGAATGAATTTATTTGCCCCCTATATATCCTCTTCAGTGAAATGTATGCTCAAGCCTTTTGCCTATTTTCTAATTGTATTGTTTGAGATTTTATGGTTAAACTTTCAGAGCTCTTTACATGTTCTAGATAGTATAGTTTGGTAGGATACATGATTTGTAAATATTTTCTCCAAGTCTGTAGCTTGTTTTCTCATTTTCTTAAAAGCATCTTTTGCAGAGCCAAAGGTTTTAATTTTGATGAAACACAATTAATTCAATTTCTCTTCTAAGGATCATGCTGTTAGATCCTAAATATTTTTCACCTATAATTTTTTCAAAAGTTTTATAATTTATGTTTACATTTAAGTCAATAATTCATTTTGAAGTAATTTTTATTTTAGATAATAGGCCTTGGTCAAGGTTATATTTTTGCCAATGATTGCTCAATTGCTCCAGCATATTTTGTTGAAAAGGCTATCCTTCCTCCATTAAATTGCTTTTGTATTTTTCAAAAATTCAGTTAAGCATACTTGTGTGGATCTAATTATGGCTTCCTTATTGTTTTCCATTGATCTATGTGTATCATCACCAATGCCACATAGTCTTGAATGCTTTAGCTATATATATATATTATATTATATATATAATATTATATATATATTATATTTTATATATATTATATTTTATATATATTATATTATATATATATATATAATTTAGCTATATATAATTCTTAAAATTGGGTAGACTGATTCCTCCCTTTTCACTCTTTTTATAAAGAATTGTGTTAACTATCCTGACTCCTTTGGCTTTTGTTGCAAATTTCACAATACTCTTCTCTGTATGTACAAAATAATTTGGCATTTTAATAACAATTGCAGTAAACCTACTTATAAATTTGAATATACTTGAAATCTCTACTATGTTGAGTCTTCTAATCCATGAACACAGTTTATCTATTTATTTAGATCTTTGGTTTCTTACAGCAGTATGTTATATTTTTCAGCATAGAAGTCCTATCCATACGGTTTTAGGTTCATACCTAAGTATTTCTCTTTTTTTGAACAAGTGTGCCATTATATTTTCACTTTTGGTGTCCAATGTGCTCACTGTCAGCATGTAGAAAGACAATTCCTTTTGGATGCTTATATTGTATCCTGCAAACTTGCTGAACTCTCTTATTTTCTAGGAATTGTTAAGAAGAATCTTAGGAATTTTCTATGTAGACAATCATGTTATCTGCATATAGAGTTTTATTTCTTCCTTTTCAAACTGTGTGCCATTTATTTTATTTCCTTTGCTAACCTTACTGCCCTGGCTAGGACTTCCAGCACTATATTATAAGATAGTGACAGCAGATACGCCTGCTTTGCTCCTGACTGCAGGGGGAAAGCATTTTAATTCTTCATCCTTAATACTGACTGTAAGATTTTTTTAATAGGAGCTCTTTATCAAATTGAAAAAATTTCCTCAATTCCTATTTTTCTTAGAGTTTTTCATGAATGGGTATTGAATTCTGTCAAATGTCTTTTCTGTATCAATGATATAATCATATCCTTTTTCTACTTTGGCCGGTTAATACAGTGGATTATATTCGTAGTTTTTTAATATTGAAGGAATCTCACATCACTGTAATAAACTCCACTTAGTCATGGCATATGATTATTTTTATATATTACCTAATCCTATTTGCTAACATAATATTAAAAATTTTTGTGTCTGGCCCACGAGGGATATCAGACCATAGTTTTCTTTTTCTTTATTGTCTTTATCTAGTCTTGGTATTAATATTAGTGCAATACTAGCTTAATAAAATAAAGAAGCATATATTCCATGTCTTCTCTTTTCTGAAAGAAATTATATATAATTTATATTAATTCTTTTATAAAATTCAATGGAATTCCCCAGTGAAATGATTTAGGCCTGGGAATTTCTCCTTTATGAGTTTTAAAATTATGAGCTCAATTTTCTTAATAGTTGTCAGTTCAGTTCAGTTGCTTAGTCGTATCCGACTCTTTGCGGCCCCATGAATCACAGCACGCCAGGCCTCCCTGTCCATCACCAACTCCTGGAGTTCACTCAGACTCACGTCCATCGAGTCAGCAATGCCATCCAGATCATCTCATCCTCTGTCGTCCCCTTCTCCTGCCTCCAATCCCTCCCAGCATCAGAGTCTTTTCCAATGAGTCAACTCTTCGCATGAGGTGGCCAAAGGACTGAGTTTCAGCTTTAGTATCATTCCTTCCAAAGAAATCCCAGGGCTGATCTTCAGAATGGACTGGTTGGATCTCCTTGCAGTCCAAGGGACTCTCAAGAGTCTTCTCCAACAACAGTCCAACTCTCACATCCATACACCACCACTGGAAAAACCATAGCCTTGACTAGACGAACCTTTGTTGGCAAAGTGATGTCTCTGCTTTTCAATATGCTATCTAGGTTGGTCATAACTTCTTCCAAGGAGTAAGCGTCTTTTAATTTCATGGCTGCAGTCACCATCTGCAATGATTTTGGAGCCCCCAAAAATAAAGTCTGACACTGTTTCTCCATCTATTTCCCATGAAGTGATGGGACCAGATGCCATGTAGGACTACCCAAATTATCTATTTCACATTTGGTAATTTGTGGTAGTTTGTGCTTTCAAGATATTGGTCTGTTTCATCTAAACTGCCAAATTTATCTGAGTAGGTTCGTTATAAACATTGTATTATTTTTTCTTTTGATGTCTGTAGGGTCTGTAGTGAAATCCCTTGTTCATTAAAGATATTGGTAAATTTTGTCTTTTTTCTTTGTCAGTTGGTAAATTTTATTGATCTTTGCAAAAAAAAAAGTTTTTACTTCATTGTTTTTCTCCTTTCTGTTTCATTTATTTCTGCTCTTATTTTTATTATTTCCTTCTATCTGGTTGCTATAATTATGTTTGATCTTTTCTTTCTGAATTCTTAAGTAGGAGATGAAATTATTGATTTGAAACTTTGCTTCTTTTCTCATGTAAGTATTTAGTGCTAGAAATTTCCCTCTCATTACTGGTTTAGCTGTGTCACATAAATGCTTGGCATATTATATTTTCATTTTTATTCAGTTTGATATGTTTTTAATTTTGAGGCTTTCTTTTTGACCCATAAATTATTTAAAGGTCTACTGTTTAGTTTCTAGTTATTTGAGAACTTCCTGTTTTTCTTTTTTTTAACTAGAGAAAAATTGCTTTACAATGTTGTACTGATTTCTGCTGTACAACAATGCAAATCAACCATGCTGCTGCTGCTGCTAAGTCATTTCAGTTGTGTCCGACTCTGTGCGACCCCATAGACGGCAGCCCACCAGGCTCCCCCATCCCTGGGACTCTCCAGGCAAGAACACTGGAGTGGGTTGCCATTTCCTTCTCCAATGCATGAAAGTGAAAAGTCAAAGTGAAGTCACTCAGTCATGCCCGACTCTTAGCAACCCCATGGACTATAGCCTACCAGGCTCCTCTGTCCATGGGATTCTCCAGGCAAGAGTACTGGAGTGGGGTGCCATTGTCTTCTCCAAAATCAGCCATAATTATACATATATCACCTCCCTCTTGAGAATTTCCTGTTATTTTCTGGTTTTGACTTCTAGCTTCATTTCATTTGGTCAGAGAACAAATTTTGTATAATTTCAATTCTTTTAACATTATCAAGATTGTTTTTTAGCCCAGCATACAATTTACTTTTCTGCCCTGCCCTATTCTCCTTATCCTTCTAACACTCCATAAATGACTGTTAGATCTTTAGATATAGTCCTAAAGGGATTAAGTCTCTTTGATTTTTCCTCCCAATCTATTTTCTCTTCATTTTTCAAATTGGGAACATTTTAATGTCTACATTCTTTCTTCTATTCCCTCTTTCCTACTGTTGAACCCTTTCACTTTTTTAATTTTTCAATTCTAAATTTCCATTTGGTTTTTCTTTTGTGTTCTATTTATATGCTGAAATTTTCTTTCTCTTTACTAGGATTTTCAAATTCATTTGATCTGTGTATTATTGGTCAAAGATCAACTGGTCATTTAAGTATTTTATGATGGCTGCTTTAAAATCTTTATCAAATAATTCTAACATCTCTGTCTTCTTGGAACTGGCATTTATTGGTTGTATTTTTTCATTCTAAGATTCACCTGGACCTTGATAGGACTAGGTTTTTATTGAATTTGGATTTTGGGTTATCAAGTTATGAAACTCTGGATATTATTTAAATATTTTATTTCTGACAACTTCCTCTCATACCCACTCCAGCAAGAGAATAAGGGGCACACTGCGTCACTACCAGCTTGAGAAAGTAGTTCCAGTTCCCTGGCTTAACCTCCATTCACACTCACAGGGTTTTGAAATCACATGGTGTCTAAGTGGTATCAGTAGAAAACCAGAAGGTAGCCAGAACTTCCACCTCTGCCCAGGAATACTAGGGTGCATGTCTAAAACTTTATATCACATCCATACCTAAAATGATATAAGCACATCCCAGCCTTAGACACTTCAATGAATAGCATCTTCAAACCACTAATAGTCATCACTAGTAAAAAAAAAAAACATATATATATATATATATATATCATTGACAGATGTTACAACTTTAAAATCAACATTTAAAATCATTTAAAAATTAAAACAGTTAAAAAATTAGGATTAGTGAATCTTAAAGATTATTGACATTGGTAACCTTTATTGATAAAGGTTACTCATAAACGGTGAAATTTCTTTTAATAATTTTGAATCCAACAGAATTTTTCCCATCAGTTTATAAACATACATATGATTAGTGCAGCTGTCATACAGCTAGTATGAACAACATGCTAGCCTTTTAGGGCACAATTAGTCCACAATAAGATAGATGAATTCAATACATGTAAAACAACAATGTAATGCCAACCCCTCAACTCTGACTTCAGTTCACTGCCAGTCAACCAGCAGAGTTCCTACTCCAAATGGGGCTACATAGCTTCTTCCTTGGAAACCTGAAATAAATTCCAAAAGTTCTTTATTCAAGATGGACACAGTAAGCTCTGCACCCGGCCCGTGAAGTGATTGTGTCCTACCTTTGCTGCTGAGCCTAGAGAACCACAGCAAAGGAGCAGATCCCAGACCTTACTCTCCTGCTGACCATCTGCAGGCTTTCACTATCAGACCCAGCCTGGCAGGGTGTTTAAGGCCAAGATATACAGCCTACAGGCAAGAGGCCATGATGTCTACCTATTCTGGTCCTGATCAAGTAGGGGCCCACCAGCCTGTGCTTTACTGAACACACAGGGTTCTACCAGATTATGCAACTTCACGGGCCAAAATCTATATACAGTCTGAATACGTGCCACTTTTTCTTCTGACATGAAAAGCACTCATATCATATGACAGAATGCAAGCAAATTATTTACAGCAAAGTAAAGTTTTTAAAGACAAATCTCATTTTCCTACTAATATTATGATAATTCATGGAGCATAAAATTCTCAAAATGTTCATGGTGATAGAATACTTAATAAGCCTTTAAAGATTTGATGAGAAAAGATTGAGCTATTGGCCAGACCCATGCATACTAGTTAGTCAATATTGAGGGAAGTGTTGAGATTTCTAAGAGCCTTAGTCACTAAGCACATCATTTTTTCCCAAGTACCCTAAAATACTGCTGCTTTGGATATAAAATCATCATTTAAGTATGCCTATCACATGACTTCCTCCTCAACTGAGCAGATACTTGACTCTCTCTCTCTAAAACAGGTTAATCTTCCAACAAGCAAGAACTCTGCTAAAGGTTATGTGGTAGCCTGTGCAGGAGGGGAGTTTGGGGGAGAATGGATACATGTATATGTATATGTATATGTATATGTATATGTATATGTATATGTATATGTATATGTATATGTATGACTGAGTCCCTTCACCATTTACCTGAAACTATCACAGTATTGTTAACTGGCTATGCTGCTGCTGCTGCTACTAAGTAGCTTCAATCGTGTCCTACTCTGTGCGACCCCATAGACGGCAGCCCACCAGACTCCCCCGTCCCTGGGATTCTCCAGGCAAGAACACTGCAGTGGGTTGCCATTTCCTTCTCCAGTGCATGAAAGTGGAAAGTGAAAGTGAAGTTGCTCGGTCATGTCCGACTCTTCGAGACCCCAATGGACTGCAGCCTACCAGGCTCCTCTGTCCATGGGATTTTCCAGGCAAGAGTCCTGGAGTGGGTTGCCATTGCCTTCTCCATAATTGACTATACCTCAATATAAAATAAAAAGATAAAAAAATAAAACAGGGTTCTTGGCATTAATAGGTGCTCAACCAAGTTTTCAGGGGTGCATCTTGAACAAAAAAGAATAAGGACATTATCTTGTATTTTTCATAAAGCTAATTTAAAATGTTTGCCATACTTTTCTACTTATTCTAAAAAATGTTTGTTGATAAATTAGAGAATTATACTAATAAGAGGTGTTATGTTTTCATTGCTCTTTTCATTAAGTAGAAAATTGCCAATTCAATGTAAGTACTTATTTTTATTTAATTTTACTGGTCTATAAAATATAAGTCAGGGAGTCCCATTACAAAATAAGTATTATCATTCCTTTTACCTTGTACACAATTCAGAAATACATTTCAAAATTAATTTTCCAAAATCAAGATTAAAAAGAATGGGCTAAAGGTATAACAACTAAAAGAATGGAAGTCAAATAATATCATTTGTAAATTGTTTTCATATTTAAGAGTAGCAAAGCTGTTGTGTGAAAAGTGTCTATAAAAATATGTCTGAAACAAAGAAATAAAACAAAGCCTCATGAAACCCAACCTATTGGATAGCCTAAATTGTCATTATGCACCAAATGTCTGGTGTTTATTAGAGATACACCAGCTGGTGTAATCCCTAACACAACATAGCAACTGGAGTTACATCCTGGCATTCCTTCAGAGGGGTCCCCATTGACACCTATAGAAACAATCAGTTCCCACTTTGTTTTTCATTTTAGTTGTCACTAACAATGCCCCCACCTTGCGGCTTAGCATCTCATTATTAACTTACAAGCATGAAACAAGAACTTAAGGAATGTTTTGGGATTTATTTTCCAGCAGCTGAAATATTAAAGGTGAGGTCAGAGCAAACACTTGTTGGTGTGGGACAGTAATTAAGGTTTAGGCAGAAGGTACAGAACGGCAACCTTAGCTACACTGTTCGTGTCTGGTGTCTCATCTCAGTTAGTGTCTATATATATACATACATGTATATTATTTATATATGTATATACACACATATACATATCCCACCACATACAAAGCCATAGGAATTGATTTGAGGAGTCTTGTTTAAGAGTGCAGATGGGGGCTCTCTTCTTAGCACTGTTGATACCTTCAAAGATGACAAGTATCTTGTTCCAGAAAATGCTATTATTATTAATTTTGCTTTGCTTTGCTTCTGCTTCCCCTTCTGCTCCTTCTTCTTTTCTTCCTTCTTCTTCAACTATCACCTGTCTCTGCTACAGAGCTATGTTCAAGGGTCATGTTGACCCATGCAAAACAGAATCCTCCTTCTAAATACATGAATAATAACAGGCTGTAAGACAATATGGTTCACTTACAAAAAGCTGTGAGGTATAAATGAACAAATATAGGCCTTTAAGTTGTAAGACAAGATTAGTCCTAACTTTCCTGCCATCCAGCTAGATAAATTTAGACATTCAAAGCTTTTATCACCATTTCTGGACCCCAGTACCAATATTCATCCTGTATTTTCTTACAAGACATTTGTGAGAAATATAGTTATATTATTAATATAAATTAAAATTTTATTATTATTTTAGCATATGGAACTTATAATCAGATATTGTTTTCCCTTTCAAAAGTAGAAATTGTTGCCTCCTTTAATTTTGGGGTCTATAATCAATAGGCCTAATGAGATCTCTACATTATATAGAAGAGGACAACTGAGGTCTATAACAGTGAATTTTCAAGAGTCAGCACATTAGCTTCACTGGGAATGTGAATACATGCCTCTCACCCACCCTGCCCTCCCACCAGACTGGCTGAGTCAGAATCTCTAAGGTCAGGGTCCACCCAGGAATCTGTATTTCTAACAAGCCTGACCAGTGACTCCCACAATCATTTAAGCTGAGCACTTTTGGTCTAAACTGCCTCCTGGCAGAGGATAGAGTATAGAGTCAAAGGCAGGCTAAATCCCATGGTCCCTGAATTCTAAATCAGACTTCTCTCAACTATGCAAATGTAATATTTCTTTTTTCTAAACCTCAAGTTGATCTTTATGTTGGCCCTTTGGTTTTGTATTAATAAAGTGTTTAGGGAGACCATAAAGAAAAAAAAATGTGTGTGCTTTTTACTTAACAGCTTTTACATATGTTATCTGTACTGTTCCTCAGACTAAAGGAACACTTACATTCTCGCAGGTATAACCTTCAACCATAACTTTCTAGATTTAGTGCATTCTTATACAAAGTCAGAGGTCCTAGCTGTTATATTTATATTTGACAAATGATTAAATGAAGGCAAGAAAAGACACATGTTTAAAGCCTTCTATAAACAAGGTTCTAAACCATTGAAGTACATGGTAGCTCTTAAAAGAAAAAGATGCCTATGTGGGATAATTCCATATGAACAAATTATTCTTATCTCAGCAAGCATTTGCAATACTAAAATGACCTTCTCACTCTCTCTTTACTGAAAAGGTTTGAAATGGAATTGAGTAGGAAAATAAATAGGAGTTCTGCTCCTCTTGGAATCATTTGGTCACTAAAAGCAACAAAACTTCAGAGTAATTAATTTTGGTGATTATTTTAAGTTAAAAGTAAACACAAACTGTTGCTTTCTTCTGCCCTAAGACTAATCAGATAAGACTAGATGAGCTGGAACCTGGGCCAGTCCCCACAGTGACAGCAATCTTGTCTTTTAACTTTAATATTCAGAATAAGTATTATTGTTTTCCATACACATATTACTATTGAAAAATTAAGCACTGAAATCATAAAAAGGTACTAATTTCCTTTCTTCACTATTTCATAAGAGATGAGTTCCTAGGTTTTTCCTCCCAACAGTCAATAGTGAAAAGTTGTGGTATAACTACTATGGAAAACAGTTTGGAAGTTCCTCAAAAAAAAATAAAAATGGAGTCTCCATATGAACAGCAAATCCACTCCTGGGCATACATCCATAAAAAACTATAAATCAAAAATATACATGCACCCATTATGTTCACAGCAACACTATTTACAATAGACAAGACATGCAAGCAACCTAAATGTCCATGGACAAATGAATAATAACTAAAGATGTGTTATATATACACAGTGGAATACTACTCAGCAATTAAACAAAAGAATGAAATAATGCTATTTGCAGCAAAAAGGATGGACATAGAGATGATCATACTAAGAGAATTCAGAAAGAGAAAGACAAATACCATATGATAACAGTTATGTGTGGAATCTAAATTATGACACAAACAAACTTGCTTATGAAATAGGAATATACTCACAGATATACAGAATAGACTTGTGGTTACCAAGACAGAAGAGGGGGTGAGGGGTGGATGGATTGTGAGTTTGGGATTAACAGATGTAAACTATTATAGACAGAATGGATAAACAACAAGGTCCTACTGTATAGGACAAACCATAATGGAAAAGAATATAAAAAGAATATACATATATATGTATAACTGAATCAATTTGCTATATACGAAACTAACACAATATTATAAATCAACTATGCTTCAGTAAAAAATAAATCTTAAAAAGGTTAGAAATTAAAAAACTCATAGCATTTACCTACCTCATGATCCTGACATCCTAAATTTTCGTTTTCCTACTTCTTGAGCTTCCTCATCATGCTGTCTTCTTCAATGCAAGGCACGGTCTATCAGAAACAAAATAGAAAGAAAATACATCTGCCTAAGGATTCATTATGTATTAGAAATTGTGTCTAATCAGATTGAATTAAATTCCACTGCAAATAAAAACAATATTTACCAGGGGCTTGACCAAAGTATTTTAAGGAGAATTTAAAATTTACAAATATCAAAATACACATAAAGTATTTGTATAAATACTACATCATTGTAAGCATTCATAACAATTCCCTTTTTAGAGTATGCAAATGAAACACAAAGATAATACAAAACTCAATAATAATATAAAATAATAAATAATACAAGAATAAGGAAATGGAGAGGGTGGAATACAGTAAGACAATAACAGGTAAATATTTTCAATCAATTTAATTATCAACTTTTTTCATTGCACCAAATTACATCTGCATATCTGGGCCTATAAAAACGTAAGATGGACTGAAATCTGGAATAAAGAAAATCAGATGTGATTAGTTTGGGAAAACTAAATTATTTAGCAGAGGTTGAGAGAAAAAAATTAAAATTTAATCAATAATGTGAAGAGAGAATCTGGTTAGATCAGTAGTGTATGTTATTCAGCTGCTGCTGCTGCTGCTGCTGCTAACTGGCTTCAGTCATGTCCGACCCTGCGCGACCCATAGATGGCAGCCCACCAGGCTCCCCCGTCCCTGGGATTCTCCAGGAAAGAACACTGGAGTGGGTTGCCATTTCCTTCTCCAATGTATGAAAGTGAAAAGTCAAAGTGAAGTCACTCAGTCGTGTCCAACTCTTAAAGACCCCGTGGACTGCAGCCTACCAGGCTCCTCCGTCCATGGGATTTTCCAGGCAAGAGTACTGGAGTGGGGTGCCATTGCCTTCTCCAATATTATTCAGCACCGGGTGCTAAAGAAACTGTGAGACCAAATTTGTTATTGCTTTTTTCCTGGCCCTTGGTGACTGGTGGCTGTTCAAGGACTTGACACTATGCTTCTCGTTGGACATTGCTGTAGTAATCAAAACACTTTGGTAGCATTCCCTGGTAGCTCAGCTTTTAAAAAAATCCACCTGCAATGTAGGTGACCCCAGTTCAATTCCTGGGTCAGGAAGATCCCCTGGAGAAGGGATAGGCTACCCACCCAGTATTCTTAGGCTTCCCTGGTGGCTCAGATGGTAAAGATTCAACCTGTAATGCACCAGACCTGGGTTCAATCCCTGGGTTGGGAAGGTCCCCTGGAGGAGGGGGTGGCAACCTACTCTAGTATTCTTGCCTGGAGAATCGCCATGGGTAGAGAAGCCTGGTGGACTACAGTCCATGGGGTCACAAATGTCGGACATGACTGAGCAACTAATCACAGCACACACACAACAGAAAACCCACTCACATAACCTTAAGAACAACAGTCATTTGGGGGGAGAAGAATTCAAAGAATAAATGTTCTAGGGGTAGAGTTAGTTTTAACATTGCCACTTTCAAAAGCTTACATGTAATTTAACCCTTTTTTACTTTGCCTCCATATCAGCTGTTTTAGCCTGAGTTGACTTTAATATAGGCTCTTCAGTCATGATACCAAGATGGCTTCCAAAAGTACTAGGCTTTTGCTGTAACCTCTCAACAACTGTAGCATAGAGACTCTTCATTTAACCCTATTGGCCAGGTTATGAATTGCACATTCATTGCTTAACCAATCACTGTGGCCATGAAAGTCATTATTTTAATGAGGAAACCATGTCAAGATTTCTTCTAGAACTGAGGGATGTGAACCTCAATTGAATGATGTAAGAGTAAGAGAGAGACTGGGGTTTTTTTTCCCTCTAAAAACCAGGGTGACTTTTATCCAAGAGAGGGAAAGAATGAGAGGTTTTTTCCTAAAAAAAATCAGTCTTCCTTTTGCCCCCAAAAGAGGGGAGGAATGAGTGCTAGATCAAAACAAGTATCCAGTGAAGGCTACATGTCCATGGTCCAACCCTCCTTACCTCCCACTTCCCACTTCTTAATAGAAGAAGAAAGAATATTTATATTTCATTCTTCATGTTGCTCCTAAGTGAATCAGCTTCCTCAAGTATAAATTGTACCATTGTAGATTCATTTTCACATCTAGGAAATTTAGGAATGATGGCAGAAGTCTTTTGGCTTTCCTTACTACTATCTCTGCTGAAGAACTCCCAGTGATGCTGACCATCATTACTGTTGAGTAGATGTAGTTAAAATGTACTTTCTTAAGTTGGTATCTGTCCCTCTATGTGTTACCCACTGGTTCTAATTTTTCCTTCTAAACCCATCCAGGTTATGTTCATTTTGTGTTGCATATAATAGATCTTCACATGTCTAAAGGCAGGTTTATGCAACTGCTATGTATATAACATTCTTTCTAGAAATTTTACATCCAACTATTTACTTATGTTCATTTTTTCTCCAACTGTTTTACCACTGTTTTTCCCTGAACAACATTTTGGTTGAACCTCATATTGGAAGATTTTTTTTTTTTTTTTGCTGCTATTTATTTTGTTTAATTTACATAGTCTCTGAAAATCAAGGAAGAACTTGACTTTAAATATGTAGCAACAATTATTTCCTTACATCACTACTCACACCTAGAGGTTTCCTATAGTAGAAAGAAATAGAAATATACTAATTTCAGCCGTGAAGCAAAAAAAAATCTGTATTCCTGTATATTTTTCTCTCCTGCTTCATCTTCAGGTTGTTTTACTCCAAAATAAATGAACAAGCAATTTGCATTGTATAGAGAATGTATACTGTATAATCTTTGAGTCCACAAAAATGTATTTATTGCAGCAAATGGTTAGATTCCTGTTTGTGTGCCATGGGAACTGAATTTCTGCCCTAATGTTTTGGCACATCCTCAGTATACTTACCTCTGTAGGAGTGGTGTGTATCCACAATTATGTTATTTGTAAAGAATTTTTGTACTGGAAAATCCCATTGAGATGTAGCATCGCATTTCCAAGGGTGTCTTGGGACAAGAAAGAATGGGGCAGTAATATACAACCACTTGGTTACATCACTCATACCAGATAAATTATCATTCAACTGCTGATGGGAACACTCGTACTTCTCTATTATCAAAGATTTTGCAGAACTGCTCAATCCCCTCTATTCATTTCATTCCAGCTGTTCTAACACAAGGGATGAAACAGATTGTTTCATTCTCTAAGTGTATGTTAAAAAGGACAATACTATCATTTGGGGGGCTTTTGAAGGGGGTTTTGCTCAATTTAGACTGTGTGTGGAGCAAGCTCACCGCCTTATAACAAAGACATAAAACTCAGCGGTGACAGGCAAGTCAAAAGCTAAAGAATTCATTAAAAGGACGAAACCTTAAATGATCAGCCATAAACAAGAAGCAGCAGCAGAAAGGAAGTAGGGAAAAGGTAGAGACCGTGAGAAGGAATGTGCACTGTCCCAGAACTGCAGTCTTTTATAATGCTTTGGGAAAATTCACTTGCAGGGCTCCAATGGTTCTTTCCTGAATTTGTCCTACATCAAAGAGTCACAAAGTTGTTCTCATTAGAGCCTGTTTTTAGTATCTTTTAAGGATAGATTTGAGGTTTTTTGATAATAACATAATGAAACTGTTTTAGATCAATTATCTGGTACTTGCTTGCTGTGTGATCTTGAAGCATAAACCTTGTCCTTTCCTTGGGAATTTCCTTTTCTTCATATATTTCTGCCTATTTCACTTTCTGTTTACACTATAAATATCCACTAGCCTTTGTTATTCTTCTTTACTCTTTTCACTTCCTACTCCCATTCTTCTTGAATGTCAAATACATGAATACATCCTTCACATTCCCATTTTCTACTTCATTGGAAGACATTGCAAATTAATTATGGAAATTTTATGGTATAGGAATTATTTTCAACATGTATTCCAAGAAGTCACCACTAAAAAGCGTAATTGAGAAGCGAGATGAAATGGATTTTTGCATCCTTGCTTAGGAATGTGAAAACTTAAGAATCCAGAAGCCTTCCAAAATGCTTCTCTGAATTGTGTGAAGAACATATTTATATACTTGCTCCAATAATGATAGTAAAGCTGATTGTCAAATCAAGATTATTTTAGAAGATGATATTGTATCTTCAGTTTGGTTCATATTTACTCCTCAAATATAGTGATCTAGTATTTGAGCAGAGACATTACTTTGCCAACAAAGGTCTGTCTAGTCAAGACTATGGTTTTTCCAGTGGTCATGTACGGATGTGAGAGTTTGACTATCAAGAAAGCTGAGTGCAGAAGAATTGATGCATTTGAACTGTGGTGTTGGAGAAGACTCTTGAGAGTTCCTTGGACTGCAAGGAGATCCAACCAGTCCATCCTAAAGCAGATCAGTCTTGGGTGTTCATTGGAAGGACTGTTGAAGCTGAAACTCCAATACTTTGGCCACCTGATGTGAAGAGCTGACTCATTTGAAAAGGCCCTGATGCTGGGAAAGATTGCAGGCAGGAGGAGAAGGGGATGACAGAAGATTAGATGGTTGGATGGCATCACCAACTCAATGGACATGGGTTTGGATGAACTCCGGGAGTTGGTGATGGACAGGGATGCCTGGTGTGCTGCGGTTCATGGGGTCACAAAGAGTTGAACACGACTGAGAGACTGAACTGAACTGAGTATTTGAGGATTCCCAATGATTTTTGAAAGTGATAATTTTCATACAAACAAAAAAGTAAACTATTGTAAATTGTGAAAAGCAATATAGGCCCTGTCCCCCTTCCCCCTGCTCACATTTCATCCCCAAGACCTATACTAGTGTCTCACAGTGATTTTCACTTGTGAGAGGAGAGACACAGTGTTAGAAGCTGTTACTTCTATATAGAAAGCTCTCTTTGGGGTAGCTTGTCTACTGGTCCACCTCCCATCTCACTTTTCCCTCTCACAGTACTAGTGGGGTCTGGGGTCTTCTTCCTTCTAATTAATAACAAACCAAAGGAATCCTTGAGGCTCACACATAGTCAAGTTTGGTTCACAACAAATAGACTACATACAACATTGGTTTCCATCTGAAATTACTGCTGCTACTGCTACTGCTAAGTTGCTTCAGTCGCGTCCGACTCTGTGCGACCCCATAGACGGCAGCCCACCAGGCTTCCCCGTCCCTGGGATTCTCCAGGCAAGAACACTGGAGTGGGTTGCCATTTCCTTCTCCAATATGTGAAAGTGAAGTCGCTCAGTCTTGTCCAACTCTTAGCGACCCCATGGACTGCAGCCTACCAGGCTCCTCCATCCATGAGATTTTCCAGGCAAGAGTACTAGAGTGGGGCGCTTTTGCCTTCTCTGTCTGAAATTACTAATAAGCATATATATTTTGAGCATATTCTCTTTTCTACATAAACTTCTACAATTCATGCAGTGGAGATAAATGACTGTGTGCAAGGATTTAGTCATCCTGATCTTGACCACGTAGTCACAGCAAATATGACAATGCTTGCCACATTAAGGTGAGTACTCACAAGGTACATGTGAAAAGACATGGGGAGAAGGATTTGAATGTCTTGATCCTGTCCATAAAGTAAGACAGTATTAGGCAGTTCATTATACAGAGAGGATATTCAGCCCAAAAACAGATACCATGGGAAGCCTCTTGATTTTCTGACTTGGGTTTCATGATTATAAATAATATGGATATTCTCTCTGTGATAGGTTAAATCTCCAGCTTAAAGAACCTCATAGCTCCTTCTGAACTGCCTGGCTCTTATTTCTAAATCAAACTGACTTATTTCTCCTGCTGTTTTCCCTCCAACAAAACCACCTTCTTCATGTGTCTGACCTTGCTGCACATAAATGACACACACACACACACACACACACACACACACACACTTAACAGAAACAGAAATTATTCCAAAACCTACTCAAGATTTCTTCAAATGATTATGAGTCATATCTGGCTACAATTCCTGGTGTTCCCTGAATTCTTTACTGAACTGCTATTTAAAAATCTACCTTTAAACCTTCCTTGGGTTTCTCCAAGTAACTTAACACCCTCCCACCTTTCCAAAGCACCCACAAACACAGGGCTAATTTTATATCATTTTGTTTTGTCTTGTTTATGGAACTGTGGTTTTATGAGTCATGGGGAAAGGGGTAATGTGTCAGCCAAATATGTTTAAGGCCCTTTAGAGACATTCCTGTCCTCACATGCCATGGTGATCACCCCGCCACTAGACAAGCTGTGCTGGATTCTCAAGGAACCTGGTGAGAAAGCACCAGGATGGGGGAAAGTTAATTTTATACTATTAGTGTGTAGAGGACCAAGCATATTCATATACGTATTAACTGCAATCTTTACACATCTATTTGGATCACCGCTGCTTGAGAATACAGTGAGCAAACCTATCTTTCCTTTCCCACTGCAAACCCAACTTCTTTTCACTTTAGTCAGAAACAGGAACTTCCACAGTGAAGCGAGCAGGGCAGACCAATGGGCCGTGTAAAGACAATATTAGCCATTTTATTGGCATGCGCTTATCCTTTAAATGCTATTGTCTGTGTCTTCCTGAGTGCATATTTATAAAAGTTACAAAAATAAATACTCAAACAAATATACATTGTGAGAGTGTAACCCCAACTTTTTATGACTTCAAAATAATGAGAAGTCTCTGTTCCTGAACCGCTTTCTGATGACACATACTCAGGGAATGTCCTCCGGGTAGTGGCAGCTTCTCCCCCACTTATTAATCCCTCCACCACAGGATTGCCACTGGGCTTCAGAGGGAGTTTTTCACCTTATCTACGTGGAACCACCACTTCTACATCCTTTTTTGGCCTGTCCCTTTCCTTCACCATCCCTCCTCTAATGTATGTTTGCTCAAGGAGCTAAGCACAAAAGGTATCACCTTCTCTCCCGAGAGACCTCTTTTGACTGAACAAATACTGTGTTCCCTCTCCCTCTCCTGACTGTTCTGAGGTATGTCCCTGATCCATGATGCTAGCAGGGGAGAAACATATCCTGTCAAGGCCCAGTTCTCAGGCACGTGGGATAAGTCTCCATTGTTACAAAGCAGGGACATCCTTGGATCCTGAAGTGAATTGCCATTTCTGACTTGGTGGATGATGTGGGCTTTAAACTTACTATTTGTGTACTTGACACAGTCTATTCCCCTCCCCTATTTGTTTCTAGACTAAAAAATCAGAATGAGGAGTCACGAGATCTGCTTTATATTTGAATTCTTTACTTGGGTGCCCAGTACCTTACCTTTAGTAGCCCTTCACTGAATATTTGTGGATTTGGCAGGACTTATTTTTCATTCCAATCCCAAAGAAAGGCAAAGAGAATGCTCAAACTACCACACAATTGCACTCATCTCACACGCTAGTAAAGTAATGCTCAAAATTCTCCAAGCCAGGCTTCAGCAATACGTGAATCATGAACTTCCAGATGTTCAAGCTGGTTTTAGAAAAGGCAGAGGAACCAGAGACCAAATTGCCAACATCCACTGGATCACTGAAAAAGCAAGAAAGTTCCAGAAAAACATCTATTTCTGCTTTATTGACTATGCCAAAGCCTTTGACTGTGTGGATCACAATAAACTGTGGAAAATTCTGAAAGAGATGGGAATACCAGACCACCTGACCTGCCTCTTGAGAAACCTGTATGCAGGTCAGAAAGCAACAGTTAGAACTGGACATGGAAAAACAGACTGGTTCCAAATAGGAAAAGGAGTATGGCAAGGCTACATATTGTCACCCTGCTTATTTAACTTATAAGCAGAGTACATCATGAGAAACGCTGGGCTGGAAGAAGCACAAGATGGAGTCAAGATTGCCAGGAGAAATATCAATAACCTCAGATATGTAGACGACACCACCCTTATGGCAGAAAGTGAAGAAGAACTAAAGAGCCTCTTGATGAAAGTGAAAGAGGAGAGTGGAAAACGTTGGCTTAAAGCTCAACATTCAGAAAACTAAGATCATGGCATCTGGTCCCATTGTTTCATGGGAAATAGATGGGGAAACAGTGGAACCAATGTCAGACTTTATTTTGGGGGGCTCCAAAATCACTGCAGATGGTGACTGCAGCCATGAAATTAAAAGACTCTTACTCCTTGGAAGGAAAGTTATGACCAACCTAGATAGCATATTCAAAAGCAGAGACATTACTTTGCCAACAAAGGTCCATCTAGTTAAGGCCATGGTTTTTCCAGTGGTCATGTACGGATGTGAGAGTTGGACTGTGAAGAAAGCTGAGCACAGAAGAATTGATGCTTTAGAACTTTGATGTTGGAGAAGACTCTTGAGAGTCCCTTGGACTACAAGGAGATCCAACCAGTCCATCCTAAAGCAGATCAGTCCTGGGTTTTCATTGGAAGGACTGATGCTGAGGCTGAAACTCCAGTACTTTGGCCACCTCATGAGAAGAGTTGACTCATTGGAAAAGATTCTGATGCTGGGAGGGATTGGGGGCACGAGAAGAAGGGGATGACAGAGGATAAGATGGCTGGATGGCATCACTGACTCGATGGACATGAGTTTGAGTGAACTCTGGGAGTTGGTGATGGACAGGGAGGCCTTGCGTGCTGCAGTTCATGGGGTCACAAAGAGTCGGACATGACTGAGTGACTGAACTGATTTTAAATATTACAGACTTTATTTTCTTGGATTCCAAAATTGCTGCCGATGGTGACTGCAGCCCTGTAATTAAAAGACACTTGCTCCTTGGAAGAAAAGCTGTGAACAACATAGACCACATGTTAAAACGCAGAGACATTACTTTGCCAACAAATGTCTGTCTAGTCAAAGCTATGGTTTTCCCAGTAGTCATGCATGAATGTGAGAGTTGAACCATAAAGCTGAGCACTGAAGAATTGATGTTTTTGAAAAATTGATGTTGGAGAAGACTCTTGAGAGTCCCTTGGACTGCAAGGAGATCCAAACAGTCAATCCTAAAGTAAATCAGTCCTGAATATTCATTTTAAGGACTGATACTGAAGCTGAAACTCCAATAATTTGGCCATCTGATGCAAAGAACTGACTCACTGGAAAAGACCCTGATGCTGAGAAAGATTGAAGGCAGGAGGAGAAGGGGACAACAGAGGATGAGACGGTTGGATAACATTACCAACTTGATGGACATGAGTTTGAGCAAGCACCAGGAGTTGGTGATGGAAAGTGAAGTCTGGAGTGCTGCAGTCTGTGGGGTTGCCAAGTGTCAGACATGACTGAGTGACTGAACTGAACTTAAATATAGTAGTTACACTAATCAAAAGCATTGGTTCTCCAATCTTAACATGAATCAGAACCACCTGGAAACCTTTTTAAAACACAGATAATTAGACCTCAACCCCAGAATTTCTGATTTAGTAGGTCTGGTAAGAGATCCTAGAAACTTCATCTTTTCTTTCAAGTTCCCAGGTGGTGCTGATTCTGTTGGTTGGGGACCACACTTCAAAAACCACTGATCACAGACTCTAGGTTCATCCACATCACTACAAATGACCCAGTTTTATTCCTTTTTATGGCTGAGTAATATTCCATTGTATATAGGTACTATATCTTTCTTATCCATTCATCTGTTGATGAGCATTTAGGTTGCCTGTGTGTCCTATCTATTGTAAATTGTGCTGCAATAAACACTGAGGTACATGTGTCTTTTTGAATGATGATTTTCTCAAGGTATATGCCCAGTAGTGGAATTGTTGGGTCAAATGGTAGTCCTATTTTTAATTTTTTAAGCAACCTCCATACTGTTCTCCATACTGATTGTATCAATTTATATTCCCACCAACCATATAAGAGGGTTCCATTTTCTCCACATTCTCTCCAGCAATTATTGTTTACAGATTTTTAATGAATCTAGAGTATGTCATACAGAGTGAAGTAAGTCAGAAAGAGAAAGACAAATATCATATATTAATGTATATATATGGAATGGGCTTCGCTCGTATCTCAGTTGGTACAGAGTCTGCCTGCAATGCAGGAGACCTGGGTTCGATTCCTGGGTCGGGAAGATCCCCTGGAGCAGGAAATGGCAATCCACTCCAGTATCCTTGCCTGGAGAATCCCATGGACAGAGGAGCCTGGCAGGCTACAGTCTATGAGGTTACAAGAGTCGGGCATGACTGAGTGATGCGTGCACGCACACACACACACACACACACACACATGTATGGGATTCAGAAAAATTACTGATGAACCTATTTGCAGGGCAGGGATAGAGATGCAGACATAAGAGAATGGACTTGTGGGCACAGCAGCAGGGGAAGGAGAGGGTGGGACAAATTGAGAGAGCAGCACTGACATTATACACTACAGTGGGTAAAATAGGCAGCTAGTGGGAAGCTGCTATATAGCACAGGGAGCTCAGCTCCTTGGTGTTCTGTAATGACCTGGAGGAATGAGGTTTGGGAGGGTGACTTTAGAGGCAGGAGATTTATGCATACTCATTGCTGATTCACTTCATTGTACAACTAACACAACGTTGTAAAGCAATTATACTCTAAGTAGAAAAATGAACCATTGATCAAAGAAGTGTGCTATTTTCTGCAGGCACAAGGAGAAGTGAAAGATCTAGGAATAAAAAGACCATATTTATTTTAAAATGTTTGTTTTCCTTCTGATAATATGACCATGTTATACACCTAATTACAAAAAACAAATTATATTAAAACTAAAAGTGAAGAAACTTGGAATTACTTAAATTATATATGTTCTATTATATGACAGAAACAAGGATAAGTAAAGATTTGGCTTTACAGTTACAGTACTATAGGTCATGTATATTAAGTGTAAAATTATTAAATTAGATTCAACATTTTTATTAATAATAAAAGTATTATTAAAATTATATTCAAAGAGATAATCTTTACTTCTTTCTGGCAACAGCCTTTCAAGTTATGTGTAATCATCACATTCTACAAATGAAGAAAAAGTTCAGAGAAGTTGAGTAAGTTTGCCCAAAGCCAAAGAGCTCCTAAGTGGTGGTTCACATTGGCACCAGAGCAAGCTGTTTTCATCCTATTTTCTGTCTTCTATTCTATTTCTCCAATGTCTGATGTTTCTGTTTTATGGTGTCCCCAAGACTAGAGTGTAAAACAGAGTATTAAGCAGGCCATCATCAAGGGAGTAAAGTGTGAATAGGTATTACAGTACCTGGGTTCTAGACTCATCTTTCCACTAATAAACTGAAGAAACTCAGGCAAGTGTGTTAACCTCTATGTGCTTCAGATTTATCATCTATAACTGAAAATAATAAATCTGCTTTATCCCATTCATAAGACTGTGTGAAAATGAAATTTCATAATGTAGTTATAATTTAATCTATTTATTCATACCACTCTTACGCATAAAAGATCTAAAGAGGTCTTGTTATATAGAAAATAGCTTAGAAATGTTTAAATATATTAGAGATTTAAGGTCTGATGATTAGCCAGAGTAAGATTATAACTTGTATTAATTTAGTTTAGTTGTCTCCGAATGGAATAGAAAGATTAATCAATATTTAAGGTGCTTAGAGAAAATTATAAAATAAACAAAGAATACGGGATGACCTAGTGAGGGTTATAATCTACTTGCTTAAACTGTTAAGCATAGGGAAAAAATTCTACAAGTGGTTCCATACTCTGAAATAAGTACACGATTCTGGAATGAGGAGAGAACATTGGTGGTGCAGCTGTTTCCCCAAAGGGGGGAAATATTTGAATCAACCTTTCTCCTACCGACTTCCCTTCTTTCTTCCCTTCAAGTGCTTTCCAAAAAGTTTTGAAATATCTGTCTTTTGAATTTCATATTTGTTCAGTATTCTCATGTAATTTATTTTGCATCTACTAACATGCTATTCTAAATGGAATTTAAATTTGAAGTATTTTTTAAATGACCTTAACAACATTGACTTGCTAAGGAGTACCCTAATGTACTATTTTTAGAAGCCCAGCCCTTGTCTAGTTATGTTCACTTCCATTTAACTTAATTGAACCACAGATTATTGAAACCAGAGCTACCTTAAGACAACACAGAGTTCCTAGCCCCCCATGTCACAGATGAGGAGGAAAGAAACCTAGACAATTGGTTAAAAGGACATGGCTAGTTAGCAACAAAACTTGTACTAGAACCAAGGGACCCATCACTCCCATAACAGCTTTCTCTTCACCATATCATGCTACTCACTCTAGAGTTTCCACCTTTACCTAGGAAGTTAAGGAACAAATTATAGGCCCTCCCTGAGGCAGAAAGTCCAGGGAAAAGTGCACAAATTAAAAAAAAAATTTTAGATGTGACCAGACAATATGAATTGGAGTCTTAGAATCTAAGATTTTATTTAGCACTGACATGAATCATGTAACTTTACTTCAATGAGCCCCAACTTATTATTTTATGAATTGAGGACCAAAAGAATCTACATTAGAGGATTAACTGTGTGATAGAACAGGGTCAACTCTGATCAGAATGTATTAGGTAAAAAATAAATATATCTTCTCTCTGTTCCTCATTTTTCACACTGTTTGATCTTTCTGCAGGTAATACTTTCAGGGATCATTACTTCTCTCCCTTGTGTCTGTAGGATTAAATTCATCAGTCTTCCCCTCTCCTCTCTGACTGCTCCATTTTCACCTCTTATACTGGTCCCCTTCCGTCCTTACCCTTTCACCGTGAGTGAACTCAAGACACCCTGCCCTTTTCCCCTCTGCATCTTCTTTTACAAACTTCTTTTCAGGGCATCCACAGAGTGGATATAGCTTATAATGAAAAGGTGATACCAGCAGTTTGTACTTCCCCTTGTAGTTTGAGGCCCCTCCCAACAGTGTGCTCAACATTTTTGTAACCATTATTCAGGCATTTGGAAAACTGATAATGGCATATTCCCAACCTGGCTAATAAATGCCTCAATAGTGTAAATATTAAATTTCAAAGTTTTTTTCAACTCTTGCTTCATGCATTATATATCTAGCTTTTACACTTGTTGCCACAGCAACATGTATGACACTTGTCTGAGTTCCACTTTGACCTTTCACCAGTGTTGAAATATTAAGTTTGAAAGAACAAGTAGAAATAAAAGATATTCTTTAAAAAGCCAGAGAATCATTCAATTGAAAATATCTCCATTATTTTGCAACGCTGAGACATCGCCAATATCGTTGCAAGATTTGGCTTGTGTACACCTGGAAAATATGAGGCTTGAATATTTCATGTTGACACTCCAGCCTCACTTCCCTTGGGGTTTGGGGGGGACGCTAAACTACACGTGTTAAACCTCTTGCTAAACTATAATTCAGCTTATGCCACAGGGGCTTCTTGGTGGCCTCTGTCTTTCAATATCCACCCCCTACTTTTTCATCCAATATGAATTTATTAGCCATTCCTATATTGGAACAAAGCACTGTTCAGTGTCAGCATTAGCCCCAGGTAAAGAAGGCAGATATTTATAGGGTATGATTTTTAAAAGTCCAAAAACGTCCTACAAAAATACTTTTTCTAACAGCCTTATTGAAATTCCCATATTAGTCACTTCCTTGGAATGAAGCAGTGAGAAAAAAAAATCTATCTGATAAAATATACAAGCTATCTTAAGTCATGGCACATAAAGCTCCTTTCACTTACTGATCAAACTAGATAATCAGTCACTTAAAAAGACTAAAGGGAGGAAAACTGATAGGAAAGTGGAGGAGAAACAAGGCTTGGAGTGTGTCCAAGCTTGGAAAGGCAGCACGATCTGAACAGATAAAGAAAATGATAGAAAGAAGATATCTTTAGAGACACCCCTCATTCCTTAAAATGATGGCTTAGGACCAACCCCAATGCTAGTTGTCCATATTTCCATCTGTCCATCCATCTGACAGTGTTCAGTGACTTTGCACAGGGCACTGTGTTGCTACACTAAGGACACAACCATGAAAAGAACTCAAGTTTACAAAGGAACAAAGGCATATAAATGAAATTTACAAGTCAGAATCTTAGGTGCCCTAATAGATTTAGGCTTCTGGTGCTAAGAACTGAAATGCACCACCTTCTGACAGACTCAGTTCTATAAATGTATTATTTAATAATTTCAACAATGCTGTAAAATAGATGCTATTATAAAGGCCATTTCACAGATGAGAAAATGGTGATAGACCTTAAGTAACTTGCCCAGAGTCTCACAGATAAAAACAAGATTAGGATTTGAGCCTAGGTTATCTAGCTCCAAAATCCATATTCTTAACACTCTGTTGCATAGCTCTCAAGAGCCTATAGGAGTTAGAGCCAAACTAAAATAAAACCCTGCAGAACTAAATATGAGAAATATTGCACAGATCCTAATGGTTATCGCTATAGGAATTCTCAGCTAGTCACAAAAGAAACATAGGGTTATTATAGCCATCACTTCATTCTCTAGAGCCTTCGTATAATCAACACAACTGACTGCAAGCTTTAACACCAAAGCTATTCATTGATGAACTGTATCCTCAAGGATTAAAAAGGGTTAGTAGGACACCTTTGAATTTATTATAATTTGCCCATTTTCATTGTGAATAGAGGCAAGCTGGGGCATTTCTCAAGCTCATAAAGGAACTAGATGATGAAAAAAAAAAAAGTATAGGGAGGCAAGTGAAGATTTGTGAGCAACACAAATTTTCTCAGAGCATAGGGAGGAGACCTAGGAAACTGTAGCATCTAATTTGATACACTTATAAGCCACAAACATGTCTGAATGACCAGGAGCCAGCTACCGCGGCAAAATAACCAAGATAGGTCTGGAGTCAGCAGGGAAGCGCTGGGAAGAAGGCCAGGCCAATAATGAAAGGGGGCATAAAGGTACACATTAAACTCTCCAGAGAGAAAAAAATAAGCAAAATTTCCAAGACATCCCCAACAAAAAGTTGAAGTATTAACACTTCTGCTAAAGTAGCAAAAATGGTAAATTTGCTGGTTTCACTAAAGCACATTATATTGCCTTTTTTTTTTTTTTTTTTTTCTTTCTTGACATGGGGATGTGGGAAAGCTTCAGTGAGTAATAGTAAGTGAGGATGTAAGAGACTTTTCCAAAGTGGTACCATGAACCGATGACTTGGGAGTTTGAATGGAGCCATTTATATTTCTGGCATTGAGAACTCAGCATATTTGGGGCTGGCATCCAATGACTGAGTCCAGTGCGCTGAGAGACTTGGGATTCCAGATGGGAGAGAAGCTGTCTTATTTCAATGAGTAAAGCTGCCATCAGAGCCCAGGGAGTTTGATTGAAATTTCAGACATCTGATTTTGTCAGAGTTCGGATCCCTCTCCTTTGAAATGCCCTGCCTTAATAACCACTTTAACCCATTGCCAATCTTTCTGCGAACATGTCTTCCTATGATTGGGAAAATTAATGAACAGGCCCTAGCTAATATAATTAAACCCAAACACTCCTGATTTCAGTATTAAGAAAAAGCCACTGCCCTGATTTTCTCTTGACAACATAAAAGTCTGGCCATCCCCGAACTGTTTAATTATTGAAATGAACTGTAACAGTACACCGGATAGGGCCAGAGGTCGCTGAACAGTGCTGCAAGTCAGAAGGCAGGCAGGGCTGACAGAGGGCCTGCCAGCGCCTTGGGCTGCAGCTCCAGACCCACACAGCTTTTCTCAGGCAGCCAGCTTCTGATAGGTAGCCTGATAGCGGGACTAATTTGCTTCTATTCCAAAGGCCCAACGGTGCTTGCTTGTTTTAACACAAGCCAAAATATGCTCTGGTGACCACCACGACATTGCAATTCCCATGCCCTACCACATTCCTCTTTCAGATCCCAGGCGTTTTTGTTTTTTTTTTTTTTGTCTCCCTACGTGCTGTCCAGGATGTAGACAAAATGAATTCCAACTGATCTATCTGGGGGTGGATTATTTTTTAGAAACAAATGGCAAATTAAGAGAGGGAAAAATATCCTGCTCTCACTTTTCTGTTTGGTGGGGGTGTATATGTTTATTTTCTCAGAGAGACTTTCTGGTAGTGACAGCAGAACTCAGTTCTATGAGTTCTGTTCTCCCACCCACCACCTGATTTCAAAATGCTAAATATTAGCCCTCTATTTTGCTTAACTTCTATGCCTCTTACATCTAATAGAACCCATATCTTTCTTTAAACAATAATGTCCAATTTTCTGTGATTTTTAGAATAATTCCATCTTCTGGAAAGGACTTTTTTCTCTACTATGTCTTTAATAATATTTAGGCTATTACCAAAGATGGTAAGGAGAGAAAAGTTAGAAAATGTTACTAGAAATATTAATACTAGATAAATCAGAGTAAAAGTGAGGTTTTAAAATGTTATTATTTAATATTCAGTATTATTAATAATCAAGAAAAGTTAGAAAAATAAGTATATTTAATGGTTTGATAAAAAGAAAATTTCTAAATTTTATGTGAGCCATGTGGCTCAGATGGTAAAGAATCTGCAGTGTGGGAGATACAGTTTTGATCCCTGGGTTGGGAAGATTCCTTGGAGAAGGGAATGGCAACCCACTCCAGTATTCTTGCCTGGAGAATTCCATTTTATGTGCTCTGAATTATGAAGACAACATTTTTAGAAAAAAAAAAAAATAACTCTCAGAAGTAATGGAGTCTTCAGTAGAATCAGACACTAACTTATGTTCAATCTTCTTCATAACACCAGTATCTTAGATTCTACCCTTCACTCAACATCTATTAAAAATGGACCCATGATTTCTTTTATCTCACTAAAACTTGCTCTGAGGCTATGTAATGCTAAAACCTAAAACTCTAAAGGGATGGTAATCTAATATGAATATATGTCCTCCTTTTGAGACCAGCAAAGGTAATGGGAGGATTAGATATTGCCACACATATATACCATTTTTATGCAAACTGAACACCTTTCAGAGTGAAAATGGAACAACTGATTGAACTGGGACAAGAGGCCTAAGCCAGAACTATTCCAGGTAAAACGAGACACATTATGTATTTATCTAAATGCTTGATAGTAAAGAAATTCATGTTTAGACATATGGCACCCCACTCCAGTACTCTTGCATTGGAAAATCCCATGAATGTAGGAGCCTGGAAGGCTGCAGTCCATGGGGTTGCTGAGGGTCGGACACGACTGAGCGACTTCCCTTTCACTTTTCCCTTTCATGCATTGGAGAAGGAAATGGCAACCCACTCCAGTGTTCTTGCCTGGAGAATCCCAGGGACGGGGGAGCCTGGTGGGCTGCCGTCTATGGGGTCGCACAGAGTCGGACACAACTGAAGTGACTTAGCAGCAGCAGCAGCACCCCTTTATATTCCAACACCTCCATTGGATTCCTGAAACCACATGCATGCAGTGCATGCTAAGTCACTTCAGTCAAGTCCAACTCTTTGCAACCCCGTGGACTATAGCTATAGCCCACCAGACTCTTTTCTCCAGGGAATTTTCCAGGCAGGAATACTGGAGTGGGTAGCCATGCCCTTCTCCAGGGAATCTTCCCGACCTAGGGATCAAACCTGTAACTCTTATGTCACGAGTTCACGGATAGCACCAAATCTTATTTATACTATGTTTTTTCCTATATATACATCCTTATGATATAGTTAATTTATGAATTAGACCCAGTAAGAGATTAACCATAACTAATAATAAAACATTTTATTAAAACATACTGTAATAAAAGTTATGTGAATGTGATGTCTCTCAAAATACATTCTTGTACAAATTTAGTGCCTTTTCCATTTCAACTAAGCAATTAACTCACCGTATGGCCATAGCTCTTTCATTTTGAGGTGCAACAGTAACACTAGTACAAATTTATTTTTCCCTCCTCATAAGTTCATGAATAGAAAATCTGTTCATTCCACAGATCTTAGCAACATCAGCATATCATTCTTTTTCTTTCTTTATTAGGTCAAGAACTTTCACCTTTCACTTCAAGGAAACATTTTAAGGCTTCTCATTGGCATATCCTTGTTGCCAGCACCATGACTTTGCACTCTGAGACCAATATTAGGTAAAATAATGGTAACTTGAACACAGTCCCTGTGATTTCACAGAGGTTGACCTGATAACGGAATGTCTACTAAGTGACTAATGCAGAATATGTTAGAAAAAGGGATGATTCACCTCCTGAGTGGACAGAACAGGAGGGCTAAGGAGTTCATCATGCTACTCAGAAAATCATACAATTTAAAACCTACGAGTGGGTTATTTCTGAAATTTCCCATTTAATATTTTCAAACTGGGTAACTAACATGACAGAAAGCAAAACCTTGCATAAAGGACTATACTGGACATTAGATGACTGGATCTTTTCTTCTCTTGGCTAGGCTACTCCATTTGCCCTTTTCACTTACTGCCCCCCCTTCATTCAAGCTGAACTCCTAGATGAACACTGCTAGCTTCCTAGGTTCTCAACTCAACCTTTGCTATCACCACATATTCTCCAATCTTTCCAGATAGACTAACTGGGACCAGGTGAAATTCTGGTGTCTGCAGGCCAGAGTGAGAACTCTCTACCATCATTCAGTATCCCCTCTGTCCTAGTCTAGTTGCCTGGGAGCCAAGAATCTCCACATTAGGAAACTTCATGGATTATTCTTTGTTCCATGGGTAAAAACAATAAGGACATGTGAAAATGCAGTAAGATTCTATTAGAAGCTGACTTAGTAGAAACAAGAATTTAGTAGCATGGGGAAAAAATGCTATTCTCCACGATATTATAGTATAAAAACTTGGCATAGCCATGATGAATTTGATTGTAGTTGTCTCCAGATACAACTATGATAGAGAAGGTTAATAGCAGTTCCTTTGTATAAGTTTTATGAAAATGTAAAGAATCACTGGCAGTGAGTGGGTTTCAAACTTCAGTATTTATATTAAGAACTACCTGGGGGCCTTACCTTAAATGGTTCCTAGCTTCCACCTCCTCAGCAGGTTTGATTCAGTTCAGTTCAGTCGCTCAGTCGTGTCCGACTCTTTGTGACCCCATGAATTGCAGCACACCAGGCCTCCTTGTCCGTCACCAACTCCTGGAGTTCACTCAAACTCACGTCCATCGATTAGATGCCCCCAAATCAACATACTTAATAAACCTCGCAGGAAGTTTGGATATAAATGGTCCCTACAAACAGAAGCACTGGTAAAGGCTTCATCTTTCTCAGTCATTCTCTTACCAATACATAGGAGGCCAAGAGTCTATAGTAGCCTCTTCTGGTTGCCTTGGAGGCCTCCTATATTGGCAGGGATGTGTAGACCTACCTAAGACTGAGAAAGAGACTCCCTCATTCCTATAAAAGTGGCATGGTGTGTGTCCTGAGAAAATAGACCAATTTTGGCATAGGCTTGAAATTAAGAACTAAGCTTAGTCTCCAGAAAAATAATGTTAAGTATGGCCTAAACCCCAATCAAGAAGAAACTGTGATTCCCTTTATGATCTAGCCTTGGCAAAGAAAAGTTTAAATGTGGCTCAGTCACATCAGTGATGTATAGGAATAGACCTCAGGGAATATAAATGGAAATTACTAGGGAAACATCTGAATTTTTCAAGCAAGGTGAGTTTTCCTTCTTGGTTGTCTAATCTAACATTCCAATAGGAGAAGAAATTCAGCGTCTGAAAACTGTACTTAATCCATTCTTTAAATAGCATTACAGCCTTTTTCATTTCTCTCCATGCTGCGTTTTGTTGTTTTTGTCTCGGAGGCTTTAAGGCAGGGCCAGGACTTGCACTGGGAGGCCTGCGGATTACAGGAAATAATGACCTGTATATATTTAGTTGTTCAAAGGAAATTAGAGTAGCCTGATTTTTATTATTCCCCATTGCCCCACGTTCTCTGGTGTAATAACTTGCCCTGTTCTCTAATTTACTTTTACATCATCGGAAATGTATACCATTTAGCCCAGATTCTCCCATGACCAATCAGGACCTGCTGCTAGCTAGGTTAACAAAACCTTCCATGGGAGGGGAAGCCTTCCTAATGCAGGCCAGCCAAAGACACCAAAGAGCTGGTCTTTCTGGAAAGTACATGAATTGGAGAAAGTGATTTACCAACTTCTCCCCTTAGGTAGCCACGGACCACTGTATGTCCCTGCTATTGAGTGTAACAGTTAACATTTTCAGGACTGGTGTCATTTTAGATTAACCTTCTCCTGTAAAAATATGCAGGCAATTGCACTAAATATACTGCCATTTAAATTTTAATTGTTAGTCCATCAGTGTATTTACAGCAGTACTGTGCCTCTGTCCTGACTTTCCATCTTTCTTTCCCCAACTCTTACCACCAAGTTTGTATATTCTCTTTAAGTTCATCTGCTTTATTTTTAATTTAGAGGAAGAAATATCTCTGGCTTGGGTTTTTTTTTTTTTTAAGAATTATGTTTAGGTATTTAGATTATGATTTTCTAGCCATGTAGCACATATCATCTGTATTTGCTAGAATGCTGGGTGGAAGGAGGGGCACTGATGGGAAATATTTTCTTATTGGAGATGAATATCACAGTATCTTCAGAACAATCACAACTTAACAGTTTTTCTTTTCATTACAACTCTATTATATATAGAGTTTACAGACACTGTTTACAGACACTTCAAGATGAAAGTAATGTTTGAGAGGTAGGCAGAATTGATTTTTGTAGATTCAGTGTGTTTTGGGGGAGATTAATGAAGTTTTACAGACTCTATCAACTCTGTTACAATAGCTTTAACTTGTGTGCTCTCTAACTGCTAGTATTTGGCAGGGTAAAAATGAAGAGAAATAGTAAGTAGTTTTAATAATCACAACTTCTGAAAATCACTCCAACATGATCATATTTTAAGAGCTCAATAAATTTGGCCTTTATAAACTTTTCTTCATCCCTCCCAAAACATTTCACTTCAGTCTGGGCAGTTGCCTCATTATTAAATGGGGTCTCTATTCCAAAACAAACTCAAGTCACTCGTATTCATTTTACTTTAATTTCCTTCAGTCTCATATATTGTAAGATTAATTATTGGTTTTGTTTTGTCCCCTTACTGCCCCTTCTGAAACAAGAGAAATCTACCTCATTTTCCTACTTTTAATTTCTTAAAAAGAACATTTTTCCTTTATTAATACATTCTCAAAGTTGATACCTTAGAATGTCCCTCACTTCTTTCTAAAATCCTCCCAACTCTCCTAAAATATTAACCTCTGGTTCTGGTTCAAAACACAGTTTTTATAACACTTGCTACTTTATACTAACTTTAATGGAGTTTAGGTAATTTCTCTTACCAAATCACCTGAAATGCTCTAAATTCTAGTCCTAGATATCATGGTGATTCGCCTGGGTCTGTCTGCAGACTTCAAGGCTGCAGAATTTCTTGTAGGATACTCTGGCTCACTAAACCTCCAAGGACTTGTAAGCTTCAAGCAAATTTGGGATATGAATACTTTATACCTCAGTTCAGTTCAGTCGCTCAGTCGTGTCCAACTCTGCGACCACATGAATTGCAGCACGCCAGGCCTCCCTGTCCATCACCAACTCCCAGAGTTCACTCAAACTCACGTCCATCGAGTCAGTGATGCCATCCAGCCATCTCATCCTCTGTCGTCCGCTTCTCCTCCTGCCCCCAATCCCTCCCAGGTTCAGTCTTTCCCAATGAGTCAATTCTTCGCATGAGGTGGCCAAAGTCCTAGAGTTTCAGCTTTAGCATCATTCCTTCCAAAGAACACCCAGCACTGATCTCCTTTAGAACGGACTGGGTGGATCTCCTTACAGTCCAAGGGACTCTCAAGAGTCTCCTCCAACACCACAGCTCAAAAGCATCAATTCTTCGGCACTCAGCTTTCTTCACAGTCCAACTCTCACATCCATACATGACTATTGGAAAAACCATAGCCTTGACTAGATGGACCTTTGTTGGCAAAGTTTATACCTCAGTGTGTATTTAAATCAGCCAATGCTCATCCTTTCCAGAGAGTTCACCAGGTGACTGACCATGGGGCCAGGGGTGAATGAGGTGGGTAGGGAATAATGTTGTGAAGAATAGAAATACTGATTATTTTCTTTGCAGCAACAAAATTATTCAATTGCCAAATGGAAAATATTTATTCTCATTGATTATACTCATTCCAAATGATTCCATAGAGAATCATGAAAAAAAAATCGTGGCATGATAGACAGATAATGTATAGAATTATTTCTTTCAAGATAGAAATTTAGGTTTTGCTTCGTGTCCCCTACCCCTGCCTTTTCCTGTCAGAATAATATATGGGATTTCAATTCTATTCCATTTATCTATATGTTTGTCCTTATGCCACTACAAACTGTTTAGATTAATGTAGCTTTGTAGTAAGCTTTAAAATAGGATGTGTGGATTTTTCAACTTTGTTCCTCTTTTTCAAGATTGATTTGACTATTCTAGGTCCCTTGAATGAATTTTAGGACGAGTTTGTTAAAAAAAAAACAATTGGGGTTTTGATAAAGATTGTATTGAATTTGTAGATCAATTTTGGGAGTATTACCATCTTTACAATATGAAATTTTCTGATCCATGAATGTCAGATGTTTTCCCATTTACATAAACCATTCTTGTGTGTGTGTGCTGTGTGCTTGTCTGACTCTCTGTAACCCCATGGACTGTAGCCTGCCAGGTTCCTCTGTCCATGGCATTCTCCAGGCAAGAATACTGGAGTGGGTTGCCATGCCCTCTTCCAGGGGATCTTCCCAACTAAGGTCTCCTGAATTGCAGGCAGATTCCTTACCATCTGAGCCACCATGGAAGACCAAACCATTCTTAAATTCTTTTAATAAATGTATTCAGTTTTAAGAGTATACATTTTGTACTGCATTTGCTAACTTTATTTCTAAGTATTTTTCATGGAAGTTTTTTCTTACTTTTGTTTCAGATTTTTTATTAATAGTATATAAAAATACAGTAGAATTTTGTATTTTGATCTTGTACCCTGAACCCTAGTTTGTCTCATTTATTTATGTGTGCATTTTCAGTTGTGTCTGACTTTTTGGTCTGAATATTATACTATATTCTTTAGGACTTTCTATATTGCAGATCATTGCTTCTGCAAATACAGATCGTTTTATACTTTTTCTTTTCCAATCAGGGTGCATTTATTTTTATTTCTTAATTATCCTTGCTAGAACTTTCAGTAAAAAGCTAAATGTAAGTGGCAAGAGTAACATCTTTGTCTTGTTCTTGATTTTATGCAGAAAGCATTTAGTCTTTCATCATTATATATGGAGATAGTGATGAGTTTTTCATCAATGTCCATTATCAAGTTAGAGAAGATCCTTTATATTCCACTTTATTAAGTGCTTTTATCATGATAAAGTGTTGAATTTTTTGTCAAATGCTTTTTTCTGCATCTGTTGAGATGATCATATATTTTTGCCCTTTGTTCTATTGGCATTGTGTATTCCATTATTGATTTTTAGATATTAAGCCAACTTTGTATTCCTGATATAAATCCCATGTATTCCTGGTATATAATCCTTTTTATATGTTATTGAATATGGCTTGCTAGTATTTTATTGATGAGTTTTTCATCTCTATTAGTCTGTAGTTTACTTGTGATGTCTTTGTCTAGCTTTGGTGTCAGAGTATACAGGCCTCAGAATAAATTGGGAAATCTTCTCTTCTATACTAATTTATTGAAGAGTTCATGAAGATTGATACTACTTCTTATTAAATACTTGTATAATTTATCAGTGAAGCCATCTGGGTTTGGGGTTTTCTTTGTAGGAAAGCTCTAAATTACTGATTCAATCTCTTTACTTATTATATGTTGCCCCTGTATGACAAAAACTGTATTTTTGCAGATCTAAAGTGGAGGCATTATTGCTTTATTTATAAAACCCAAATTCATTGAAAAGTTATATTTTTTTCTTTATGTGGGTATCTTTATGTGGGAAGCTAAGGAGGAGAATTTTTCCAAATGAAGCAGCAAGTAAGGAAGAGAAGATACTTTCCTCAACTAGGGATTAGGAGTATCAGGCACTGTAGCATAGTCCCGTGGTGGAGCAGACACCGGACATGAAGTCTGAACTCCCAGAATCTCTCCAGCTTTCCCCGTCTTTAAGGATCTTGGGAGCTTCAGACACACTAGATTCGAGGGTGCCTATGTAGGCTGGTATACGTGGAACTTCAACAGTATAGGGGCTTCCCTGGCGGCTCAGACAGTAAAGAATCTACCTGCAATGCGACAGGCCTGAGCTGGATCCCTGGGTTGGGAGGATCCCCTGGGGGAGGGCATGGCAACCCCTCCAGTATTCTTGCCTGGAGAATCCCCATGGACAGAGGAGCCTGGGGGGCCACAGTCCATGAGATCACAAAGAGCTGGACACTGCTATGTACAACAGTATACACTGTACATAGACTCAGCAACATGTAATATAATGACTTATGGTTGGAGAAGTCCCCACAAATTTTGGTTTTACCTAAAACCCATGGTTGACATCTAGGTTGCTTCCATGTCTTGGCTATTATAAACAGTGCTGCGATGAACATTGGGGTACACGTGTCTCTTTCCCTTCTGGTTTCCTCAGTGTGTATGCCCAGCAGTGGGGTTGCTGGATCATAAGGCAGTTCTATTTCCAGTTTTTTAAGGAATCTCCACACTGTTCTCCATAGTGGCTGTACTAGTTTGCATTCCCACCAACAGTGTAAGAGGGTTCCCTTTTCTCCACACCCTCTCCAGCACTTATTATTTGTAGACTTTTGGATCGCAGCCATTCTGACTGGTGTGAAATGGTACCTCATAGTGGTTTTGATTTGCATTTCTCTGATAATGAGTGATGTTGAGCATCTTTTCATGTGTTTGTTAGCCATCTGTATGTCTTTTTTGGAGAAATGTCTATTTAGTTCTTTGGCCCATTTTTTGATTGGGTCGTTTATTTTTCTGGAGTTGAGCTGTAGGAGTTGCTTGTAAGAAAGCTGTGGTACATATACACAATGGAGTATTACTCAGCCATTAAAAAGAATACATTTGAATCAGTTCTAATGAGGTGGATGAAACTGGAGCCTATTATACAGAGTGAAGTAAGCCAGAAGGAAAAACATAAATACAGTATTCTAACGCATATATATGGAATTTAGAAAGATGGTAACAATAACCCTGTGTACGAGACAGCAAAAGAGACACTGATGTATAGAACAGTCTTATGGACTCTGTGGGAGAGGGAGAGGGTGGGAAGATTTGGGAGAATGACATTGTAACATGTAAAATATCATGTAAGAAACGAGTTGCCAGTCCAGGTTCGATCCACGATACTGGATGCTTGGGGCTAGTGCACTGGGACGACCCAGAGGGATGGTATGGGGAGGGAGGAGGGAGGAGGGTTCAGGATGGGGAACACATGTATACCTGTGGTGGATTCATTTTGATATTTGTCAAAACTAATACAATTATGTAAAGTTTAAAAATAAAATAAAATTTAAAAAAAAAAAAAAAAAAAAAACTTCCAAAACTAAAAAAAAAAAAAAATAAATAAAACCCATGGTTGAATAAGGGACTTTGTTGGATTTTAACTGATTTAAATAAAATAAAAATAAGCATCTCAATTTGCTGACTAAAATTTGCATCTGTTTGAACAGGAAGTCATTGGCACACTGTATCTTCATAGTTCTCCACAACAGACCAGCCAGGTCTGACCAGTCCTTCACCAAAGCTGAGTTTTGGTGAAATTATCCTAGGATGTTAATTCCCTTGGGTATAACATAGAGATTATCCTTTGATATAACATAGAGATGCTCCACCTCATGCGAAGAGTTGACTCATTGGAAAAGACTCTGATACTGAGAGGGATTGGGGGCAGGAGGAGAAGGGGACGACAGAGGATGAGATGGCTGGATGGCACCACTGACTTGATGGACGTGAGTCTGAGTGAACTCCGGGAGTTGGTGATGGACAGGGAGGCCTGGCATGCTGCGATTCATGGGGTGACACGACTGAGCGACTGAACTGAACTGAACTGAGAGATGCTCCCTAATTCTGGAGTCAGAGTGCCTATAATTAATGCTTGGTTCAGATATTTAATAGTTGTAGAACCTCAGACAATTTACTTAGTCTCTCTGTATCTAGGTTTTTTAATTTTTAGAATAGGAAAAATCTATGATATCTAATATAATACCTGCCATGGAGAGTTATGTGACAATTGTTATTTATTCCTTAGCTACTATTACAGTTGATATTATTTCCAAAAATAACTACTGGAGTAACTAAGTTCATTGTCATTTGTGATTCTTACTGGAATTATTAAATACCTTCATTATTCTGACTTCTGACATGGCATCATCCTTGCTGTTACCAGTTGTCAATATATCAGTCATCTTTTATTCTTCTCCACATTCTTAAAAGATGTAGAGATTATTCTTTTATATTATCTCATATTCCTTTCTTTTTATCCATTCCCTCTCCTTTTTCTTATATTTTTCAGTCAAACTGTAGAGAAACCCTCTTCAGTGTCACCTCCTTTTCAGCAAGCACTTACTGGTTGTCTACATTTGTCAAGTTTGGTACTGGTATTTTAAAGCCATTATCTCAAACCCATGTCAGAGCCCCTGCAAGATAACTATTGCTACACACATTTTAGAAATGAGGAAACTGGTGAAGAAAAGCTTGGTGACCTACTCTAGTTCACTCAGCTGTTACATGGCATGTCTCACACATAGCTTTAGTCTTCTTCTGAGTTTTAAGTCCATATTGCCTCTTATCCTTCAAGCTGCTGCCAAAGTAATTTAGCTATAGTGCCGCTTTGATTATAACACTCAACTCAATGGGTCCTTATTGCCCATAAAATAAAGCCTAAACCCTTAGCCTTAAAATTCAAAGCCTACTATAATCTGGCCCAAATCTACATTTCCAGCCTCTCTACTCATTGATCCTTCTCACACCCACTACACTCCAATCAAAACATATAACTTTTCATTTCTAAACATGTCATATACTTCCCTGCAAGGCTGCCTTTGCCCATGCCTGTCCCTTCTGCTAGATCATTCTTCTACCCAGTATCACTTCCACCATAAGTGCTTTCAATCTCAGATAATTGTATAATATCCCCATCTGTACCTCCATAGTAGTTTGAAGATAGCCACCTCATAATTCCCATCATTCTGCTTAAACTGGGGACAATACCTGAGTGTCTGAGTTGGTAAACGCAGAGAGGTGCTGGGAGGCTGGGCACAGCCTTTTGCATTCCCCACAGAGAAGGCAGCCCTGACATGGAGCCAATCAAGTAAGAAGTACCTTGCTACTTTTCTGCACAATTATCTATCATTTCAATTAACCTGAATCACAGTGCCTAGCCTGTAGGTACCATCAGTTCAGTTCTTTGGGGCCCTAGTTCCATCCTGCCCATTTCACAGGTTTACATTAAGATGATGGGAGGCAAGGGCCTTAAATAGATATGGAAACTGCTGTATTAAATATCAATGGAATGGCCAAGTAATTAGAAAAATACTACAGACTTTTTTCAACATTTCAGGAGATTGTACAGCTCATGAATTTATTTTGGACCCCAGACCCTTCAAAAAGTCAGTAGATATTGAGGCTGTAGATGTGGCCAAGAAGTTCCAGGATTATGCTTCTGTAACCTGACAATAGAATGTCTTTCTTCTAACTCAGTCTCCTGGCTAGTGGCTGGGTGATGGACAATTCAGGATAAGACTTCACTTCTCAGATGCACTTTCTACAGCACTCATTTGACTGCAGCAGCATTTGCAGGAGGGAGAGGAAGGGCTACGAGGGTGGTAGTGATTAATGTTACCACTCAATACTTCCAAGTCATATTTTATCTCTAACCATGACATCATTTTGATGTTTTATAGAGTGATTTCCACACTTGCCCAAAGTTCATAACTGTCCAGATGCCTGACACATAATAGGCACTCAGAACATATGTGTTTAATAAATGAGAAAGTGAATGAATAGCTAGTAAGAAAACAACAAAGCAAATGACAACACAAATTCTGAGTCCTGACCACACCTACTGAGTCAAAATTTTCAAGGGAGGGGAATAGTGATCTGTACATTTAACAAGCACACCCTGGATGAGTGTTATCACACAAGTTTGGGGCATACTACCTTCGCAGAGAAGTTTCAAACTTAACTAATTATCATAATTAACCTAGAGAGACTTTAAGACTCATAGATTTCTGGGCCCTATCTTGGGCTTCTTGAATCATGGTCTAAAGACAGGAATCTATGTTTTTAAAACAATTCCTCAGATAGTTCCAGATATGTGAATCACTGTAGCAGATTATGTTGTGCTGAATTTACTCAAACATGGAACTAAGGTCAAACTGAATGAATAATGAGATCAGCTTTGTTGTTTAAAGAAAAAAAAAATGTCTTTCTGGTTTGGGTGACACAGGTGTATGCATTTGTCAAAACTCATCAAATGGTACACTTAAGGTGTGTGCATTTCACTGTATATAAATTTTACCAAAATATGTGTGAAAAGATATACTAGATATAAATTCTAGTAAGGCTATGCAGACTAAAGAGTTTAAAGATAAAGTACACTGATAACTGGAACATTCCTTGAAGTGCATCAAAACTCAAGGAGGATAGATGGATAAATAGTTATGTTATAAAAACAAAGCATTATTATACAGTCTAGGTGGTGATTACACAGCCGTTCACTCTATAGTCCTTTAAACTTATCTTTATGTTAGAAAAATCTTATAGTAAACTGTTGAGGAGACAAAAAATAATAAAGAAAAAGTAGTAAATACCAGGGAGAGGTGAGATTGAAAGGATATCAGGGGAAAAGAATTTGAGGGAAAAGCTGAGATTTGACTCAGATAAGCCTCTCTGGATTCAGCTGAAGTACACAAGTAAAGGAAAAACCAAGGAGGACAATGGTAACAGAGAATAAAAATACATTGCACCAAGATAGGAACCAATCTGATTCATTTTCCCATTCATTAGAACATACGAATTACTGGGCAAGGTAAAGGACATTGACAGATAAGAATTTTGGCAGCATAAGGAGTATGGCTTCCATATGAAAACTACTGGATTGGTGGTATGGTATAAGCACTTTTGGAGGAAGTCACCACTAACCCCACCATAAAGCCACCAGAACTTATGCAGGACTGGGGAAACAGACTCTTGGAGGGCACAAACACAAACTTCTGCGCACCAGGACTCAGGAGAAAGGAGTAGTGACCACACAAGACTGACACAGACTTGCCCGTGAGTGTCCAGAACTCTCTGGCAGAGTCCTGGGCCAGTGGTGGCCTGCTGCAGGGTTGGGGGCACTGAGTATAGCAGTGCTTGCATGGGACCTTTTGAAGGAAGTCTCAGCATTATCTACATTACCTTCACCATAGTTTGGCCTCAGATCAAATAACAGGAAGGGAACACAGCCCCGCCCATAAACAGAAAATTGGGTTAAAGATTTACTGAGCATGGCCACGCCCATCAGAACAAGACCCAGTTTCCCCCACAGTCAGTCTCTCCCATCAGGAAGCTTCCATAAGCCTCTTATCCTTTGCCATCAGAGGGAAGATAGACTGAAAACCATAATCACAGAAAACTAACCAATCTGATCACATGGACCACAGTCTTGTTTGACTCAGTGAAACTGTGAGCCATGACATGTAGGGCTACCCAAGATGGATGGATCATGGTGGAGAGTTCTGACAAAACGTGGTCCACTGAAAAAGGAAATGGCAAACCACTTCATTATTATTGCCTTGAGAACCCCATGAATAGTATGAAAAGGCAAAAAGATAGGACAAAGAATGATGAATTCCACAAGTTGGTAGATGCCCAATGTTGGTAGATGCTACTGGAGGAGAGTAGAGAAATGACTCCAGAAAGAATTACGAGACGGGGACAAAGCAAAAACAATACCCAGTTGTGGATGTGACTGGTGATGGAAGTAAAGTCCAGTGATGTAAAGAGCAACATTGCATAGGAACCTGGAATGTTAGGTCCATGAATCAAGGCAAATTGGAAGTGGTCAAACAGGAGATGGCCAGAATGAATATCAACATTTTAGGAATCAGCAAACTAAAATGCACTGGAATGGGTGAATTTAACTCAGACGATCATTATATCTACTACTGTGGGCAAGAATCCCTTAGAAGAAATAGAGTAGCCATCATAATCAACAAAAGACTCTGAAATGCAGTACTTGGATACAGTCTCAAAAATGACAGAATGATCTGTTTGTTTCCAAGGCAAACCATTCAATATCACAGTAATCCAAGTTTATGCCCTGACCAGTAATACTGAAGAAGCTGAAGTTGAATGGTTCAGTGAAGACCTACAAGACCTTCTATAACTAACACCCCCAAAACTCCTTTTCATTATAGGGGACTGGAATGCAAAAGTAGGAAGTCAAGAGATACCTGCAGCAAAAGTCAAATTCAGCCTTGGAGTATGAAATGAAGCAGGACAAAAGCTAATAGACTTTTGACAAGAGAACACACTGGTCACAGCAAACACCCTCTTCCAACAAGACAAGAGAAGACTCTACACATGGACATCACCAGATGGTCAACACTGAAATCAGATTGATTACATTCTTTGCAGCCAAAGATGGAGAAACTCTATACAGTCAGCAAAAACAAGACTGGGAAGTGACTGTGGGTCAAATCATGAACGCCTTATTGCCAAATTCAGACTTAAATTAAAGAAAGTAGGAAAAACCACTAGACCAATCAGGCTTGACCTAAACCGTACCCCTTACAATTATACAATGGAAGTGGGAAATAGATTCAAGGGATTAGATCTGATAGACAGAGTGCCTGAAGAACTATGGACGGAGATTTGTGACATTGTACAGGAGGCAGTGACAAGCCCATTCCCAAGAAAAAGAAATGCAAAAAGGCAAAATGATTTTCTGAGGAGGCCATACAAACAGCTGTGAAAAGAAGAGAAGCAAAAGGCAAAGGAGAAAAGGAAAGATATACCCTTGAATGCAGAGTTCCAAAGAATTGCAAGGACAGATAAGAAAGCCTTCCTCAGTGACCAATACAAAAAAAAAAAATAGAGGGAAAAAATAGAATGGGAAAGACTAGAGATCTCTTCAACAAAATTATAGATACCAAGGAAACATTTCATGCAAAGATGGGCTCAATAAAGGACAAAAATTGTACAGACCTAACAGAAGGAGAATATATTAAGAAGAGGTAGCAGGCATACTGGAGAAGGCAATGGCACCCCACTCCAGTACTCCTGCCTGGAAAATCCCATGGATGGAGAAGCCTGGAAGGCTGCAGTCCATGGGGTCACTGAGGGTCAGACACGACTGAGCGACTTCACTTTCACTTTTCACTTTCATGCACTGGAGAAGGAAATGGTAACCCACTCCAGTGTTCTTGCCTGGAGAATCCCAGGGACAGGGGAGCCTGGTGGGCTGCCGTCTATGGGGTCACACAGAGTCGGACACGACTGAAGTGACTTAGCAGCAGCAGCAGCAGCAGCAGGCATACATAAAAGAACTATACAAAAAAGATCTTCACGGCCCAGATAAACATGATGGCATGATCACTCACCTAGAGCCAGACATCCTGGAATGTGAAGTCAAGTGGGCCTTTGGAAGCATCACTACGGACAAAGCTAGTGGAGATGATTGAATTCCAGGTGAGCTATTTCAAATCCCGAAAGATGATGCTGTGAAAGTGCTGCACTCAATATGTCAGCAAATTTGGAAAATTCAGCAGTGGCCACAGGACTGGAAAAGGTCAGTTTTCATTCCACTCCCAAAGAAAAGCAATGCCAAAGAATGCTCAAACTACCGCACAATTGTACTCATCTCACACGTTAGTAAAGTAATGCTCAAAATTCTCCAAGCCAGGCTTCAACAGTACATGAACGGTGAACTTTCAGATGTTCAAGCTGGATTAGAAAAGGCAGAGGAACCAGAGATCAAATTGCCAACATCCACCGGATCATTGAAAAAGCAAGAGAGTTCCAGAAAAACATGTATTTCTGCTTTATTGACAATGCTAAAACCTTTGACTGTGTAGATCACAATAAACTGTGGAAAATTCTTAAAGAGATGGGACTACCAGACCACCTGACCTGCCTCCTGAGAAATGTGTATTCAGGTAAGGAAGCAACAGTTAGAACTGGACATGGAAAAGCATACTGGTTTCAAATCAGGAATGGAGTAGGTCAAGGCTGTATATTGTCACCCTGCTTATTTAACTTATATGCAGCGTACATCATGAGAAATGCTGGGCTGGAGGAAGCACAAGCTGGAATCAAGATTGCTGGGAGAAATATCAATAACCTCAGATATGCAGATGAAACCACCCTTATGGCAGAAAACAAAGAAGAACTAAAGAGCCTCTTGATGAAAGTGAAAGAGGAGGGTGAAAAAGTTGGCTTAAAACTCAACATTCAGAAGACTAAGATCATGGCATCTGGTCCCATCACTTAATAGCAAAGAGATAGGGAAACAATGAAAACAGTGACAGACTATTTTGGGGGGCTCCAAAATCACTGCAGATGGCAACTGCAGCCATGAAATTAAAAGACGCTTGCCCCTTGGAAAAAAAGTTATGACCAACCTAGACAGCATATAAAAAAGCAGAGACATTACTTTGCTGACCAAGGTCCATTTAGTTAAAGCTATGGCTTTTTCAGTAGTCATGCATGGATGTGAGAATTGGACTACAAAGAAAGCTGACCACTGAAGAATTGATGCTTTTGAACTGTGGTATTGGAGAAGACTCTTGAGAGGCCCTTGGACTGCAAGGTGATCCAACCAGTGCATCCTAAAGGAAATTAGTCCGGAATATTCATTGGAAGGCTTGATACTGAAGCTGAAACTCCCATACTTTGGCCACTTGACTCATTTGAAAAGACCCTGATTTGGGTCAGATTGAAGGTTGGAGGAGAAGGGGACAATAGAGGATGAGATGGTTGGATGGCCTCACCAACTCAATGGACATGTGTTTGAGCAAACTCCAGGAGTTGGTTATGGACAGGGAGGCCTGGCATGCTGCAGTCCATGAGGTCGCCAAGAGTTGGATATGACTGAGCAACTGAACTGAACTGAAGCGTTTTTTATACATTATTTTTGGACATTATTTGAGCTTTATTCAGAATATTTTGTGTCAGAGTGCCTATCTAGAACTGAAGATATTTCTTGAAATCAGAAGGGTAGGAAGAGACTAGCAGTAATCATATTCCATATACTTAATTATTTGGAGAGGTGCATGTTGGAATATACTGATGTATGTTATGTGGTCATCTGTGGACACATTGTATTTTCCATGTTGGCCTAAAAGTGCTGGAGTATGGAGAGTGTGTCTGATCCACAATACCTACTTTGGTGCCTTTTCTATACTGGTGCAGAGTTCAGGATTCTTTGGCAGTTTATTTTCAACATAGAGAACTTAGAGCCTGGTATAATTTGACCACTACAGTCAAGTTAGGTTGGTGGATGGGTGTTGAGTGTCTCTCCAAGATCACAGAGAAAGGAAGGCCCAGCATGCCTTCCACCAGAGTTGGGTGTATGTTTGTTAGAATTTATGTGGACAGCCTAAGGTAGGTTTTCTCAAATGTGGCACTATTTACATTCTAGGCCAGTTCATTCTTTCTCATGTGGGCAGTCTTATCCTTCGTAGTATGTTTAACAGCATCCCTGGCTGCTACTCACCACATCCCAGTAGTATTCCTCCCTTAGAACAATCAAAAATATCTCCAGATATTACTAAATGTCCCCAGTAAGGCAAAATTATCCCCAATCAAGAACAACTGGTTTAAGGCAGTGAGCCAAGACAAGAAACTCAGAAGATTTGCATCCTAAAATTAATATAAAATCCAGATTAAATGTCACTTTAAAGAAACTTCCCAAAGAAGGAAAATTCAGGTATCAAAGAAACTCGTTAGAGGAGAAGTGTTGAAGAGAATAGGAGAAAGAGAAGCCCAGAGCAATTCCTTCCCCCAGCTAGATTTTGGCTATTGAAGACACAGCAAATCTGTTTCTTTTGGACTTAGGAGCTAATGATTATAGAAGGCCTGGCTGAGGTTAACAACTAGGAAAAGGAATTACTCCCATTGAATACAGTCACACATATTTATAATGCATTCTTAGGACAAGCGACCAAGACACAGTGGAACTTGCTGAGAGACAGTCATAATATAGCATCAAGGAAGCAAGGAGGGATGGGATGGGGTCTAAGCTACTGGTACTCAGATGTCAAGGCAAAACAACCCTCTTCTCTAGGTTCTAGAAGGATAGGTGCACAGAAAAGAGATGGAGGGAGGTGTTACATCTGGCAACAGCAAAGCCGGCTTCTCATTACTATATAAAGATAGAAGCCTCAGTGATGACTGAAGAAAAAACCAAGTTCTAGGAACTACGGCACCTCTAGCAGGATTGGACCTAAGATTTCATGAGACTGGAAGTACTGCAGAATTTGAATGGCAAGCTAGATTCTGGCCTCAACTCTGAAGCCCAGAGGTGAGAAGGAGATGCCATGTCATGGGTGAGATAAGCAGTGATGGTGATTCAGAACCGGTGGGCTTAGCCCTACGCAGTCCTGTTAACCCAGCAGAGTGAGTCAGGAGAGGCTAACACTCCCTGTCTGCCCCAAGAATCATGCCTGGGAAGGTTTTGCAATGACCTTAGCTGAAACACTCAAGATATAACATTGCATGGGGGAAAAGGACCCAAAACCTAGGAAACGCGTTGGAAGAAAAGAACAGAGATCCTCTAGGATGTGGGATAAGAGGGAGTCATGTCTGATGTTTCTTTCTTTCTTCATAATTTCTATCTTCTATGTTTTAGATAATACAGATAAAATATTTTTACAATCGTTTTAGGTAATCTTAAAAAGTGAACTTCCTGTCTCAAAGCAGGATTGGCTAGGAATCAGAAAAGGCTGGTTTTCTAAGTAGGACAAATATTAAGTCTTGTGAAAAAACTTGGGGAAGACACAACCTGAAGAAAGTGTGGGGAATGAAGGAAATGTGGGTTGCTCAATGGAAATGAACACACTCCTACATAAACTTAACAAAAATGTAGCATGTGTCATCAGAGTACTTTCTTCCTAACAGACAACTACTTTGTAGTTTTGCAATAGGAAGTGATATGTCCTCTTTTCCCTCATCCCACCACCAACAGCTCTCCGGGAAAAATAAATAAATAAATCCTTAACTCTTTGGCCACAAGTAACCGTATATTGGACTATGGAGTACAGGGTTTGTTTGGAATGATGGATGGTTTGACAATATAGCACAATCAGACAAGACCAGCCATCAATCACTTTAAATCAATGATAGACCTTGAGTGTGTTTTGGGCCATTTTCATTCATTCTAGTGCCCAGAGAGTTGCACAGAGAAACCTCATGACCTCACATGAGCAAAGAAAATGGCTTTTAAAGCTGTTTCTAGGGTCTATTCATCACTCATTCCTGGGTAAGATGCCAGGAAATAACTTTCATGTTTTTTTGTGTTTTTTTTTTTTTTTCCCAACTCCTCTTTCTCACCTCGGAGTTTGGATGAAGGGTACGCACCTAGACAAAAAAGGGGAAGAGAACCCATCTGAGTGTGTTAGACTTTCTGTCATGTGAAAGAAATTTGGTCCTCAACTTTAAAAAGAAATTCTTACTCATCAAACATTCTGCTTGGAATTTCCTCCTGTTTTTCTGGAAGGAAGCTGTGATTTAGTCATGATGTTTTCTGGGATCATTTAGAGTAGGGCATGCTGGTCACCAGTGAATACTGGACATTGCTGTTACATTCATCATAGGAGACCATTAGACGCCTTCTCTGCTGGGCACATGACATGGACATAGTCATTCCTGAATAGCCCCCACCTTTACAAGCCCTAAACCACCTCTTGAGGGATACAGGCATCTCACAGGGCTGGGGGTATAGATCACCTTAGGGTTGAGGAGATAAGAAGTCTACTTTCCAGCCTTGAGAAGACTTCCAATATCCTGAAAACACCTTTTTTCTCCATGCCTCCTTGTCATACAACCTCATCAGCTCAAAGCACACGCTGAGTTCTGGTGCTCTCATTAATCCTCTCCAATGGTCCTGAAATACAAGTCTTTCACGTCTTCATACTCCCCTTTCCTTATCCCAGCGGTGAATGGGAAAGTAACGGCAACTTAGCCATTAACACAGACATCAACAACACCAAATTAGAGTAAGGCTAGGGAAAGAATAGACAAAGCTAGTTTTTGTCTTAGCCTGCTAACATATTTTCAATACAGAGACTGGATGAAATTAGTGACATTCTTCCCATAACAAATGTATCCACCAAAAGGATTATTTAAATTAAACATCTCACAGGAAAATATTATATCTATGTTGTAATATTGTCTTATGAATACATACTACACTCAAATTTCTAGAATGATGTTGGTATGTGCTATTGAATGATGGAAACAATTCTGCATATTTTTTAGAATGCTAGGGTCCTATTAGTATACACAATACTCAATAAAAAGGGCAGTAGGAGTAAAAAGCTAGGGAAATAAGAAACCAGTAACACTTGGGATCTAAATAGCTCAGGTTACAAGGCAACCTGGAAAAAGAGGAACTCACTGGCCTAAGAATCAAATCTCTGGTTTGACTCCAGATCACTTACTGGATAAGTGACCAAGCCTCTCTTTTGAGCTTTAGATTCCCAGCATCTTGATGGAATGATTTGTGCTTTGGGGACTCTGTCAATTAAAAGCTATTTCTCTTACAACAGTGTCAAATTCCCCTTTCCTCACTTATCTGTGACAAAATCTTGTCTTCAGTGACAGTTATAGAATAACACTGTCTTCATTACTTTTGTTGCTGTTGTTATAGTGGCCAAGAAAAATATGAATATTCCCAGTTAAATTATACACATATATGTATGTATTCATATATGTGTATGTGGTGTGCATATATTTATGTGTGTATTTATTATGTATTAGTGGTATTGATAAAACAAGAACTCTCATCAATCTCCATTTTATTGCATTATAAACTGAACTAGGAAGAGTTGTCCTTTCTCTCACTAAACACTCTCACAAGTCAAGGATGTGATGAACTCTGATTACTTCAATAGTGAGGTAACTGTGTTCCTTGTGTTAAAGTAATTAAACAAAAGGCCATCAAATTGAGGTCTCTAATGCCTTGGAAGCCTATGAAAACAAACTGAAATCTAAGCCAGAGCCAATGAACTCAAATCCACAAAGATGACACTTACAAACAAACAATCACAAACAGCCAAATAAGCTTTCCTAAATAAGGCAACTGCTTAAACTATAGCCAGTCAAATAATTTTCTTCCTTTGCTTTTCTCCTTCTGTATAAAAACCTACCCCTTTGCTCCTATGGGTGGAGTGCTCCTAACCACCTCTGGTTTGGCACTGCCAAATTCAAATCCATATATGCACAAGTAAACTCCTGAAAATTGTAATATATTTCAGTTTAACTTTTATCACTTGCTTAAAGGAAAAACAAAACAAAAAAAGGCCTAAAACAGTTCAACCTTAAAATGCACTTTCTTTCTCCTAAGTGCAGACAGAACCTATCTTGAGGATATCTGGGTTACTTCAGATGAAATTAGTTCATTCTTTTTTAATTAAAAAAAAAAGAAAGACAAAAGCAAGAAGGAAGGAAAGAAAGTGCAATAGAGGAAGACTGTAGATGTAAAAGAGAAACCCAAACTATATACTCTCAATCTCAGTCCTTGAATGGAAGCAAACACTGAACTCCCCATGTGCACAAGCTTCTCTATTTGGAATCTAATGACAGACAAGAACATTGTTCTGGAAATGAGGAAATCAAGGTTTCACTCCTCCAGAGTAGACCAGCCAAGAATACCAAAATGGAGCTGTATTTTTATTTTTCCTGTTACAGCACAGATCAGTTGTTTGGCTACCAAATTACAGGTTGGGTCTGGTTCTCACGTACTTTCTGCTTTTCATGAGCTGAACAGGAAGAGTAATAACAGGCTGTTTCTTTCTCTTGTGGGATTTAGGTATTCTTCATCATAGAATGGGTCATTTTCCTAAGAAAACCTGCCAGTTTAGAGGTTGGAGGTGTATGCCATTCATGTGGGGGTGGAAAAGCCATAAAAATGAGAGGTTTTTGGCTAGAGAGAGTGGATTCTAGTTACTTGTTCCCATGTTTAAATGACATGTTTATGAGTCATACTCTTTTTATCTCATCTTAACAGCATCATCCAAAGATCACTATCATTTAAACAACTACTCCAGAGAAGGGTATCTGGGTAATTTTACCAAGGAGAAAATTAAACACATCCATTCAGCTATGGAGTGCACTCTGCAAACACTTCATTCATTTTTTTTTAATGCTCTATTGATAATCTATAAAAGATAATTAAACAAAGTATAACAAATATTGTCCTAATGCATAACAGCTGATATCTTAGACAGGCGACTAGTTAAGTATAATATAAATTATATTGAAGGAAACAACTGCACACAGATATTACCAATTAGTAGTTGGATCAATCAGCATTCATACAAATATTATTTTCTTCATTGTCTAGTTTATGGATCTGTACAGACATAGTGGGAAATGAAAAGTGACTTCTTGGGATAAGATTCTGGAGAAATTCTGGATTCACAGAATCAAGTGACTACTGAGAGGATTATAGGAACAGTTTAGTGAGAGACACTTTATCACTCTGACCTAACTCAAAGCAGTATTAGGGAACTGCATAAGCCAACATGGGAAAGAATCCTGGAATTTTGACTCATCAGAGAATTTCTAAAGAACTCTTTTGGCAGACAGGTTCTATCTTGAAGACATCTGGGTTACTTCAAATGAAATTAGTTCATTCCTTTTTCTTTAATAAGAAAAAAAAAAAAAGGATTAAGGAAAGAAAGAAAAAGCAGGCATTTTCTTGCCCTCAAGTCATATATCTTGTCCAGAGATTTAAAAAATAAAGCAGTATCATTTTATCACCCTTAATATTTGTGGAAGAAGATGTCTTTATTCTATTAAAAGAGGAAATGGAAAAACACAGGGTCCAAGGGATTTCCACTAAGGGAAGAAGAGAAGTTCAGCATGCTGGGCATTCTTTTCAGGACGAGGAGTGGATAGCACAGAAAAGAACTCTGACTTTCCAAAGGAAGTGAGTAGTCCACAATCCCATTTACAATTCATCTCTATGAGTATGATTCCTCCATCACCTAAAACTAAGGTCTTTTTTGAGCCTATCACTTCCATTGCCAATATTCTTGGTCTGTTGATTAAAAGGAGGGAAGACCAGTTCATCCTGACCAAGAGGAAAAGTAACTCAAATTGCTTGCCTTATTCAATTCAGTTCAGTTCAGTTCAATCGCTCAGTCGTGTCCAACTCTTTGCGACCCCATGAATCGCAGCACGCCAGGCCTCCCTGTCCATTACCAACTCCCAGACTTCACTGAGACTCATGTCCTTCGAGTCAGTGATGCCATCCACCCATCTCATCCTCTGTCGTCCCCTTCTCCTCCTGCCCCCAATCCCTCCCGGCATCAGAGTCTTTTCCAATGAGTCAACTCTTCACATGAGGTGGCCAAAGTACTGGAGTTTCAGCCTTAGCATCATTCCTTCCAAAGAAATCCCAGGGCTGATCTCTTTCAGAATGGACTGGTTGGATCTCCTTGCAGTCCAAGGGACTCTCAAGAGTCTTCTCCAACACCACAGTTCAAAAGCATCAATTCTTAGGTGCTCAGCCTTCTTCACAGTCCAACTCTCACATCCATACATGACGACTGGAAAAACCATAGCCTTGACTAGATGTACCTTTGTTGGCAAAGTAATGTCTGCTTTTGAATACGCTATCTAGGTTGGTCATAACTTTCCTTCCGAGGAGTAAGCATCTTTTAATTTCATGGCCGCAGTCACCATATGCAGTGATTTCGGAGCCCCCAAAAATAAAGTCTGACACTGTTTCCACTGTTTTCCCATCTATTTTTCATGAAGTGATGGGACCGGATGCCATGATCTTCATTTTCTGAATGTTGAGCTTTAAGCCAACTTTTTCACTCTCCACTTTCACTTTCATCAAGAGGCTTTTTAGTTCCTCTTCACTTTCTGCCATAAGGGTGGTATCATCTGCATATCTAAGTTTATTGATATTTATTCTGGCAATCTTGATTCCAGCTTCTGTTTCTTCCAGTCCAGCATTTCTCATGATGTACTCTGCATGTATAAATTACTCCACCTTGGACATTGTATGGTTTATGTAAAATTGGAATTTCTTTATACAGGGGAAAAGCCAATAATAATAAAATATGAGTGATAGGTTAACAAAATATTTATTAATAAAATAACATTAGAAGTAAAGATTTCATATTAATAATTTTGGTGAACATAAATAACATCTGGAAAAAAATCAAAGCTTGAGAGATGGAATTATCACTGATATCCTCAATAAGTATTGGACTTTTTAATATTTAAGAAGAATGTTCTAACTATGCATATTTCACCAGTTATAAAGTTCTGCTCAGACTTAAACAGGGAAATTTAAAAAACAACATAAACACTTTTTATCTAAGCTATGTTTATTGCTTTGTTTGGCTATGGTTTTGGATTATTCTCATAAATAATTTAAATCCCAAGGTTTTCATCCTTTTCTTCTGACAATTTGTTGACTTAATAAAGTCATTTTTCTTCATCTTTCTTTCATACATGATCTAGCTTAAACCAAAAACTCGTATTTCTTGACTTATTGGGAGAACGGAGCAAGGTTACATTTTTACTCATAACCTTTCAAATATTCCCTACCCGTTCTTACATTTTTTTCTGAGTCTTTATTTTTACAAATAACAAGAAGTGATTTCTTCAAGCTCACTCTAGAACAGATCATGTTAAACACGGGGGGGTTAGGGACTTCTTATAGGAAGATGCTATACCCTGATGCTCTGTGCTTTGCAGTGAGGTCATTAGATGACCTTGTTGACCCAGAGTTCCTCTACTTAACCAACAAGAGGGAATTTTGGAAGCTGAGGCTTTCCTTCAGCAGCTGATGTCAAAGCTACAGCAGGAGCAGCACATGGCAACAAGAGGTGCAGGTGTGCAATCTAAATCAATACATCCTTCCTTTCCCCAGACAGCCTCCAGAGCAGATTCTGGCTCACGCACATCTGCTTTATATTAATTGGTTGCTGAAAGAACATATGAAGATGTTGCATGTATAAGTACATATTTACCAGAATGTCACAGAGTTTGATGGGAGGCTCTCCTTGTGGCCATTTCTGTGATGGGGAGAATGTGAAGAGTGGAGCCATGTGGAGAGCTTCAAGTAACTTCTCAATGCTTGACTACAGTGTTCTCTGTGAGGGTAGGTAGCTAAAGTTCTCAACTGTGATAACTCAAGACAAGTTAAAGGTAACTGATGAGATTCTCTCTTTGTGCCTCAGCCATTGCCGTATACCCTCCTATATGATCCCCCGTGCCCCCAGCTCCTTCCTCCTCCATCCATTAACTGCTTAATGGAATGTTCTTAGTGGATCCTAAGTGAGCTTCTGCCATCCTCCTCCTTAGCAGCCCCCCTTCCCATTTTCTTTGGAGTTGAAAGCATGATCTCTCCCTGACTTTACAAGCCCTCTAAGGTCCACCGCACTTTGCATCACTCTCACCTAACTTCCTATGTCCCTTCCTCGGCTCAGTCTTCTTACACTCCAGTGGCCTTGATAGTCCAGGAAGACACCAATAATTGTCTTTATCTGCATGCTTTCCCCAAGCATCCTTAGGGCTCATTTCTTCACTCTCTTCAAGTTTTTGTTAAATATCATCTTTGTAGTCACACCATCTCCTGCCTATCTACTTAAAATTGTGCTTCTTCTACATCTGCCTGCACCCTTACCCTTCCAGTTTCACTTTTTCCTCATAGCACACAACAGCTTTCTAATATTCTACTTAATTTACTTATTTGTCTTAGTTATAATCTATCTTCTCCCACCAGAATCTGCACCCTCTGGGGACAACGCCTTTTAATCTGTTTTGTTCACGGTGGCAAACAGTGCCTGGCACGCAGTAGGTGCGCAGAACACATGCCCCCAGCAAGCAGTCCAGGAGATTTCGATTAAGGCTCTGAGGTACTTAATTTCACTAACTGCTTCCGAGAACAGGAACAAGCCTAACTAGCTGTTTAATCTTTGACCCAACTTGCTCTGTAGAAAAAATAATTTCTTTTCTATAGCCAGTGACAACACCATATTGGTATCCCTCCACTAAACACTATATACAGTGTTTACAACAATAAGAAAATGTGGATGACACAGTGCCCACCCTTCATGGTATGATCTGGAAAGGGGAAAATCCTTATAGCATATACCCACCAACAGCAGGTATCAGTAAAAGCATTTAATTGCTAGAGTGCATTTGTCCAGAAAGTTATGATAGTCATAAGAAAAGGAGGTATAAAACATATTTTAAATTGAGAGAACCATGAATATTTGTTTATGTTTCATTAAACACATTAGCAGTGATCCTCTTGCCAGAAACAAGGCATTTTACTTTACTAATATTATTAGTAAACATGTGTTTTTCTGGTTTTAAATATATATATACTTTATTGTAAAACAAATCAAAAGTAATATAGTTCTGTACAATTAGGTAGGTTTGGGATTTTTTTTTTTAATGTAACCATAATACTCTTGTCACTGGCAATCAAGTAACCTTGAATTTTTTCAAAAAAGCAATTAGCCTTTAAGAAAAACAAAAGTTAATTAAAAATGACAACTTAGTCATCGAAGAAAACAACAGCTCAGAATCAGTCTGTATTGCCTACTACAAACTGATAATGCACCAAACTATGTTGAAAATGACCTCTTTTCAATTACTTAAAAAAAAAAAAATACTCACAGCTGCAGTGAACTCACATACTCTTTCCAGCTATGCTCAGTTGATTTAAAACATTTTATTATCTGAAGTTGGTTAAACTTTTATGTATATAAAGCTACATCCATACAAAACTATGTCTAGAAACGTAATAGTGCTTAAGTTAAGGAATCTTTAGTTACCCATACTTTAAAATCATAAAGATTCCAAAACCTCAAACGTCAAACAAAGGCATTTATAGGAAGAATGGAAGATCAGGCTATCAGCAAGCATTACATCCTATGAAGCATTAATTTAGCAACTAGATGGTTGTAAAATCTATAGTAAACCAGTATAATAGGGGGGGGAAAAAAAAAAAACAACTGTCATTTAAAACAATCATCCCATTGAGTTTCTTCCTGTAAAACTGAAGAAGTTCTATGAGCCACTCAAGTACTCTCTAGAAGTCAAAGCAGAAAAAGCAGCTAGAAACTGAGCATGTCTTCCTTCCCTCTTTTGACTCATTCTGAGTCCGCTATTTTTCTCTTCCTCATCTTTTCTGTTCTCTGCTCCCATGTATTTTGCAGCTAACTCTACATGCTTATTTTTCTGCTCTGTTTTCAATATTGTTTGTATTCTTCTTTTTTTTTTTTTTTTTTGCACAAAAAGAAGTTGCAGATGCAGCTGGAGTAGCAGAAACAGGGTACAGTCTCAAAGTCTGCTTGATTTTACTTAGACAAGGCTGCTGAAACCTAGACTCCTCGGGAAAGTAAAGAGCTAGGGCTGAGGCCCAGTGGACCACATTTTGTGTGAGAGCCAAGCCCATGAGCTCTTGCCCCTAGCATGTCTGCATTCAGTGACAATCCTGACTACTGGGGAGTTAAAGCTCTGAACAGGACTACTGATATGTCAGGAAGTTCTGGATGGCTGTATTTTGCTGAATGATGAAGTAGCAACTGCTGGAAATAATAATAGGCCTTAAAATAGCAAAAATTCCTGAATGACTGTATCAGGGAATGACCAATTTCTATCATGTGTTGATGTCAATTGAGAGCATGGATATTCCCTAGAGAAAAAAGAAATGAGATTCCAGACCTGCTTTTGTGTGTGTGTGTGTGTGCAAGAGATTTCAACTACATAAAAACCCTTCCAGGCTCAGCTATAGAGCATACTGGAAATGTCAAGAGGCCACATGACAGGAAATGCATTCTGTATAATCATGCTGCTCTCGTGTTTAATGTGGGAATAGGAAAATCCTCAATAGCACGGCATTCCTGGATGGATTTGAAACCACGAAATGCCACAGCTACAGAGTTAAAAAACTAAAGTCCAAGAGGAAGTTACAGAAATCTTGTGAAAGGAAAAGCACATGCCATGTTATAATCTTAAAGGTAAAATTGAAATGTATTTTATTAGAAATCCAGGATCATGAATTTCTGAACATTGGCTATCAACCACTATCTATCAGTTTCTAACTGGATATTCACACAATATGAAGTCTTGGAGGAGAGATATACATTCAGTGGCTATGGCTAAACAAATAAATGTTCTTTATTCCTCCAATGCAGTAGGAAATTCCCTGAAAACCTAGGCTGGACTAGAACAAAGCTCCTCTTCCCTAAGCTATATACAGACTTAAGTAGCCTCCAGCCTAATTGGAATGCCAGCCCTGTTAACCCATATCCTATAGACCTGAAATTATGAACTCAGTGACTATGAGTTGGAACAGACTCATGGTTAATATACATTTTGGCCCTCAATGTATTCTTAAAGGGCTTCCCAGGTGGCGCTAGAGGTAAAGAACCTGCCTGCCAATGCAGGAGACACAAAAGACACAGGTTTGATCCCTGGGTTGGGAAGATCCCCTGGAGGAGGGCATGGAAACTGACTCCAGGATTCTTTCCTGGAGAATTCCATGGACACAGGATCCTGGCAGGATATATAGTCCATGGGGTCTGAAAGAGTCGGACACGACTGAAGAGACTTAGCATGCCCGTGTTCTTAAATGTGGATTTGTAGACATTTAAAAATCAGAAGACTTTATATTTCAAAACCATACTGTTATTTTTTTCTGGGGAAGAAAGAAAAAGATTTAGACCCCAGGAAATATAGGCAAATCTGCAACATTTTTCCAGAGCTGAAGCTTTGCTGCTCTATGAGGCAAAACTTCCAATCTCTGTCACTCACTGCTCTCATACCCATACCCAAAAGATCTTCTTTGCCCATTTTCATCACCTAATTGGCTATGGATTTGATACATTTGACCTAAACTCTCTACGTAAGTCTTGGCCTTCTCTACCTGAAAACATCAATGACAAGGGAGAAGGAGTTCAGAGAAAAAAATACTTCAAGAGACAAGGCGAAAAGTAAGAGTTTCTTACCCAATAAAAACAAAATGATTGCTCCCTATAGACTTTCTCAAGATTTGTCTCAATCTAAGAACACACAAAGAAGAAGCAATAGCAGAGAGTTTCTAGAAAGACTAAAGAAGAGTTTGAGGAGAGAGAGAGAAAGAAAGAGAGAAAATGAGGAATAGAGGGACTCAGACAAAAACAAAAACAGAGAGATTAGCACATTAGCATGTTAATCTCATAAATGTCTGACTGTCAACATTAACCTTTCCTTTTGGGAATCAAGTGCAGAATAGAACAAGGAGATTAGACAGGGGACTGAAATTTCACATACAGGCCCCAATCTATGGCCTATATTAAGTGAAATATTTCTGAAAGGCCAATAAAGCATAAGATTCTGGCATCTCACTAGCAAGAGTGCCTTTCAAGATCCTGAGCCTATTTTTTGTTGTTGTTGTTTTGCATTCTTTTTCTCAAGGAGGAGGTCCCCCTCCCATTGTATATATTTCAGCCTCAAAAACATGCATCTACCTCTGCCCACGTCCCAGACTGTGAATATACTGACCAAATTTATCAAAGAAACAAAATTAAAAATATATGTATTTGATAAGGTAACAAGTTTGTGTGTGTATGTGTGTCTGTGATTAAACCAAGTCGTTCAAGAAAAGGAGATAATCCAATAGTCACTAAAACCAAATTTTATAAAAGGAACGATTTTAGAAATTGCTAATTTTGAAGAACACCTTCTGAGTCATTATACCAGAGAATAAACTACTTTCAAATATTTAAAAATGATTAAATTCCATTAAAATTTGTTTTTATGAATAAAATCAAGATATATATTTAATGTTCTATGTCACCTAGAATTTGAGGGGTGTAATTAATCTGACGGAGAAGGCAACGACACCCCACTCCAGTACTCTTGCTTGGAAAATCCCATGGATGGAGGAGCCTGTTAGGCTGCAGTCCATGGGGTCGCTAAGAGTCAGACACGACTGAGCGACTTCATTTTCACTTTTCACTTTCATGCATTGGAGAAGGAAATGGCAACCCACTCCAGTGTTCTTTCCTGGAGAATCCCAGGGATGGGGGAGCCTGGTGGGCTGCCGTCTATGGGGTCGCACAGAGTCGGACACGACTGAAGTGACTTAGCATAGCATAGCAATTAATCTGATTCACAATTTCCCTGATCTTTAGTATAGGAAAATGTTTAGAATTTTATATTAACTAGCCTTCAGAGGATAGTCCCAAAAATAATTATTAGAGAAGAAACCCTATAACTATCAGCTAAAGTCACTGTTATATTATGCTTAGGGTCTGTTCTTTAACTTCTAATATAATTGTCTGTTCTTTTTATCTTTATAGTATCATCTTACATAAAACTGTAGTTTTGATTTGCATTTCTCTAATAATGAGTGTTATTGAGCATTTTTTCACGTGTTTGTCTTCTTTGGAGAAACGTATGTTTAGGTATCCTGTCCACTTTTTGATTTTGGGTTGTTAGTTTTTCTGGTACTGAGCTGCATGAGCTGCTTGTATATTTTGGAGACCAATTCCTTGTCATATGCTTCATTTGCAATTATTTTCTCCCATTCTGCAAATCAAAACTACAATGAGCTATCACCTCATGCTAGTCAGAATGGCATTCATTTAAAAATCTACAAACAACAAATGCTGGCAAGGATGTGCACTGCTGGTGGGAATGTAATTGATACAACCACTGTGGAGAACAGTATGGGAATTCCTTTAAAAACTAAGAATATGACTACCATAAGATTCAGCAATTCCACTACTAGGCATATACCCTGAGAAAACCATACCTGAAAGAGATGCATGTAGCCCAGTGTTCATTCCAGCACTCTTTTACAATAGCTAGGACATAGACCAACCTAAACAGCATATTAAAAAACAGAGACATTAATTTGCCAACAAAGGTCCATCTAGTCAAAACTATGGTTTTTCTATTAGTTATGTATGGATGTGACAGTTGGACTATAAAGAAAGCTGAGTGCTAAAGAATTGATGCTTTTGAACTGTGGTGTTGGAGAAGACTTTTGAGAGTCCCTTGGACTGCAAGGAGATCAAACCTGTCAGTCCTAAAGGAAATCAACCCTGAATATTAATTGGAAGGAATGATGCTGAAGCTGAAGCTCCAATACTTTGGCCACCTGATGGGAAGAACTATTTTCAGGACAGCAATGGACATGCAGACATAGAGAACAGAGAGCAGTTTGTGGACACAGCGTGAGTGGGGAGGGTGGGACGAATTGAGAGAGTAGCATGGAGACATATACATTGGTGGTGGTGGTGGTGGTGGTTTAGTTGCTAAGTTGTGACTCATTTGAAGAGACCCTGAAGCTGGGAACGATTGAAGGCCGGAGGAGAAAGGGACGACAGAGGATGAGATGGTTGAATGGCATCACCAATTCAATTGCCACAAGTTTGAGCAAGCTCAGGGAGTTGGTGATGGACAAGGAAGCCTGGCATGCTGCAGTCCATGGGTCACAAAGAGTCAGACACAACTGAGTGACTGAACTGAACTGAGGACATGGAAGCAACCTAAATGCCCATTGACAGATGAATGGATACAGAAACTGTGGTACATATATACAATGGAATGTTATTCAGCTTTTAAAAAGAATGCATGTCAGTCAGTTCTAATGAGGTGACTAAAACTAGAGCCTATTGTACAGAGTGAAGTTAAGTCAGAGAGAAAGACAGATATTGTATATTAACACACATGTATGAAATCTAGAAAGATGGTACTGGTGAACGTGTTTGCAGGACACAGTGAACAAGAGAGAACAGACCATGGACACAGTGTGAGTGGGGAGGGTGGGACGAATTGAGAGAGTAGCACGGAGACATATACATTGGTGGTGGTGGTGGTGGTTTAGTCGCTAAGTAGTGTTTGACTCTTGCAACACCATGAACTGTAGCCTGCCAGGCTCCCTTGTCCATGAGATTCTCCAGGCAAGAATATTGGAGTGGGTTGCCATTTCCTTCTTCAGGGGATCTTCCTGACCCAGGAATCAAACTCAGGTCTCCTGCATTGCAGGCAGATTCTTTACCGACTGAGCTAAGATAGAAGCCCCAACATATACATTATCATATGTAAAATAGATAGCCAGTGGGAATTTGCTGTATGGCGCAGGGAGCTCCACCCAGTGCTCTGTGACAACCTAGAGAGGTGGGATAGGGTGGGAGATGGGAGGGAGATTCAAGAAGGAGGGGACATATGTATATCTGCTGCTGATTGATGTTGATGTATGGCAGAAACCAGCACATATTATAAAGCAAACATCTTGCAATAAAATTTTTTTTACATTGTAGTTGATAAGATATCAAAAGGTTTTTCTTTTCGATAATGTCTAAAAGTATGATCTTTCTACCCATTAAAGTCAGATCTTTAAATCTGACAAAGAACCAATGTGTAACCTAAACCTACACGTGTTCAAATTATATTCAGTTGCACAAGGAGAAGTGCATCCTAGAGTTATCACTACCTCCAGTTTCTCAGAGGCGTCATGCTTTTCATTCAGAAATTGGTTATTCTAGGTTAAAATGGAGGAATTTATTTCAACATAGAAATTTAAAATCAGGCATAAAGCAATTTCGCATAAAGGAGATTCCATCTGTCATTAGGAAATTAAAATATAATTAAATAATAATATACTGAAACTTGACAATATGTTTCCTTGCTATGGGTTTGTCAGATGGCTGACATGGATTTAAAGCAAGGATATTCTGAAACTATCAGTAATAAAGAACCTTGATCTAGGTCCAAAAGAAACAATCTTAAATACCCCATCATTGTGGGAAATGTCCTAATAAGATTCTTTTGCAAAATACATTAGTCTTTTATTTTTCTTTTATTCTTTTTTTTTTTTAAGTCATGTTTTTAGCAGGCTTGTCAATAAAGACATTGAGGCCCCATTTATAAAGTGGTGGGTAAAATCATTATGAAACTGTCAGTGTGTGTTTCACTTGAAATAGTTTGACTGTTTCTTGCCAGATCAATCAGATAATATATTTGGAGGAGTAAATTTAGATCTTCTTAGTTAACTTATAATTCTAAGTTTAAAGACCAAAATCTTTAGGTTTATGGCTCTCCACCAAAAACAAAGTTGTATTTTATAAAAGTTAAAACAAAAAATTTAGCACATGAAAAGCAGTTAATTTTATATAGTATCTCTAGTTTTGCTCAGTTTTTGCTTTCATAGACACACACACACACACCACACCAAGCTCTTCTTGTAACTACTGTCACTACAAATTTTTAATTAGAAATATAAGGGTAACAAGAAAATGGCAGGAGGCATTAAGATCACAGAAAACTGTTTGTGTGTGGGTGGGTATGTATGTATGTTTTCCTTTCTTCTAATAACATATTTAGACTGATGCTTTGCTGTTATTCTGTTTTGTTTTTGCTTTTGTGGGAAAAAGTTCTTTTTTGATACCAAATGTTTCCTACTTAGAAAACTATGTTTTCAGTTGTCAACATTTGAATTAATTTAGTAGTATAAATACCTCTAGAAATTTTTTAAAAAGTATTTAAAAATTCTAGTGTTGTTCTAAAAAACAGTCTTCTGATAAATCAGGAATTTGTCTTTGTCCAATTGTCTTGGGAAGCTAATTTTTTCCATCTTCTTTTTTATTTTGTGAGGTAATGAAATATTTAAATAACTGATACTTGGCAGAAAAACTTATTCCCACAGTATTTCTTGCCAAAGTGAAAGAAGAAAGATCCAAATATCAAACAAGGGATGCTGTATTTGTGAGATTATAAGCCTGATTTTCTACATGACCTCCCCTTTAAAATAAAATAAAACATAAATAAAACAAAATAAAATGATGGGAGAAATGGGAAATCCAGAAGGATCTTTGTGAAATAATATAACTATTCTCAACTGATGACAAAAACTGAAAATAATACAGGATATAGCAAGAAACAATCTTATTCTGACAATAAATGAATGAGATTAATCCAATCATTTTTCCAGTTTTAATATCTGCTCAATTTTTAAAAGGAAGATGAAAGTTAGGACAACATGACCCATAACTTGCTATTATCGAAATAAAATTAAAAGCTTCTAAAAAGTTTTCCACTGGAGGGATTAAAAAAAAAAAAAAACTAGGTCAGAAATAATGTGTGTTCACTGGGCCTTGTTTTGTGAAAGGAAATGCTCTACCAGGAAAAGAAGTAATTACATTCTATGCAGGTTTAATTTTTGTAAACATCGAATTGGCAAATATACATTTCCTTTCTCCCTTTAGATTTGCCTTACAAAATTGAGGGAGGAACTCACTTCAGTAAGGTTCCTCAGTTTAATTATTGCATCCAAAATTTATTAAAGAAAGAAAACAAAAACATTTGTGAGCCGTGGGGACTGGTGGTAACACAGGTACAGGGGAACCAGGAGGATCTGCTGACTCCAGATGGAGTGGATATATTCCCATGGCACCTATTACTTGCCAAATGTTTTGTAAAGCAAACACATGACCTAAAAGATTTTGCAAGTGTGGGGTCTTCAAAAAAAAAAAGAAAAAGAAAAAACTACACGCTTGCAAAAGAAAAAAAAATTTCTGTTCTTATTTAAAAGTCATTTCTTAATTCCTAACCATAAGTTGTTTTTAAAAACACACACACTTTTAATATTTTTCAGCTGTCATGCCCACTTTAGTGAGTCTACATGTGTGGGTACTCCATAAAATCTCAGTGGTGGTGGCAGATGTCCCCTTTGAAATATTTCATCTGCTGCTGGGGGTGAGGGGAGTGCCACTCTGGTGCCATGAACACCATTCTTTCTGAAGACTGATTTGGGACAGTCCTCTAGAGCGAACGCAGCACTGCTTGATGTCACTCAAACGGGTGGTATGAAAAGCAGAGAAACATATGACTATGTCAACATGAAGAAAGGAATTTTAAATAATAACATATTTATGAGCTCCTTTACAACAGCCGAAAAATTGCTGTAGAAAACATATTAATAATTACTATAATTAAAGCTGGACTACGGGAGATTACAAATTTATATCTGTTGTTTAAAGTGACCAAATCCTATACCCATGGAAGTGCTACCCACTCCCAAGAAGACACCCCCAATTGTTGAAGCCCCAGATCTCTCTTCCTTCCTTGCATTCCTCTAGCAGCTTCATGCTGTACCACATATTTTCACACTTAATTGCATACTGTCTTCCTCTGTCCTCTAATTATTTAAAGGTTTAGTGGTTTAGCAGTTTTTACTTATTTTGAATTAATGTGTATTCTTCCTCCTTCAAGATAATTACTGTACTGAACAGAAGATACTCAATAAATATTTTATTTATTAATTCATTCAACAAAATGTATTACGCACCTTCTATGGACCATGTACCAAACTGGCATAGCTTCTTGCCCTAGGTAGCATATATATTTTCAGGATAGAATAAACAGTAAGCCAAAAATCACAGAAGCACGAGGAAAATTACAACTGGTGATCAGTGCTGTGGAGGAAGAACAGCAGATATTCTAAGTGAAGAGATCTAATGTTCACAGACTATGGGATGAGGCAAAGTTTTCAGAGGAACTGACACCTTCTTTAAACCTAAAGGGTAATTACAAATTACCAAAAGAAGAGTGAATAAAAATGTTTTGGGGAAAAAAAGAAAGTACAGGCTATGCTGAAGAACTGAAGTAAAACCAGTGTGATAGGAGAGTAATAAAGATGGGGGGATGGAAAAAAATTCTGGAAAGGTTATCAGAGGCTGGATTATGTAGATCTTATGGTCTATGGTGAGGATTTTCATTTTTACTGTGAGGCTATTGAGGATTTTGAGCAGCAAGAGGTATCATAAGATGCACTTTTTCAGAAGATGATTCTGCCTGCACAGTGAATAATGGATTAGAAAGAACCAAGTGTCAAGATAGGGAGACCTAGCAGGAAAATATTTCATTATTCCAGGTGGAAAATGATGCAGTTTCAACTAGCACAAATGATGCGAGTCGACATGGAAATAAGGAGACAAAGTTCAGAGACAAAGGGATCAAAAATAATATGCAGGCAGCCAGCCTGAACAACTAGGCACTATCGACCAAGATGTGAAAATAAAACAGCATGGGAATAGATTGAAGAGTGAGAATCAATAGTTCAGTTCAGTTCAGATCAGGCCCTCAGTCATGTCCGACTTTGCAACCCCATGAATCGCAGCACACCAGGCCTCCCTGTCCATCACCAATTCCCGGAGTTTACTCAAACTCATGTTCATTGAGTCAGTGATGCCATCCAACCATCTCATCCTCTGATGTCCCCTTCTCCTCCTGCCATCAATCTTTCCCAGCAGCAGGGTCTTTTCCAATGAGTCAACACTTCGCATTAGGTGGCCAAAGTACTGGAGTTTCAGCTTTAACATCAGTCCTTCCAATGAACACCCAGGACTGATCTCCTTTAGGATGGACTGGTTGGATCCCCTTGCAGTCCAAGGGACTCTCAAGAGTCTTCTCCAACACCACAATTCAAAAGCATCAATTCTTTGGCACTCAACTTTCTTTATACTGCAACTCTCACAACCATGCATGACTTTTGGAAAAACCATACCCTTGACTAGACAGACCTTTGTTGTCAAAGTAATGTCTCTGCTTTTTAATATGCTGACTAGGTTGGTCATAGTTTTCCTTCCAAGGAGGAAGTGTCTTTTAATTTCATGGCTGCAATCACCATCTGCAGGGACTTTGGAGACCAAAAAAAAAAAAAAAAAAAAATAGTCAGCCACTGTTTCCACTGTTTCCCCATCTATTTGCCATGAAGTGATGGGACCAGATGCCATGTTTTCTGAATGTTGAGTTTTAAGCCAACTTTTTCACTCTCCTCTTTCACTTTCATCAAGAGGCTCTTTAGTTCTTCGCTTCTGCCATAAGGGTGATGTCATCTGTATATCTGAGGTTATTGATATTTCTCCTGGCATTTCTTGATTCCAGTTTGTGCTTCATCCAGCCCAGCGTTTCTCATGATGTACTCTGATATAAGTTAAATAAGCAGAGTGACAATATACAGCCTTGATGTACTCCTTTGCCTATTTGGAACCAGTCTGTTGTTCCATGTCCAGTTCTAACTGTTGCTGCCTGACCTGCATACAGATTTCTCAAGAGGCAGGTCAGGTGGTCTGGTATTCCCATCTCTTTCAGAATTTTCCACTGTTTATTGTGATCCACACAGTCAAAGGCTTTGGCATAGTCAATAAAGCAGAAATAGATGTTTTTCTGGAACTCTCTTGCTTTTTTTGATGATCCAGTGGATGTTGGCAATTTGGTCTCTGGTTCCTCTGCCTTTTCTAAAACCACCTTGAACAACTGGAAGTTCACGGTTCACGTATTGCTGAAGCCTGGCTTGGAGAATTTTGAGCATTACTTTACTAGCGTGCGAGATGAGTGCAATTGTGCGGTAGTTTGAGCATTCTTTGGCATTGCCTTTCTTTGGGATTGGAATAAAAACTGACTTTTTCCAGTCCTGTGGCCACTTCTGAGGTTTCCAAATTTGCTGGCATATTGAGTGCAGCACTTTCACAGCATCATCTTTTAGGATTTGAAATAGCTCAACTGGAATTCCATCACCTCCACTAGCTTTGTTCATAGTGATGCTTTCTAAGGCCCACTTAACTTCACATTCCAGGATGTCTGGCTCTAGGTCAGTGATCATGCCATTGTGATTATCTGGGTCATGAAGATCTTTTTTGTACAGTTCTTCTGTGTATTCTTGCCACCTCTTCTTAATATCTTCTGCTTCTGTTAGGTCCATACCATTTCTGTCCTTTATCGAGCCCATCTTTCCATGAAATGTTCCCTTGGTATCTCTGAGTTTCTTGAAGAGATCTCTAGTCTTTCCCATTCTGTTGTTTTCCTCTATTTCTTTGCATTGATCTCTGAGGAAGGCTTTCTTATCTCTTCTTGCTATTCTTTGGAACTTTGCATTCAGACGCTTATATCTTTCCTTTTCTCCTTTGCTTTTCACTTCTCTTCTTTTCACAGCTATTTGTAAGGCCTCCCCAGACAGTCATTTTGCTTTTTTGCATTTCTTTTCCATGGAGATGGTCTTGATCCCTGTCTCTTGAACAATGTCACGAACCTCCATCCATAGTTCATCAGGCACTCTATCTATCAGATCTAGTCCCTTAAATCTATTTCTCACTTCCACTGTATAATCATAAGGGATTTGATTTAGGTCATACCTCAATGGTCTAGTGGTTTTTCCCTACTTTCTTCAATTTAAGTCTGAACTTGGCAATACGGAGTTCATGATCTGAGCCACAGTCAGCTTTTTGTTGACTTGTTTTTGTTGACTATATAGAACTTCTCCATATTTGGCTGCAAAGAATATAATCAATCTGATTTCGGTGTTGACCATCTGGTGATGTCCATGTGTAGAGTCTTCTTTTGTGTTGTTGGAAGAGGGTGTTTGCTATGACCAGTGCATTTTCTTGGCAAAACTCAATTCGTCTTTGCCCTGCTTCATTCCGTATTCCAAGGCCAAATTTGCCTGTTACTCCAGGTGTTTCTTGACTTCCTACTTTTGCATTCCAGTCCCCTATAATGAAAAGGACATCTTTTTTGGGTGTTAGTTCTAAAAGGTCTTGTAGGTCTTCATAGAACCGTTCAACTTCAGCTTCTTCAGCGTTACTGGTTGGGGCATAGACTTGGATTACTGTGATATTAAATGTTTGCCCTGGAAACAAACAGAGATCATTCTGTCGTTTTTGAGATTGCATCCAAGTACTGAATTTTGAATTCTTTTGTTGACCATGATGGCTACTCCATTTCTTCTGAGGGATTCCTGCCCACAGTAGTAGATACAATGGTCATCTGAATTAAATTCACTCATTTTAGTTCACTGATTCCTAGAATGTCAACATTCACTCTTGCCATCTCCTGTTTGACAACTTCCAATTTGCCTTGATTCATGGACCTGACATTCTAGGTTCCTATTCAATATTGCTCTTTACAGCATCGGACCTTGTTCTATCACCAGAAAGGTTAATGAATACTCATTAACCCTATTCTATCACTTGAAGGGTTAATGAATACTCATTAACCCTATAGTAATTCTACTTACACACACAAACCCACATATATACAGCAATTCTACTCATATGTGTGTATCATATATATGTATACATAATGCAAACTAGAATGTTCAGAACAAAACTGGCTGTTATAGCTTAAACTTGCAAAAAAAAAAAAAAACATATAACAATAACCCCAAAATAGTAAGTTATAGCATAATTACACAATGGAATATAATACAGCAGAGAAAATTAACATGAACGAACTATCTCTAAGTACAGTAACATTGATAAACATAATACTGACTGGGAAAAAACAGTTCCAAAAGAGTAGAATTGTATGACATCCTCTTTATAAAGTTTTTAAATGAACAATATAATATTTAGTCACATATATGACTGAAAAAAAAAATAAGCAAATAAATACCAAACAATAAACACAACATTAAGGATAGTGTTTTCCTCTGAAATGAGGCAGAGGGATGGGACAGAAAGAAACACAGGGGTGAGTTACCATATAATATATCATCAAGACTAGGACAATTTTGAGAGTGAAGTGGGGGCAGTGTTCATAAATAGGGATGGTCATAGTAAACAGGGACTGCCCCAGGAAAACTGGACATAGAGTCACCCTAGTTATTGATAAGGGTATTAAGCTATTGAGGGCTTACCTCATGGCTCGGTGGTAAAGAATCCATCTGCCAATGCAGGAGATGTGGGTTCGATCCTTAGATCAGAAAAATCCCCTGGAGAAGGAAATGACAACCCATTCCAGTATTCTTGCCTGGGAAATCCCATGGGCAGAGCCTGCCAGTCCATAGGGTGACAAAAGAGTCAGACACAACTTAGCGACTAAACAACAAGTTACTGATAAGAACTGAATCATTTCTTAGATTGGTGTGTTCATAAGTAGAGGTCCATTCATGACCAATGATTTTAATGTGTTATGAGCCAAGGATTTATGACTGTTGATTTATGATTTATGACCATCAATTGTTTGGGGGGACCATCTGAGGTCCAAACATAAATCGTGTGTTGGTTTTAAATATTTTTATTTTTTAAAAATTTAAATATTGGTTATTTACTAGTGCAGGCCTTAGAATTAATCTTTGAATGTATGGCTGAGAAGGATGAAAAAGAAGTCTTCATTCAGGAAAAGAAATGAAAGGGCAAAGATTTAGTCACTATCCAATCCTGCTCAATCTCCTGCTCTCCCCAGATCCTGAAATCTGAGAGTCAAAGATCACAATGTAACAAATATAATGAATCAAATGATAATTTGATTCTAACCCTGACTCAGGTTGACTTCATTACTTAGGAAAATCAGGAATTGAGCTGGGTTCAAGTTCTACCCATTTATTAAGCCAAAGTAATGGAATCCTGATAAAAGAGTTGGCTTTGCTTTGTAGCTGTCCTTCAATAGCTCTGGGAGGTTTGAGGTTCAGCTGGATCTTCAGGTTTGCAAGAGATAATATTCAAAACAGTTAACCAGTGATGCCAGTACAAGAAACAACCAATCTAAACAGATCCTAGCCATGGCCCAAGAGTAGAGTCCTAAACCTTCCTGCTGTACCAGTGCAGCCTTTCAGTTGCCAGCTCATAAATATGAGAGCCGGGTGATTTCCAAGAAGTCACTGAGCTAGAGTGGAGGGATGACCCCTAAGGACTTGGGTTTTGGCTAGTAATTAATCAGTTTTGTGAGTAGGTCAATATTTTAAATACTGATACAACTAGAAGTGGATAAAGAATTTTTTCTGTCTAAAAATTTATATATTTGGAATATATTCAAGAAGGAAGTGAATACAAATTGCCTTTCACAAATTAAAAAAAGAAAAAGAAAATTATCATTACTAAAGTCTCTCCTAGGACCTCTGAAACTTAATCATGATTAATTTTATAAAAATCCACCTCTAGCTATGGACACACCGAAGCATACCAGTTGAGTGCTTGCCTTAAGTCCACACTGAATATTCCAGACCCTACAGATTCTTAGACTAAAGCAGACCATGTTAGGACATTGTCACTGTTGATGACAAAGCCAGAGTAGACACAACCAGTACATTTGGCTACTGGTGTTTAGTTTATGTGTGATTCAACTATAAATTAAAGTTGACTTCCCATATTAGGATTCTAATCTTCAGGAAACACCAAGGAAGTACCTAAATATTTTCAGCAACAGTATAGTAGAATACAAAGCAACTTTGGAATCATTTTCACCACCATAACAACTTCATAATTTCTAACAACTTCAATTACACCAATGCGTAAAACATAATGAGGCACATAATACACACTCATTGTTCAAATAAGCAAAGGTAAACTTGAATTTAAACACTAGATTTACCTTTAGTGCTAAACCTTCTTTTACTTCTCTTTAAAATGGAGAAAGTAATATATTAGAAAACTGCTATGAGGGACTAAAGAGCATGATGTCTCCAGCTCATAATGAAAGGATGTGGTGTCTCTGCTAAAACAGTTCTAAGAACTCAACTGGCCAGGGTTTCCAATCATCTAGAATGTTCTAATTAACCAAGTGTCAATGTGTTGACTAAGTCTGAATCACTGTGACTGAAGCCAAACTAAGGGTTATCAAAGAAAGTGAATTCCATATCAATACAGAATTTCACACACAAGGGAGTATGTATCTCTAAATTATGGTTTTAAAGAACAGAAAGAGAGAAATCACAGCATTTAGTCTCAACTAATGGAGCAAAAAATGAAAGACAAGGCTGCTAAGATAATAGGTTATTAATGAATATAATAAAATGTTTGTCACAAATATTTTTTGGAACAAGATAGGTTATATTTAAATGAGGGATTAAGCTAAATTAAGAAAGTCAATAGAAATAGGAGGGAACGAGGCGTGGGGGGGAAACTAACCTGCACTGTGGTTGCTAACTCTACTACTGAGTATTGAGTAATAACAATGATTACTGAATTACAATTAATTTTATCACTGAATTATGTGTAAGTTCTTATACCTTATATGTAGTGAATACAATATTTGTTAAATGTATGCACCTTCTTTCTAGGAACTAGCTCATGGTGTCAGAAGTTTTGTATTTCATAGTTTCATTCATGGGTATTTAATCTTAAGTACCATCTTAAGTTACACCAGCTCACCCATTTGGTAAAGAAATTCTATATGCAAAAATCAAGGCTTTTCTTTTCAATTATATTTTATTCACATTTTAAACTTTATTTTTTATATCCCCAATTATAAAAAAAGAGATCATGAGAAGTAAATCCATTTCCACTTCTAGCCACATTTCAAAATATAGAATATTAAGTCTCCATGGAATGCCCAACCTGAGAAAGATTTTCCCGTGGGTCTCTCAGGATAATTTTACAGCAATTTAGGAGAGAAAACGATATTTTTTATGGTCCTCAGGAGCTTTGGATGGGCAGAAGACCACCAAGAAGTGGGATACATTTTCAGTTCTGTGGGTGTTACCAGAAGGGATTTGCTAAACCTACAAATTTCCTCCTCAGGTCACTATTGAGTCAAGGTGACATATATAGAATATCTAAATGTGTCGGTGATGTAATTGCAACAAACTACTTCTGTCAAAATGAATTAAAAATATATTTTTAGTCTAAATATGTCTTAAAAATATGTGAAAATCATATTTTCCTATTTATGAGAGATCACTTTATTACTTTCTATAGAGGCTTTAAGGATTATATGAGATTTAATAAAGAAAAAAATGCTGTTTTATAACTATAATTATTTCACCTTAACAATATCATTTTGAACCTGTATCTCAGTGTTTTCAGAGAGTAAAATTCCTAATGCATACATTTGTGAATATTGAAAGTCCTTAAAAAAACAGAAAATAAAAAGTTGACCATCAATAAGGAAAGTGAGAAAAAAACAAATTAATAACAACATTATTATAATAGCTGACTGCTGCAAAGTTTCAGTTTATGCAACATATGTGGTAAGCAACAATTTTATTCTTTATATAATTTAATATTTATCAAAATCTTATTAAAAAAGAGGAAAGTCAGAATTAGATTGCAATCCAGATAAGTTAAATGTTAGAGAATGATAGTGGGAATAAGAGAACAAAGAACATTTTAGACTATTCTATTTTCTATAACAAATCATTTCTCAAAAAATGACCTTGTCTCTGCACTCCATTTCTCAAGATAACTCAGAACTGCAATTTGGCAATATCAGTGAAAAAACTTTAAGCCTGCCAGAACCAGAAATTCAAACTCTATAAATTGTATCCTAAAAAAGTATTCTGAAATGAGTATACAGTACAAAGGCAAGGATGTTCATTGAAACATTAAAGAAGATGATAAAGATTTGGAAACAGCACAAGCAATATGAGATTTGTTAAATAAACTATGATAGACCTATGTGATAATCTATGATAGACCTATGTGATAATCTATTTGCTCTACTATAATATATATAATAGAAATAAAAAGCTTCCGAGCACAGGAAGAATGTTTAAAATGTATTGTTAACATTAAAAAATACACTGTAGTTTGGACAGAATAAAAAATGTATATGTATATTTGGGAAGAGTCTAAAAAAAAACACACACACCGAAATGGTAGCGTGTGACATGTTCAGCTGTGCCCAGCATCCAGCACCAAGAGTATCAGTGGTGTAGGGGGAATGGCAGCAACTCAGTGTCCTCATGGACAGAACTCTGGTGTGACTGTGGACATTCTAGATGGTGGAGCCTGCTCTCTGGCCGTTATTAAACTCCAAAATATTCTTTAGACACTCCATTTTCTGCTTGATGTTTCCAGATCTCATTTCTGCGGCTTGGATCAAGGATCCTGACAGATACATGTCCTTCAGCACCTCTACTAAAGTCCTATGGGAGACAAAGTTTCTCTCCATGCTAGACTTCTGGGAGCATATGGGGGAAGAGGTTCAGGTCATCTGTTAAAAATGACCAGAATAAATTATTCTTATGATTTATAGAATTATAAAATACAAATTTTCTGACCCAAGATAAAATTTTGAGCAATGGTAGAGACACTGGAAAATTACTGAGATAAACTGAAACTAAGGAAAAAATAAGGGGACTGCTAGAAGTTAGATTCCCCAGATACCACCTAATGCACACTTAGACTATTTGTACATTATCCACATACACTTTGCCTAATAAATGTAACAATTATTCCTACTGAAAGAGTTCCTCAGTTCAGTTCAGTTCAGTCACTCAGTCGTGTCCGACTCTTTGCGACCCTATGAATTGCAGCACGCCAGGCCTCCCTATCCATCACCAACTCTCAGAGTTTACCCAGACTCATGTCCATTGATTCGGTGATGCCATCCAACCATCTCATCCTCTGTCATCCCCTTCTCCTCCTGCCCTCAATCTTTCCCAGCATCAGGGTCTTTTCAAATTAGTCAGCTCTTTGTGTCAGGTAGCCAAAGTATTGGAGTTTCAGCTTCAACATCAGTCCTTCCAATGAATACCCAGGACTGATCTCCTTTAGCATGGACTGGTTGGATCTCCTTGGAGTCCAAGGGACTCTCAAGAGTCTTCTCCAACACTACAGTTCAAAAGCATCAATTCTTTGGCACTCAGCTTACTTTATAGTCTAATTCTCACATCCATACATGACTACTGGAAAAACCATAGCCTTGCCTAGATGGATCTTTGTTGGCAAAGTAATGTCTCTGCTTTTTAATATGCTGTCTAGGTTGGTCATAACTTTTCTTCCAAGGAGTAAGCGTCTTTTAATTTCATGGCTGCAATCACCATCTGCAGTGATTTTGTAGCCCCCAAAAATAAAGTCAGCCACTGTTTCCCCATCTATTTGCCATGAAGTGATGGGACCAGATGCCATGGTCTTAGTTTCTGAATGTTGAGCTTAAGCCAACTCTTTCACTCTCCTCTTTGACTTTCATCAAGAGGCTGTTTAGTTCTTCTTCACTTTCTGCCACAGAGTTCCTCAGAGCAATTTAATATCAAGGTCAGGGTCCAGATTCAAGAAATAAGATGCTACAAGGCACAAACCTACACAGACAAAACAACACAGAACCTCTGAGGGTTTCATCAGGGATACTTGACTCAGACAATTCTCAGGCCTTGAAACCAGCACCCATGTGAAGTATAAAGCTATTTCTACACAGGTTTTCCTAATCCTCCAAAGATGTGATGACTGAGAAAAATAGATATTTAAATAACCCCAGAGAACCAGAACAGTGAGAAGGTCATTTTAGAGTCAAATAACATTTAGATTAGGTATGCTACACAACCCCCCCCCCCTTTTTTTTTTTTTCAGTCCACACATGTGACCTATTAGGGAGATCCTATGACTACTGGACTGAGAAAGAAAAGCTCAGACCTCATTACCAAGGTTACCTCATTACCAGGTGGCATGATGTAGTGGAACCAGCCAGCCATGGATTTCTGTTCTGCTACAGCTCTATAGTTGACTTACAGAATGCGAACCCCCACTCAAAGAACATGATGAAGGAATATCCTCTCTCATGGGCAAAATTTCAGATAATAAATCTGGTTATCTACTTTACCCAGGATAATAAGTGGCCTGAGGGCAAACCTGATTCATTGGCCACCACTAGCTTTCTGGCTAGTTGGCCAGAAATTGGAAGAAGAGCATTAGAAGATTGGTGGACATTTTCTGGGAAAAAGTTAGATTAATGTACTAAGAACAGGCACAAAGCATGAAGGTGTTTGCATCCTAAATTAAACGCTCACTGAAAGACATCCACATTTGAGAAAGCTCTCAAATCAGATGGGCAAATAATTTATACAATGGATATCAGGAAGCATCCTTCCCCAGATACTTCAGTACTTATTCAAGGGATCCATGTACAAAGGTACCATCATGCCAGAAATAGAAGTTCACAAGGGTTCAACTTTACCCCCACAGTATTGAGTCCGATGTGTAACCTCAGTGACCAATGCTGTACCCCTCACACTGCAATATTTTCGGAGATCAGTAACTTCCTGATAGCAGGTTGAAGACTGTAACCCTCTGTAATTCTAAAGGGGCATCAAGTTCTGACTTAAATATATACCTATCCTATAAATAGATTTGCTTTGATCTGCCACCACTATCATCCATGAATTTATGAAAAAAACCATCATTCATCATAGAATCCTGTAAGACATTGAAGCTTATTTCACAGCAGAAAGTGCAGCTTTCCATCCATGAGATTCACTTGTATTGCAATGTACCCTGTTGCTTAAATGGAACTGACTTAATAGAGTAGTGAGTGCTTACTGATGATTCACTTGTGGAAGACCACATCCTGGTAGTGTTGATTGCTTTGAAAAGTGGACCAGTATAAGCTCAACTTCTCCCATGGGCAATATATAAGCGTTTAGGAACAAAGAAATAGAAATAGGAGTTACTGTTTTCATTATTGTACCAAAATATCTATGCTTGAGTCATTTTTGCTTCCTGTCCTTATACCTTTATGTTCTGAAGTTCAGAAGTCTTAGTTCCCAAAAGAGAAATACTTTCATTAATGACACAACAATTGTCCCATTGAATTATAAGTTGAAACCATTATTTGGATTTTTTGGGTTTCTCTTGCCATTGAACCATCAGGCAGAAAAGAAATGTGAATATTGATTCTGCTTAACAACATGGTGGAATCCACTTGGGACCTCCCTCCCTTAATAATTCCAAACCCAGTAGTAAAATCTACGACAATTAACTGATAGAGCTAGAACCATGAAGTATTCAGATCCTTTGAGAAAGAAGGCTTGGATCACCATCAGATATAGAACCCTGATCAAATCAACTGAGGTTCTGGCTGAGGGCAAGAATATAAAAGGGTGAATCAAAGAAGCGCCCTCATGATTAGAGTCAAAAATGAGGATTATATCAGCTCTGCATATTTTTGTCATTTATATATTAACAAATTATTCATGTTTTATCCTTTCTTCACTCTATATATGAAAACTGTTGGTGATACTTAAATTTACATTTTCATTCTGCCATACATTGAGAAATCACATGTAGATCAATGAAGAAGGTATTACATTACCTAGAGACATCCAACTTTGACAGTGAATGGTGCATGATGATGAGACTTCATATGCCCTTTTTGTGAGGTTCCAACCAGTCCATTCTGAAGGAGATCAGCCCTGGGATTTCTTTGAAGGGAATGATGCTGAAGCTGAAACTCCAGTACTTTGGCCACCTCATGCAAAGAGCTGACTCATTGGAAAAGACTCTGACGCTGGGAGGGATTGGGGGCAGGAGAAGAAGGGGACGACAGAGGATGAGACGGCTGGATGGCATCACTGACTCAATGGACATGAGTCTGAGTGAACTCCGGGAGTTTGTGATGGACAAGGAGGCCTGGCGTGCTGCGATTCATAGGGTCACAAAGAGTCGGACACGACTGAGCGACTGAACTGAACTGAACTGTGCTGGTTTTAATTTGTGTTTGGTTTGTATTTTCTTACGTGGAAGCATGAAGCTTTTATTACATGAGAATAAATTTTGTATGGTTGGAGAGAATGCATACTACATAGTAAAAGGGGTGGATTGTGACAGTCGCAATTTTATTCACAGATTCTTTCCTTATACTTACTCTGCTGTCCAGGAAATGGCATTTTGCAAACATTTCCAGGCTACTCTTGTCCACCACCCTCTAGCCAGGTAGGGCAAATGGGAAGCTGTGATATGAGTTTCGGGCTAAAAAAAGGGAGAAATCAAGCCCACCATTCCAACCCTCCCACAGCTTCAGCAAAATGTCTGATACCACCTCATCTTCCCATGGTTCTAACTCTAATCAAGAGTATAAACAGACCCTTCCACTGTGATTTCCTTTCCTGCCTGGTGGCCCTGATTCTTTGGCTCTTCATAACTAAGAATGGATGTGCCTTGCTAATATACTTAATACTGCAGTTGAGATACCATTCATATTTGGCTTTTCAGCTTTTCTAATAACTTTGTAATACATTTTATGTCCCTAAAGTTCAGTGACCAGACATTGACTTGACCCTGATCATGAGGCTATTTCAGTAGTTCAGGTGAGAAATGATGGTGGTTTAATTCAGGGTACTAGGGTGCTAGCAGTATTGATCAACAGACTTGGACAGAGTTGAGGACTTATTGATAAATAACTTGTAGATGTTGAGAAAAGGGAGGAATCAAGGAAGATGCTTGCTTTTCTATTTTGGGAAACTGAATCATAATAGTGCCATTTATTGAGATGGGTTCATGGTGAGATCCCTAAAGGACAGCAAAGTGGATTTCTTTAATTGATGGTTAATGGAATCTAGAGATTTGTGGAAAGACCTAGCCTCCTAATCTTTATCCTGAAAAACTCTCTTTTTCACTTATAATTAACTCCTGAGTGGTTAGATCCCAACTCTTTTTGTGGCTTTTATCTCACAGGGGGAGAAATGGAATTTCTAGGAATAATTCCATTTAAACCACTGTGCTCCTATAGAGTAAAATAATTTAACTGACTGCTTCAGCTTACTAAAAAGTATTTTATCTGATTCTGGGATAACAAATATATGCGAAGATCTAAACAGGGAAACCTTGAGGCAATACTCAGGTGCTCGTTTGGATGTTCTGAGAGCAGTGAGAGACCTAATTACTCAACAGACAATTGCATTTAGCAGGCTCTTAAGAAACTGCCCTCAGTCAACACTCTCTTTTAGGACATAACCAATTTTCTGCCTTAGTCTCAGCTAAGTTTCAGATTAAAGACTGGAGGGAAATATGAGGAAAAATGGGAGGTCTGCATGACCTAAGAAAGAGATTCTGGAATCTAAAGTAAAAAATTATAAGGACTTTGGTGCTTGATTGAAGGATAGAAAAGAAGTACTAGTTAAGATTTAACTTGATGAATTTAGTCATACTCTTATGTTTCTATTCCAAATAGTTATAAGTCATTCACATATAAAACATAATCAGAAATCAGGGACTATTAATAAATGAAAATGTGGAACAAAACATAAAATATCATGTATTTCAGAAAAGGAAATTAGAAAATGAAACTGTCCTAAGTTTCATTCATTTATGTGGGCTACTTTGTTTGCCTTCAACATTCATGCAGTTTATATAATCTTTTTGTGACAGTATCTTCCAAAAAGTTTTGTGGTGGGATTAAGGTGGGAATCCAGTCTTACAGCCAAGTTTTTCTTTATAGTTATGCAATATACTCGGAATTTCCAGAAAATGTGTTGGGACTGGTGTGAGTGTGTGTGTGTGTGTTCTGAATGCATTATTCCCACTGATAGCCAGCCAAGTAGGGGGAAACAGTGATGAGAAGTAGAGAGAGGAATGGGGGTGGGGAATTTCCCTTTTTAAGCTGTCTTATGAAATTGAAGATTCCCATGTCTTGAAAGGTCAAAGAAAGAATATAATACACTTAGGAAAAAGAAACAGGCTCATCATTAATCTAGTTATTCTTGGCCCAGTCAGCAGAAGAAATAGAAATGCTGTCATCACTTACATGGGAGATAAGGATAAAAAGTGGGAATGTATTGGTTTACTGCGAAGATCATTCTTTTGGTTTGAGAACATTGCTGGAAATAACCTGAGCTGAGAAAAGCTCCCTATGAGGAATACATGTTATGAGAAACTGTTAAAGGCAAAGTTTGGTCACTGACCTTCTCGATATAGTTTAATCAAGCTGCAAAAGCACCATACCAAGAAAGACAGCTGCTTAAAGAAGGAAGCCTTCAACAAGCCAAGACATTTTACCTTTTCAGTATTACATGAGTCAGGGAGAAGACACGAGTGTGCAATAAATCTCTAGTTCATGGGCTCAGAGGCTGCACTATAATAATGATAGACTATAAATCACACACAAAAATGTTACCTTTATTTTAGGAGAGTCAATAGCTAGAAAAAGTGCTCACCAATAGCACAGATGTCTAGTAGATATAAAAACAATGCTTGGCAGTTGTTTAAAAATGGGAAATACAAGGATCTGACCTGAAATATATCAGAAAAGAGCAGTTTCATCGTTTTGTCAAGGTTCCAGTTTTACATTTCATTATTTTTCTTAAAAATTCCATGTCTTTTTTTTTTTGTTAAAGGTAGGACTACAACTTTAAAAAGGTGAAAAACTTTTCTGTCACGTGTTTCTCAAAGAAACTCTGTAAATATTTGGAAACTGTATATACATACATGAGCTTTTATGTAAATTTGACGTTCTTTGAACATCCAAGGATAACTGACTGCTGAGAATTGAAGCAAGATGAGGCAAACAAATGGGAGGCTCCTACAAAGGACCCGAGGGGGCTGGAACTAGGATTTCAAAACGCCAACTATTAGCTAATTATGAGGATGACACGGTTCTGGCCAGACTCACAATCCACATCCCAGCGTCCGCCTCAAAAGAGCTGTTTTAAGAAGAGAATGCTCATTTCTTGCAAATGTGACCAAGAGCTCTGAAATCCAGAGATGTGCATTGGAAATGGAGGTCCCTCAAATGACTGTGACAATGTGAAGGGTCAAAGAAGCTTCTGGCACCACTCTTGGAGAGGTAGAGAATGCAGGATTAACAGGCTATAGTTTATTTACATTTTAATTCTTTTTTAATTTAATACAAGTCGGGAGAAACTGGAACCTTATGGAAACATGAATTATGCTTTTTAAAAAGTCTTTTTTTTTTCTTTTTTTCTTGTACCCCACCTTTTTAGGTCGGGTTGGGAGTGGGGGTTATGGTCAGGAAATTGGGCCAGTTGACATAATTAAACAATTGAAACTCTAGAGAAATCTGAATCTAACTTCCCAGAGGTTGAAAGTAAAGCTCAGTTTCCTGTGATTCTCCATTTCCTGGGTTTAACGGGGACATGGATCCCAAGAATTAAAATACGGTGAGAAAGTCTGTCCTACTAAGATTTTCTCACCCCAGCAGGAAAGTACCATACCAGAAATTTCACAAGAAATCAGCTCTCATGAGACTCACAGCCAGACTTTTAACCATTTTGATAAGTTCAGAAGAGCTTCAATCAAAAAAGCTTTCAAATCCTTGTCCCAAATGACCCCACAGATCCCTTTGAGAGCCACCCAACCCACTTCATAGTTCCCATAAACACTTGGACCTTTCCCTGTGAAAGCTGACAAGTTTTCCCGAAAGTCCTTACATACCACCACGCTCAGCCTCATCTTGCCAAATGTGCTATCTCAGTGGAAACTGCTGGAACTTTCCAGACAGATTTTATTCTAAAGGCAAAAAGTACCTCAGTCACCAATGTACCCACACTGTTTTCTGAGACTGACGATACCTCGCAATTTTGTATGCTAAGTATAAAGTTGCCTACCTTTTTCCTTCCTATATGATCAAGTATTGCTCTCATAATACTTTATGAAAAATGTCTCATAACTGCAGTAATTACTGATGTCAACACCCCTGTTAATATTCTCGAACTGCAAACATTTCACATCAAATCTCCATGTGGAAAAGGGGCTGTTCACCTCTACTTTGTAAATTAGGTATATGATTTATCTGTGGGAAACATTTCAAAAATATAGATTCAGAAAGACATCTACCACATGATGGCTTTTCCATATGGCATCTCATAATTATTTTGCTGTGTGTGAACATGATGAAAACAGTTTCATAATTCTCCAAGGGTCAGAGTAAATTATTTCAATTAGACATATTTCAGAGCAAACATTACCTTAGGGTTTATTAATAATATTACCTGAGAAGGAACAGCTGCCTTTTATGCATAAAAAGCTGTCAGCTTCTTACCACTCCTTACTATAGAAACCCTTGTGTGACTTTAAAAAAAAAAAAAAAAAATGGCAGATTTTCTCATGCTTTACCTAAACACAGAACTTGGCAGCAGAGACCTGGTTGTAATCCTCAGCATGGGAGCTAGTGGGTGGATTTTTTTTCTCTATAAACTCTTGTATAAACCACACCAGTCTCCTGGTATTTATTCTGGGTAATGCTGGAAATTGTACACAGATCCAACAAGCCATGTAAAGGAGTTTTGTAACTTCCTGAAGCCCTTTCATGAAAAAGCTTTACTCTGAATGCAATTGCAGAAAGATGGGACATTACAGCAGCTAAAAAGGAAAGGTTTATTATTCTGCCTCTTCTTCCTTCTCACTGGAGTCTCACAAATATGAAATAGGTCAATTGGGGCAACATAATAACAGCAATTAATAAGATATTAATTGACCTATATTGAAAATTCAATGCTCTTTGAAACGTCTTCAGAGATAAATCACATAGGTATCTATAGTAATATTAATTAAGAATTGGAATTTTTCTCTATAGGTTGGTTGCCACTTTATAAGAGTTAGTTGAAGCTACATATTACTGCAGGACATCAATTAAGTTTAGCTTTATTATAATGATTACTAGTGTCTGAACTTGCATTTTAAAAGATTTCAAGACACAAGACAAGTGTAAAAGAAATTAGAAAATTGTCCCAGTGTCCAAGAACTGTATCGCCTTATCACAAATTTTCTTTCCCTCCCACCCCAAAATAATGATGATTATAACAGTGATATAATGATGGAGAGGTTGATATTGGTAAGTGCTCCTCACCAACATATTCTACTTTTGACAAGCCCTTCCCAAGCCAAATGCGTATTTGTCTCAGTAGAACTAACAAAGAATTTATTTTGTAGGCATCTGTTACTGGTTGGGCTTCCCAGGTGGCTCATATGGTAAAGAATCTACCCGCAATGCAGGACCTGGGTTCAATTCCTGGATTGGGAAGATTCCCTGAAGAAGGGCATGGCAACCCACTCCAGTATTCTTGCCTGGAGAATTCCATGGACAGAGGAGCCTGGTGGGCTACAGTCCATGGGATTGCAAAGGGTCAGACATGTCTGACTGACTAATACTAGTGTTTTTGGTTGGATGAAAGTTGTATGGTAGCTGGTAGAATTAATCAACAGGTACTCTTTTAAATGTTACTCTCTTGGCACTGCAGCCCCATGTGTCTTAAAATTCTCAAGGGATTCTAGCTGGGACCATAGCTATGACCTTAGAATCTTTTTCTTGAAACAAATTGAATTTAAGCACTGAATGGAATTTAAAAGGAAACCTAAATAAAAATATATCTTTGAATACCTGCAACCAATGTTCCTTTCACAAACATACATGAAGTCACAGTTAAAATGGTTCTCCACCCAAGCCAGCAAGGAAAAGCTGACAGCAAAGAGGATTATTAGAAGATTGACTGTCACTTGTCTAATTTGCAACTAAACACATAGCTGTGGGTGAAGCGCTGTACTTTAATAAAAATGAAAACTGTAATCAGAAAGGTCATCTTTAAAAAAAAACAGGGACATTACAGAATTTTAAAGAGCCCTTGTGTTGTCTTTCATGTTCCTGATAGAAGAACAGAATATATCTTTTGCTTTGTTGTAACCATTCCAAGAAAAAAAAATTGCTCTGCCACTAACATGCTTCTCTTTCTCTGCAATTGTATGCTTTCCAGTTCTCATCTCTCCTCATTTGGCATTCTGGCATGTCACACTCTTATTTTGTACTTATTTTAATCTCAACTAAATGATGAAGGACTAAGAACTAAAAGCTAACTATAATTGGGTATGATGAGACTAGAAAACTCCATTATGTCATGCATGAGACACTGGCAAGAGGTCAGTGCTACTTATGACACCATTTTATTTCTTGAAATAGTGGCCTCAGTAAATGTTACCATCATCCACATAGTTGCTCCGAACCCGAGAGTCACTGTTGACTACTCTCCTTCTCTCACATCCAATATCCAAATCATTAGCAAATCCAACAACTTTTCATCATCCCGAGGGCTATCACCATAAGCCAAGCCATTATGAGCATTTATCTATATTATTGCAATAGTCTCCTCAGTTCAGTTCAGTTCAGTTGCAAAGTTCAGTTCAGTTCAGTTCAGTCGCACAGACGTGTCCAACTCTTTGCGACCCCATGAATAGCAGCACACCAGGCCTCCCTGTCCATCAGCGACTCCCAGAGTTCACTCAGACTCACGTCCATTGAGTCAGTGATGCCATCCAGCCATCTCATCCCCTGTCGTCCCCTTCTCCTCCTGCCCCCAATCCCTCCCAGCATCAGAGTCTTTTCCAATGAGTCAACTCTTTGCATGAGGTGGCCAAAGTACTGGAGTTTCAGCTTTAGCATCATTCCTTCCAGAGAAATCCCAGGGCTGATCTCCTTCAGAATGGACTGGTTGGATCTCCTTGTCCAACTCTTTGTGACCCCATGAATTGCAGCACCCCAGGCCTCCCTGTCCATCACCATCTCCTGGAGTCTCCTCACTACTCCTCAAACTATTTGCTCCTACTGTTTCTCCCTACTGTTTTACCTCCAGACAGTAGCCAGTAATCCTTTTAAAAGATAAAGCAGATTATATGATGCCCATACCCTCAATCTTCCAATGCCTTTCTGATATGCCTAGAATAAGGTTTAAAATTACTATTATACCTCCTACATCCACACAAGATCTAGCCTCTGATCAACCTCTCTGACTTAATTTCCTACATATCTCTCAGCTTATTCACTGCATTCCTACAGCATTTCCTTTGATGATTTTTTTTTACACCCCAAAGCCTTTCCCATCTAAAGTCTACTATACTCTGCTTGGAATACTTGTATCCCAGATACTTGCCTGGCCCACTCTCTCACTTCTTTCACCTGTCTATGAGAAATGAACTTCCCAGAGTACAATATTTACAGTTCTAGAGCAGCCTCTAATGGCATTATCCTCTACTATAACTTAATCTTTATTTTTATAATTTACTTGACATTATAATATAAACTTATAGATTATAGTTATTTATTTACCTAATTACTTTCTTAATTATTGTTATCTCCTCCACCAGAATTCTAAGCTCCCAGTGGTCAGAGACTTTATGTGTTTGCTTATCACTATCATCCCAGCACCTAAAACATTGCCTAGCACATAGCAGATACTAAATACACATTAATGGTCTAAATGAGCATTTTTTTTCAATTTGAAGTTTTATAATATATGAAAATAAGAGGTAAGATATGCCATATAGTTTCATTACCCATTTTATATATTAAAATAAGTAAATGTATATTAATAAATGGTTAACAAAACTTGCTAATTAGCATAAAGACAGTTACACCTTGATTGCCACAGCTTTCATGGCTCATATCTACCCTCAATACTACATCTGCATTGACTGTTTCAGGGGTTTTATCTACTTATGGCTCAGTCAGAGCATGTTATCTACTTTTCATGTTTAGCTCCAAGATCATAGTTT